>NC_141693.1:10823695-11462070 GCF_964263255.1 Lissotriton vulgaris | reverse complement strand
GCAGGAAATCTTCTTCAACTCCATTGGGGCAACATTTAGCAATCGTGTTGAGATTCCAAACGTTATGGTCCTGCGTTCTTACAGCATTGCCTAAAAGTTTGACAACTTTTAACGGTAGACTGTATTTTGAAACAACAAACTTCCTCTCAGGTAATTTTATCCTCACCAAATCCTCAACATTCACAACTGTTTTCTTGACAGCTTTCCTCGGATCATACACACTCTTTCTCCTATTCGTTTTCCCCAACTCTCTTTCTTTCCAACCAACCATCTCATGACCTAGTCTGGCAGAATCACCCAACTTTGTAGAGATCCAAGAAGGTTTGAGAGGAGTGCATGCTGACCTTCCCTTAAATAAGGTGAAAGGTGATACACCAGTAGAGGAATGCATAGTGAAACTATACTCACAGACCTTTTTCTTAATGGCTTCTTCCCAATCACAGTTGGAGACAAGAGCCAATTGCTTAGTCTCCTTGAGAACTCTGATGAATCCCTCAACAACTCCATTGCTTTCTGGATGATACAGTGAAGCACGCTGATAGAGTTCACTTTTCGATACCCTAATTACCCATTGCTGATGTATGAGTTAGCATCATATGGCTAACTGATGAAGTTCGTATATACACTTATGCTGAATTATTTCACTTGCTCTTTACGTATATTCAAATGTATGTGTGACCATATTAGTTTCTTAGCTTAGCCTGTGTGCCACCATTTTGTGTATCCCTCTGTGCCTGCGGGCCCTGCTCGCTCAT
This sequence comes from Lissotriton vulgaris, assembly GCF_964263255.1. Taxonomy (NCBI): domain Eukaryota; kingdom Metazoa; phylum Chordata; class Amphibia; order Caudata; family Salamandridae; genus Lissotriton; species Lissotriton vulgaris. Next base: position 11,461,315 of record NC_141693.1, on the reverse strand, counting down.
ATGCCCCTCCCGCAGGAATACAGAAATTCACTAAGACAGCAGTTTTCGTTTCTCGGCTTACTGTGGCCGAAACTAACAAGTCTCTTTATCAGTAATGTTCTCATGCCCAGAGACGCCGAAACCTAGCTCCATGGCCTTGAGTAGAGATAATGATGTATCCCTTGCAGGTGCAGATGCCTACTGAGTGAGAGCATTGTTCACTGGTCCGAGGCTCGGTAACTTTCCACAAGGGGCGTACCCCTTTTTGCTGTATTGCATTATAATGTATTGCTGTGATGCAGAGAGTCAGTCCTCTCGTTCGCACTCCTAGGAGTGAGGTCGGACAGGGCCCTCTCATATGAGTGTTGTTTGGCCTAATAAAGACTTTTGTTTATTCTGCTCCACTGTCCGGCTGACTTCTTATATAGCGACTATAGGTGAGTGCGGTAAGTCACTCGGGTGGATTTGAGCCACGCTTATCAGATGGCGCCCGAACAGGGACCACGCGATAAGGATCTTTCTCACCCGTAAGTGGGTAGCAGAAGACCGGGGACCCGCTGGTCGGCACGGTGGGCCCGGGTACCCATCTGATGCCGAGCTTGGTTCTCGCAGCGCTGCCCCACCCTGCTGATCGGGAGAGGTCCCGGTTCGGATCTTACGCCGGGGTCCAGAAGGCGGAACTTGAAGCTGACCGTGTTGGTCCTGGCAGCCGGAGGTGGAGAACGGTAGAGGTCGGTGCCGCCTACGGAAGGTGAGTGGTCCACCTGTGATTGTTGCAGGAACGGGAGTGTTCCGGGAGACTAGAGTGTCTCCAATGGTTTGAGGAGCCGGTGTGCTCCTGGGGCTAGTGTGCTCCGGGGAACTCAGAGTACGAGTTGGTACTCTGACAGACTTGACGAGGTTGGGGACGTATTTAGATGTAATTGTTTGTAGCGATCCGACCGGGTGGTACTGTGGTGAAGGCGTGGCTCATTGTGGGCAGACTCCGGTGCTTACCCTGAACTCCTAGTGTGGTGGTTCAGTGGAGGTGAGATCTGGGTTTCCTGCGGTAAAGTGCGCAGTGATCCATAGTGCCGCACGGGTGGCGGATCTGTTCCCCGTCCTCAGAACAGTTAGTGTACTGTTCGGTCTGCGGTAGAGTCCAGGTTCCCCAGGACTTGGTCGACGGGCCTTGTCCCATTTGGTAACACGTGTTTGAAGGTATTATATATATATGTGCATGTGTGGTTTTTGATGTATGTCTGTATGTGTGTGTGAACGAGCTCGAGCTAGAGACTTAAGGTAACGTAGTCTGTGGAGAAGTGTTTCTTTTACACCGAAGTAGAGATGCCGTGTTTTAGTAAGTTACGATGTTTTGGATGCTGTTGTCGACCCTCAGATACTAGACTGGCCGAGAGCCAACCTGCACCCCCTGAAGGGACTCCGAGCTTTGATATGTATGTCAAACATGGACTGGTCCCGCTTTTGTTTGGTACTCTGTGGCACCGGTACACTGCGGATAATGTGGATTTGCAATGGCCTTTGACGGGTTCTTTCGATGAAGCTAAGTTGGATTATTTGCAAGACAAACTGTTTGCTAGGCGTAGCCGTCAGAGTATGTTTGATTCTTTGCGAGTGTGGCAGAAAGAGGCCAGGAAACGCAAGCTGAGAGATGAGAAAGAGGCTTATAAAAAGTCCACCCAGACTATGGCGCAGAAGGCGAGAGAACAGGTGGGAAATGAGAATGCGCTACGTATGGAGCGCGCAGATAGACTTTGTAGGTTGAAAGAAAATAAAAGTTATGTGGTACGGGAGGACGACCCAGATGAGATGGAAGACATTTTGAATACCCGACCCCCTCCCCCTTATGCCCCACAGCCCTTGTATCCCTCCTTGCCAATTCCAGCCCCCGCTAGTGGAGTTCCGGGTCCTTCAGCAAGTGCTCCCCAACAATCCTCGCCCTCGACACCCCTCGTTTCCTTACTCCAGACCACTTCACCTGCACCCTCCCAATTTTCTTTGGCACTCCCTAGTGTTTCAGCTAGTACCACCCCCAGTCAGGAGATGCTAACGCCGAGTCGAGGCGCAGGTAGCGGATTACTCTCGCAGGTACGGAAATTGCTTACGCATTCTACGGTTGGTTTAGATGAAAAGAGTATGGTGGCTAATCAGGCGTGTCAGTGGGCCAGGAATAATATTTATTCGTTTGAAGATATTTGGTCCACCATGAAAGATTTTGAGCCTTTGATGCAGCAGCACGCTTTGTGGCATATGTCAAATGTATTGATACCGCTATGGGAGCAGGGGTATGGAGGTGTGGCTCCAGCGGTTTTACGAGATATACAGGCTGGAGCCTATAGAACGAACACAGGGGTGAAAGAAGTGATGAGTAGTTTACGTGCACTATTACAATACAGGAATGAATTACCCTCTGCCGGCACACCCCATTTCCCAGGTCTCCACCCAATGCGCGAGGTGCACCCTATTTTTCATCCCGAGGTCCCCGAGTTGCTAGATCCAGTAACGAAGGCTGTTACCAGGAACAGGGTCGATGCGCATTTCCAGGAGCAATGGGTGTATACGCCATGGAAGAGAAGTGAGGTATTATCATTGAAAGCTCAGCTGCCGGATTCTAGAAAGAACCCGACTGCCTATTACAAAGAGCTTACAGAAGCGGCGTCTTCCACTGTGATGACGTTGGCTGATGTTGAATTGTTTTTCGGGCTTTTGGTCCCGGTTGATGTGTGGCGGCAAGTGAAAGGTACTGATCATACGGAAGAGTTGGGAGGTACATGGCAGGAGTTGCAGGATTGGGACAAGGAGCGTAAGCCTGGGGAGAAGCCGAAGGCTGAAATATTAGCTTTGCCAGGGCGCATAATAAAGTATATGCATTCTCTCATTCCCCCGAAAAAGGTAGATTGGGACAAGTTGACGGCTTGTAAGCAGAAAAAGGATGAGGCGGTCTCTGATTTCTTTACGAGGTTTGAGGAAACGTTTATGGATTTTAGTGGGCAGGATGTGTCACAAGATGGCGGATTGCGGCTTTTTGTTAATAGGTTTGTCACGAACTTATTGCCTGAAATTTCAGCTAGACTGCAAGCGTCGGAGAGCACGTGGACAACGTCCTCTCCTTCGGGTATTCTCAGTATGGCACAATATTATGAGCACAGAGAAAATGAAAGTAAGGACAAGCAGGAAAAGAAGGCTAAGGATTTAAAGACAAGAGTTTTGTTGCAGCAAGTGGCTAGAGGTAGGGGAAGGGGTGCAGCTCCGAGTCGTGGGGGAGGTTTTGGGAGAGGTGAAAGTAGGGAGAGGCTGGGACCGAATCAGTGCGCAAAATGTAAGCAGGAGGGGCATTGGTGGCGGGATTGCCCACTGTTTCAGTCAGGCACCGGTCCAGGACGAGGACGAGGACGAGGTAGTGGTGATTTTGGGAGACAGGCTGCACGGTCAGAAGGAGGCGGGAGACCGGGAGGAAATTACTTTGACAATGGTACAGACAGACAACAGTTGCAGAGGGGTGGTGGTCAGTACTATAACGATGATTACTCAGTGGACGATTTGACAGGGTTTTCCCACAACTAGGACAGCGTAGGACAGAGCATGGGACCAGTACTTATGGAAGTTGATCAGAGGGGACCTTATGTCGAAGCTGACTTATTGGGGTCTCAACAAAAATTTCTAGTGGATACGGGTGCAATGAAAAGTTCAGTGGCTCGTTCTCGGGTCCCAGGGGCGGCTCTGTCTGGCAAAAATAACATCTCCGTGGGTTTCGCAGGAACTCCGGTGATTAGCCCCATTTCTAAACCTCTCACGTTGACGATTGGCCCTTTCACTGTTGATTCACCGTTTCTATTGACATCCAATTGTGGGGAAAATTTGTTGGGCCTAGATTTATTGAAAAGGTTGCACGCCACCATCTATTGTTCTCCAGACGGTGTGTACCTTACTTTGGGCCCGAATGTCGCCCGCCCATTGCAGTGTTTTTCGAAAGATGACCCATTACCACCAGAATTCCAAGGCATACCCGACAGCTTGTGGGCTGTCAATGATACAGATGTAGGTAAAATGGATATTGCCCTGGTGACCATAAGAGTGAAGGTGGGAGCGAAATTGCCCAGAGTTCCTCAGTACAGGATTCCTAGGGAGGGGGAGAAGGCCCTGTTACAAATAATACAAGATTTAATACGGTCTGGTGTAGTGGAAGAGACTGATTCAAATATATGTAACAGCCCTATTTTACCTATCCTTAAAAGACGGTCACCTGAGGCTACTGATAATACCCCTGATGTTTATAGATTTGTGATTGATTTGCGTCACGTAAATAGGGTAGTGGAGCCACAGTACCCGGTGGTCTCAGACATTACCACAATATTGACCATGATTCCCCCTTCTGCTAAATATTTCTCTGTCCTAGACTTGAAAAATGCTTTCTTCAGTATCCCAGTACATGAAGAGAGCCGGTATCTCTTCGGATTCTCATTGGCTGGCCGAAGCTTCCGCTTTAAGAGAATTCCTCAGGGGTACACTGAGAGTCCGAGCATCTATAGTCAAGCATTGAAGGCACAATTGGATGAACTGGAACTTCCACCCGGCAACGTCATGTTGCAGTATGTGGATGATATCCTGATAGCATCGGACGACGAAAAGGGTTGTCGGGATGCTACTGTGAAATTGCTCCACCATTTGGCTAAAAGAGGACATAAAGTGTCCCTTCCAAAATTTCAATACTGTCGAACGGAGGTCACCTACCTCGGTCACCTCCTTTCGAAAGTGGGGAGGAGATTGACGCCAGAGCGCATAAAAGCGATCACTAACATGCAGGTACCTAACACGCAGCGAGAGGTGCGCGCGTTCTTGGGCATAACATCGTATTGTCGCCAGTGGATACCTAACTATGCGTTACTAACAAAACCCCTATTGTATCTGACTACCAAGGAAGTGCGCGAGCCCCTACCCTGGACCCCCGCATGTCAAGAAGCGTTTGAGTCACTAAAAACGGCTTTATGTTCTGCGCCAGTTCTTGGGACACCTGATTACCAGAAGCCTTTTGTTCTTTACGTACATGAGGCGGAAGGTTGCGCGTTGTCTGTCTTAACTCAGTGTTTTGGGGGGAAGCAGAGACCTTGTGCTTACTTCTCTGCAATGCTCGATAATGTGGCAAGAGCGCTGCCGAGCTGTCTGAGAGCCATGGCGGCTGCTGCGGTTTCTATAAGACAGTCGGCAGGGCTCGTACTGGGATCAGATCTCACAGTCATGGTACCGCATGCTGTGGACATTTTGTTGAATAGAACACAGACGCAGCACTTAACTAGTGCTCGTCTTACGGGTTATGAGATGACTCTTTTTGCACCCCATGTTACGATCAAAAGGTGTGCTACACTGAATCCCGCCACCTTGTTACCTATCCCCACAGATACAGATACAAAAGACGATGACATACATGACTGCTTGTTTAGGACAGAAGAGGAGACAAAGGGGAGGGTGGATCTGACAGACAGGCCCTTGGACGAACCAGACGGGGAGTTGTATGTGGATGGGTCCTGTTTTAAATTACCAGACGGTACATCGACAGCAGCATATGCAATAACAACATTACAGACGGTAGTGGAGACCTCTAGGATACCTTACAATTCTGCCCAAGCTGCTGAGATTGTAGCCTTACTGAGAGCATGTGAATTGAGTGAGGGGCTGGACGTGAACATTTATACTGACAGCCAATACGCCTTTGGCGTGGCTCATAATTATGGGCGACTTTGGGCAGAACGGGGATTCCTGACCTCTCACGGACAACGCATACAACATGGCCCACTGATATTACGACTGTTAACGGCACTGACACTACCCAAAAGACTGGCTGTAATAAAATGCAGCGCACACAAGACAATAGTGGATGATGTAGGACGAGGCAATGCTTTCGCCGATGAAACAGCAAAAGAAACTGCTAGAGAAAAATTACCACGAATGTTTGTGGCAGGACCAGCTAGATGGGTCCCAGATGTTCATATGTTCTCAGACACTGTACAGAGTGTCAAGAACATACAGGGAAAAGCGACAGAAGAGGAATTGAGAGCATGGAAGGATGGGCAGGGACGATTGGATGCGGATGAATGTTGGACAGATGTGACCGATAAGAGACGATGGTTACTCCCGAATGCATATGTTCTTCCAGTAGTGACGATGGCGCACGGGCCTGCCCATGTTAGTGCAAAGGGCATCTGTAAATTGTTAGACCCAGTGTGGAGCAATAAGAATATCTCTAAAGTGGCCACTCACTTGGTTCGTCAGTGCATGGTGTGTTTGAGACACAATCCTGGAAAGGGTACTCCTGTCCCAACCGGAAATTTTGCACCCCCTTCTTTCCCTTTCGAGGTGATTCAGATGGATTACATCGAAATGGAAAGGGTCAATAACTTGAAGTATGTCCTTGTAGTCGTATGTGCCTTTAGTAGGTGGGTGGAGGCGTACGCTACGAAAGATTGCACGGCCATTTCTACCGCAAAAATGTTGATAAAGGAGTATTTTTCCCGTTTCGGATTACCTAGGGTGATCTGGAGTGATAATGGCACGTCCTTTAATGCAGAACTAGTGAAGCAAATATGTAAAGGTTTACAAATTTCTCAAAAATTTCATTCAGCCTTACATCCTCAGGCAGCAGGACTTGTGGAGCGGTTTAACGGCACGCTCAAGCTAAAGATGGCCAAAATATGTGAGAGTACAGGTCTCCGTTGGCCAGACGCCCTTCCCTTAGCTTTGCTTTCAACGAGAGTCACTGTGAATGCAAAAATGGGCGTCTCCCCCCACGAAGTGGTATTCGGCCGTCCGGCCAATATCTGGGGAGTGCCCAGGCCTAAATGTTTTACTGAAGTACCATACCCTTTGTTGACAGATTATCTGTATGCTTTGACTAAAGATCTTCGTTCTATTCATCAGCAGGTAGCAGACACTCTGAAGCCGTTTCCGGAGGGGCCTGGACACTCCATCCACCCAGGGGACTGGGTGGTCGTAAGAAGATATCAGCGGAAGTCTTGTCTGGAGCCAAGGTGGTCGGAGCCGCGCCAGGTGCTACTCACCACGCGTACGGCACTTCGGATCGACGGAAGGAAGGCGTGGACGCATGCCTCACATGTGAAGAGGGTCCCGCTCCCGTTGCCCTATGACAAATGGGTACAGGATGGCATCGCTGACGAAGAGCATGAGTCTATACCGAGGTATGCTCCTTTCTCGGATGCTTCACTGATTGGAGAAGAGCGAAGCGGAATAGAGAATTCAGTGAGCTCTACTACTCCTGTTGCTACTAGTGAAGAGACATCAGAGAGTCCAGCGTCTGCCACAGATACACCTGTTTTGTTCACTGACCCCGAAGTGCCAGGGAGCACTCGTTACAATTTGCGGCCCCGGAGAAAATAAGTAACAGTGCTGAAATATGATGGACTAAACACTGGAAGAAGGGCTTAGTGGACTTTCTGAATAAGAAGATTTAGTGGTAGGGATGGACTTGTAAGAGCCCTGGTGTTTAGCCGAAGATTGTGTGCTATGAGACTATAGAGTGGTGCGGGGCCCGAATTAAGTGCTTCCCTTGTTTCCAAATTGTTGAACAGCGACGTTGGAATTAGGTATGGACGGTAAAAGCCTGCCTGTGAGGCTTTGAAGGACACAGGGAGAAGATCCCTTTTTAAGGGTTGAAGAACCCCTCTGGCCGGTTGAGGATTGTCTGGGACTATTTTTTTAGTAGAAGTGTTTTTTTTTTTTTCATTTTTGATTTTTGATATTTTGAACGATTATTCAGAATGTATCCTTTTGGACGCCCCATTCCTGATGAGGAGCAGCCCTTTGCGGCTCCTCCAAGACCTGTGCCTGATTCCCCCTGGTTGGCCCTTCCCCGAAAAGGAAAGATCGTGGTCATCATTATTATTCTGATTGCCTTTATAGTGACTCTTGGAATATTGTTTTTCTTGGATAAAGCTTACCCCGTTCATGTGTTTGCACCCACACCCACTGCCGTTCCTGAACACAATATGATTACTGTTGATTATGGTGAAAGAATGTTAAGAAAAAGTTATAAGGATAATGTTTTCATTAAGACTTTGCACCATGCGCACGCCACTACCAACTTGACAGATTGTTGGGTTTGTGGGCTTTTGCCTTCTGCTGCCTATAAGAAAGATAGATTCCTTGCCCTCCCTTTGACGCCGGTGAATAGTTGTGTGGGGTGGTATACTCTTATAGGTCTTGTTAAATATTTCCAGCAGCCAGATTCCCTGACTCCCCGACTGCAGAATAGGGGGTGGACAATGACAATGCGAGTACGCCCTCTGCCTCCATCTTCCCTTGGACGAATATATACTGATGGACGTTTTGACCAGACTTTTATAGAGACGTGTGAGAAAAGGTTGGGTCGGTTCCTGACACCAAATGATACTGACAGACTTAGGGATAGTTTCCTGAAATTGAATGCCACTCTGTCCTACAGACACCCCTCGAAGAGTAACAACAGTTCCAAGTCTCTGATACCCCTGGCTGTGGTGGGTCCTTCTCCGTTTTTCTGTATAGAGGGAAGGGGTCCCATCAAAGTCGGTAATAGCTCCTGTAATGTGACTGCTTCAATACGCTTGCCTCTTAGCCCCTCTTTGATTGCCCCACCCAGTATCTATTTCGTCTGCGGTGATAATGGATACTTATGGTTGCCCGAGGGTTGGGGTGGGGTGTGCTACTTAGCCTACATGATTCCTCCTGTGTATGTGGCTCCTTCTGATTATCACAAAACTCATCGTCGATTCCCCAGTCCCCAGGAGCAGCCGCAAGAGCAGCGCAAAAGGAGGGAACTTCAGGTAGATGACGTTGACCAGACGGACACCTCGTACCAACAATGGACTGATTTTTCTAAGGGTTTGCTACCTTTCTGGGGTCCGATATTTAACAGCAGAGCTATTCGACGACTGTCTAGGGTAATGGAAAAGGTAGTTCTCACTGAAGCTGACATTACGACTAACATATCTGTCGAGATTCAGGCTATGAGATTATTTACGATCCAGAACAGGATGGTGCTTGACGTCATACTGGCTGATAGGGGCGGGGCCTGTCGCGTCATCGGGACGTCCTGTTGCGTTTATATACCTGACTCGGCCCCGACTGTCAACTTGGCAGTACAGAAATTACATAGATTAGCGACTGAACTACATCAGGATAATGGGACCTGGTCCTTACAGGGGTGGCTCTGGGGCGCCTTCTCTTCCTGGGGTTGGAAAATATTGATGGGTTTGGTTGGTGTGGTGAGTGTAATTCTGACTTGCTGCCTTTGCATATATTGCCTCCCTCCATGTTGTTCAATGTGCGCTACTAATTTACGTCCGAAAAAGAAGTTACCTGGTCAATATACCACTTCTATGATTACTGAAATTCCTGCCGATGCAAGTTGGTTGATGTTTATTGCAGAGGATGTTCTAGATTAGAGAAATAAATAAAGGTGTAGAAAATAAGGTCTTGCCCCTAGAATGGATGTCGGCACTACCTTTTGGCAAATAAATGAGGCCATAGTTAGCCAATGATGCTAAAAGGAGGGTCTGATAGAGTTCACTTTTCGATACCCTAATTACCCATTGCTGATGTATGAGTTAGCATCATATGGCTAACTGATGAAGTTCGTATATACACTTATGCTGAATTATTTCACTTGCTCTTTACGTATATTCAAATGTATGTGTGACTATATTAGTTTCTTAGCTTAGCCTGTGTGCCACCATTTTGTGTATCCCTCTGTGCCTGCGGGCCCTGCTCGCTCATATGCCCCTCCCGCAGGAATACAAAAATTCACTAAGACAGCAGTTTTCGTTTCTCGGCTTACTGTGGCCGAAACTAACAAGTCTCTTTATCAGTAATGTTCTCATGCCCAGAGACGCCGAAACCTAGCTCCATGGCCTTGAGTAGAGATAATGATGTATCCCTTGCAGGTGCAGATGCCTACTGAGTGAGAGCATTGTTCACTGGTCCGAGGCTCGGTAACTTTCCACAAGGGGCGTACCCCTTTTTGCTGTATTGCATTATAATGTATTGCTGTGATGCAGAGAGTCAGTCCTCTCGTTCGCACTCCTAGGAGTGAGGTCGGACAGGGCCCTCTCATATGAGTGTTGTTTGGCCTAATAAAGACTTTTGTTTATTCTTCTCCACTGTCCGGCTGACTTCCTATATAGCGACTATAGGTGAGTGCGGTAAGTCACTCGGGTGGATTTGAGCCACGCTTATCAACGCTTATGGACAATACTTCTCTCACTCAGAAAACACTCACCTACACCTGAAGTGAATTGCACCCCGTTATCGGTAAGCACAGAGCTTGGCAAACCTTTGTTAGTAAACAACTCATCTAGAAAAGAGATCACTGAGGAAGAGTCCACTCGATTGACAATAAATGGCCATCTGGAAAACATATAAACACACACCAGAACAAATTTATCCTGACTCTTGACCTTGACAGGACCCAGGATATCCATAGAAATATCCACCCAAGGACCCGTAGACGGCTTCCTGAGAACCATGGGTTAGGTTCTACATTTAAGTATCTTGTCACTCACATAGCACTGTGCACAATCTCGCACCAATCTCTCAATTTGCGTGTCCATAGCGGGCCACCAATATATATCTCTTACCCTCTCCTTCGTTTTAGCAATCCCCATATGACTAGAGTGGGCATTATCAATTATCCTGGACCTTAACTTTGTAGGAGGAACAAGTCTACTACCTCTCACCAACAGTCCATTAAGCAAAGATAATTGATCCTCAACACACCAAAAACCTTTAATCTACTCATCACAGTCTTTCTTTTCGCACCAACCATCACATACAAACGCTAAGACTCGCTGAAGATCAGAATCAGGGCCTAACTCTGTTGCCCATTCATGTTCTGTGATGACACCCTCCGTCACAATGCACACCTTAAAATCTTCTGATGTTTCCTCACTAAAAAGTGAAGTGTCCTCATCAGAGAGAGACTCACCAGACAGTCTGCCAGTATATTACTAGATCCAGGTAAATAGGAAACGCTAAATTTGAAGTCTTGTAAAGCAACAACCTACTTCCTTATCCTATGAGAGACACAATCAATACCTTTCTTCTCAAACACCTCCTTGAGTGGTTTGTGGTCTGAAATGATAGAGAATCTTTTTCCCCACAAAATATTTTTGAGTTTGCGAACAGCCCAGAAAACAGCGAGGGTCTCTTTCCACAACCGAGTAATACATTCAGCTCCTCTCAGTGGCCTAGAAATAAACAGATTTGTATTGTCTACTTTGTCCCCTTTCTGTAAAAGAACAGCTCCAACGCCCTTGCACCTGGTGTCTGTCATTATATAAGAGTCCCTAGAGGGATCAAAACTAGCCAGATCTTGAGCATGATTAAGACCGATCTGGATATGATCATATTCAGCACAACACTCTTCGTGCCAGACAAACTCCTGTCCATTCTTTAGCAAAACCCTCATTCGCTCAGTTTTTTGGGCAAAACCTGGAACAAACTTATTATAAAATTCGGCCATACCAAGAAACTTGACCAATTCATCCTTGTTGTCAGGATATTTAAGATTGGAGATTGCCTCTACCAAAGATGGCTTAGGTTTGATACCAGATCCAGATACTAAATGACCAAGATATTCTATGTTCTCAACATCAAGCTTGCCTTTGTCGAGCCTAAGAGTGAGCCCCGCGTCTTGTAGTCTACTTAACACCTCACACACTCTGTCATCATGCTCTCTGCGTGTCACACCATGCACCAGAATATCGTCTTGATAGACCTTAACTCCATGTAGACCAACCAAAATGTTTTCCATCACTCTCTGGAAAACCGAAGCGGCTGAAATCAGACCGAACGGCATTCTGGGAAACTTATAAGTCCCGAAGGGAGTGATGAAGGTTGGGAAATCTTGGCAAGAAGGGTGTAACCTGACCTGGTGATAGGCCGAGGAAAGGTCTAACGAGGAGAAGTGCGTGGCCCCACCCAAGGCAGATAACATCTCAGTAATGTTAGGAAGCAGATAATGGTCAACCACAACAGCTTTGTTAAGTTCTCTCATGTCAATGCATAATCTTGCCTCGCCGTTGGCCTTGCGCGCCATCACTACTGGAGGAACCCAATCTGTACCCTCGACCTCTTCTATAACACTATTGGTTATCAATTTATCCAACTCAGCCTTCATCTTGTCTCAAACCAAGAGTGGGACATTCCTTACTTTTGCAACTATGGGAACAGAGTTTTTCTTCAGTTTGATAAGGTGTAAATATTTCTTAAGACACCCAAGCTTTTCACTAAAGACACCCGGAAATTTCTTGGCCCATTCACTGTGATCCGAGACCACAGCCACACCAGGAAGATCTCTTAAGCGCACTGAGGGAACTTCATTGGGGTCAAGGTAGATACCAAGGTCCCTCTGATGTGCCCAGCTGATTAGAGAATTTCCTTTCATTGACACATAGATTTTCCCAGCTGTGATCCTGTTTTTAAAATCAATGGTCCCCTTGAAACAACCTAACAAGTCTATAATCTGTCCACCGTAACCTCTAGGAATTATATTGGGTTTGAGTAATTTGACTTTGCTCCGTAGATGCTCCTCAACGAAATCTCTGGGTATTAGTGTAATTTTGGCACCAGAACCAAACAACATGTCTACAGCGCAGTCATCAATCAGAAATTTTTCCATGGGACCATCCATTTTAACACCATTTACCTGAGAAACTATTGATACATCCGCTCATCTAAGGTACCTGCAAAAGTACACGTAGCAGTCAGTTTGCGAAGGGGAGTGACATATTGCCCTACAGATTCATCTTGCTTCTGCATTCTCTTCCCAAAGTGGAAGAGTTCCAAAACCATGCTCAATTTGGGAAGATAATGCAGGTCCATTTTTTTAATTCAAATTTCATATTCATTGAGTGAACTTGAGCATTCGACAAATCAGGGAGATTCTCAAAGACGTCTTGTCCTTCCTAACCTAAGCAGTGCATGAACAAAGAGGACTTTCTTTATGCACTCAAAGAGGTGCCACATACTCTCGCATAGTGAGCAAAAACTTTCTTCCACTTAAGCCATGGTATAGGGGGATCACCAGGCTCAGAGAGAAAGGAAGGCGGGGCTGTGACGTTCTGCATGGTAACACAAGGAGATATATCACAATAAAATAAATAATTCAGATAAATTGAGGAAAAACTTAGCACGTATGAAAACAATTTGAACTAAGGCAAGAGGTCCCTAATCAAGGTATAAGTAACCTCATCTTTGAGAGACACATGCAATATAATACTGGTAAAAGATTAAGTTAGACATCTTTTCAATTACTGATCTGTAATATGGGTAAATCCCATCCTCGTCGCCAAAATGTAGTGTAGCCGTTGAAATGATGAGCAGGAAGGCACAGCAGTAGATTTAGTAAGAGTATTATTGTAAACTCTAAGCAAGAGACCTCATCCTTCAAAGACCAGCATACAACTGACTTCAGCTTGGGGCCAAACATTCTAAACAAGATAGATTCTACATTGGAACACTATACACATGCATGAGCCACAGTATACCATAGATGATAGAAGGCTCAGCTTAACTAAGAATACCACACAGGGGTACCACGGCGGACGGGGAGACCACCCGCCTCTTTTCCGCCCGGTCAACAAGTCAACCAGGCGGAAAAGGGTTTAATATGGTGGCGGTGAGTGCTAGACGGAAAGGCATGCGGTATTCTCTTACATGGGCCTGTTGCGGGCCCCCAGGGTATTGGGGGTGGGTGGAGGGTGCACATGGGGGGTACCTATGGTACCCCCCTGCACTGTCATGGACATGGTGGCAGGCACCTCACGGTACCTGTCACCTTGTGCATGACAATGCATGCAGTGCATTCCCAGCATTGTGGTGGGTGGTGTTGCAAGCACCGCCCACCACAATGCTGGGAATGGAGGATGCCACTGCAGCGGTGGCATCCTAATCGCCGGTGCTGGACTGCCGCACCACTGGCGGCCGATCACAGCACCGCTAGGGTGGCAGGCAGGCGGACGGAAGTCCGCCCGCTATCCTAATGGGCCCCTAAGTATCTGAGCAAAATAAAACAAAATCCCCAGATCCTTTCTTTCTTGCACAGCACAGAAATCCTGTTGGATTATTAGTTTTTTTTTAAAGACATTTCAACACATAGGGTCCGGAAAATACCCACTTTCTAAAAGTGTCATTTTCAAAATTGTAATGTAAGATGTTACTTTATTACTAAACAATATTTTAAATTACAATTAATTTGACTCCAAACTTGATACCCCTATCTTCTCGCAATCAAAAGTTAGCACATGTAATAAGATAACCCCCAATGGTATTATTGGATCTACCATTGGGATAACTTATATGTATTAACAAGCATTGACATAGCCAATAGTTCTCGCATTTTGAACCTTAAAAGTGTTTAGCCATGCAGCACATTATCCTGGGTGCTGTGCTGCCAGGGATTGAAGAGCTATATAATTACTACACACTTTTTTTTACAGAAGGTAAGGAACCATTTAAGGTATATGGGGTAGAAGGGACGGGTAGAGACGGCCTGCAAAACAATAAAGCCTGCAAGAAAATAATTTTAAAAAATAACCTCTGCACGCACGCAGTCAGTGACAGAACACTGGCCACAAACAGGAAAGGGTACTTGGTCCATGCTCCATGGAACCCTACATAAACTGGAATAAACCGAGAAGCTGGAGGTACTGACCACTGAGAAACAAGGAATTGAAAGATGTGGTCTCCAACCAACATCACATGTGCTGTCAAGGCCAAACTTAAAAAGGACCTTGAAAAATATACAGGTCAAGAACTTTTGTGAATCCTTGCTTACCAATGGCAAGCAAGAGAGTGGGGCTGGTAGCATCAAAGTGACAGAACAAGCTGTGTATAACATGGGCACAATAGGAAAATATAAATGCCAGAAGATTAACTGATAGGACGTTTGCAATTGCTGTGTTTTCAAAACAGTTTTTGTGCAATTTCAATCACTTTATAAGATGTTATGCGGTTTCCTAGAGAGGAATATCTGTGTAGTGCTGAGCAGTGTATTGCATTTTAAACCACCTTGCACAGGGTAGCATTAGCCAGAACTGGGTAAGGTTTACAGATATCTTTAGTGGGTCACAATGGAACCAGCCGATCCACTACCCCTCCTCCTCCACCCACAATCCTCCCAAAAGACATTGTTTGATTTTTTTAAACTTAATTTGTGCCTTCTAAACTAGAAAGTCGGTAGCAATGGTCATATGACTATAAATGCCTCTTTGCATACATCTACCCAGAGGGATTTTTTAGGAACTGTTCTAGTAAATGGTACATTTCCATAAACTCCGGTAAGAAGTACATATTGCAGAAGTAAGATTGGTTCCCAGGAGGATTATGGGGATCTCCGGCCAAGGAAATGTAGACTCTTTTTTGGTACATTTTGAAGTTCATTGAGTTCTTTACATTAGTCGAAAGGAAGTATGATTTTAAGACTGCTTTAGTTAACTCTTACAACTAATTTTGGGTAAATATTGTGGTAACTAGTACATTTACAATACATGAGCCAAAAGCACTGGGCAGAACTAGCTATTTTAAAGGCTTCTTTAACTGGGAGCATGGAGTGCATCCTTGTTATGCTCTGTGAAATCTTAAGATAAATGCTGCATTTTCAGTAGTTACAAACTGGTACTATTGGTCAGAAATGAACAGGATTCCTCATAGTGAGATTATAAAATGTCCTAGACCATTATGTGCTGCTGCATTTAAAAAACATATTTGCAAAGGTGTCTCACATGACAGGTGGATACCTGCCAATTATTGTGGCCAGCGCGTGTTCCAGAAGGAGTCACTGGAAAATATTATGGTAAAAAGCCTGTTTTAAAGCACATTCGGCCAGCAACTTATGTCAGAGTTGGGCATCATTTAAATGTCACTTTGCCAGGTGCATATGGGTCCTCACCAGCCAACCTTTGTAATGGTGTATTGTGCAGCAGAACAGACAGTAAACATTGGTCAGTGCTACGTGTAATTATAACCCCGCATTACAACAACAAGGAATGTTATGGTAAACGCTGCATTTCACAAGTGAATGTTGTACAATCACAGAAAAAAAACAGTTTTTCACTATTGACGAGTCTCTAATTTGTTGTGCGACCATCCCAGCATGCTGCAGTTGGCGTTGAAAATACAAGCACCTACTGGGCCAACCGACCTTAAAAGGCCCAGGAGCAGATTTACAAGCCCCTTGCGACACTTTTGCGCCACTGTTGCGTCACTTTTGTGACACAGCGGCAGCGTTAAAAATGCAGCCAATTTACAATGTGACGCATCTAGGGAGATGCACGTTATACCTGCATCAGGTATAATAAATGCAGGATGGGCGTTCCCATGTAGGAAAGCCTCGTAATGGCGGCGAAAGGGTTTCTCAGGGTGGTGCAGAGAAAGTGACACATCTCTACAGATGCATCACTTTCTTGTAAATCTGCCCCCCAGAGACTACAATTTTCTGCAGCCAATCTAGCGGTGACGCTGACTCCAAGAAGGTATTGTGATCAGCCATCAAATATTTCATGGCCACAAACTGATGTATCACACAAATTTGTAGACACATTGTGGGGCAGGAAATGAGATACCAAATTTAAATTTCAGACACACCGCACAATGCAGGAACGAGACCAAAACATGCATGCAAATCCATCTATGATATGACAAGGCGCTTCTAGATCGTAAACAGAGAAGCGCGTTTTAAAAGCACATGCACAATGTATGCATATTCATTGAGCATGCGCTCCTCCTTGGCGATCATGCTACGGGTCTGTAATAACACGCCCACCTTCATGTTTGCCTAACAAGATTCTATCTCACTGTATGAATTTACCCTTGTTATTTCTTGTAGCTAGAGACCATCCAACACCACAGCATGTGTTTTAAATGTGTATAAGACTTTACAATGCAGGCATTTTTCTTTTTTTGTGTGTATATCTCAGGAACTAAAATGTACTCACTGCTACCATGAACATGACAAAATGACCAGTCTGATGAACAAGGAGGGGGTGAAGGCACCCTGCACCACCACTGGCTTTTGCAAACTTAGACACAGGTGGAGAGATGTTTCTGTGAGAGGGTGGGTATTGTGGTGTTTTGGTCCCTAGACTCACATGCTGGACAAATAACCATACTGACACCTTAGTATGCTACTGAGAACTGCCCCAGGGCACGTGCGCCCGGCCCCTTTGATTAGCAGGGTCACCTGACCGGTGATGCCTGTGATTGCTGGGTGTTACTGTGGGTGTATTACACAGGCAGAACACTGGAACGTGTCCAGCAGGACACTGCACCCCTCCCAAACTTCAATGAAAAGAAACAAACAAAAGTCTGACCTATAAGGAAAACAAATTGGCAATACACAGCACCAACTGCGTCTCTTCAGGCCATCTGCCAGACAGTGCTAGAGCTTTGGACTGCTCGGTCAGGAGGCTTCAGTCCAACTTGGCAATATAGTTCAGACCGACCTGCTCTTGCTGTGTGGATGTCTATTTACCTCGTTCTAATAGCAGTGCATCTGGTGTGGTGGTGAAGTCCACTTTAGTGATCTTGCAGGCGCTTAGGTGGATGAGGTTCTTCATTGGAGGTGACGTACTTGACAATCTTTCCAATTCCCAATTGCCCAGCAGCTTCAGTCTTGCCTCTTTCGCCTGGACTCCTCTCTCACTGGAGTTTGCTGGAGGGCCTTCCTGCCGAGGTGCCATGGGTAGCTATGGACTGTGTGGAATTCATGTAGATCGCACGAAGGTGTCGCTGAGGAACTGCCAACAGGACAAGAGCCAAGTCGCTCATGTAGCAGCACAGGGTGGTATCTCAGTCTGGGTGTTCTCACCATCAAGGCTCAGGTTCTCTGCCTTCCTCAGATGGTCTTTGACCAGTCTTCATCTGTGACCTCCGTGCTTCCCAGTGCCTGTCGTGGAGCTGCTGCTGTCACATCTCTCCGATCCAGATTCCCCTCCCACAGGAATTCCATTGAGGCCCTTGCCCCTGGATTGCCACATGACCACGTGGGCTGTGCGCGGGCCTTTTGTAGGCCTCGCTTAGGGGTCGCTACAGAAATCCCAACAGGGCCAAGGGTGGATGGTCCAAAAGTCTGAATGCTCTTCTTCAGCAATCTTCCAGTTCAAGGGGACACACAAAAGGTTCCTGGGTGGCAAGCGTCCCACTACGCCAGGAATGCCTCGTTGAGCTCTGGCTGTCTCGAGTGGTTGGATCCACTCTGGTGGTGCGATGCTCCTTTGATGATCTTGGTGATGATGCACTTTCAATCAATCAAGAATTTGTAGAGCACACTACTTACCCGTGAGGGTCTCAAGGCGCTGAGGGAAAAAGGGGGGCCGCTACTAGTCAAACAGTCAGGTCTTGAGTAGCCTCCTGAAGGTCAGCAGGTCTTGGGTCTGTCGTAGGCTCAGTGGGAAGGTGTTCCAGGTCTTGGCACAGAGGTGGGAGAAGGATCTGCTGCCAGTGGTTGTTTTTTGGATGCGAGGGACGGTGGCGAGGGCGAGGGCGAGGTCAGCGGAACGGATCTGGCGGTTGGGGATGTAGAAGAAGAGTCGTCTGTTGAGGTAGGCTGGGCCAGTCTTGTGGTGTGCCTTGTGTGCGTGGATGAAGAGATTGAAGGAAATCCTCTTGTTGATGGGGAGCCAGTGTAGGTTTCTCAGGTGGGGGTGATGTGGCTGTGGTGTGGTACGTCGAGGATCAGGCGTACAGAGGCGTTTTGAATGCGTTGCAGTCGTTTGATGAGCTTGGCTGGGGCTCCCACGTAGAGGGCATTTCCATAGTCGAGTCTGCTACTGACGAGGGTCTGGGTGACTGTTCTTGTATCAGTCAGGATCCACCTGTAGATCTTGCGGAGCATGCGGAGCATGCGGAGGGTGTTGAAGCAGGAGGAGGAGACTGCGTTGACTTGCTTGGTCATGGAGAGTGTTGAGTCGAGGATGACTCCCAGGTTGCATGCGTGGTCAGTGGGTGTCGGGGCTGCTCCCAGTGCCGTAGGCCACCAGGAGTCATCCCAGGCTGAATAGTTGGAGCCAAGGATGAGGACCTCCTTCTTGTCCGTGTTCAGCTTCAGTCAGCTGATCGTCATCCAGTTGGCGACGGCCTTCATTCCTTCGTGGAGGTTGGATTTGGCGTTGAGGGGGTCCTTAGTGAGGGAGAGGCTCAGTTGAGTGTCGTCGGCATAGGAGATTATGTTGAGGTTGTGCTGTCGGGCGACTTGTGCGAGCGGGGCCATGTAGATGTTGAACAGTGTCGGGCTGAGGGATGATCCCTGGGGTACGCCGCAGATGATCTTGGAGGCTTCGGATCGGAATGGGGGAGGCGGACGCTCTGGGTTCTGCCTGAGAGGAAGGAGGTGGTCCATTCCAGGGTCTTGTCTCGGATCCCTGCGTCGTGGAGGTGTGTGCGTAGTGTGCGGTGGCAGACGGTGTCAAAGGCGGCGGAGAGGTCCAGGAGGATGAGGGCCGTGGTCTCATCATTGTCCAGCAGGGTCCTGATGTCGTCGGTGGCGGCGATGAGGGCAGTGTCGGTGCTGTGGTTGCTGCGGAACCATGACTGGGATGGGTCCAGGATGCTGTTTTCTTCGCGGTATCAGGTTAGCTGTCTGTTGATGATCTTCTCGATGACCTTGGCTGGGAACGGGGAGATGGGCCGGAAGTTCTTGAGGTCTCTCGGGTCCGCCTTGGGTTTTCTGAGTAGGGCGTTGGTCTCAGCGTGTTTCCAGTTCTCTGGGAAGGTCGCAGTCTCGAAGGAGAGATTGATGACGTTGCACAGGTGGGGTGCGATGGAGCTGCTGGCTTTGTTGAAGATGTGGTGCAGAAGTGGGTCTGACGGGGAGCCGGAGTGGATTGTGCTCATGGTCTTGATGGTGTCATCTATGTTCACGTTGGCCCATGCTGGCAGGGGGTCATGGTCGATGATTTGCAGAGGGTATGTTGTGTTGCTGTCTGTTGGGGCTGTCTGGGCGTTGAAGCTGTCGTGGATGTCAGCGATCTTGCCGTGGAGGAAGGTGGCGAGGGAGTCTCACAGGGCTTGCGACGGCGGGATGTCAATGGTGTTGGAGCTGGGGTTCGAGAGTTCCTTTACAATGTTGAAGAGTTCCTTGGTGTTGTGTGGATTGTTGTCGAGGCGGTCTTCGAAGGAGATCCTCTTGGCAGACCTGTTGAGGTGATGGTGTTTGAGGATGGCGTCTTTGTGAGCTGTGAGGCTGTCCAGTGCCTTTTCATTGTGCTGTTTCTTCTCTAGTTTCTGGCAGGTTCGCTTGGAGGCTAGGAGTTCTGGGGTGAACCAGCTAGCTCTCTTGCTGGTGTCTCTGTGGGTGGGTCTCTTTAGCGGGGCAAGGGTGTTGGCGCAGTCGTTGATCCAGCGTCTGAGGTTGCGGTGTCGTCGTCGATGTTGGAGGTGTCGGTGGGTGGGCTGAGAGCGAGGTTTGCGTGTAGTTGGTCTTCCGTGATTTTACTCCAGCAGTGGCAGGGGATCTGTTGGGTGCGGTGGTGTGTGGAGGGTTTCTGGAAGGTGAAGTGGATGCAGCGGTGGTCGGTCCAGAGGAGTTCGATGGTGTGGCTGAAGGAGACGTGGGAGCTTGAGGACAAGACGGGGTCGA
Source organism: Lissotriton vulgaris (assembly GCF_964263255.1). Taxonomy (NCBI): domain Eukaryota; kingdom Metazoa; phylum Chordata; class Amphibia; order Caudata; family Salamandridae; genus Lissotriton; species Lissotriton vulgaris. Next base: position 11,440,716 of record NC_141693.1, on the reverse strand, counting down.
GCGTGTGCGGGCGGAATGGGTAGGCAATGTGACAAGCTGCCTCAGCCTGTCGTTGGTGAGGTTGTCGAGCACGGTGGTGGAGTTACTGTCGTTGTTGTTTTCAAGGTAAAAGTTCAGGTTTCCAAGGAGGATGTAGTCGGTGGAGGTCAGGGCGTGCATGCTGATGAAGTCGGCGATGGAGTTGCTGAATTGGGGTCAGGGTCTGGGGGGTCTGTAGATGAGGGTACCTCTGAGGGTGGTGTTGGGGTCTGTGTGTGTGGATCTGAAAGTGCATGTGTTCGGCGGTGCTGAGTGTGTCGCCGGTGTTGGTCGAGACCCTGACGCTGTTGTGGATGATGGCGATTTCTCCTCTGATTTCGTTGGTGCGGTCTCTGTGGGTGATCTTGTAGCCGTCTGGGATGGCTATGGCGATGTCTGGTGCGGAGGAGTCATTCATCCCGGTCTCTGTGAGGAAGGCGATGTCCGGGGATGATGTGTCGAGCAGGACCCAGAGCTCAACGGCGTGCTTGCGTGAGGAGCGGGTGTTCATTAGGATGCATCGGAGGTGGTTGAGGTTTTTTGGCGGGTGGTTTGGCAGCTCTGAGGCTTGTGTAGCAGCAGTTCCTGCAGGTGAAGGGACCATATGTGCTTTTCGGTGCGGCCTTGAAGCAGGTGTGGCCCTGTCCAGGATTGAGGGTGTGGAGTGTGCTGGCATCGTAGCGGCAGCGGACGTGGTGGCGGGCGCAGGGGCGGGCGCGGGGGGCAGGGCTTATGGAGCTGGGCAGCAGCCGCCATATATGGGTAGGTGGGAGGGAGGAGCAGCTGTGAGGCAGGGGCAGTGAATGGGCAGTAAGGGGGGTGGGGCAGCAGGGTCACAGCGGCGGGACAGAAGCAAGGGTACAGAATCCCGGGGGCAACGGAGGGGACAGAAGGAGAAAAAGGCACAGAATCACAGGGGCAGCAAAGGGGACAGAAGGAGAAAAAAGGTACAGAATCATGGGGGCAGCAAAGGGGACAGAAGGAGAAAAAAGGCACAGAATCTCGGGGGCAGCGAAGGGGACAGAAGGAGAAAAAAAGGCACAGAATTACAGGGGCAGCGAAGGGGACAGAAGGAGAAAAAAGGCATAGAATCACGGGGGCAGCGAAGGGGACAGAAGGAGAAAAAAAGGCACAGAATTACAGGGGCAGCGAAGGGGACAGAAGGAGAAAAAAGGCACAGAATCACGGGGGCAGTGAAGGGGACAGAAGGAGAAAAAAAGGCACAGAATTACAGGGGCAGCGAAGGGGACAGAAGGAGAAAAAAGGCATAGAATCACGGGGGCAGCGAAGGGGACAGGAGAAAAAAGGCACAGAATCACGGGGGCAACGAAGGGGAGACAGATAACAGAGGTCACGGACACCAAGAGAGTGCAATACAATGGAATGACAAATGACAAACAAACCTAAGGCCTACCACTGTCCACCAGGGATGAGGCGCAGGTGTTAGCCTGCGGGTGGAGGAGGGCCTCGAACTTCCTCAGCAGCGGCAGCTGAGGCAGGGGACACACAGGCGGTGCTGTGCAGAGGGGGAGTGACCTACCTGGTGGGGTGAAGGGTCGCACTTTGGATAATGAACATAGTAACTTTCCTTCAGCTGGGCAAACAGGTGGTGATCTCTTGCTTTTGGTGATCTCGTGGATGGAGGAGGACTGGAGGGACTTCATGACCACTTGCTGTTTTCTTCCAGCAGGTGTACTCTCTAGACATGATGCTATCGGTGCCAAGTGGCTGGTGACAAATGAGAGGACGGTCGAACTGCAAAGTGTGGGCCTGGACGCAGATTGCTCTTGCTAGCGGCTTACGGGAGGTCCTCCCACATAGCTGTCTCCAGTGACGTCTCTGCACCCCGGTGGCTGGCTTGTGCTGATGAACACCTTTTCCTGTGCTGTCATGAGTCCTCTGTCTTGCCGCTCTTCTCCTTTCGTTCTTGTGTGCCTGTGGTGGTTGTTTGTCCTGTGGCATCGTGTCACTCTCCTTTCTTCCTTCGACCAGGTTCCTCACTCAGATGTAGCGTCCTGCCACATGGCTCATGTTTGCACCACATGGACATCTCTCTGGTGTCGACCGATTCTTAGGACAATCTTTACTTTGCTGCTGACCTGTCATAGGTCTGTCCTGTTGTCCGGGAGTTCTTCTTCTCCTTGAGGGCCTCTTGCCGGCACCTTACCCTCTCATCAGGCGTTTCACGATGCTCCTCTGCTCTTCACTCGAGGGTGGCGTGCTTGCGCCTCGAGGCTGTGCCGTTGTGGCGCTTGATTCTGCCTCTGTTCAGGCATGCTTGGCAATGTTGGTCACTTTGAGTAACGGGCTCCTTGCTTGCGGGGTGATGTGGCGTCTGGCCACGTGTCGCCTGTGGTTGGAGCACGTGTTGCTGTGGCAGCTTGCCACGTGAAGTGTGCGACTCTTCTCTTGCCTGTCTTGGGCCTCTGGTGACTCCATCTTGAGGTAGTATGAGAGTGGACACTGTGCAGTCTTTCGCCCACTGCGGGGCTTCGCTGGTATGGTAGAGATGTAGAGGATCTCCCGTCTGTCTTCAGCAGTGCTTCTCTGTGGAGATATCTGTAGTAATGATGACATGCTGGTAAGTTGTAATCCAAGTAGGTTTATTCACAGGTAGTATCAGTAAGTCCTTTTCAACAGGTAGGTCATCATTAACAGGTATATAAGTCCTGTGGGGCAGCCTGTAGTTGATAATCAATAGCCCCACCAGGAGCAGCCTGGATCACACCCTTGTCGCCAAAATTAATGTAGTAATGATGACACGCTGGTAAGCTGTAATCCAAGTAGGTTTATTCACAGGTAGTATCAGTAAACCCTTATCAACAGGTAGGTCATCATTAACAGGTATATAAGTCCTGTAGGGCAGCCTGTAGGTGATAATCAACAGCCCCACCAGGAGCAGCCTGCTAGCTGCTCAGCTCATTCACCAACTGTCACTCCTCATCCATTTACCCAGGCATTCTACTCAAGGTCCACCCACCAACACTTCATAGAGAAGGCACACACACAGGCTGAGCAGCTAGGACAGAGAAACATAGGGAATAAAACATCATGCAAGAATACTACAATGTCTCCATCTCCCGGGCACCTGCCAGTGCTGTCACATTCACTGGTGCATCTTCCTGTGCACTTCTGGCTTTGTGCACTTGGTTCTCTTGGGTGCCCCATTTTGGTACTTAGAGTACCTGCTCTTCTTGTTTGCGGTGGTGATCGTTCACCGCCATGGGTGTGAGACTCACTTTCTTCGCTTGTGGTGGCATCAGAACGCCACTCAGGGGTGAGTGTACAGTGCACTTTCTTTACTGCTGTAGCGGGTGTTGCCGTCTGGCAAGAGTGGCCAGTCTGTCTCCTGGAGTGCTTAAGACTTCTTGGGGCTCTTAGTTGGGCATGTAAGCATTAGTACCACAGATAACTACTTCTCCTATGCGCCTGGGCTCTGCAGACTGTGCAGGTGATTTCACTGATCCTCTGCAGCTTTCCTCCTGCTGTGAGCAAGCTGTGTTGGGGTGCCATGTTGTGTGCCACCACTAGGGGCGCTATGGTTGTTGTTCAGGCTCTGGGACTTACTGCCACTGGGATAACAACCAAAGTAAAGGGCCAGTCGCCATGGGAGGTGACAAATGAAGAGGAGGTGATACTATGGAGGGACTAATAATCCTATCGACGAATCAGAAGCAAGCATTTAGTACAGACAATGACACAAGCCAATAGCAAATATGAGCAGAGCGTGGGCGGAGCTTCAATTCACCAATTCCTCTATATGAAGTCTCCCAGAGCAGCGCATACACGCTGGCTGTAGGCTCGACCTAAAAAAGAAGGTTGGGGCCTGGCAAAAGGTTTATTTTACTAGGTCGATTTTGCAACTTTAAAACTGCACTACGGGCTTCAATGGCAGGCCTGAGACATGTTTTTAAGTGCTACAATAGTGGGTGGCACAATGAGTGCTGCAGGCCCACAAATAACATTTAATTTACAGTCCCTGTGTACATATAGTACTAGGGAATTACAATTACATTAATTATTCCAGTTAGCTGGAAGCTAAAGATAGCTCAATATCTAAGTAGGTACAGAGTAGGATGCCAGCCACTGGGGAGCTCTGTGTGGGTAGACCTTCTAAGGGGGCGTATAGTCCCCTCCACATACATTTTTGGGAACTACCAGCGGGGGTCTTTCACCATCCACAGGCTTGTGAAGAACACAGTAACATGGTGCATACTATTTAAGATGGACGGTGTATCAGTGGTGCAATAAATCAACAAGTTAAATGGTGTGAGATCCAAGACGCTAGCAGACATAGCTAAGAACTACTGGAATTATTGCCTGGAAAAGGAAACATCCATGAAAGCAGTGAATCTGCCCAAACACACCAGCACCATTGTGGAATAAACTCTCGGTTGGCAACTGCACCCACAGGTGTTCCACCTTCTATGTGATGGAGAGGGCCATCTGATTAGAGGGTGCATTCAGACTGTACACTAGCCTTCCGTGAATTGCTTCTTAAACGACTGCAGCACAGGTTTCAATTATGCCTTTCCACCATTTGTCATGATAACTGGGATAGTAACTCTGGCCAGAAGCCAGCTTTTGGAAATTATTCTGTGACTGATATATAGGACATGGCCATGGTGTTCTATACTTCTAGAGATATCTAGTGCTCTTCCAGGCATGCTCACCACTCACTGGGACATCCTTCGGTGACTGTAGGGTGAGTTACACTCATTGATACTGAACAGCCTTCTGGCTTTCATGGTTGGCGCATCTCACCCGGAGATGGAACCTGACAGGACTTTCATAAGTTGCTTCCTTCTTCATGACATGGGTACGGTCCACAGGAACCCACAAGAGATGCAGATCTGCCTTTCCAGCTTTGCGCAGCTGGTGTATGGAGAGAGGTGGGTCCCATGGGGGCCAACACTGTGTTCATTATAAATATTCTTTCAAAATTGGCCGGGAGAGCATACTCCACCATTAATTCATTAAGGTCTGGCATTTTGGTGGGTCATCTTCCGATAGCAGGAAATCTGACATGCTTTCACCCCTTTGTTTGTAAACTCATCAAAGTTATCAGACCCCCTCACCCCCACAGGTATAGGCTGTTGGCATAGTCAAGCTTGGATATTTCGAATGTGAAAATGGCTTGCAGTTTATGTTAGTATGAAAGGTATGGAAAGATGCAACGTAGTGTTAGCGTTGTCTAGAAGGTACTTTTTGTGACGTTGTTAGCATGAGATGTCAAGGACAGGTTGACTCCTTGGCTACTCCTAGGTTTCTAACCTCTTTTGATGTTTTCGTGGGGGCTTCTAGTTCCTTAGGCCATATGGTGGTAGGTTGACATTTTTGTCATTGTCAGCAGGTCATAATCTCTGTCTTTGATATGCTGTGCTTTAGATGGTTATTCATCATCCATGTGTTTATGACTCGAAGGCAGTCATCGAGTTTTAAATTGTAGAGGTCTTCAGACCTATCAATTTTTAAAATAATTTGGGTGTCACCTATATAGTTCTAACAGGTAATGTTGTGAGGGTTAATTATATTTGGTAAGTGGGTTAAGTAGATGTTGACTAATAGAGGGAACCTGATGCAGTACTGAGGAAAGTAACTGTGCTGTGTGTGAGGAGTTGATGCGAAAGTGGGTAGGTAGACTACACTTTATTGGTCTGTGAAATAAGAAGCACACCATTTTAAAGCATTTTCATGGATTTCAGTATTGTGGAGTATTTGTACTAGTGTCTGGTGTTGGACAGTGTCAAATACAGTTGACATATCCAGACGTAATGAGGAAATTACTTTTCTGCCTCTGACTGGCCTGAAACCGGGCTGTTGATCTGACAGTAAGCCATAATATTTAGTAAAATAAGAGAGTTGAGTAAACACTGCTCTCTCAAAGATTTATTCCAAGAATGGTCCATTAGATATGGCCCTGATATTTGCTGAATCAGATGGGTTGAGGATTTCCCTTTGAGGAATGACCCTTGTTCCAACGACCTGATGAGTAAGCATCTGGCTCTCTTTCCTGCACAGGGTGAGCGAAGGATATCTTTGAAGATTCTTGGCGGTGCTGGGTCTGATGGTGATTCTGATGGTCCGCCTGCAATGATAATGGTGGGGAAATGTTTTTGTGATGGGTATTGAGGGTTTGCATTGATGGCTGGTTATTGGTGTCTCTTTCCATGGTGGTCTGTTCCCGCATTGTTTTGGTGTTAAAGGTATGAATTGATGGATGGTTATTTTTGTCTTTCTGTGCTGCTCTGGTCATGAATTGTTGTGGTATTGAAGGTATGCATTGATGGAAGGTTTTTGGTGTCTCTTTCTGTGGTGGTCTGGTCACGCATTGTTGTGGTGTTAAAAGTATGCATTACGGATGATTATTGATGTCTCTTCCTATGGAGGTCTGTTCATGCATTGTTGGGGTATTGAAGGTATGCATTGATGGATGGTTATTGGTGTCTCTCCCTATGGAGGTCTGGTCATGTATTGTTGTGGTATTGAAGTTATGCATTGATGGATGGTTATTCATGTCTCTTTCTGTGCTGGTCTGGTCATGCATTGTTGTGGTATTGAAGGTATGCACTGATGGATGGTTATTGGTGTCTCTTCCTCTGGAGGTCTGGTCATGCATTGTTGTGGTATTGAAGATATGCATTGATGGATGGTTATTGGTGTCTCTTTCCATGGTGGTCTGTTCCCGCATTGTTTTGGTGTTAAAGGTATGAATTGATGGATGGTTATTTTTGTCTTTCTGTGCTGCTCTGGTCATGAATTGTTGTGGTATTGAAGGTATGCATTGATGGAAGGTTTTTGGTGTCTCTTTCTGTGGTGGTCTGGTCACGCATTGTTGTGGTGTTAAAAGTATGCATTACGGATGATTATTGATGTCTCTTCCTATGGAGGTCTGTTCATGCATTGTTGGGGTATTGAAGGTATGCATTGATGGATGGTTATTGGTGTCTCTCCCTATGGAGGTCTGGTCATGTATTGTTGTGGTATTGAAGTTATGCATTGATGGATGGTTATTCATGTCTCTTTCTGTGCTGGTCTGGTCATGCATTGTTGTGGTATTGAAGGTATGCACTGATGGATGGTTATTGGTGTCTCTTCCTCTGGAGGTCTGGTCATGCATTGTTGTGGTATTGAAGATATGCATTGATGGATGGTTATTGATGTCTCTTCCTGTGATGATCTGGTCTCGCATTGTTGTGGTGTTAAAGGTAAGCATCACGGATGGTTATTGATGTCTCTTCCTGTGGAGGTCTGGTCATGCATTGTTGGGGTATTGAAGGTAAGCATTGATGGATGGTTATTGATGTCTCTTCCTCTGATGATCTGGTCACGCATTGTTGTGGTGTTAAAGGTAAGCATCACGGATGGTTATTGATGTCTCTTCCTGTGGAGGTCTGGTCATGTATTGTTGTGGTATTAAAGGTATGCATTACGGATGGTTATTGGTGTCTCTCCCTGTGGTGGTCAGGTCAAGCATTGTTGTGGTGTTATAGGTATGTGTTGATGGATGGTTATTGATGTCTCTTCCTCTGATGATCTGGTCACGCATTGTTGTGGTGTTAAAGGTAAGCATCACGGATGGTTATTGATGTCTCTTCCTGTGGAGGTCTGGTCATGCATTGTTGTGGTATTAAAGGTATGCATTACGGATGGTTATTGGTGTCTCTCCCTGTGGTGGTCAGGTCAAGCATTGTTGTGGTGTTATAGGTATGTGTTGATGGATGGTTATTGATGTCTCTTTCTGTGCTGGTCTGGTCATGCTTTGTTGTGGGATTGAAGGTATGCATTGATGGATGGTTATTGGTGTTTCTTCCTGTGGAGGTCTGGTCACGCATTTTTGTGGTATTGAAGGTAAGCACAAATGGATGGTTATTGGTGTCTCTTACTGTGATGGTCTGGTCATGCATTGTTGGGGTACTGAAGGTATAGTTAATGGGTGGCTATTGGTGTCTCTGTCTGTGGTGGTCTGGTAATCTTGAGGCATGGCCGTTGTTTCTATCTTGGCAGTTTTATAAGGTTCCTCACTGTCTTTCAGTTGTCTCCCCATTATCCTAGTTGTCCTAGCGGCAGGCTTAAAATGTGACAAATGTTTTGAAAAGCAATAAAGGCGTCCTCTGCCATTTTTTCTCCTCGCCTTGCCTCACCTTACTTCTTTGTAAACGTCCAGCCCGCTTCTCTCTTGCCGAAAAATCCTAGGAGTTTTCCAAGTACAGGTAAAGTACCGCTCCTATACCTGCTCCTACACCCATGAGCCACGAGCCTTCATACAGCTAGAAGCTGCCAATGGTTCCTCAAACAATTCATCAACGGTAATGGAGGGGCGGGAAACGCGCTCACTCAAGGATCCTTCACTCGGGGCGCCAGACGTCAACACATGCGGGCGCTCCCATCCGAGAGTCACAAACTTCAATTTTTCCCCACTAAACGCTTCCGAGCTTCAGAACAGCTTCAGCACACAGCTCGTGAGAAAAATGCTCCTTTTGTGCCGTAATTGTGCTCCCAGGGCGCCTAGGCATCAACACATGCCGGCGCTCCGCAAGCGAAGCCAAAAGCCACCAGCCTAATTCCACCGCACTGCTATGCCGCTCAAACCGCTTCAGCACGCCAGCTCGCCGCTTATTTCACCATTCCTGCCTTCACTGCAACTGCCGAGGAGGGGCGGGGTCATGAGTCACACGGCTACCCGGAGGCGTGGAACTCCGGAGCCATCACCGTGTAGGTCCGCAGAGTGCCACTGAAATATTGTTAACATCCGCTTGGGTGGAACTATGTTTTCATAAAATGTTGTCTTTTACTCTTGCAGCATATATATATATAACAATGTATCACCCGGAGTGAGTAAGTGGCATATCATTGATGACGCGCAAGCTTCACCGAGCCGGACCTGACAAGCTTCATACACACACTCAACACACTGGGCCCCTTTCACGCATGCACCCTGGTCCGGTTTGATGAATCAATACTTACCCTTACACGCCTATCATGTATTTCCCTTGAGGTCTTACCATACCCCAATCCCCGGATCAGGGCGTTGTAAGTGAATGATAGATAAGGTTTTATTCACTTCTCATTCTGTCTAAGCTTTAGCTGTCTAGATAAACCACATCCACGGGAAGGTTTGAACAAATCTTTATGTATGAATTTTGCATAGGATGAATACAAGGAAAGCAATAAACAATGTAAAAATGACACAATCAAAAATTGCAGAAGAAATCAGGGGCCTCATTTATGAAAAGTGACGCATCGCTGCGTGAAAACAGCGATGCGTCACTTTTCACTGCGCACTCCTTACGACATTCCTGATGCGTCATATTTAATGTATGACGCATCATGTCGCAAGGAGTTACAGATACGTCAGTATTTCTGACGTATCTGTAAGCGCAAAAAGTGACGCATTGCTGGAGTATGTCACAAAAGTGACGCAACTCCAGCAATGCGTCCTTTCACATGGGGAAAGCCCCATGTGAAAGGGCTTGCGTCAGTCTTACGCCTGCTGTGAGGCAGGCGCAAGATTTTGACGCAACAGTGTCCTAAAAGTGACGCAGTGAAATCTCATAGATTTCACTGCGCCACTATTACAAGGCTTTTTGCGGGGGAACGCCCCCTCTGCATACATTATACCTGACGCAGGTATAATGTGGCGCAGGGGTTTAAAAAGTGACGCATCTACCTAGATGCGTCACTTTTTAAACATGGCGCAACGAGGCGCATTTTTTACACCGCTGGTGCGTCACAAAAAGTGACGCACCGTCGGCACAAAACTGACGCAAGGCCTTCATAAATAAGGCCCCAGGCGCTTAAATGAGTGCAGAAAATAACGCCTGAAATGGAAAGTATACCATAGCAAAGGTGCAAATTTGTGCAGCATCTAGTAAACCCCAGGTACCCGTGTGCTCATAATTACCTAATAAGCTGGTCAGTGACATGCAAAGTCACATGGGACAGGACACCCCTCTCTGGGTCAGGAATAGAACGGGACTCAGGACAGCAGACTTCGATAACCCACGGGACCTCAGGATGGACTCCCCTCTCTGGACGGACTTCGGGACCTCTGGACCTCCCTGGACAGCTCAGCTTCTTCTCCTCACTCGATCGACCCACAGGACCCTCTGACAGCGATTCTGACATACACCATCGATGGCTACCGACGACTACTGCTCAATACAAACCTGTCCTAGTTATACCCTTTCTACGCTTGGGACTAATTCCAAATGTTTCAATTAACCTAGGTTCTCGACTTGTGATTGGACGGGGAAATGGGATGAGCACATTCTATTAGGTCACACAAGTACCTTTCTGAACAGTTATTGTTTTAACATTCCCATCCCCTAAATGTTTCAAAGCTTTATTCCCACCCATCGTTCAGGAAATGCAAATAAACAATTTGATACTACAACAAACATTAGAGCAAAGCTTTCTCGTGGCAGCTTCTTCCCATGGTTCACGGTGAGAAGACCTTGGCCTTTGGAAGGCACTGAAGATGCAAGATGGCGTTTTGCTCTTCCATCAGCACATGTAAGTATCTACTGCACAAGTTCCCAGCGCATCAGTCCTGTAACATTCCCAATAGCGGAACTAATAAATCAAAAGAAACATATATGAACATCCAGAATAAATGATTTCACAATTCAGAATGTTTCATCATTTCCGCTAACTATGTTACAACTCTTATTAGATTTGCATTAATAATATTAAACGACACTTTAAAATAACAATTCAATCTTGACCCGGCCACGAACTATGTTAGCGACCATGTTAAACACTACTGCGCAGCTGCAAAAGATTCCCACCAAAGATAGTGACATCATGCATTACGCACATGCTCAAATAAGGAAAACCCATTAAAGCAGCCATGTTTAATACACAACATAAACGACAATGTTAATCAGTGCAAGCGTCTTTGGGATACACATAATTTCTGAATTCTTCCCAAAGATTTCACTCAAATCCACACAGTTAGTGTGATTAATTGTTACGCTGAGGGGGGACTTTCCTGAACAGGGTACCTTTCGAAACTCTGCTCCATCAACATCTTATAGGTAAAGAAAACTAAAAAGTACAACTTGGTATAAGATATTATGAATGTAAGACAAAAAAACATATCTTGGAAGAAAAGAAAAAAGTTAACAACAATAATCATTTAAATAGGCTGGTGGCCTGCGACACCTTGGGATCCTGGAGTCAAGAGAGACAGGAGCATCCTGAAAGTGAAAAGGATTATTAGAGTTGTTTTGTACATCACTAGAAACAGAAGCATCACCACCACCAACATTTTGCCTGTTGAATGAACTCAGGGACATATTGGAATCTTCTGATGTAGTATACATGTAGCCACTATGCCCACTGTTAGCAGAAAAAGAGTGGTTTGCATCATTAGAAACAATAGACTTTTTTTTAAATAAAGCCACACGGCGAAGATTCCATTTCTCACCATTGGTTAAGACTATGTAATGAGGAAATACTTCTTTGACACAAAATGGACCTTTGAATTTAGAAAAACCTCTGGAAATTCTTCCTGATTTTATTTTAACAAGATCCCCTTTTGAAATGTGAGTTGAGACAGTGCCATTGGCATTAAGAGTGGTTGAGGAATTGTATTGATCATGACCACCATGAGCAACCCACTCTTTAATCCATGAAGGAGTAAGTTTAGTGCCAGGAGATCTTCCACGCATTATTTCAAAAGGTGACTTCTCATTATTACCATGTACGGTAGTGTGATATGCCCAGATTATATCACAAACCATACCATGATTAAAATTGCCACTTGAACAAGACATTTGGATTATTCCTTTGACTAATCTGTTAATTCTTTCACACAAACCATTACTTTGTGGGATGTATAGAGATGTGCGATGATGTTTGACACCACAATTTGACAAAAAGGAACGCATGTTGTGGAAGACCAATGTGTGCCATTGTCGGTGACAAGTACATTAGGGTAGCCTTCTTCCTGAAATAGTGTTTTCAAGAAACTTATTATGGTTTCAGTAGTAATATCTTTTAAAAGACTGATAGTAAGCCATTTAGAAAATAGGTCAATAGATACAATTGCAAATTGTTGACTTAAAGGAGGTTCTTCCATAGGTCCAATGAAATCTAGACAAATACTGTGCCATGGACTACCAGGACTTGCTAGATGACCAGAGGATGACCCAACAGCAATTTTAAGTCTCTATTCACCTTCTTTACAAGAAGGACACTTTTCAATCCAAGAAGAGACCTGAGAATCTAAACCCAGCCACCAGAAATTGGCTTTTAATCTGCGTTCAGTCAAAGTTTGACCTAAATGACCTTCGTGAGCGATATTAATTATTCTGAGTCTCAAGCTAGCAGAAGGAATGAACTTATCACCTCGTATTAAAACATTGTCACCACAAATGGATAATTCATCCAGAATTTTTGAGAAAGGTCGAGTAGAGATGTTAACACAACTTTCTCTTCTAGAACCCAAATTAATAAGAAGAATAACTTCTTTGAGAATGTGATCATTGGCCATGGCTTTGCTCCATTCTTCACTAGTGAAAGCACTTTCACTAACTTCAAGAACATCCTGAATAGAAGCAACAGATTCTTCATCATTCTCAATACTAAAATATTCATCATCAAGATCCTCCCACTTAACAGATAGTCTGGAGAGACAATGCTCTTGAACATTACGCCAACTTTGTACATATGAGATTTCATACTGATAGTCTTGAAGCTTGGAAGCTAATCTAGCTAGCCGTGGAGAAGTCTTGGCAGCACCACCAGGAGATAAGATGCAAACCAACGGTTTATGATCAGCTTTTAGAATAAATGTTGTCCCCCACAAGTAGGTGCGAAAATATTAAACACCCCAAGCTGCTGCAAGTGCTTCTTTCTCTATGACAGAGTAATTCTATTCTGACGAAGTAAGTGTACAAGAGCAAATGCAATTGTTCGTTCCCCCTCAATGTGTTTTTGCAAGAGAACAACGCCTAAACCAGCGGCATGGCATCAACCATAACAACTGATGTGCGTTTCGTGTCAAAAGGAGCTAAAACATTGGCCTCACATATATCTTTATTTATTCAATTAAAACAAGTGTTTTGATCAGCACCACACACAGTTTGCTCCTTTTTTTAACAAAAGCCTTAGTTGTGCTGTCTTGTCAGAATTTATTTTGACGCATTTTGAATAGTATTCTATTAACCCCATGAAAGATCTGAGTTGATCTTTGTCAGATGGACATGGGGCCAACGGAATAGCTTTCAAAAATATTTTCTTGGGTTTCACTCCTGATGCTGTTATTTTGTGACCAAGATACTCAAATTTTTCACTTTCAACCAAAAAGGAACATTTGTCCTTACGACCAGCCTCAGAGATTCTGCTGAGAACGTTTTCTAGCACTGCATTGTGATCATCAACAGAGTCTCAGAAGATTAAATGTCATCATGAAAGAAAACCGCTTTCTGAATCCCTGTGAAAATTTCAGTAACCATTCTTTGAAATACACTTGCAGCCAAAATTAGGCCAAAAGGAAGACGTGTGAACTGAAAAATAAACTCTGTAGTTATAAATGCAGCGAGGTGTTTCGAATCATCATGGAGTCTAATCTGGTATTAAGCACTCTTTAGGTCTAATTTTGAGAAGTAATTAGCACCTTGTAATGTAGATAATAATTCATTTATGTTTGGTAACGGAAAGGTATCTGCCATAACACACTTGTTTAGTGACCTTAAATCTACACAAAATCTTAATTTTCCATCCGATTTCTCGTTGATAACAACGCACGAGGATGCCTCAACCAGTTCTATCACGCCACTCTGTAACATTTTGTTTAATAAAGACTTAACATCATCCCTCACTGAAAGAGGAATTCTTCTTAGTTTGTGTTGCATAGGTATACTATTATCCGTCAGCTGAATAACATGTGAATATCCTTTGAGTTCACCTAACTCATCTTTAAATACTTTTTTGAATTTTCCTAATGTGTCTTCTAAGGATTGGTCATCCAACACCATGACTTGTGTGAAGGTGCCCTGGGATTGATGATTATGTGTAGATCATATTGATGAACCCATCCTAGAAATGGAGGTCCATCAACAGAGACATAAACTTTACCAAAAGTTACTCTGTTTTTGAATATGATGTTAGATTCAAAGTAGCCGAAGATGTCTATTGTCTCCCCTTGATACCCTGTTGGACTAATGTCACTCTTCAATAAAGATTTATTCCCCCAATGCTCATGTGGAATTGTGGAATAATGGTGTAGCTGGAACCTGTGTCTACCATAAGGGAGACTATGCGACTATCAATTGTGAATTGAGCTTTTGGTCTGTTCAGTCTCTTAGCATTGTCTAAAACAACATCAACATTATCAATTACTTAGATTCTGTCTTTTTGTTTTCTAATTTCTCCAGTAGAGTCTTGAACCACTGCTACTTTTGGGCGGTTCTTAGTTTTGCACTTTTTTGAAAAGTGTCCCAGTCTGCCACATTTCAAACACTCTTTGTTGGACGCAAAGCAGTATCTTGACTCAGCTGTATGGCCATTGCTGCCACAATGGGAACAAACGTTGTTTGTAAACTTGGAGGAAGAACTCTTATTGTTGCTGGATTTAGTTTTATTTCTTACTACAACCACAGATTCTTCATCATCTGAATCACATTCCAAACTTTTCTCAGAAACTTCTGACACCTCTTTTTGAGCGTTGGATTTCTTTTGTAATTCTTTCATGCAACTCTCTGATTCTTCGATGACTTTCACCAAGTCAATTGCCACTTTTAAAGTGGGATTCTTAGGAGCCCATAATCGCTCTTGATTTTTTTTGTTCTTACATTGCACTATTAAATGATCTCTGATTAATTTATCACACATAGCACCAAATTTGCACTTGACTGAAAGTTCTCTTAAACGAGCAACAAAGTCATCAATTGATTCTTCACTCTGTTGAAGGTGTGTGTAAAATTTATAGCGATTCATCAAAAAATGATCTTCTTTTGAAAAGCGTGTCTCTAACCTACAAATAGCTTCCTTATATTCATCAGGTAGAGGCTGACCATTGGCTTGCAGTGCTGGAGGAAAAATTCTGAAGATGCATTGACCTTCTTTGCCTAGAGTGCTAAGAAGTAATGCTTTTTTACGCTTCCCTGCAAATTCTTGACCATAGAGTGCATCTAGATAGTTGTCAAAAATGATGATCCAGTCTTCCCATGAAATAGGAGGAGTGCTGTGTTCATTTAAAAATGGAGGAGGGAGTGTGACTGTAATTTGTTGAGACATGACGTAAAGATGCTGTGACGTAAGTCAAAAGATAATACTTATTGAAAATAGTTTGACTAAACAGTTATTGATGATCAAGGGTGTTAGCAATATAGTGACTTAAAAACCAACAAGCAAACTACAAAAAAAATAAATAATGGTTGGTGCCAATAAATGTGGTGCTATAATGTGACTCAAAGAATAAATTGCGCAAAGTAGCGCTGTGTATATCTTTAAATGAATAACACACACCAATTAGAGAAGATCTTAACACAATAATGTAACTATGACTTTGGACAGGTGTGCGCATCACCGTTAGGAAGAGAAATCCGTGTTGCGCAATTATTCTGTCAATGTCATACAGGTGTGCGCATCACCATTACTAAATTGTGTGAAGCGCTGTTATTATTTTCAGTCCGAGTGTGATGCGCTACTTGCTGTAGCTAGGCAACTCTCTAAACATTTGGGCACAAAATGGCCGTGACATAAATACGTGTTGCAAGTTCGCGCTGGTGAGACTTGAAACGCAGCATTGCTGTTATCAAAGTCTGTGCGCTTGCGTTTAGTCTCCTTCCACGTTGCTAGGCAACAATGACAAAGGCCGGGATGGCACGCTGAATGACGCGTCAAAACAAGTGAGAGGCGTGCCAAGCAACAATGACGTATGAGGGTACCCATGCCCTGTTGCAATTTATAGTTAATATGAATGACGTCAGCAGGCTCTTCCTTGAATTTCGGCTAGTTTTGCCTCCTTTTTTTCCTGCTCAGCACAGTAGCAGGATGAGGAGACATGTAGACTGCAGAAGATAGGAAGAAACAGGAGGGCTGTGTGGATTCGCTGTGCGGGCGACTCTCGGAGGCTGTATTCGGCGGAGTTGGATTGAAGAGATTAAACTCTCGCTCTTCAGAGGTCAGCTGCAGTACAGGATCGTTGCCAAAATTATTGAAGAAATGGGGGGCGTGGCCAGCAACATGGCCGAGTAAGACGTGTGCCTGCGTTGCTCCGGCTACTTACATTGATCCGACGACTTCAAAGGCGGCCTGAAGCCCTAATCCCTGAAGTTTTGCCAGTCACTGTGGTCACTGCCCTCCCTGATGACAGCGAGCATTGCTCGAGAGCTGCGGCGCCCTGTTTTCAGAAGAGGTGTCGATCGGACTGAAGGCCTCGATAAGCGACCCAAGATGGCACTGCCGTGACGCTGGAGGTAGTCGTGGTGCAGCTGGTGGTACCGCTGATCGCCGGGCACGTTGCAACCAGAGCGGTGTTTCCCTCCTGCCTGGTTGGGATCACGGAGGCAGATTGAGGCTCCGGCGGGACGCTGCATCGGTCCCGGGGAGCCGGTGGGGAATCCAGGGGAGGAGCTGACGCCGGAGTTGACCTGTCGGCCCGTCTGAGGCCTGACGCTCTGGAGGGGGCGGACTGGCCCCGGGCTGAGTGGTGCGGACTGTGGAGGCCCTGAAGGAACTGTGGCTGCGGCTGGCTCCATCGTGCGGCGGCCACCCGGTCTGCCTTCACAGGCGGGGAGCTGAGAGGCAGTCGTTGCACTGATCACTGAGTGCAGCTGGAGGATTCCTGGGAGGCGAACAGTGAGTGGGGGGAAACTGGAAGGCCGCCGAGCCTAGACTGGAGGAGGCCCACATACAGACGGGCTTGCGGGGTGACTTGGAGGGGCTCGATCGCCCCCTCTCGCTCGTCCGTCCTTCTGGTGTCTGGCCATGTAGTGAGGAGGCCTTCGATTGTTGGGAAGACATCAGAGGATGCTGCACGGGGAGGAGGCCCACATTGCTCACGCTACTTGAGACCACCAAGCTGAAGGGTGCGTGCTGGCCCCGGGGAGAGAGGCACGGACGCTTGAGGTCCTGAAGATCGTGGGGCCGCGGATGGCCCCGGCATGCGGCGCCCGCCACGCCTAACGGCTTGGGTGAAGAGCCAGAGAGACTGCCTGGACCCGGCGACTAGAGGGAGTCAGGAGGTGCCCGCTCTGTCACGGCGCGGGTGTGGGAGTGCTGGAGGGTCAGTGCGGCTCTATGGGGGGGTTCAGCATCATTACGGGCCTGAGTTGAGAGCTGGAACGGCACGTTGTTTCCCCCCCTCTCCCTCACCCTTCGCTCCCTTCTCATTGTGGCGTGGCTGCCTGTGGCGAGAGAAAATCTCTGGCGGTTTTCGGGTGACACTGAGGGCCGCTGCCTGGAACGGGGGCTTGAGCTGCACGTCCCTCTGGAGTCAGAAGCAGAGACAGGAATTATGCTCTCCTCCCCGGATTGAAGTGGGGCATTCCCATAGCATATACTTGGTGTCCAGGAAAAGAGATTAGTGCAGGGCCTGGTGAAAGTCAGGGGCAGAGGGGCCCAGCCCGCAGAGTACTTTGAATAGTAGGGTGCAGCGGAGTGACATTACGTGGTACCTGGACAGCGTGATCACAGAAGGTGTGCAGTCAGCGACTGTAGCATCATGGGCAAGAGAAACATAGACCCTAAGCCCCCCCCCCCGGATAGTAAACTCTGGACCGGTATGCCACGGTGCCCCCCGCCCCCCGGAGGGTGACCCATCCGGAGCTCGATCAGACACAGCCCTACTGATGCGTGCATACAAGTGTCTCGGGAGGTCCTGGAGAAGAAAATCTGTGAGATGGGCACGGAGGTGAGGCTCCTACGGCAAGAACTTCGAAATCTGGCGGAGAGAGTGGTGGCCTCGGAGACTAGAATAGTGGATGCCGAAGATACCATACAGGACTTGAAGAAAGGCATGGCGGACCTACAGTCCTCTTACAGGCAGCTTATGTGGAAGGTGGACTATGCGGAAAACAGGGCGAGACGTAACAACCTCCGCTTTGTGGGCTTTCGAGACGGAATTGAGGGTGCCAACATGGCAGAGTTCCTGCACTCCTGGCTTCCCCGCACTTTCCCAAAAAATAAATTCTCTACTTGTTTTGTGAGGCGCACCGCGCGCTGCTGGCGAAGCCACCGGCAGGAGCAAGGCCTCGGCCAGTCATTGCTCGCTTTCTGAATTTTTTTGACAGAGACATGATTCTGCGGGAAGCTAGAAAACTTGGGGGAATCCGCCTCGAAAATGCCCAAATAATGATTTTTCCAGATTACAGCCAGGAAGTGCAGAAGCAGAGGCGCTCCTTTGACTCGGTTAAGGCTAAACTGAGGGACCTCCGCATCCAGTACATGCTTCTATTTCCTGCAAAGTTGAAGGAGAAAACTTACTTTTTTCAAAATCCAGAAGAGGCTTTGCAGTGGCTGGAGGAGCGTCCTCCTCTGTCGCCTTATATGGCGACCGTGCGAACGCGCAGCGGTCACGCGCAGCGGGCGCGCCGATTGTGCGCCGAAGACGCGCCAAAGGTAAGCCCGTCTACGCCCGTCCGCGCCTGGACCGCGCCCTGTGCCAGGACCCCTGGCCCACGAGGACCCCGGCCGACCCGCCTGACGTACTCAGCCGCTACCCTCACCGCACTCAACACTGGACGAATCCCAGGATGCTACCAAGCCACCCCACGACGCTCCCACGGACCCTTCAGCTGCCACGCCTGCAAGTTCACATGCATCCGGACCTGCCCGACACCAGCACCCGCCAAGCCGAACACCAGCAGCAGCCACCTCAAGTGCATCCTGCTCAACACCCGCTCCGTCCACAGACACGCCACCGAACTCTGGAACCTCCTCGACACCGCAGACCCGGACGTTGCCTTCCTCACGGAGACCTGGATGAACACCTCTTCAGCGCCCGACATCGCCATCGCCATCCCAGAGGGCTACAAAATCATCCGGAGGGACCGCACCGCCAACCAGACGGGAGGAGGCATCGCCATCATCCACAAGAGCACCATCCGCATCTCGACTAGCACCGAAGACACCCTAACCACCGCCGAACACCTGCATTTCCAGATCCACATCAACCCCAAGACCACCCTCAGAGGCACCCTGATTTACCGACCCCCGGGACCACGAACTCAATTCAGCGAGGACATCGCTGACGTCATCAGCCCGCACGCCCTCCGCTCCGCTGACTACATCCTCCTGGGAGACCTCAAGTTCCACCTGGAGAACAACAACGACCGCAACACCAGCACCCTGCTCGACAACCTCGCCAACCTTGGACTCAAGCAACTGGTGTCCACCCCCACCCACCTCGACGGACACACACTCAACGCCATCTTCTCATCCAGCACAGACATCGCCTTCAGCCACGCCACAGGACTCCACTGGACGGACCACAGCTGCGTCCACTTCACCTTCAAAAGAACGACGATCCACCACCACCAGCAACAGGTTGCTCGAAGAAGCTGGAACAAGATCACAGCTGACCAACTCGCCGCCTCCCTGAGCCAGCACCCACCTGCCAGCTCAGCGAACACCAGCCAGGCCGCAGACAACCTCACGAAGTGGATCAGCAACTGCGCGGACGAACTCGCCCCTCTGAGGATCCCGCCCAGCAGACACGGCAGCAAGAAAGCACCATGGTTCACCGACGAACTCAAGAGCTCCAAGAAGAACTGCCGAGCCCTCGAGAAAGTCTGGAGAAGGGAACCTACACCGAACAACTTGACCACCCTCAAGCTCGCCACCCGGAAGCACCACCAGCTGATCCGCACCGCCAAGAAAACTGCATTCAAGGACCGGCTGGACAACAACGCACACAACTGCAAGGAACTCTTTAACATCGTGAAAGAGCTCTCCAACCCTAGCGCAGGAAACAACGACATCACCCCATCGCAAGACCTCTGCAACTCCCTCGCCTCCTACTTCCACAACAAGATCGCGGACATACACAACAGCTTCAGCAGCCAACCGACGCACGCCACGACCGCAGCAACGCCACCCACCACCACCCTCCGCGCCTGGACCCCGGTCAGCACCGATGACACGATCCGCATGATGAACTCCGTCCACTCCGGATCTCCGACCGACCCCTGTCCTCACCACGTCTTCAACAAAGCCGACGCTATCATCGCACCCCACCTACGGAACATCATCAACACCTCCTTCGACTCCGCCACCTTCCCTGAGAGCTGGAAGCACGCCGAACCCAGCGCGCTACTCAAGAAACCCACAGCGGACCCCACCGAACTCAAAAACTACCGCCCCATCTCGCTCCTCCCGTTTCCTGCAAAAGTCATCGAGAAGACCGTCAACAAACAGCTGGCCGCCTTCCTCGAGACGAATGGATCCCTCGACCCCTCACAGTCTGGCTTCCGAGCCAACCACAGCACCGAGACCACCCTCATCGCCGCCACTGACGACATCCGAGCCCTGATGGACAACGGAGACACAGCGGCCCTCATCCTCCTAGACCTCTCCGCGGCATTCGACACGGTCTGCCACCGCACCCTAGTGCATCGCCTCAGCAACGTCGGAATCCAGGAGAAGGCACTGGATTGGATCATCTCCTTCCTCAACGGAAGAACGCAGAGAGTCCGCCTACCACCGTACAAGTCAGAGGCCACCGAAGTCATCTGCGGCGTCCCCCAAGGATCCTCTCTGAGCCCCACCCTCTTCAACGTCTACATGAGCCCCCTCGCGGCCATCGCACGCCAACACAACCTCAACATAATCTCCTACGCCGACGACACCCAGCTGATCCTGTCCCTGACCAACGACCCCACCGCCGCCAGAGCCAACCTGCACGAAGGGATGAAAGAGGTAGCCGAGTGGATGACGACCAGCCGCCTGAAACTGAACTCAGACAAGACGGAGGTCCTCATCCTGGGCTCCTCGCCCTCCGCCTGGGACGACTCCTGGTGGCCCCCCGCCCAGGGCACCGCACCCAAACCGACAGACCACGCACGCAACCTGGGCTTCATCCTGGACTCCTCGCTCTCCATGACCAGACAAGTCAACGCCGTCTCCTCGTCGTGCTTCAACATCCTGCGCATGCTACGGAAGATCTTCTGGTGGATCCCCACCGAGACCAGGAAGACCGTCACCCAGGCCCTCGTCACCAGCCGACTGGACTACGGCAACTCCCTCTACGCCGGAACCACCGCCAAGCTCCAGAAGAGACTCCAGCGGATCCAGAACGCCTCAGCCAGACTCATCCTCGACATCCCACGCAACAGCCACATCTCCGGACATCTGAGAGACCTGCACTGGCTCCCCGTCAACAAGAGAATCACCTTCCGTATCCTCACCCACGCACACGAAGCCTTACACGATCAAGGCCCGAGCTACCTCAACAACCGAATCAACTTCTACGCTCCGCAACGCCACCTCCGATCAGCCAGCCATGCCCTCGCCGCCGTTCCCCGCATCCGAAGAGCGACAACAGGAGGAAGGTCCTTCTCCTACCTGGCCGCCAAGACCTGGAACTCCCTCCCTCCCGACCTGCGCCTGACCCAAGACCACCTCTCCTTCAGGAAGAAGCTGAAGACCTGGCTATTCGAGCAGTAACGGCACCCCCCCCCCCCCCCCCCCCCCCCCCAAGCGCCTTGAGACCCTACGGGTAAGTAGTGCGCTCTATAAATGTCCTTGATTGATTGATTGACTTGCTGCCGGGTCTTAGGGCAGATGCGAAGGTGTACTTTGCCGGCATGTCCTACCTTATACTTACAATGCACCCTGCCCTTGGGCCTACCATAGGGGTGTCTGATATGAAGAAAAGGGAAGGTTTAGGGACTGGCAAGTGGGTGTACTTGATCAGTCAGCATGACAGTACCAGACTGCACACAGACTCTGCAATGGCAGACCTTAGTCACATTTTACAAGGCTGCTTCTGTGGGTGGTGCAACCAGTGCTGCAAGCCCACTAGCAGCTTTTGGTTTACAAGCCCTGGGAACTCCTGGTGCACTGTACTAGGGTCTGACAGGTAAACCAAACCAACCAATCATGGAATCACAAATCAATACATTCATTTACAATAGGGAGCACTTGCACTGTGGCACTGGACAGCAGTGGCACAGTGCCCAAAGCATCTAACACCAGAAACAACACATGAGGCAACAGCAAACATGGAAGGGAGACCCACTCCAATGGTGCCAGGTCTAACACCCTGTATCAATCTTCTTGATGTCCCTGTGTAAGCGTTCATTTGTCATTGTCCTAGAGTCAATGTCCGTGTGTCACTCTTCTCGTGTTCCTGCATAAATCTTCCTGGTGTCCCTGTGTCAACGTTCCTTGGTCAGTGTCCCAGAATCAATGTACGTGTGTCACTCTTCCCGTGTTCCTGTATAAATCTTTCTGGGGTCCCTGTGTCAGCGTTTGTCAGTGTCCTAGAGTCAATGTCCGTGTGTCACTCTTCCAGTGTTCCTGCATAAATCTTCCTGGGGTCCCTGTGTCAGCGTTCCTTTGTCAGTGTCCCAGAGTAAATGTCCATGTGTCACTTTTCTCGTGTTCCTGTATAAATCTTCCTGGTGTCCCTGTGTTAGCATTCCTTTGTCAGTGCCCCAGAATCAATGTCTGTGTGTCACTCTTCCTGTGCCCCTGTGTTATTGTTCCTTTGTCGGTGCCTCAGGTAGGCACGGGCAGCGAGCTCTGCTCCACCAGCAGAGTGTGCAGAGATTTGCCTACTACGCGTTATGCAGAGAACGCAGAGTAGGCAAATCTGTGCACACTCCGCAGCAGAGCAGAGTTGACCCGCCCCCGCTTCCAATCCCCTACTAAGATTGAATTAAAAATACATTAAAGTTAAAATAAAAAAGACTTACCTTGACTGCGGCGTCCCCGGGATGCCGTCTTCCTCTTCCTCGCCGTATCAGAGTGATCTGCGCGCGCGCCCGCGCATTCCTTGCAATTAATGCACTCGCACATGCGCAGATCACCCTGAGACAGCGAAGAAGAGGAGGATGGCAGCCCGGGGACGCCACAGTCAATGTAAGTCTTTTTAGGTCTCGGCAGCGAGACCTATTGCTGTTGAAATGCCTCCCAAGGGAGACAGACCGGGGCACTCGCAGATTGTGGTCTGTGGACGCGCTAGAGTCGCGCTTGCGCAGACGCGCTTCCACATACACACGCAGCCCGCTTTCACTTAGCTAGCATGCACTAACGGCGCGCGCACACACACAGCCACATAGGACTGCGCTGTGGCCAAAAGGTAAGTTTACTGAGCCAAGAAATCGGTTTTATTTTGTTGGAGACAGGGGGAAGTGTATAACGACCTCATTTGAAGTATTCGCTCTTCTGGTGCAACCCCACTAGTTTTTGGGATTTCTGTGCTTTTTAGTGGAGCTGCGCGGAATGTGGTTCAAATAAAGCAGATGGCTGTTTTACAGGCGGAGATCTTCCCATGCATGGCAAGACATGCCAAACCCTTTTCATGGCATATTAATTTGGAATGTTACGGTGTCTTTCACATTTGAAGTCGCCATATGAAGCTGGTGCGCACCCGCCCGTCGGCTGTCAGGGTTCAGCTGCTTTGAGAAGTTTTTAGTGACTGCGTGATGGATTTTGAATTGTTTAACGCCTCTTTAACGTTTAACACTGACTTTGCCTTTCAAGACCGGCCCCGTGATTTTTTTACTCTGGGGAACTGTGTGTTTTTTTTTTCTCATCCTGAAAATAATTCGGAATCTATTTTTTTTTTAACAGTTTAAGCCCAGCTAAATCTATGTAATATTGAAATAATAATAAATGTTAAATTGTGTTAGCATAATTTATGGCTTTTAGCATTTCTTTAATGTGGCGTTACTGTCCTCTGTCAGTGCGATGGTGTTGGACTGCCACTCATTTTCAGGATTAGTCAGTAAGTAATGACTTGGTTGGTCTGGCACCTACAGGTGACCTTAGTTATAATTTTACTAAATTCTCTTGCCCCAACGCTGGGGTCCTCTCCCACTGGTTTTAGAAGAACTGCTATATCCTGATAACATTGAATTCCCCTCTAGGTGAATCCTAATGCATAGATCAAAACTCGTATATTACAACTAAAGGTTCGTTTTTCTGCCTCCAACTCCCACCCCCAATTTTAAGTCCGATGGGCAAAGTTGCAATGTGGGCTGATGAATCTCTGTCTGGTTGTTTTTTTTTTGCTTGGTTGAGAAAATCAGGCAACAAATACAATTAAGGGATCGCATTAACCACTGTTAGCCCCTGTACCATTCTTTCTGGGTGCACAAAGTCAATTCGATGAGTTCTACAGCAAAGACTGAAAATTAGGACTGTTGTATCATTGGATAAGAAGCGCTTCACTAACACACGCATTTTGCAAGTTTTTTGCTAGATCCTTGGAGTATGTGAGATCTAAGATCTCACAGGCTGGGGAGAGGAATCGTGCAGTCTCCTATTAATCCGGATCTTCCAAAATAGTGATCGTCTTGTAGGCCAGGATATTTTCAACATAGGGTTTCTCTGGAGGAAATCAAATCCTTTCTGGTATTGCACATTAATCACAGTATTTAGTAATGGTTCTTGTGGTGTGTAAAGATTTTCCATTTGAGATTCTGATCATAAAACCTAACCACAGATGCAGTCGTGCTTAAACCGGCTGTTCTCGCCCTCACTCACCCTCTCACCCACCCTCACCCACCCTCTCACCCAACATCTCACCCTCACACCCCCTTTCACCATCACACACCCTCTCGCCCTCACACCCCCTCACCCTCACACCCCCTCACCCTCACACACCCCCTCACCCTCACACAGCCACTCACCCTCACACCCCCTCACCCTCACACCCACTCACACCCCCCCACACACCCTCACCCTCACACTGCCTCACCCTCACACCCCCTCACCCTCACACCCCCTCACCTTCACACCCCTTCACACACCCTCACCTTCACACACCCTCACACACCGTCACACCCTCTCACACCCCTCACCCTCACACCCCTACTCACCCTCACTCACCCTCACACCCCTCACACACCCTCACACACCCTCACCTTCACACACCCTCACCCTCACACACCCTCACACACCGTCACACCCTCATACACTGTCACACCCTCTCACCCTCACACACCCTCTCACCCTCACACCCCATCACCCTCACACCCCCTCACCCTCCCTCACCCACCCTCACCCTCCCTCACCCTCACTCTTCCTCTCACACACCCTCTCACCCTCACTCACCCATCCACCCTCACACACCCATTCACCCTCACACACCCATTCACCCTCACACACCCTCTCACCCTAACACACCCTCTCACCCTCACCCCCCTCACCCTTACACCCCCTCACACACTCTCACCCTCACACCCTCACTCACCCTCTCACGCCCTCTCACCCTCACTCACCCATTCACCCTCACACACCCATTCACCCTCACATACCCATTCACCCTCACACAACCTCTCACCCTCACACACCCTCTCACCCTAACACACCCTCTCACCCCCTCACCCTCACACTCCCTCTCACACCCTCACCCTCACACCCCCCACCCTCCCTCACCCTCACACCCTCACCCACCCTCACTCACCCTCTCACCCTCACACACCCTCACCCTCACTCACCCTCTCACCCTCACACACCTTCTCACCCTCACACACCTTCTCACCCTTACACACCCTATCACCCTCACACACCCTCTCAGTCTCACACCCCCTCACGCTCACCCCCCTCACTCTCACACCCCCTCACACCCCCTCATCCTCACACACCCTCACACTCCCTCGCCCACCCTCACCCACCCTCACTCACCCTCACACCCCCTCACTCTCACACCCCTCACCCTCACACCCCCTCACCCTCACACCCCTCACACACCCTCACCCTCACACACCCTCACATACCGTCACACCCTCTCACCCTCACATCCCCACTCACGCTCACACCCCACTCACCCTCACACCCCTCACACACCCTCACCCTCACAGAACGTCACACCCTCACATACCCTCTCACCCTCACACCCCATCACCCTCACACCCCCTAACCCTCACACCCCCTCACACCCCCACACCTTCACACCCTCACTCACCCTCTCACCCTCACTCACCCTCTCACCCTCACTCACCCTCACACACCCCCTCACCCTCCCACACCCTCACCCTCCCACTCCCCCTCACCCTCCCACTCCTCCTCACCCTCACACACCCCCACACCTTCGCACCCCCACACCCCCTCACCCTCGCACCCCCTCACCCTCGCACCCCCTGACCCTCACACCCCCTGACCCTCACACACCCTGACCCTCGCACCCCCTCACCGACACACGCCAACACACACCCCCTCACACCTCCTCACCCTCACACACCCTCACACCCCCTCACCCTCACACAACCTCACCCTCACACACCCTCACCCTCACACCCCCACACACCCTCGTGCCCCCTCACCCTCGCACCCCCTCACCCTCGCACCCCCTAACACCCCCTCACCCTCACACCCCCTCACTTACCCCCACACCCACTCACCCCCTCTCACCCACCCTCACACACCCTCACTCACACTCACACCCCCTCACTCACCCTCACCACCTCACACCCCCTCACCCTTACAACCCCTCACACCCCCTCACCCTCACACACCCTCACACCCCCTCACCCTCACACAACCTCATACCCCCTCACCCTCACACCTCCTCACACACACTCACCCTCACCCCCTCACAACCCCTCACACCCTCTCACCTTCGCACCCCCACACCCTCACACACCCTGACTCACCCTCACACCCTCACACACCCTCACTCGCCCTCACACCCCCTCACCCATACCCCCTCTCACCCTCACCCACCCTCACTCACCCTCACACACTTGCCCTCAAACACCTTCACACCCCCTCACCCTCGCGCACCCTCACCCTCACACCCCCTCACCCTTGCATCTCCTCACCCTCACACCCCCTCACCCTCACACCCCCTCATCCCCACCCCCTCTCAACCTCACACCCTCGCACTCTCACTCTCACACCCCCTCACTCACCCTCACACCCTTGCCCTCACACAACCTCACACCCCCTCACCCTTACACCCCCTCACCCTCACACCCCCTCACCCTCACACCCCCTCACCCCCCTCGCACCCTCTCCCCCCCTCGCACCCCCTCACCCTTACACACCCTCACCCTCACACACCCTCACTCACCCTCACACACCCTCTCACCCTCACTCACCCATTCACCCATTCACCCTCACACACCCATTCACCCTCACACACCCTCTCACCATCACACACCCTCTCACCCTCTTGTCTTGCCCGGCGCCAGTTGCATTCTTGCTCGGGCCTCAGTTCAGAACTTCCTCATTAACATACATACAGTAAAGTGACCACGCTCGAGAAAAAATTGCGTTGAATGGTTTGGTTTTTCATTTTTACTCACAGGTTTACTTTGCTGGTGGCACTGCCTTTATAAGAGGCCTGCTAAATACTGCTGCTGCTCCAAGAACAGTGCCCGCCTCCACGTCGTGCTGAACTCTGGCGGCAATGACTTTTGCGGTGCATGAGTGCCGGGGCGTGGTCACGTGCAATTTAATTTGGAAAAAAAAAGGTTACGCAGGCTGCTGTACACTGCCCCTACCCTCACAGGACCAAATGCAGCCCTGGCCCGCCCCCCAGCAACACTGGACCGAAGCAGACCAGGCTAATACGAACGGACGACGTGGAGAATTTATGATCGGCACTGTCGGCTCTCTCAGAATGAGCAACATAGCAACACTCTTCTTCAACAAGAAGAGGGAAGACTAGTTTGAACACTGCAGTGAGTCAGTTATTTACTTTGTATGACGCCACATGTAGTGAGTTCAGAAGCGTCCTGCTTAATGTGAGTTCAAGTTGGCAGACTAGTATGGTGTAGACTAATAAGTGCCGGTGCTAAGCACTCAATGCAACATACACACCAAATACCACTCAGTGCCACATAATTACACGCCACATAATTACACTATCTATCTATCTATCTATCTATCTATCTATCTATCTATCTATCTATCTATCTATCTATCTATCGCCCTCACTCTATCTATCTATCGCACTTACTCTGTCTATCTATCGCATCACCACAGCATCACTCAGCACCACCACAGCATCACTCAGGGGCACCACAACATCACTATGCGCTACCACAGCATCACTGAACGCCACAGCATCACTCGTCCTCACCACAACATCACTCAGCGCAACCACAACATCACTCAGCGCCACCACAGCATCAATCTGTGCAACCATTGAACAACAACTGGTTCAAATATGTTCTCTCAATGTTTCAAGCTTTATTACAAATGTCACAAAAAGATGTTAATATTTCACTTCTGTTCTTGGATTATCGCCACAATAAAATACACTGAACATAATCTTCACAAAAGGTATTTACAAAAGTTTAAGCTATTGCCATTATAAATTACAATAACTTTTATTTAAGTATTAATTATTTAAAAAAATTAAAAACCATTGTTATTTGTAATATCAATACTTCTAAGTCACGTAAATACAACACATATTGCATTACAAATGCTATAGGTGTCACATTTGCAAAAGTTAAAACTATTGGCATTGTAAATGACAAAGCTATTAATTTCGCTATTTTCAAAACCAACACATAAATAAAAAATGTGTCATTTACAATACCAATAGCTCAAACTTTCCTAATGCGAGACCTATTGCATTGCAAATTCTTGTTAGTCTATTTTGCCAATTCATCTGAGCAAGGTTGACAATAGTAACTTCTCTCCTTATATTATATCACCTCTACATGTGTTAGATCTGACTTACTCAAAGCCAGTCCTACCCTCATGATTTTTAGGAAACAAGTAAAAACTTGGCTTTTTAATCAGTAGCTCCCCCACTATGCTGCTTCCTCCTGACTTACTCCAACAGCGCCGAGACACCCTAGGGTATTTGCGCGCTATATAAATTGCGTAAAATAAATAAATAAATAAATAATATACCGGGTGTCTCAGCTGTAAACAGAAACAAGCATAAGGGCAGACTCAGCTGTAAACAAATAGAATAAAATACATTTGATATACGCTGGAATGGAAATAAAAGACATACTTAACTTTAAACATGAATGCAAGTAAGGCATATCATCTGCAGACATAGGAGCATTCTGCTATAAACCACACAAACGTGAGGCCGTACCAAGGTGCAAGCAGAAACCAGGGGCGCCGCTATAATTAGTGCAGCAAAGGCAGTGGCACCTGGGCTCTGAGATGTGAGGGACCCACAGCACACCACTTCTAACTCCTTTCACTACATAATCAGAAATAACACATACTCAGCTGAAGACCACAATTAGTTATAAATGACCCACTCACCTGCAAACCTGAGAGAGGCAGAAGGCACATGCTCAACTGATGACAGAGATGTTTACTACGTGTCTTGTTTCGAAGCCACCTGGAAACGATGTAAGAGGGACCTCTGACAGGAAAGAAATGAGAAGGTTAGGCAACGACAGAAAACAAGGAGAGGAAGATAACGATTGGTGAATTAGGAGGGACTCTGTCTTCACACAGGATCATAGAGTGAAAGCCACAGAGTGAACAGGAACTGACAGGAAGCATCAGAGATCAGCCCTTCACATCACTCCTGTGACAGCTTTATCTGGGGAGGGGCATGTAGTCTGCAGGAGAGTAAGAAAGTACCAGTAGTTAAGCAGCCCCACCACCAAAGCCTGCCACACACACCATCTGGGACAGCCAACGCACAGCCGCTTCAGAACCAGCGCGTATGCTACCCAGGGCCATACTGGCCGTTTACCCCACTGGGCCATTCCCATAGGGCAGTAGTACCCATGTAACCCACAAGGCAATATTGACCATTTAACCCACCAAGCAATTTCCATAGGGCCATACAGGCCGTTTAGCCCACTGGGGAGCTACAAGAGAAATGGTTTTGGAAGCCCAGGGCCACCACTTGGGCTTAAACCCACTCGCCACAGGGCTTCTTGCTAAAGCACATGGAGATGCTTAGGGGAGAGGAGGAGAAAGCGAGAGGGAGTGGGTGGGGAGTCGAAAAGAGAGAGGTGGGGGAGATAATGAGGTGGACACAGTGCCGACTTGGACAGTTTTGGCTGAAATGCTTTTGTTTCCTAGTCTGGCACCTGAATCTGTCTCTTGGAGACATCACAGTCTCACAGCAGTAGCACAATTCCTCTGAACTAGCAATGTCTCTCAAAGCCAGCATGGATCACAGAATCAGCACCACTTCTAGGAACCAACATCGAACACAGCACCTCAGATTCAGCACCTCTTCTAGGAACCAACATCGAACCCAGCATCTCAGAATCAGCACTGCTTTCAGGAACCAATATCGAACACAGCACCTCAGAATCAGCACCGCTTCTAGGAACCGACATCGAACACTGCACCTCAGAATCAGCATTGCCTTTAGGAGCCAACATGGAACACAGCACCTTAGAGTCAGCACCACATCTAAGAACCAACTGTCTACACAGCATCTCAGAATCAGCACCACTTCTAGGAACCAGCATCGAACACGGCACCTCAGAATCAGCACCGGTTCTAGGAACCAACATCAAACACAGCACCTCAGAATCAGCACTTCTTCTAGGTATCAACATCGAACACTGCACTTCAGAATCAGCACCGCTTCTAGGAACCAACATCGAACACTGTCCTTCAGAATCAGCATCGCTTCTAGGAACCAACATCGATCACTGCACCTCAGAATAAGCACCACTTCTCTGTGCCAATGTCAAACACAGCACCTCAGAATCAGCCCCACGTTTAGGAGCCAACAACAAACACAGCACCTCAGAATTAGCCCTGAGTTTAGGGAGCCAACATCAAACACAGTACCTCAGAATCTCCCCCGTGTTTAGGAGCCAACATCGAAACACACAAGATGATGGACGGAATACTGCACATTGGCAAAACACTCACCACCAGTCACAGATCTGGGTTTAATCCATCGTTATTTTGCTAGCCACGCAACCCCAGTTCAGAAATGGCCATATGCAAATCAGTACTGACCCTGTGCCTCATGAGAACACTCCAGACCTAACTACCAAGCCATGTCTTCCCGAGACCGAAATCAAGCATCCTAGGACCGGTTTCGGGCATTCAACCCTCATCAGCCAGGATGGCCTGACTCCAGTGGCGTAGAGAGCACGGGACCCACATCTGGGCATACCCTTCCCACTTAGGGTGAACTGCAAAACACACAAGATGATGGACGGAATGCTGCACATTGGCAAAACACTCACCCCAGTCACAGATCTGGGTTTAATCCATCGTTTTTTTGCTCACCACGCCACCCCAGTTCAGACATGGCCATATGCAAATCAGTACTGACCCTGTGCCTCATGGGAACAGTCCAGACTGAACTACCAAGCCATGTCTTCTCTGGACTGGAATCAAGCATCCTAGGACCGGTTTCGGGCATTCAGCCCTCATCAGCCAGGATAGCCTGACTCAAGTGGCGTAGTGAACACGGGACCCACACCTGGGCATACCCTTCCCACTTAGCGTAAACAGCAAAACACACAAGATGATGAACGGAATGCTGCACATTGGCAAAACACTCACCCCCATTCACAGAACTGGGATTTATCCATCGTTATTTTGCTCACCACGCCACCCCAGTTCAGACATGGCCATATGCAAATCAGTACTGACCCTGTGCCTCATGGAAACAGTCCAGACCGAACTACCAAGCCATGTCTTCCCTGGACCGGAATCAAGCATCCTAGGACCGGTTTCGGGCATTCAGCCCTCATCAGCCAGGATAGCCTGACTCCAGTGGCGTAATGAGCATGGGACCCACATCTGGGCATACCCTTCCCACTTAGGGTGAACCGCAAAACACAAAAGATGATGGACGGAAGGTTGCACATTGGCTAAACACTCACCCCCAGTCACAGATCTGGGTTTAATCCATCGTTATGTTGATCACCATGCCACCCCAGTTCAGATATGGCCATATGCAAATCAGTACTGACTCTGTGCCTCATGGGAACAGTCCAGACCGAACTACCAAGCCATGTCTTGCCTGGACCGGAATCGAGCATCCTAGGACTGGTTTCGGGCATTCAGCCCTCATCAGCCAGGATTAACTGACTCCAGTGGCTTAGTGAGCACGGGACCCACGTCTGGGCATACCCTTCCCACTTAGGGTGAACAGCAAAAACACAGAAGATGATGGACGGAATGCTGTACATTGGCAAAACACTCACCCCCAGTCACAGAGCTGGGTTTAATCCATCGTTAGTTTGCTCACCACGCCACCCTAGTGCAGACATTGCCATATGCAAATCAGTGCCTCATGGGAACAGTCCAGACCGAACTACCAAGCCATGTCTTCCCTGGATCGGAGTCAAGCATCATAGGACCGATTTCGGGTATTCAGCCCTCATCAGCCAGGATAGCCTGACTCCATCTGAGCCAACATCGAACACAGCACCTCAGAATTACCCACGTTTAGGAGCCAACATCGTACACAGAACCTCAGAATCAGCCCCACCTTAAGGAGCCAATATCGAGCACAGCATCTCAGAATCAGCCTGGCATTTAAGAGCGACCTTTGACCCTGTCCTCAGGTACGTTCCCCCCCCCAGCTACCACACGGTCCTTCTGTGTCGCTGCCCCGCCACTTGCTGTCGCCTTGCTAATGCCGCTGCTGTTGGTACGTGAGTCCCCCCTGCCTCCTTTGGTCTTGTCCCTCGTTTCTTTTGTTACCTGCTGTATTTTGTTCCGCTGTGTTTATATTTTGTTCTGCTGTACTTAGTTTTTTAAAATTTCTTATTCATAACTGCTGTGCCCTTTGCGCCCCTTTTGCCTTCTGTGCCCCCTTTCCCACGTATTGCCTCTCTTTCCATTTCCCCGTTTTCCTTCTGTATCACCTTTCTCGCCGCTGCGTCCCTGCGGCCCGCCCCCCGATGTTCCCATTCGCCGCCCCGCTCCCGCCTCCCAGCTGCTCCTCCCTCCCTCTGACCCTCATATGGAGACCGCGCAGTGGGCAGGCAGCCAAAGGCGTGCCAAAGGCAAGCCCGTCTGCGCCCGTCCGCGCCTGGACTGCGCCCAGGGCCAGAACCCCTGGCCCCCACCGGAGCTAGGAAACACGACTGAGATATGACACCGCTGCCCTCAACGCACTCAAAACCGGACGACCACCCGCCTGCTACCGAGCCACCCCGAAGCGCACCCACGGACCCTTAACCTGTCAAGCATGCAAACTCACCTGCATCCAAACCTGCAACCCACCCCCGGACCAAGCAACATCAACAACCACCTCAAGTGCATCATACTCAACACCCGCTCCGTCCACAAGCACGCCATCGAACTCTGGGACCTCCTCGATACAACAGCACCAGACGTCGCCTTCCTCACGGAAACCTGGATGAACGCCTCCTCGGCCCCCGACATCGCCATAGCCATCCCGGACGGATGTATGACATTACAACGCATGCTTTGACCACGCATGCTGTTACAACGCAAGTATTACAACGCAAACCTTTACAACACATTACACTTGGGGGTGCTGGATAGTGAATAGTTTAATTTACTATTCCAACTCCAGTCCCCGTGGACACTAGGGAAGGTGTTGGATAGTAAATTAAACTATTCCTAATCCTAGAGCGCCCCCCCAGTGTAATGCATTGTAATGGTTTTCGTTGTAATACTTGCGTTGTAACAGCACTGCGTGGTAAAAGTTGCGTCGTAAAGGATGTTCCCCATCCCGGATGGCTGCAAATTCACCCAGAAGGACCGCGTCAACAAAACTGGAGGAGGAATCGCCATCATCTACAGGAACACCATCAGCGTCACGACCAACACCGAAAACACTCTCTCCGCCACCGAACACCTACACTTCCCAATCCACACCAACCCCCAGACCACCCTCAGAGGAACGCTCATCTACAGACCCCCGGGCCCGCGCACACAATTCAGCGAAACCATCGCTGACTTCTTCAGCCCGCACGCCCTAGCCTCACCAGAATACATCCTCCTAGGGGACCTGAACTTCCACCTGGAGAAAAACAACAACAACAGCACCACCACTCTGCTCGACAACCTCGCCAACCTTGGACTCAAGCAACTGGTGGACACCCCCACCCACCTTGCTGGCCACACGCTTGACCCCATCTTCTCCGCCAGCAACCACGTCTCCTTCAGCCACTCCACTGGACTACACTGGACCGAACACAGTTGCATCCACTTCACCTTCAAGAAAACAACATCCCACCACCACACGCAACAGATCCCCCGCAGATGCTGGAGCAAAGTCACCGCAGACCAGCTAACCACATCGCTGAGCCAGAACCCACCAGTCGACACCCCTGACACCAACGACGCAGCTCACAATCTCGCACAGTGGATCACCAACTGCGCCGATGGCCTCGCTCCACAGAAGAACCCCCCAGGCAAGGCCGGCAACAGAAAAACCCCATGGTACACAGACGCCCTCAAAGTCGCAAAGAAGTCATGCCGAACCCTCGAAAAAACCTGGCGCCACGAACGGACATCAGAAAACAATGCAGTCCTCAGAGCGCCACCCGGGAATACCACCAGATGATCTGCACCACCAAAAGGACATCGTTCAAAGAGAGGCTGGACAACAACACCCACAACAGGAAAGGAACTGTTCAGCATCGTCAAAGATCTCTCCAACCCCGGCGCCAGCAACAATGACATCACACCATCGCAAGACCTCTGCAACTCCCTCGCCACATTCTTCCACCGCAAGATCGCAGGCATACACAACAGTTTCGGACCCCAGACTCCACCTCCAACCACCAAACCAACGTCCCCAACCACCACTCTCAGTGCATGGACCCCCATCAGCACTGAAGACACCACCCACGTCATGAACACCATCCACTCTGGCTCCCCCCCGGCCCATGCCCTCATCATATCTTCAACAAAGCCGACACGATCATCGCACCCCACCTCCGGAACGTCATAAACAGCTCCTTCATGTCAGCCACCTTCCCTGAGAGCTGGAAACACGCAGAGATCAACGCCCTTCTGAAGAAACCCACAGCGGACCCCAAAAACCTCAAGAACTACCGCCCCATCTCTCTTTTCTCCTTCCCAGCTAAAGTCATTGAGAAGACCGTCAATAAACAGCTGACTACATTTCTCGAGGCAAACAACACGCTCGACCCTTCCCAGTCCTGATTTTGAGCCAACCACAGCCCCGAGACTGCCCTAATCGCAGCCACCGATGACATCAGGACCCTGATGGACAATGGAGAAACAGCCGCTCTCATCCTCCTGGACCTCTCTGCAGCCTTCGATATCGTCTGACACTGCACCCTAATAACCCGCCTCTACAACACTGGGATGCAAGGAAAGGCCCTGGACTGGATCACCTCATTCCTCTCCGACAGAACCCAGAGAGTTTGCCTCCCCCCCTTCCGCTCCGTGGCCACCGAGCTCCGTGGCCACCGAGCTCATCTGCGGCGTACCCCACGGCTCCTCGCTCAGCCCAACCCTCTTCAATGTCTGCATGAGCCCCCTCGCCACAATCGCACGCAAACACAACATCAACATCATCTCCTATGCCGACGATACCCAACTGATACTCTCCCTCACCAAAGACCCAGATACCGCCAAAACCAACCTCCAGGAAGCAATGAAAGATGTTGCAGAATGGAGGAAGCACAGCCGCCTGAAACTCAACTCGGACAAGACAGAGGTCCTCATCCTCGGACAATCCCCATCCGCCTGGGAGGACTCCTGGTGGCCCACGGCGCTGGGCACCGCACCAACACCCACGGACCACGCACGCACGCAACCTGGGATTCATCCTGGACTCCTCCCTCACAATGACCAAGCAAGTCAACACCATCTCGTCCTCATGTTTCAACACCCTGCGCATGCTCCGAAAGATCTTCCGGTGGATCCCCACCGAAACCAGAAAAACGGTCACCCAGGCCCTCATCACCAGCCGACTGGACTACGGGAACTCCCTATACGCAGGAACCACAGCCAAACTTCAGAAACGACTTCAGCGCATACAGAACGCCTCCGCACGACTCATCCTCGACATCCCTCGCCACAGCCACATATCCTCCCACCTAAGAAACCTACACTGGCTCCTGGTCAACAAGAGGATCACGTCCAGGTTGCTCACCCACGCACACAAAGCGCTCCACAACATAGGCCCCAAATACCTCAACAACCGCCTCTCGTTCTACACCCCTACCTGCCAGCTCCGCTCCGCCAGCCTCGCTCTCGCCACTGTCCCACGGATTCGCAAAACCACCACCGGAGGAAGATCGTTCTACCTGGCAGCCAAGACATGGAACTCCCTCCCCGCACACCTACGACTGACCCAGGACCATCTCACCTTCAGGAACCACCTCAAGACCTAGCTATTCGAGCAGTAGCGACATCACCCCTCTCCCTCCAGCGCCTTGAGATTCTCACGGGTGAGTAGCGCGCTCTATAAATGTTATTGATTGATTGATTGATTGAACCAACAAAGAACACAGCACTTTTGAATCAGCCCCGAGTTTAGGGTGCAACATCGAACACAGCACCTCAGAATCAGCCCCATCTAGGAATCAACATTCAACACTGCACCTCAGATTCAACCCAGCTTTTAAGAGCCAACATCATGTCAGGAGTCCTAGAGTTTGTGCTGTCCAGGAATCGTGTCTAATGTCACAGGTACATGGACACATTTCTCAGACACCACAACACAAGCTTGCTATAGGCTGTCATTGGAGACTGAGCAGATAGGCTAGTGGCGGCTGGGGAGGATGGAGTCACAGGGTAAGACAGGCCAACATCTGAATCTGTCTCTTGGAGACATCACAGTTGCACATCAGTAGCACAATTCCTCTGAACTAGCAATGTCTCTCTAAGCCAGCATGGATCTAAGAATCAGCACTGCTTCGAGGAACAAACATCAAACACAGCACCTCAGAATCAGCACCGCTTCTTGGAACCAACATCGAACACTGCACCTCAGAATCCGCACTGCTCCTCTGAGCCAATGTGAAACACAGCACCTCAGAATCAGCCCTGCGTTCGGGAGCCAACAACAAACACAGCATCTCAGAATAAGCCTCGAGTTTAGGCACCAACATTCAACACAGCACCTCAGAATCAGCCTCGCGTTTAGGAGCAAATATTGAACACAGCACCTCAGAATCAGCCCCGAGCTTAGGAGCCAACATCGAACACAGCACCTCCGAATCAGTCCCGTGTTTATGAGCCAACATCGAACACAGCACCTCCGAATCAGCCCCACATTTAGGAGCCAACATCGCACACAGTACCTCAGAATCAGCCAGAGTTTAGGAACCAACATCGAACCCAGCACCTCAGAATCAGCACCGCTTCTAGGAACCAGCATTGTACACAGCACCTCAGAATCAGCACCACTTCTAGGAACCAACATTGAACACTGCACCTCAGAATCAGCATCACTTTTAGGAGCTAACATCGAACACAGCACCTTAGAATCAGCCCCGCATCTAGGAACCAACATTCGACATAGTATCTCATAATCAGCACCACTTCTAGGAACCAACATTGAACGCAGCACCTCAGAATCAGCACCGCTTCTAGGAACCAACATCGAACACAGCACCTCAGAGTCAGCAGCGCTTCTAGGAACCAACATCGAACACAGCACCTCAAAATCAGCACTTCTTCTAGGAACCAACATCGAACACTGCACTTCAGAATCAGCACCGCTTCTAGGAACCAACATCGAACACTGTACCTCCGAATCAGCACCTCTTCTAGTAACCAACATCGATCACTGCACCTCAGAATAAGCACTACTTCTCTGAGCCAATGTCAAACACAGCACGTTAGAATCAGCCCCGCGTTTAGGAGCTAACAACGAACACATCACCTCAGAATCATTCCCAAGTTTGGGAGTTAACATCAAACACAGTACCTCAGAATATACCCCGTGTTTAGGAGCCAACATCGAACACAGCACCACAGAATTAGTCCGCATTTAGGAGCCAACATCGGACACAGAACCTCAGAATCAGCCCTGCGTTTAGAAACCAACATGGAACCCAGCACCTCAGATTCAGCACTGCTTCTAGGAACCAACATCAAACACAGCACCTCAGAAGCAGCACCACTTCTAGGAACCAACATCAAACACAGCACCTCAGAATCAGCCCTGCGTTTAGAAACCAACATGGAACCCAGCACCTCAGATTCAGCACTGCTTCTAGGAACCAACATCAAACACAGCACCTCCGAATAAGCACCGCGTTTAGCAGCCAACATTGAACACAGCACCTCAGAATCAGTCCCGAGTTTGGGAGCCAACATCGTACACAGCACCACAGAATTAGCCCGCGTTTAGAACCCAACATCGAACACAGAACCTCAGAATCAGCCCCACGTTTAGGAGCCAACATCGAACACAGCACCACAGAATTAGTCCGCATTTAGGAGCCAACATCGGACACAGAACCTCAGAATCAGCCCTGCGTTTAGAAACCAACATGGAACCCAGCACCTCAGATTCAGCACTGCTTCTAGGAACCAACATCAAACACAGCACCTCAGAAGCAGCACCACTTCTAGGAACCAACATCAAACACAGCACCTCAGAATCAGCCCTGCGTTTAGAAACCAACATGGAACCCAGCACCTCAGATTCAGCACTGCTTCTAGGAACCAACATCAAACACAGCACCTCCGAATAAGCACCGCGTTTAGCAGCCAACATTGAACACAGCACCTCAGAATCAGTCCCGAGTTTGGGAGTTAACATCGAACACAGTACCACAGAATCTGCCCCGTGTTTAGGAGCCAACATCGTACACAGCACCACAGAATTAGCCCGCGTTTAGAACCCAACATCGAACACAGAACCTCAGAATCAGCCCCACGTTTAGGAGCCAACATCGAGCACAGCACCTCAGAATCAGCCCGGCGTTTAGGAACCAAGAAAGAACACAGCACCTTTGAATTAGCCCCGAGTTTATGACCCAACATCGAACACAGCACTTCACAAGCACTCACAATCCGTCCTGTCTAGGAACTAACATTCAACACAGCGCCTCAGATTCAGCCCTGCTTTTAAGACCCAACATCATGTCAGGAGTCCTAGAGTTTGTGCTGTCCAGGAATCGTGTCCAATGTCGCAGGTACATGGACACATTTCTCAGAGTCTATGACACAAGCTTGCTCCTGGCTCCGGGTATCACTAACATTAGATTCAGAGTTGCCTTCTTTGTCTCTAGTCTGCTGTTGTCCTAACTGTAGCTTTGCCACCAGAGACAATTTGCTTGCCAGCCAGATACGTGTGGCTGGTAGTAGT
This sequence comes from Lissotriton vulgaris, assembly GCF_964263255.1. Lineage (NCBI taxonomy): Eukaryota > Metazoa > Chordata > Amphibia > Caudata > Salamandridae > Lissotriton > Lissotriton vulgaris. Next base: position 11,401,382 of record NC_141693.1, on the reverse strand, counting down.
AATAGGGTTGTAGATGATACAGCTGGTTTTGATGATTGTGCGGGCTGGCAAGGGAGGTCAATGGAGCACCATCAGGAGGGGGGTGATGGGATCATATTTCTTCAGGCCCTGGATGAGACATGTAGTAATCAGTGAATGGAAGGGGAATATGGACTCAAGCATGTGCAAAGGCATTATGTGATGTTCTCCATTTTCTATTTGAACTGCAGCTTATATGTTTATTCTGCTGCCAACTGCTGCTACAGCAAACTCATACGATGTACCTCTGTTGAGCGCTAATTCAATAAAATATATTCTTAGATTCCCAGATACTACTAAGGTCACCAGGTCAATAGTCAGCTGTGCGTAGTCAAAACTCAGTCAGTCCAGGCGTGGTCTGGCCATGAACGAAGATGGCGGCTTGATGCTCAAGATCCACGCTTGGCGGGGTCTGCAGGGAAGCCGCAGACGATCAATGGCCGCAAGGGTTCCCTAAACCAGTCCTGTATCGTCCCTCTGCCGTGGTGCCCAGGCTGGAGGGCTTGTACCTGCCACCGATCCCGAATCAGTGGAGTTCCGACTGCTTGGGTCGGAGAGGTGGAGGCGGGCCTGCGGGGGCGTGGTGCACCGTCTTTGAGTGCAGGATGGCTGCACTTCCCTGCTCTTCACTTAGGGGTGCTCCCTGTCTGCTCAGGTGCTCCCGCCTGTGTGCTGAATTGCTATGCACCCCGGCCGGAGAGTCCTCGATCAGTCCTGGCTCCATCTATACAGGACACAGGATCATCTACCTGCATCTTCTGCTGGCGCAGGCCTACTCCTGCCACATCCACATGGGCCTGATTGGACTGGCCCAAGCAGCATGGGGGAGGCTGACTGCTATCTAGAGCCAGGCCGTGGGGGGCCTAAAGCAGCCTGACGGAGACCTGTGGTGCAGCCTTGCATTCCTTCAGGGCATTAGTGAGTGGCTTGCTGTCTGCCACCCCCAGAGGCACATGGGGGCTTGCATCGCCCTCATATAGGAGCTTGACCAGTGCCCTTGCACACATTTGCACACATCTTGGCTGCTCTCCTAACCCAGTTGGTTGGCCTCCCAACATCCCTCTTCCTGCCTCTGGGCCCCAGGCCGCGGCATCCCGGAATCGGCTGCAGATCAAGTGAAGGCGGACACTGTGGCCCGACTTGATGTCACACAGTCGCGCTGCAGTCAAGTGCCCACCCTAGACGTGCTCTGCTGCTTGGCCACGCCTGCTTTTGAGGGCCTCTGCACCACCTCATACGCTGCAACACCCCAATCCCAGAGCTGGGGGCGACTGACGTGCAGCACACTGCCACCTATTGTACTGGCCTGAACTGCAGGTGCGAGCCTCATGCGAGGGCTGGCCCACCTCACCCCTGGGCAACACGGAGGGAGGGTCAACAGCTGGCCTGGCCAGGCTGCACGGTCCCTGCAGGAGATGCTGCTCTGCTACTGGTCCCCTCATCTTCCTGGGGCACACCATTGCCTGTTCCTCAGTCTGAGTAGACACTGGCCCCCCTTTTCAGAACAGTGGGGTGCCATTCCACTCCCCCCCTTGGGTGGGGGGGGGGCGTTCTCACCCCCTCCCTTGGGCCCCTGACTAGGAGATGCGCCACAGCAAGTTCACCGGCAAGATCTCTTGCCAGCTGCTCTTTTCGTACCATGGTTGCCCTGTGGGGGGCACCAGCCGCTGGGCCTCCCTGCACTCAGCAAGATTCAACCATTGAGTGCCATCTGCATGAGGTCACGGGTACCGTCTGGAAGGCGTGGACTCAAAGATCTCCGACCTTACAGCCGAAACCAAGTCCATCCATATGAACATAGCAGGCTTCCAGGACAAGGTGGACGAGATAGAGGAGTGACTTGCTGCTATAGAGGATCATCTCAACACCATCCTGAACAGGGACCAGGAGGTCTTATATCTCAGGAAGAAGAGCACCAATCTGGAGGACAGAAGTCGCAGAGACAATGTCAGTTTCTTTGGATTCCTTGAGCATGCCTAGAGTGCGGACGTCAGTGATTTACTCAGGAGCCTCCTCCCCACACTCACAGGTCTGAACTTTGCCCCCTTACTGGAGAGGCACGAAATCCGCATAGCAACAGACTTCTCACGGAAGACCAATGACCGAAAGAAAGGCACTTCTGGCCCTCCAGCCCCAGCTCTGCCAAATAGATATCAAGTACAGACTGTTCAAACCTGCCCGTAAGTGGATCACGAAAGATGGTAGGTCCAAAGACTTCTTTGAACCAGACGCCCTACGCCTTTTACTGGAAGGACTCACTACTCATGCCATGGATACTGCCCCACTGGACTCACAGTCTGTTCCCCTCTCTTCTGCCATGCTGCCTCCCCGTCCTGCTTCTGGCGGGATTTGGCGCACTAATTGAAACCGAGACGGGGCAGAGATCCAGAGAGGCCGGCCCGATCCCAGGACAAAAGGGATCCGGCCCCTAAGGAGGTGCTGCCATCACTCAGGCCCATTGCCAAATTCTGGTTACCGCTGAAGCCCTCACACCTTGATGACTAAGGCACTCTTCAAGTGTCATGGTTTGACGTCTCCCTGTCTTGGGCCATGAGTGCCGGGGGCTGTGCCCTCCTAGCAGCGGATCGATCAGTATCCGGTTGCATGCCTGTATCTCTCCTGAGTGCCGTTTGCATTGTCCAGTAAGTGGAGGAGGAGCCGAGACGGGAAGGACGTGGACCGTCTCGGCTCCCGGCCAGCGCGCTGCTCCGGCCTGGAGCCCAGCGTCCTTGGGAGGCCCCCCGCGACGTACACGCTCCATAATTGTGGCGGAGGGTGTGGGGCACCTGCAGGGCTACCCAGATCGCTGCTTGTGCCGGTGGAGCGGCGATTGCTGAGTGCTCCTGATCCCCGCCGAGGACCCAACATGGCGGCCGCCCGTTGCCAGCTCGGGCTGTAGAGCAGCGGGGAGGAGGAGCGGAGACCGGGGACGAGTCGGACGGGCGCTGTGCACCCAAACCGTGTGTGGGGCGCCTGCCGCAGGTCCGCAGTGAACCTTGCTTGTCTGAGAAGCTCACTCGGCTGAACCTGTCCCTCGCTACATCGGACCCTCGGAGGCTGGAGGTGAGAGGGAGGGAGGGTGGAGTCGCTGCCCTGGGAAACATCGGAGTGGAGTCCCTAGTCGAGCAGCGAGACGAGAGGGAAACACACAGCGCCGTCGGGTGTGACGGAAGGGGCTGCGGCACAGGGGCTCAGAGCACCCTGCAGGCAAGAGCGGTGATTCCTCCTCTGCTCGGGTGACCCCCTGCGTCCCCCCCCCCACCGGCTGCCACCGGGACCCTGGGAGCAGGTCTCCGGTGCCTACAGTTCACGATTGCCCCCCGCCCCACATCAGAGGATTCCCACAGCCTTGAGGGCAGTGGAGGGGCTCGGGGACGCTGTTTGATGCACCAGGAAACCGCGGAGATTCGGAGGCGGCAGTGGACGAGGGCCCCCCCCCCCCCCACTAACTAACTGACGGGCTGCTACACAAAAAAGGTCATACATCTGGAACTGAGCACTAACGGACGGGCTGCTACACAAAAAAAATACTTCTCCTGACCATCGCTTGTACTTTGACACAACCCTTTGTTCAAAATGGCGGGGTGCTAAAAAGAAAGGCAATAAATCACCGCCTGTGCCTTCAGATGCCCACGAGGCCCCTGCAAGATAAGACTCCCTCACAGCAACTCAGGAACTGGGCTAGCTTGAAAACGAAACTACCCTCCCTGCTCACAAAGTCACAATAATAAAAAGAGGACTACTGTCTCTTCTCCTCATATGGGGCGGCCATCTTTGCCTAGTCTCTCTCTCGGGTGGATAGCCGGGGTTTACACTCATGTGTTTACACCATTTTCTGGATAGAATGTCTACCTTCTTATATGGCAATACTATATCTCTAGTTGTATTATGTTCACTAGTAACTCCGTCATGACTTCAAACAAAATAGTTGTAAACGGACAGCTGAAATTCCAGGAGCCTAGTCCCGACAGGTCGACGATTTCGAAGGGCTGGAAGAGGTCCCCCACTACACGGTGGAGGAGGGCACTGGACATTCCAGGAGCCTAGTCCCGACAGCTCGACGACTTCGGAGGGCTTGGAGTGGTCCCCCGCTACACGGCGGAGGAGGGCACTGGACATCGAATGCTGTCTTATTTAAGGCGCTTTGATAACCTATTCGGTTCAAGTTATTGAAATGTGCAACGTAACTGATTCTATGTAAACTGCTGTGTTAACATGTAACGAAACTTGTGCTATGTAAAGCGCTCTGATAACCTAATCGGTTCAAGTTCCCGCTATAGAAAACTCTAAAATAAATAAAATAAATAAAATAAAGTAAGTAAGTAAGTAATATTTTATTGCATATGGTTAATTAAAACTTTTACAAAGTTGAGTACAAAACAGTATTCGAACTAGCCTTGGTTAAAATGCATTTACACTCTTTAAAAAACAAGTTCTTTTAAAAAACAGTATTACATCGTCTGCGGCCTGAGCCTCTCCTTACATGTCAGTCCTTTCAACTAGGTCCGCACCATTTTTTCAGTTTTCTGGATTAGGAGGCTCGCCTTCTGTAAGAATTTGGAGGTCCTACAGGCCGTTTGCAACTGGAAGCTGTTCAGTGCTAACATAACGGCCGGCCTGCATGTTCTGATTTGATAAAAACTAAATATTTGTAATAGGTAGTAACGTCTCAGACTAGTCAGTGATGGACAAATGCACAGAATGTGAGTCAGTGTTTCTTCAGAACGGCCACATAGTCTGCATAGCGATGTTGGCCATGTTTGCTTCCATACTGGGGTCTGATCCTTTGTGATGTAGGTGCCCAGGCGTATGTGTAGTTGCATTTGTTGTGTGGACGGTGTTATATAGTTGACAAGGTATGGTTGTGGGGCACTTCTCTCATACGTGACTAGCACCGTCCAGTCATGTTTTTTCTTTGCGAGGGCGGCTTTGTCGACAATCATGGATTTTTGTTTTGCTGTACCGTTGGCTATTTTTTTGAAGGCCATGAAGGGGTGGTTTGTATTCCATGCCTCTCTCCCCCTGCAGGTACCCGACGGTCTACTAGCACCCGGAATCTTGGGAATGCCTACCTGCCGCATACTAGCTACCTGACCTTGCCCCCCCCACACACAGCCATCCATGGCCACTGGGACAATTTAAGGGGTATGCCCCAGGTCGACGCTAGCCGGCCTTCCTCCGCGACCCTGTTCCTGTCCTGGTTTTCTCTTACCTACTTTATGCCCTATCCCTCCCTGCTGGTCCACCCCAGGCTTGCTGATGCTGCAAGCCTAGACCTGTGGTCTTTAGTCTCTGGCCCTCCCTGAAGCCTGCCCTCGGCTTGGGTTTGTGTATTTCCCTTTTTCCCATCTGCCTTTCTACTCTTTCCCCTTTCGTCCCTTCCTCTCCTTTACACTCCCCCTATTGCACGGCCCCCCTCCCTCGAACATGTCCCATTAAACCCCCAGCTAGCTCCACTCCAAATGCGCTGTCCCTATGTTCTGTCCCTGTGGCCCGGGATCCGCTCCAAACCTCAGGGATGAAGATTTCTGACTCTGTGATGCATTTCCTGTATTGTGGCTTCCTTTTCACCGTCTGGACCGGTAGATGTACACAGTTGATGTGTAGTAATGCCATTGTATACACTGTACTGTTCCCTCTCCGTCCACCCCCCCCCACCCCCTGGTTTTGCTTTTTGATGTTCTTCTTTGGTTTTCAAAAAAAAAATGCAACACAAGAAAAATCAATCAGTGCCTAAGTACTCATGCCTTCCTTAACTTGTGGCCATAAATCTGACAAGAACACAGAGTCGACTGAAACACATAATCCTTAGAGCCAGCAATATCACTGGAACACGAAAACAGAATAAAAAGAACCGACTCGGAGAATAAAATCTGCAACTTGTGAAGGTTTGTCGGATTTCCTAATAAGGGTTCCAGTGCCTCAATCACAAACCCTGGAAGTAGATACAGATTGATAAGGAGGCTTTAGGAAGGCTCAGACATGTATGTATGTTGTTTGTGCGCAGTCGGAGGGCTTTGACACTTGCATTCTTTAGCAGTGATAGTCTCATTAAACCTGATCTAGATACTGTGGGCCTCATTTATGAGAAGCGACGCATCGCTGCAAGAAAACAGCGATGCGTCACTTTTCACTGTGACCTACCTGCGACACCAATGGTGCATCAGATTTACAGTATGACGCATCATGGCACAAGGAGTTACAGATACGTCAGTATTTCTGTGACGTATCTGTAGGCGCAAAAGTGCAGCATTGCTGGAGTGTGTCACAAAAGTGACGCAATTCAGGCAATGTGTACTTTCACATGGGCAAGTCCCATGTTGATAGTGCCTGCAGTCAGTCTTACGCCTGCTGTGAGTCAGGCGTCAGATATTGACGCATTAGCGTTCTAGAAATGGCGCAGTGAAATCTTATAGATTCGTGGATGGGATGTTACAATACTTGGCTTTGATTTCAGCGATGAGTTGTCTGCATGTAACTTAGAGGAGCTTCAGTAGTGAGAGATCATTGGGAGGATTCTGTTTGTCTTCCATTTTCTTGTATGTTGATGGAATGTTTGTTGTAGGAGAGATACGACACTGCCCCTTATTTGAAGGGGTAAGCAGTAGCAGTAGACATGGGTGCTGAGCTTGCTGTGCCGCAAGTCCTAACCGGTAAGGCTCAACATGGCCAAAACACATCTGGGGACACTTGTGTTCCCAATCAGAGATGAGAATGCCTAGCGATTCAGGTTGGAGAGGTCTTATAGGGGCAGGGCCAAAGCTGATTTTCCTGTGGTTGGTACGACCTAATAAAAATATATACAAACAAAAACTGTGGAATGGAATCCTATAAAATGATTTTCCATTAGTCAAAATGTATTCAAACATTCCCATCCATCTTATGATTGCCATCAGGTAACATCACCAGTCAGAGCCAATATGCAAAACTGCCTGTCAAAAACAACACAGCATGTGAGCGCCAACAGGTAACAAGGTCATTCAGAGCCATCAAGCAGCATGACCACTCAGGACCAGCACCTGAAAACACAGGCTGGCTGTCGAAGAGAATACCCCCACCCCGGCATGACAACCCCTCTTAGATATTGGAGATCAGAGCCCCTCTCCACACTACCAGCTAGAGCAGACCTTGGAGCAGAGGCGTCAACTGATATGGTATCTGAGACAATACTGCCTTTCAGATGCTATTAACGTCAAGACCCGCTCCTGTCCAGGGCTCTCTTACCATCAGAGCGCAGTGTCTTTCTGTTGAAGAAGCCAGCGAGCAGGACGAGGAGGCCAAGAATCAAGACCATCACTGAGATGCCAATCTTCACCTTCTGCTTCTGCGTCAGACCAGGAGCTGCAAGACAGGGTGGGCCATGAATGGGAGGGACCAAGGAAAGAAGTGGAAGGCCAGGGAGAAGAGCAGCAGGGGTCAGGGAGCAGAAGGAGTGGCACAAGGGTCGTAATACTGGAGGGACAGGAAGATCAAAGGAAAGCATTAAAGTAAGGCAGTGCAGGAGGCAATAAGAAAAAAGGTGGGCTGGAAGAGTACCAAAAGAGGAATAAGAGGGCAGAGAGAGGAAAACAAAACCAAAATAGAGGCATATGGAGGGCCAAGGAGATGAAAAACAGGTATAAGGACAAAGAAGGGTCAAAGAGAGAGGGCACAGGGAGAGGATGGATTTGTGGGGGTACAGTGGGCAGCATAAAGGTTGATAGGGTGGAGGGAACAGTGAGGCACAGGTAAATATGGATAGGGAGGAGAAGGAGTAGGAAGGAGTAACAGTAAGAAGGGGAGGAAGGTAAGGTAAGGAATGTGTAAGGACAAAATGAGATGAAAGAGAAGGGAGGGGACAGGGAAGTGATTGGAAAGGCAAAGGAAGAGAGTAGAGGCATAGGAGATGTATGGATTGAGTTATTGCGGAGCGTACATAGGGCATGAATGAAAGGAAGAGGAGTAAAGGTAGAGAATTGATGAAAGGAAGAGGGAAAGTAGACACGGAGCAGGAGAAGGGAAGGCGGAGAGGGCAAAGATAATCGATGAAAGAGAGATGAGGAGAACAGAATCATCAGTTTCAAGAGATCTTTTAGTAACATCTGAACTCCCCCAGCAATTGTGAGGAAAGATTTTTTTTACATCTTTCTCAATGATGATCTTAAAAAATCTAAGAAACTCTGTCGCTCCCTGGAAAAGGCCTGGAAAGAAGACCCAAACTCCAGCACCAGGGACGCCTTCAAAAACGCCACCCGCATACACCACCAACTGATCCGGACTGCCAAGAAAGCCGCATTCAAAGACCGACTAGACAACAACGCCCACAACAGCAAGGAACTATTCAACATCGTCAAAGAATTCACCAACCCCTCAGCCAACTCCAACGACATCACCCCCACGCAAGCCCTCTGCGACTCCCTAGCCTCATTCTTCCACAACAAAATTGCAGACATCCACAACAGCTTCGACCTCCAACCCGGAAACCATCCCACCCAATCTTCTGCCGTACCTGCACCCCCCTCGAACATCCTTAACAACTGGAACCCAATCTCCACCGAGGACACCATCCGCCTGATGAACTCCATCCACTCAGGATCCCCCACAGACCCATGTCCTCACCACATTTGCAACAAAGCAGACTCCATCATAGCACCACACCTCCGAGACGTCATCAACTGCTCCCTCAACTCCGCCACCTTCCCGGAAAACTGGAAACACGCCGAACTCAGCGCCCTTCTGAAAAAACCCACAGCGGATCCCACCGAACTCAAAAACTACCGCCCCATCTCGCTCCTTCCATTCCCGGCCAAAGTCATCGAGAAAGCCGTCAACAACCAGCTCGCCGCCTTCCTCGAAAGCAACAAATCCCTCGACTCCTCACAGTCCGGCTTCCGAGCCAAACACAGCATGGAGACCGCTCTCATCGCAGCAACAGACGACATTCGAACTCTACTAGACAACGGAGACACAGTCGCCCTCATCCTCCTAGACCTCTCCGCAGCCTTCGACACAGTCTGCCATAGCACTCTCCTACAGCGCCTCAACAACATCGGGATCCAAGGAAAAGCACTGGAATGGATCACCTCATTCCTCACCGGAAGAACCCAGAGAGTCCGCCTCCCACCTTTCAAGTCCGAGGCCACTGAAGTCATCTGCGGCGTACCCCAAGGTTCCTCACTCAGCCCCACCCTCTTCAACGTATACATGAGCCCCCTCGCAACCATCGCTCGCCAACACAACCTCAACATCATCTCCTATGCAGACGACACCCAACTGATCCTATCACTCACCAAAGACCCCAACACCGCCAAAACCAACCTACATGAAGGCATGAAAGAAGTAGCAGAGTGGATGAAGCACAGCCGTCTGAAACTGAACTCAGACAAAACTGAAGTCCTTATCTTAGGCACCTCCCCCTCCGCTTGGGACGACTCTTGGTGGCCAGAGGCCCTTGGAAAAGCACCCATCCCGACGGACCACGCACGCAACATGGGCGTCATCCTGGACTCCTCTCTCTCGATGAACAGACAAGTCAACGCAGTCTCATCTTCATGCTTCAACATCCTCCGCATGCTCAAAAAAACATTTCGCTGGATCCCCACCGAAACCAGAAAGACAGTCACCCATGCACTGGTTACAAGTCGCCTGGACTACGGAAACACCCTATACGCCGGTATCACCGCAAAACTCCAGAAAAAACTCCAACGCATCCAGAACGCTTCAGCCAGACTCATACTAGACATCCCACGCAAAGACCATATCTCTAGCCACCTGAAAAACCTCCACTGGCTCCCCGTCAATAAGAGGATCGCTTTCCGACTCCTAACTCACGCCCACAAGGCACTCTACGAACTTGGACCCGAATGCCTCAACACACGACTTTCCTTCTACGCCCCCTCCCGCCAGCTTCGATCTTCCAACCAAGCCCTTGCTACCATTCCTCGCATCAATAAAACCACCATGGGAGGCAGATCCTTCTCCTACCTCGCAGCTAAAACCTGGAACTCTCTCCCCACCCACCTACGTCTCACACAGAACCACCTAGCATTCAGAAAGCAACTTAAAACCTGGATATTCGACAAGTAACTCCCTTCCCCTCCTCAAGCGCCTTGAGACCCTCTGGGTATGTAGCGCGCTATATAAATTTCTGACTTGACTTGACTTGACTTGACTTTTCCTCATTTGCTTTGTAGCAGAGCTCCGGCCCAGCCTCCACAGAGCAATTGGAGAGGACCACTTGTAGTGGCTCCGCTAATGTAAATAAATGCACGGAGACAGTAGAAATGGTTTAACTGAATGTATTCATTTCTAAACTGATAGGGAGCGCGGAGCACGACTCTATTCACGGGGCTCCCACGTCTGCTTCGGCACCACTCCCCTACGCTCTTTCTGTCGCCTTCACGTCCCGTCAGTACGTCACGGGAAAGGCTAGAGCGCAACACCACCCCACCCTTATGGAAGGACATCCTTCATTAATCTGAAATACTGAACTGCATTTGCTGCCTCACTGGTGAGCTGTGTTTTTGTAGGATGAAGCCCTTGTTATATCTCTGTTTGTTTGCTGTTTGTCCTTCCCAGAGAGGCACCTGCAAAGCAATGTATCTGCAGTGCATTGATTACAATCACTGCTCTCTGAAAAGACGCCTCACACCTAGCCATCAGCACTTATTTTCTTGACCATATATTCCTGTGTGTGAATGGTGAATGGTGCCAAGACTGATAGACAGTCTCTAGAGGCGCTGGGATCTGTCTAAACACCATTTCACTTACAATCAAGCCTTGCACCCTACCCAAACCTTCCCAAACAGTAGGGAACGTGAGGATCATCTTTTATGCAAATCTCTTGTTTTCTCTCCAAGTCAATGCGTTTGCAAAGGTTGCACGATCATCCCTTGTATGTTGTACTATTGTGGCACCGCAAGGCCTCTGAGAGGCCAACGTGTAAATCAAATGTGATGTCGCTGTGCCAGGCAGTATCTCTCGATGTGGGGTAGGATGATGCCTCCCTTCAAAGTGGATGCATACAACTTAGAACCCTTCGACCTCTTCTTGTCTTCTCCCCATTTAAATTGAGAAATGGCACATGTCATATGTATGAGGAGAGGTGCAAGTGGTGAGAGAGGTAGCTACCAAATACAGTTAAACTTTGGTACCATACTTAACTTGACAATTTGAATGCTCCTGTACAAGGATGTTTGTAAGTGGGTCTACCTGTGGAAGTCCCTTTTCATCTTTTCAAAAATCTGTAATATATTGTCCCCCACCATATCATGCAGACTCTGTCTGATATAGATTCCTAGGTATTTCAGCTTATTATGTAACCATTTAGCTGGTAAGTCCCCCAGGGCTGCTCTATCAGTGGGAGGGGTTAAAGGTGGAGCTTCGCACAGTCCACTTATTTGTGTACCCCGACAAAGTAGAAAAGAAGTTAAATTGAGTCATTAGTGATGAGCCAGAGTCTGAGGTGTGAGATAGGGTCAAGAGAACGTCATCAACATAGTAGAATGTTTTGATTTACCCAGTCGTCATCGCTATCCCCTGAATGTGGTCATTGGCTTGGATGGCTATCCCCAAGGACTCCAAGGTCAGTAGGAACCACAAAGTAGAGAGGGGGGGGGCAGCCCTGTCTGGTATCGCTCTGTATGTGAAAGTATGGGGAGATGAAGCCACCACAGCTGACCGATGTTGTGGGGTTGCCCTACAGTCCCTTGGTAAGTGTAAGGAAATCATGTCTTAAGACCATTCAGTCCATTGTCTAAAACAAGTATCCCCATTCCACCCAATCAAAGTTCTTTTTGGCATCCAAGGAAAGAAGGACCTTGTCTCCGGATCGTTTTGCACTTGCCAGAGTATGTGGGAGAAGGTGATGATTGAACAAAATCACCCACATTAAGAGGAAGAACCTTGACACTCTTTTTATTGTCAACTCATACCTTTTGTTTACTCTGCACACATTCAGAATTAAACTTGACAATTTCCATTAGGGGATGGACATTGGACTCAGATTGTAACCATTTGCTCATCCATCCAGGCCTGAAACAAGTATTGGCCCTTCTACCCCTTAGAAGCTCAAACGGGGAAACCTTGGTAGATAAGTGGGGGTGGTCCTATAGAACCAAAGCAGGCTTTCTAAACACTTTATAACATCATGGTTACCACCCACTGCCCACTTAACACACTCACCGACCATCCAATTCATTCTTTCTACGAGAACATTTGTCTGTGGGGGATGGAGGGAACTTTTTAAATGTTTCACACCACTGGAAGTAAGGAAAAAATTGAATTCTTCACTAATGAATTGAGTTCCATTATCAGAGACAAGGAACTGAGGAAACCCTTCCTTCAGAAAAACTTCTTTCAAGAAAGCAATAACAGTAGTGGAGCTAGCTTCCTTGACAACCTTAATCTCAGGCCATTTAGATGCATAGTCCATCAAAACTAGAATGTACTTCTTACCCAGAGGTAATACCTCATATGGACCCATGATGTCAACTCCTACCTTTACCCAGGGACCAGAAGGATGTTCGATGGGTGAAAGGGGAGGAGTGGAAACCTTAAAGGTTTTCTCTGCCGAGCAGCAGACAGAACAATTTTCCACCAGCACACCAATCTCAGTACCCATGCTCGGCCACCAAAAGGCTTGATGAACCAGATTTTCAGTGAGAGTGACACCTAAATGTCCCTCCTGAGCTTTTTTGACAATGGTGGACCTAATAGAGTGAGAAGGTATAAGCTTGTCACATCACATCAGTATACCATCCTCTAAGGAGATTTCAGACTCAACTTTCCAATAGGGCTGCAAGAAAGGAGACAACCCCTTTTCTTTAGGCCAGCCTTCTTTGACTAATACACACACTTGTTGAAGAAGACTATCCTCTAACAAAGCTGCTCTCCAATCCTCTTGCGACCCAGCAGCCAGATCCGAGATGTCCATGGCAACCACAAAGCAATCTTCAGCATCATCCTCATACATTTCTTAAAACCCAGTACCTTCACATCCATCACTGTTTTGAGGGAAACGGGAAAGAAAATCTGGCCTACCATTCCTACCGCCAGGAATGTGTGAAACATCAAATTGGTATTGAAGCAATTTGCTAACCGTCCTTGTTATCCTGGGTGTGCAACACTTACTGGGAACTGAACCAAGGATGGAAACAAGAGGTTTGTGGTCTGTAACTAGTTTAAAACATCTTCCCCACACATATGGATGAACATTTTCAATAGCCCCATAAACAAGCAAGTAATTACTTTTCGATTACGGAATATTGGACCTCAATGTTCCTAAGCACCCTAGACGCAAAGGCAACAGTGTTTTCTCTGTCTCCACAATTTTGTGTGAGGATGGCACCTAAACCCACTTGACTAGCATCTGCAGCTATACAGCAGTGTAAATCAGGGTCAAATAGGGGGCGAGCCTCACTGTTCCTCAAAGAACACTTGACCACATTGAACGCACGATCCCACTCCACAGACCAAACAAATTTGACTCATAACTTGAGCATATTGCTGATGGGCCGAACAGTTGATGCATAATTAGGGATAAATCTTGAATAGTATTCAAACAAACCTAGCAAGGACTTGACGCAAGTCATGTCTTTGGGTACAGAAGCATTGGAATTGGCATCCATATTCCCTTGCCTAGGCTTAAAACCTTCATGTGATAGTAAATGACCAAGAAATTCAATATCTTTGCAAAGAAACTTACACTTTTCGGACTTAAGAACAAGACCATCTTTTTTTTTTAAACGTTGAGTACTTTTCGGAAGATGGTGTCATGTGAATCATTACCTTTGTTTAGATCAGCACATTATCCTGAATGACCAGCACTCCATCAACCTCCCTTAAAAGATTTTGCATGACCCTCTGGAACACCGACGCAGCGGAGGCAAGCCCATAAGGAATTCTTCGATATCGGAATGTTCCAAGAGGGGACACTAATGCCATGATAGAACGAGATTCGGGGTGTAGTTCAATCTGGTGAAATGCGCTAGCCAGATCCAACTTAGAGAATACTTGAGCACTTTTACACTCGTGAACAGATCGTTAATTCTAGGCAAAGGGTAGGAGTCAACCCAGATCTCTTTGTTAAGGGATCTGAGGTCGACATTCACGAGCAATTGTCCATCATGTTTGCGAGCCACAACTAAAGGTGACAACCATAGAGATGATTCTGTTAGTTTGATGATGCCCCTGTCACACAAGTCTTTGAGTTCTTTGTTGAGGTCATCTCCGATGCTAAATGGGACGCCTCTAAGTTTGTGCTTCATAGGAATAACACCATCTCTTACAATAATTACACATTTGAAACCTGATATTTTTCCAAGCGTATTACCAAAAGCAGAAGGAAATTCGATTTTCCATTTACTTCCCTCATCTTCACAGGTCACTCACTAGCATGACTTGCTCTTTAGTGCCTATTTTGAGTACCATCCCAAGCATTCCCTGGTGAAACCACCCGAGAATGTTGAGCCCCTTGACAGCAACGTAAATTTTCCCTCTGATCCTTCTATCTTTGAACATCAAAATATCTTCAATGAAACCTAATAATTCAATTTTGCGTCCCTCATAAGAGACAGGAGAGCTGTCAGGAGGAAGTAACTCTCTGCCACCCCATTTTCTGTGAACAATTTTTGAGTTATCATGGTAATCCTAGCACCAGAGTCAACTAATAGTTGGAGTTTTTTATCCCCAACAAGTATATCAACAATCGGGTCAACACATAGAGAAGGATTACCTGATACAGGTTCACTTAACACATCACTGTAGGACAAATCATCATGAACAACAGAAATGATCTCAGGGTCAGAGTCGTAGTCAGATTCTATAACACAAGCAACACTCTTTTTCTTAAATTTCGTCATGAGGCACACTTTAGCATAGTGACCCCCTTTTTTAAACAAAAATTACACATAACATTCGCATCCAGGCATCTACTCCTGATGGAGCAAGGATTCGCACGTAACGCGACTTGCTCTCTCATGAACCTCGCCTGAATCATAACTGTACTAACTCCGATTGTTTGTCGTTTTATTTGTATTTCCCCAACACACGGGTGTCCCTAGGAGGCTTGCCTATGTGTTTTTCATCATAATCAAGCTTGCACATTAATAAAATGGCCGCTTTGCAGAAATCCAGTCTGCGCATGCGTCGGTCATACCCATGTGATGTGACGCACTCGCAATCTGGAGGGAAAAAGTTCGCTCATGCGCAGTGGTGTTAAAATGGCCGCTTGTCACTAATCATGCTTCATGCTATCTTAAGCCGCTTTTGTATATGCATCTTTTCTGCACTAAACTCTTAACGCTATAAGTATTATGAAATAAGGGATTAAGAGTAGTTGGTCATGGTGTACAGTGTATTCATTTTATTCTGTGTTATTAATTTGTTTTCGCTTACTTTTCATGTACCGCGTAAATGAGGGCCTTGAAGTAGGGGATGGACTCCATTTTGAAGCTGACGTATCCCTCATCACGTGATCAAAGATCTGGGACGTGCAGCAATGGAACCTGACCAGATTGGCCATTGAAAAGGGGACTGTCCTTTCCCGGCGCACCTTTGCCCTTGAAGATGTGCTATTTTTATTCTAAAATGCGCAACAATGTTGCAAACCTTTTCTTCACTATTGTACTTTCCCACACGTAGGCCTGGGAACCAGGTGTTAGGGGGAGGGTAATGTCACGTGCAGTATAGGTGGTACCTATGATCTAACCACCTCCCTTGACCAATCAGAAGATGGGACTTTGTCATTTTGCAACATTTGTGGGTGGTCTTGGGGACTCAAAACTGTATATATAGCTTAGCTTAGCTTAGAGAAATTGTCCGACTTGTCCGAGTAGCAGACCTGTCACTGACCCTACGAACTCTATAGGTGCCTGATACAGAGTGCTGCGGAGCATTCTGCCTGAAACTTTCCACAAACTCCAAGGGGTGGAAATTAGTCCTAAGTGCTAAGCGAAGCACTTTGCTGGGAGATTCGAAAACCCAATCGGGGTTATTGGCGGATTCCGTGCAGAAGAGGGGGTAACGCTGGCGTTGCATCCGAACCTGTGAGGGGTTGGTCGTGCCTTGGTGAACCCAGTCCAGACCCAGACCTGAGGGGTATCCTGTCCTGACTGTCCATGAGCTGTACCTGCTCACCTTCTGGTATTTCCTGAATCCTTGAGGGTCCTTGTCCCGTTCTTTCCCAACTGACCCGTGGCCAGGGTTAGTCCTCATTCTCACCTAGGTAAATATTGACATAGGTGTCTGTCTAGACTATAACCCTCAACTTTTCCTCCTCTGATTAAAGCAATCTTGCCTGCGATATTCTCCATGTCTCTTTTGAATATAATTTCATGCAATTGATATTTAGTAAATGTTCCACTTTTACCCTTCCTTTAGGACATTGTTGAACCCAACTGTCTAACTAGATTGTTCCTCTTATTCCTTTCCCCTTAGTATGGTTGCCGTGAAGTTAGAAAGATAGCATAAGGTTTAGGAATTAGTATAAAGGTATTAGGCCACACATTAGGTTTTTCTCACGTCCTTGCCCTAGTTTAAACTATATTAGTTAATATGTTTATTGTGATTCATGCCCTATAGTGTTCCCTTTTACTCTATGATACTCACGTTAATTCAGAGTTACATTCTGGTTCTAATATTGATCATTGATGTATTGCTTTGCATCTGCCTCCTTGTAATGGCATTTTCGTTCTAAACTATTACTATATAAAACTCTTAAAACCCATCAAGGTGTCTGTGGTCATTACACTTTAAAGTGATATTAAAGGTATTAAAAGTGTAGAATAGAATTTTCTCCCTTTTAGGAAAACCCTTATCACCTATCCACTGCTAGCTCCTGATCTGTCAGGAGTAATGTGCCTGTGGTAAGTCAGGTACATGAATAGTAAGTGGTGTAAGAGTCACCCACTCGATTACTCATAGAGCGTGTAAGAGGTTTCACCCGGTTCATTGCAAAACGCTGTTATCGTATGCACGCCAGGGCCCAGTGCGTGGAAAATTTGGTAATCTAAGTGAGCCGGGTGACCCGCGCGCTCTATCAGTAATTTCTGGTTAGCAGAGGAATGGTTAGGACTAGTAAGATAGGTAGATAAGATAGTTAGAAAAGAAACCGTGAAAAATAAATGTGCTGCTAAAATTGTTTTTTTAATATTGATTGTGTTACTTAATATTTTATTGCAAAAGAAATCGATTTCAAAATTGTTTTAAATGATTTATATATGTACTGCTGCTAAATATTATATGTTTTGTTAACCAATTGTATGTGATTGTTGAGTGTTGTCTGAAATCCCCGGGGAAGTATAAACGGATGGTGAGTAGAATCCATCGCGTTCAGAGGTCATTTGTAGGGAGGAAAGGTTAGTGCATGGTTCAAGTGGAACTGGAAGCGCTAATTAGGTCTTTTTCGGAAAACTGTATGAATGACAGTAACGGGACTGCTGATAGAAACCTTGGTCTGATATCACCTAGTAAGGGTCACACTAAGGGAGTAATAGAGTCATCGGAGCTTGTATGATAGCAAAGGGAAACGCTGACGAACCCCAGGCTTAGTATATATCCCGGAAAGAAGTGGATGAGACTGGGTAATAGCAGGTTTTCTAATGCTTGCGTGAGGGTAGGCAAGAGAAGTCTATCCGAAGTGTATGAAAAGTAGACAGAAGTGGTTTACTTGCAGTAAGAGAAGAACTTTCTATCTCTTTAGAACACTCCTACACAATGGCGAATGTTACACGTTGCTGACTAAAATTCATATTAGAACCTTAGAGAAAATACCAAGTTTCCGTTACCTTGTGGAAGAGGGAGTCAGTCGAAGGGCTGCTCTGACGTCACTCCGTGCCGCGCTGGGATTGGTTAAACCAGCGGGTGTAGAGTGAAGCCGAAATTGTAAGGGAGGGGTGAGTGCCTGAGCGTGAGAACGCGTCTCGCGAAAAGGCCGCACACCCATTGGTCAAGGACTTTTGCAACCTCTGCACTGATTGGTTGTTGCGAAATTGGAGTCGCGCTAGCATTGGAAGCACAAACGAAGTAAACATTTTCCGCACCGAGCTTATAGATTGTTACGAGCGGTGTATGTGGTACCCTGATTTTCTGCCTGATCCACGAAATCTAGGGTGTCATAAAGAGTTGATGAGTAGAGGCAGACCTCACAACATGTACGGAGGAAAGAGAAAAATGTCATTTGTCAGCAAAATAAAGAATTTCTTCAAAACTGACAAACCCGTACGAACTAGGGAAGGCGTGATCATTCCTCCGCCAAATACTCCAGCGTCTTTCATGATGTTGGAGAAAGGGTATCATACCTGTGTATGGTTAGAGAACTGGGTAAAGTACACCGCGGAGGATGGAGTTTTAGCCTTTCCCATTGATGGTACTTTTAACGGGAGAATCCTATTTAACCTGAGGACCCGAATGAATGAATTACATCCCAGACCTAGATTAACTCAGTATGAAGCTTTAGAGGAATGGGAGATTGAGGCTCTAGAGCGAGACAGACCCCGAATGGACAAGGGAGTGACCCGATGGTATCCAAAATTGGTGAAGGAAACCAAGGAGCAGAAATTAAAACAGTGGAGACAGAATATGATGGTAGAAGGGTTATTTCCTATGTTCGGAGCTAATGAAATGGTGGGAGGGAAGAAATGTACTGAGAAAACCCGACACCTGATGCCCCTGGGTGAATCGGAAGATGAATTTTTAGAGGACTTATTTATGAAAGGTCCCCCGCCTTATAATGAAGAAGCCAGATCTCAGAGCTCAACTACCCCATTGAGACCCTCAGGAAGAAGAAGTACTAGTGAAGCTGATTCTACAGGGATAGAACAGAGAAGAGCGGGAGGAGAAGGATTTGGTAGACCCGATCCCGTGGTCCCGAATTACAACCCTTTTGGTGAGGGACTAGTTTTATCGACTCCATCAGCTCCGAATATTTATCCTTCTCTTGTACCCCAAATGATACAGGATCCCCCCATGAATCGAGTCTTACACGAGCAGGAAAGGGATGCCCTGAGAGGACAGCGGAATGATCTCATACATGCCATAGCTCAGATTAATCCAAATCCTGAAGCCCTGACGATTCCAGTAACCATTGGTCCAGTTTTTCCTCTATATGGGGACAGAATGAATACTCCAAAAACTCCAGTCATAACCCCGATGATGCCCCAGCCCAGAGGGGAACCACTCATTATTGATGACCAAGCAAGTGAAAGTGAGTCCATGGTTTCCTTGATGGATCTACCTAATAGGGAACAGGAACCTAGTATGTCTCGAACTAGAACTCAGACTAGGAACAAAGACGTACTAATAGAGTCTTCATCAGGAATTCAAAGTGCGACGGTGGTAACTCCCGAGGAAATAGAAAGGTGGACCCGAGAATTAGAAAAGGGAACCCCTCATCCGAAACCTCTAGATATTTATAAGCTAAGAATAGAGCTAGAGGAACTGAGCGCAGGGAATGTGAGTTTAGACCGATTGAATGTCCGGGAGGAAGATGAGTTGTTGTTCATGTGCAAACACCTTACTCGGAACGCAAAATCATACTATGACAAATTAATGGACACAGCAGTATGTATGGGAATAGATATCAGCAGATCTAAGGTCCTACAGAAATCCTACAGGGTAGAATTTTCAGACAAAGATCTAGAAAACCTGAATACCGCAGGAAAGAAAACGCAGATTAAGGAACTGATAAACTTAGCACAGAAATGGGGAGATCTAGACAAGTGGAAAGCCAGGTGGGCAAAGAAAAAGGAGGATAGCAAGGAGAGACCACGGACTGCTGAGTACGTCCTACAAGAAGTTGACAAACCAGAAAAATTATGTCCCATGAGAGAAGTCCCAGGGGGAAAATATGTCCATGTCCCTTGGTCCAGACAAGATATAGTATCATTTACCAATGACTTCCCTAAATTAAGGGAGAAGCCGGTTGAGTGGTACCGACAGGTTGAACGCTTCATAAAGGTTCAGAAATGTCTCCTGAAAGACCTGGATGGGTTTTTCGACATTGTAGTACCTGTAGACTTGTGGACCGAATGCAAAACTGAAATTGATTGGCCCAATGAGGAATATGCACGAGATGACAGAACAGGAGCTCCCTCACCTGAAGTAATGAGAAAGTATGATCAAGTCATACAATACCTAAAGAAAAAGGTACCTGCAAAAGAAACTGATTGGACCCGTATAGATAGAACTACCCAAGAGCGTGATGAATCTGTTCACTCCTTTTATGAAAGGTTACTACAGGTGTTCAAAACTTACAGTGGAATCGATAATGTGGACATGAAGGATATGACCCATTTCAGTTATCGATTCGTGTTAGGATTGAGACCTGAAATATCCCAGTGGATTAGAGATAACAAAATTAGTTGGCAAGGGAAACCCATTGATGATGTTCTCAAATATGCCAAATACTGCGAAGATGAGATCGAGAACAAAAAGAAAGCCCTAAAGGAAAAAGTCATGTGGGCTCAGGTGAAATTAGCTGAACAACAAGAAAAACAGTTAAGTAAAATGACTAACAGTAATAATGCTCCAAATCCGAATGCTGGGGGTGGAGGCAGGCCCCGGGTAAAAATGAGTAGAGAAGATGCTATGGAAAAATTCCCCTGTCACGGATGTGGTCAGATGGGGCATTGGAGAGATAAATGTCCGCACATGCAGGCTGGTAATGCCCCCGTAAATGGTTTAAATCCACAGGTGCAGAAAGAGGGGATCCGAAAGACCCAACAGCAGGTAAATCAACCCCCAGTGCCACGCGCTCCTAGACAGAATTATAGGAATCAGGGTCAAGAGAATGAAAGGGTCGAGGTGTGGGAAAGAGAGAATGAAAGAAATGCACCCATTCCTCAGTACCTGTTAAACGATACTTTTCTCTGCGATGATCAATACTGACGGGGCCTGAGAGGGGAGGACAAGGAGTGCGTGCTTGGCGCTTCCTTACCGGTAGACCAGACTGGACCATACATTGAAGGAAAGGTTGAAGGGACAGATGTCACCTTTCTGTTGGACACTGGTGCTACCCGTTCCACTGTGAGAACAGTGGACGTTCCTAACCTACCCCTCTCGGGAGAAGCTATCCAAGTAGTGGGAGTTTCAAATCAGATAATCAGTACTCCGGTAACAGAACCTATGGAAATTTCCATAGGAAATTTCAAGGAAATGCACAGATTTGTGGTCTGTGATTCCAGTCCCGTGAACCTATTAGGACGAGATTTGTTGTGCAAAATGCGTTGCACCATCTTTTGCTCACCAAATGGTGTTGAAATTCAGACCCCAGATGAAGATGGCCTATATAAATTGATGTTACTAAGGCCCGACACAGAAATTAAGCCCATGTCCATTGAAAGTCTACCTGAAGAACTGCAATCGAGCGTAATACCTGAAGTTTGGGATTTTACTGGAAAAGATGTAGGCTTAATGGCAAATGTAGACCCAGTTAAAATAGCTATAAAAGCAAATGCTGTATACCCAAATACCAAACAGTATAAAATGAGTGCAGAAGTGAAAGAAGGCGTTGCAAAGGAATTAAACAGATTGCTCAAAGCAAACATCATTCAGGAAGTGATGAGCAGTCCCTGTAATTCGCCCATACTTGGAATTAAGAAGCCTAGCGGAAAGTACAGGGTAGTGCAGGACCTGCGCAAGGTAAACCAAATTGTAGTACCTTGCTGTCCAATAGTGCCTAACCCCGCAGTGATACTGTACCAGATTCCATGGAATGCGGAATGGTTTACTGTCATTGACCTGTGCCATGCATTCTTTTCCATCCCATTGCATCCAGAAAGCAAATTCCTTTTCAGTTTTGAATTCAACAGCCAGGTCTATGTCTGGAATCGTGTCCCCCAGGGGTACACCGAAAGTCCATCGATTTTCAACCAGATTCTAAAGAAATGCCTTGAATCTCTAGTTCTTCCAAAAGAGTCTGTCCTGGTGCAATACATAGATGACCTCCTGGTAGCATCCAGAAGTCAAGACGACTGTGTCACTGATACCATTGCCCTGTTGAATCACCTAGGAAAGGGAGGACATAAGGTTTCACCAGACAAGCTACAGTTCTGCAAAACCTCAGTAAAATATCTGGGGCACCAGATAGAGAAGGGGATCCGGAAAGTCACTACCGAAAGAATTAAAATAATTCGAGAAATGTCACTACCAGTAACCCAGAAAGAAGTAAGAATGTTCCTAGGAGTTGTGGGGTACTGCAGACAGTGGATCGTGGGTTTCGCGGCTATAGCTAAACCCTTGATTAACATGACAAAGAAAGGAGCAGAAGACCCAGTTTGTTGGAATGATGAATGCATGACTGCTTGGGTAAAATTGCGAAATTGTCTGTGCACAGCTCCAGCCTTAGGAATGCCTGATTACACTAAGAACTTTGAACTGTTCTGTGACACGAGAGACAATTGTGCGCTCTCGGTCTTAACCCAGGAACATGGTCTGATTAGACGTCCCGTGGCCTACTTTTCAGCCACCCTAGATCCAGTGGCTGCTGGATTACCTGGATGTCTGAAAGCAGTAGCTGCTACCTGTACAAGTCTAGAGCAGAGTGAGAACATTGTGATGGGACATCCTGTCATTGTATTTGTTCCACATTCAGTTGTGATCTTGCTCACCCGAACTAAGACACAGTATCTCACCCCTAGTCGGCTGACTAAATATGAGAGGATTCTCATTGGTGCAGAAAATGTAATAATTTCCCGATGCAACATTCTGAACCCTGCCACTCTATTGCCCCTTCCCATTGATGTAGAGGCAGGAGATGGAATTGAGCATAACTGCATAGATTTGACTGAATTTAGCACAAAACCCCGTCCTGATATCAGAGAAGTGGCTTTGGTTGATGAAGACCTCAAAATGTTTGTGGATGGTTCATGCTTGAGACATGAGAATGGAGGTTTGAGTGCTGCCTATGCTGTAGTCACTTTGGAAAAGACCCTGGAAGCTTCCTATCTTTTCGAAGTTAAATCTGCTCAAGTAGCGGAGCTCATTGCTCTAACAAGAGCTTGTAAAATTGGGAAAAACAAAAGAGTAACTGTTTATACTGACAGTCAGTACTGTTATGGGGTTGTTCATGACTTCGGCCAGCTCTGGTTGCAAAGAGAATTCATGACTTCCTCAGGTTCTCCCATCCCTAATGGGAAACCAGTACAAAACTTACTAGAAGCCATCCAATTGCCCAAAGAATTGGCTGTGGTCAAGTGTGCGGCTCACCGATCTGGAAATGACGAGGTGACAGCCGGAAACAGATATGCTGACCAAATTGCCCAGTACTGCGCCCGACATAAAATGTCCCTCCTAATTAAATTATGGGGAGGTGAAAGCAGCTGCCAACTGATGTTGTTTGAAAGATTGGGAACATGGGATGAATTGAGAGAACTACAACAGACAACAGACAAGAAAGAAAGGGACATGTGGAGGCAGGATGGATGTCAACCCAGGAAAGGGGATGGTGTTGTGGTCCACGTGACTGGTATGCCTGTACTACCTGAACGACTGGTTACCGCAATGGCACGGATAATACATGAACCAACACATATTGGGAGGGATGCCATGTGCCGAATGTTTGAAAAGGTGTTCTACAGTCCAAAATTCAGGAGCACAGCAGACAAACTTTGTCAGAGGTGTTTAGTGTGTCAACAGTTCAATGCAGGAAAGAAGACAGTAGTGGAACAAAGTACCATTGGGAGAGCAGAAGGTCCCTTCATTAGGATGCAGGCAGACTTCATAACAATGCCCCTGTGCAAGGGATATCGATATGTCCTGGTCATAGTTTGCTTGTTTTCCCGGTGGGTGGAGGCTTATCCAGCAAAGAAGAATGATGCCCTGACGGTAGCTAAATTGTTACTTAGGGAACTGATCCCCCGCTTTGGAATTCCTGAGACAATTGAAACAGACCAAGGTGGACATTTTTCAAACGAGGTCCTAAAAGAACTCTGCAAAGCATTCAAAATGGAGCAAAGGCTGCACTGTGCCTATCATCCAGAGGCTTCTGGGATAGTCGAGCAGATAAACGGCACTCTCAAGTCCAGGCTGGCAAAACTGTGTGACTCCACAAAAATGAATTGGATAGAAGCTTTGCCCATGGTGCTGATGAGCTTGAGAAGTATTCCAAACAGAAAGACAGGCCTGAGCCCCCATGAAGTGCTGATGGGGCGAATGATGCGACAGGCATGGGTACCTGGACACAAACTGCTAAGTATTTCTGATGATATGGTGCTAGAATACTGCAGGCAGTTGGGTGACCAAGTGCGTTCTATCTCTCACCAGATTGGAGAGACTGCTGTCGAATGGCCTACAACTCCAGCACACAATCTGAAACCTGGTGATTGGGTGGTGTTAAAGAAGCATACCCGGAAGAGTTGCCTTAAACCGAAGTGGGGCAAGCCTCGACAAGTGATCCTTGTCACCACAACTGCTGTGAAGTGTGCTGGTGTACCAAAGTGGATCCACGCAAGCCACACGAAGCGGGTAACCGGAGAAAACGCGACTGAAGCTGAAGGTAGCCCAGCTGAGGAGACTCCAGAAGAGGGTCCGGATCTCGCTGATGGCGAACTACCGAGCACAAGTCAAGACGTTGAATGGTTTCCTGCCGACGACCAAGTTCTTGATCCTATAAGAACCAGAAAATACTCTTACCTAGGTAGTGAGTGGGACAGTGCAGGTGAGTCAGAACAAGAAGAAGAAGGTCAGATCATCAAAGCCATCATCAAATCTGATCAGGGAATAGGCCAAGTAGGGACAGATCAAGTCATCGACACTCCTTCTCAGACAGAGGAGGCTGGAAAGGGACAGATAGTAGTCAAAGCGGAAGTTCATGCGGAAGAAAATCAAGAGATCGAAGAGCATGAACAAGGCCAGTTAGTAATAGATGAACGTGTTCAGGAAGAAGAGTCCAGTGAATCACTCACAAACGAAGATCAAATACAGTCTACACCTGAACTAGGTCAGATTAGGGACCAGGCAGAAGAAATAGATGAAAGACCTGGAACTAGTCAGACAGGAAGGGAAAAAGACACTGATGAAGCAATAGTGCGACAAAGAAGAAAAAGCAAAAGAGTTCACGAGGAAGAGCAAGTTTCCTCGACTACAAATAGGATCGAAAAGAAGGATGAACCCCGATATGTAAAAAGACTGAGAATAAGAATAAAAACAGTCGAAGAAAAACTGAAAGACCGAAAAAGGGCTGAAAGTGAAAGAAAAGAAGCCCGAGGAAAGTCCATCCGAAAGGGCGGCAGAGTAAAGAAACAGAACAAACTGTATCGGAGCCCTGAATGGACTTATCTGGTGTTGGAAGAAATTGATGAGCCCGAAGCCTGTGGCAAAAGCGACGAAGGGTCAATTGCTAATCGGAGTTCTGACGAAGACCCTCCTTGAGGTGAAGCAAAGTAAAACCTCTGCTGAAAAGAAACAAAGAGGGGTTGAAAAGCCACCTGTAAGATAAAATGTCTGATTCAAATGTCACTGGAAGATCCAGATTTAGCTGTTGCAAAACATGCTGTAAGATATGCATCTGTAGTGTAGTGATACTAGTAATGATATGGATAGGATTAACAGTGTTTATACCTTTTATGATAAGCAAAGACCCTAACATATACCCTACAGACTTGACGACACAAGACGCAGAAGTTGTAAATACTGAAGAAACACCACGAAGAGTAGAAAGACGTGACAATTCAATGAGTCTGAGACATACACGACCTGACTTAGAAGCATCAGATGAGGGTGAACTACATTATCACGAAATGAAGAACAGGACACACTTAAATGTTTTCGCAAACCTTTTAGTGCATTATGTAGAAGCTATGGAAATAGAAGATTGCTATGTCTGCATGATGCTACCTACTTCAGTAGCTGAAGGCGTGACATACCACCATTTACCCCTGACCTATGGAATTTCCTGTAGTATTCTAGCTAGCTTGTTCTATAGGAGCACTTTACAGTATTATTACTCAAACACTGACGTTATCTTTTCAGAACTTCCTATTAGAGGGAATCTGAACCTTGTACATACACTTGGTGGAGTGACTCGCTACATGGGGGAATATTTCCTGACGATAGGTGACATAGATCTGAATGAAGCTCGTAGAGACAACTTGACGTGTTCCTTACATGCACAAGAGAAAATGTTCTTGAAAATGGCAGAGAAGAGAAGGGAAAAGTTTCAGAAAAAGGCAAATGACGAAAAGAACAGGACCCCTAGATGGGCAGAAAACATGGATAACACCTCACAAAGCGAAGTTACTCCTGCTCTGTTGCTGGATTTTGAACGGAAAGGGAAACTCTGTCTTCATAGAGAAAAGACTAGTTATTATAACAATGTATTCATCGGTTCCAGCGAGTGTGAACATAATTACAAGGTAATTGGAGGTTGGGGTTTCAAAAATGGGTCAGAACCTGTGTTTCCAGGAATTTATTATATATGTGGAAACAAGGCATATTTCAAATTACCGGATCACTGGTATGGAAGCTGCTACTTTGGCATTGTCTTCCCGAAAATATACCATGTGAACAATGCAGCTGGAAGCAATGAAATTACTAATGGCTTAGTGCGTAGAAAACGTGAAAGTGTAGGAGAAATTGTAGGTGATATTTTCAGTGCACTGATACCTGGAATGGGGGTAGTTCTGAATACTCACAGAATCTGCAAATTATCTACAGTAGTGGATCGGTTATCTACTGACACTGCTGCTGGATTCCTGATGATCAATACCGAAATGGTTGCGATCAGATCAATGGTTTTACAGAATCGCCTTGCTCTTGATACCTTATTGGCAAAAGAGGGCGGAGTCTGCAGGATGCTGAGGGCACAACATTGTTGCACTTACATTCCTGATAAAAGCGTCGAAATCAAGAAGTATATAAGAAACATTACTAATTTGGAAAAAGAACTAAAACCATTAGAGGTTGACAGTGCCTGGAAGAGACTGACTGATGGTCTCTCCTCTGTAGGTAGTTGGTTCTCTAATTTAGGCAAAAGTCTTATATGGAAAATACTGATGCCAATAGCTGGAATAGGTTTGATTGTTCTGATCATATTCATCTGTTGCAAATGCCAGAGATGCAGAAAATATATAGTGAATAAAAGAGGAAAGCGAAAGGCTGAAGAATTAGAATTAGAAGAATTAAGAAATCAGATATATAAGAAAATAAAGAACAATCATTCACACCGAGAGGCGGAGAGAAAGCTCAACAATAAGTTAATTGAGATTGACATGGATGAAATGGATGAATGAAGTTGGCATCTGTTTTCATGGGTAGTGATGATAGTAAATATCATCAAAGAGGGGATTGATGGAGCAAGGATTCGCACGTAACGCGACTTGCTCTCTCATGAACCTCGCCTGAATCATAACTGTACTAACTCCGATTGTTTGTCGTTTTATTTGTATTTCCCCAACACACGGGTGTCCCTAGGAGGCTTGCCTATGTGTTTTTCATCATAATCAAGCTTGCACATTAATAAAATGGCCGCTTTGCAGAAATCCAGTCTGCGCATGCGTCGGTCATACCCATGTGATGTGACGCACTCGCAATCTGGAGGGAAAAAGTTCGCTCATGCGCAGTGGTGTTAAAATGGCCGCTTGTCACTAATCATGCTTCATGCTATCTTAAGCCGCTTTTGTATATGCATCTTTTCTGCACTAAACTCTTAACGCTATAAGTATTATGAAATAAGGGATTAAGAGTAGTTGGTCATGGTGTACAGTGTATTCATTTTATTCTGTGTTATTAATTTGTTTTCGCTTACTTTTCATGTACCGCGTAAATGAGGGCCTTGAAGTAGGGGATGGACTCCATTTTGAAGCTGACGTATCCCTCATCACGTGATCAAAGATCTGGGACGTGCAGCAATGGAACCTGACCAGATTGGCCATTGAAAAGGGGACTGTCCTTTCCCGGCGCACCTTTGCCCTTGAAGATGTGCTATTTTTATTCTAAAATGCGCAACAATGTTGCAAACCTTTTCTTCACTATTGTACTTTCCCACACGTAGGCCTGGGAACCAGGTGTTAGGGGGAGGGTAATGTCACGTGCAGTATAGGTGGTACCTATGATCTAACCACCTCCCTTGACCAATCAGAAGATGGGACTTTGTCATTTTGCAACATTTGTGGGTGGTCTTGGGGACTCAAAACTGTATATATAGCTTAGCTTAGCTTAGAGAAATTGTCCGACTTGTCCGAGTAGCAGACCTGTCACTGACCCTACGAACTCTATAGGTGCCTGATACAGAGTGCTGCGGAGCATTCTGCCTGAAACTTTCCACAAACTCCAAGGGGTGGAAATTAGTCCTAAGTGCTAAGCGAAGCACTTTGCTGGGAGATTCGAAAACCCAATCGGGGTTATTGGCGGATTCCGTGCAGAAGAGGGGGTAACGCTGGCGTTGCATCCGAACCTGTGAGGGGTTGGTCGTGCCTTGGTGAACCCAGTCCAGACCCAGACCTGAGGGGTATCCTGTCCTGACTGTCCATGAGCTGTACCTGCTCACCTTCTGGTATTTCCTGAATCCTTGAGGGTCCTTGTCCCGTTCTTTCCCAACTGACCCGTGGCCAGGGTTAGTCCTCATTCTCACCTAGGTAAATATTGACATAGGTGTCTGTCTAGACTATAACCCTCAACTTTTCCTCCTCTGATTAAAGCAATCTTGCCTGCGATATTCTCCATGTCTCTTTTGAATATAATTTCATGCAATTGATATTTAGTAAATGTTCCACTTTTACCCTTCCTTTAGGACATTGTTGAACCCAACTGTCTAACTAGATTGTTCCTCTTATTCCTTTCCCCTTAGTATGGTTGCCGTGAAGTTAGAAAGATAGCATAAGGTTTAGGAATTAGTATAAAGGTATTAGGCCACACATTAGGTTTTTCTCACGTCCTTGCCCTAGTTTAAACTATATTAGTTAATATGTTTATTGTGATTCATGCCCTATAGTGTTCCCTTTTACTCTATGATACTCACGTTAATTCAGAGTTACATTCTGGTTCTAATATTGATCATTGATGTATTGCTTTGCATCTGCCTCCTTGTAATGGCATTTTCGTTCTAAACTATTACTATATAAAACTCTTAAAACCCATCAAGGTGTCTGTGGTCATTACACTTTAAAGTGATATTAAAGGTATTAAAAGTGTAGAATAGAATTTTCTCCCTTTTAGGAAAACCCTTATCACCTATCCACTGCTAGCTCCTGATCTGTCAGGAGTAATGTGCCTGTGGTAAGTCAGGTACATGAATAGTAAGTGGTGTAAGAGTCACCCACTCGATTACTCATAGAGCGTGTAAGAGGTTTCACCCGGTTCATTGCAAAACGCTGTTATCGTATGCACGCCAGGGCCCAGTGCGTGGAAAATTTGGTAATCTAAGTGAGCCGGGTGACCCGCGCGCTCTATCACTCCCTTTCAAATGAGGAGAGCTACCACAGCGGAGAATCACATTGTTAGGAATGGTAAAATCTGATTTAGGTTTGGTGGTATTGTTGCTACCACTTTTGACAGATTTAAGTTTGACATTATAGGCTACTCCAACAGCATTGACACTTTCAAGAGGTTTTTCATCAAGCTCTTTCAATGAAACTTGTGAGATTTCAATGCTTTTTGCAACCTTAATTGTTTCTTCAAGTGACGGGTTCCCCATAGCCAGCAGTTTCTGCCTAATATGCTTATCTTTACACTGGCAAACAAACTGATCTCTAATAAGTTGATCAGTAAAGTTTTCAGAAATGCAAACAGAGGCCAACCGCCTAAAAACGGAAATGTAGGCATCAACGTCTTCACCATCAGTTTGTTTTTTTCTTGAAGAACTTGTGCCTCAGAACCATCAAACTTGGCTGTTTGACAAAATGTATCTTGAGTTTGCGCACGGCTCCTTGATATTCATCGATGACTTCGTTGTTGTCTAAAATTAGTTCTGGTAATTATTTGAAAGTGGACCTGCCCTCAAAACCTAAATAGTGAAGGAGTAAGCATTTCTTTCTTTCCGCACCAAATCTTAAAGCTCCAATTGCACCTAAGTATGTTTCAAATGCATCGAACCAGACATCCCATTTAATGGGTGATTCTCCTGAGGGGTCTAGGAAAGCAGGAGGTGGTGAAACAGCGTGCATGGTACACATAGCGGAAATCAAGTTTCAAACAATGGCAATTGAGGCAATGTTAATTTAGTTTTTTTTTAAATGCAGATAAAGTAAACGAACAGTAAGATTAAAGTAATGTGTTAACCACTGTGATCCACGTAGAAAAGGCAGTGTCAACAAGGTAAGAAAACAAAATAGAAAGTGTGCGAATCACTGTAATCCACACTTAAATCAAATTATTTGAAAAGCATTGAAGTTCTGTGAAAAGTGTGCGAATCTCACTGTAATCCACACGTAAATAAAATTATTTGAAAAACATTGAAGTTCTGGGAAAAGTGTGTGAATCACTGAAATCCACACCTGACAGTAGAAAGAAGAAGCCAGATATCTCTAGAAAATAGAGAGATCGTGCACCAGGTGGGAGATGTTCACAGTAGGCAACGGAAGGATGGCGAAACTTCAAATCAGGCAGCGGCCGAACAGAACGGAGACAGCTCTCCAACGAAGCACTTCCTCACAGACATCTCCACCAGTAACACCGCACATCGCTCCTGCTGTCAGTGAAATCAAATAACAGCTTGGACAAACGGGTAAGATTAATGGGAGTCTCCAACCTTATGTGAATAGGAGACAGGGTGATAAATCCACCAGACAGGTAATGGTAAGGTTGAAGATGGCCATAAAAGTGGAGACAGAATTTAAGAACTCACCCTGTGGGTTCCGCTGTGTAGTCCAGATAGTCGCCAGAAAATCTGTAGAGATTCGCTCCAAGGCAGTCTGGTTTAAGAGTGAGTTTATTGAAAGGTAAACTACACAGCAGTTGATCAGCACCTCTCAGTGCAGACAAGCAGTAGCCAGTACAGTTACAGAGTTCCTTCCAAAAACCATAACATTCTTAACACGCACATGACAGCATCAGCAGAGCAAAATAGTACAATACAACCCATTTTCACCTTGGTATTGATAAGCCTGTAGCTGGGATATTCCAGTGGGTATTTTCTTTACCCAGCTTGGGAATTGCTGAGATCCTGGCTCTTGAAAAGAATCTTTAAGATGGCCCTTTTTTCATTGAAGACTGAAAGTAAGAAGTAGGCCTGGGTGTAAATTTCGTTCCGCTCGCGGAATTTGCGATATTTTTACATTTACGCATTCCTCGGAGAACGCGGAAATGTCAAAACTTCAGTGATCCGCCGTGAAACGGAAGTATTTTCTTGTTCCCACTTTAAAAATGCGTTCTCGCTGGTGCGGTAGCAACTTACCGGGTCTCTGCATTCGCCGACAAGTTTTCCTATCCGTTCACTTGCGCCACAAGATGTTGAATTGTTGGTAGCCGGTTGAGCTATCCCGCGAGAGTCTGCAATCGCAAACAGGTAATTCGACCGGAACAGGAAATAAGCATTGCAAGCAAGTTGCCCGCGCCCATTAGCGACCGCATGGCCAAGTTAGATATATATTTCCTCGCGAGCACGCAAAAACACATCGCAAACGGGCGAGAAAAGCAATCTCTGCGTCTTCGCAAAAGTTCAGCGTGCTCGCGGAGATTTAGAGCAATTTCCCGATAATTTGCGGAGGGCAACTTTGCAAATTCCGCCCACCCCTAGTAAGAAGGGGACGATCAACATTTTGGTCATTTTGTAAAATTCCACTGCAAAGCCCTCTTCCCCAGGTGTCTTGCCCGTAGCCATATCATCAGTCATCTTCGCAATTTCATCCACTCAGATTCTACCTTCCAACTCGTTAGACTGTGTAGTGGTAAGTTTTGGCAGTTGTAGGTGTCGGAAGAAAGTGCTTTTCATCATTTAGTCCGGGGCAGGTGTCGGAGGTATCTAGGGATTCATAATACCTCTGTAATCCTGCAATTATGTCCATTGGGAGTATAAAAAGAGTCTTGTCAGAGCTATAAAGAGCTGGAATCACTCTGGACAAATCTAGTTGCTCAAGTTGAGGAGCTAATAGACTGCCAGCTTTCTCTCCCCATTCATAATGTCTTTGTCAGATACGAAAGAGGCTTGTTCTGGTTCAGTCGTGGACAGTGTGTTCAAAGTAGGTGTGACAATCAGGAGACCCCTCTGGGAGGTAGGTGAGGGACAACGAGAGTAAGTAGCAGTCAGATCCTGGATTTCAGTCTCTAAGTGAAGCTTGGTCTGGACCTTCTGCTATTTGGACAAAGTGGAGTCTCTCATTAGCATGCCCATAATAGTGGCCTTCCTGGTCACCCAAACTGATTCGACATTATCCATGAGAAATTCTTCTACATACAAGTACAGTTGTTGTCTGTTACAGGGTCACATAGTTGGAGAGAATCATTTGACAGCTACTTTTTGAGGGTTTTCTAAGTCTTTGTGGATATCAATGCAGTCTTGATCAGACACTCCACATGGGACAATGGATGTGCTAACCAATAGTTGGATAAAGTTGGGAGTAAGTGAAAGTCATCAATCCTGGTTCTGATGCCATAGGGGCATGAGGTGAAAGTATAATCTCTCTCACAGGTGCGTAATAACTTCTAAGGACCATGTTGGGCATTGTCCTGGATAATGCCAGAAAAGGGTACTCTTGTCTGCATGGTGATGAACATCGGGTGCACCTGACCTACTGAGGAAGAGGTCCATTCCCCTCCCAGTATGGCCCTTGTACTAGAGAAAGATGTGATATGTCAGCTGATTTTAGAAAGGAACATGTACTTGTTGTCCCCTGGGGCGTATATAGAACCCACTATAATATATGTACCTTGCATTTTAAGTTTAACAAAGCCATATCTCCCTTCTACGTCAGTCCATGTGTATAACAGATTGAAATGGAGGTTTTTGTGTAGTAGGAACGCAAACCCGCTTTACCTGGGGTTGGGCACCCCAGTAGTTTGCACTCCAGTTGTGAGTAGGGCACTGGCCTAAAATACCCGGACTACCCAGTCCATCTTAAGCTTGTCTCATTCATCAGGAGTTATATTCTTTTCTCCTTGATAAAATATGTCAACCCACTGACGTTGAAAGGAGTGACCTTCAAGGAGCTTGTCTGAGAGTCCATGTGGTAGCTGTTGTAGAGGGATTCCGCATGAATGAAGATAGCAGTGCACAATTAATGACTGATAAAAACAAGAAGTGCCAGCAAGGTAATCAAGAGGATTATAGGCCTGTGGGCAAGAGCCGAAGCACACGGTAGAGGAGGGTAATGTAGGACAAGTGTTGACCAATAACAAGCAAAGATCAAGTAAGGAGGAGTACCAAGTGCACCAGTGTAATATGATGAAATGATGAGGAGAAGGCAAGGTGTAGCATATGAATGATGCTTTATTAATCAGATGGTAAGTATCAAGGGGGGACCCCACCAGGAGCAGCTCACTTGCTGCTCAGCCCGTTCACCACTGATCCTCACACTCAGACATTCAAACACTCCATTCTAACCACTCACCAACATTCCACTCATTCCACTCTGGCTGAGCAGCACTACTATGTTTACTCTACTACATCACCTTCCCCCTTTTAAACAGAAACAAAAGAATTCTGCAAGTACAATAACAATATGAATCAACAAAGGTGAATATTGCTAACATTGCATCTGAAAGGAAAAAAGACAAGTAATAATTCATAAAAGCAAATACATAGCATGCCTCATCCCCATTAACAGAGCAAATGAAGGAAAGAAATGCAAAAGTTAGAAAAAGAGCAGGACAGAAAAAGCGATTCGTAATAATATAAGGAAAGACTGTAATATATAAATTAACACAGGTGAAAATTGCACCCTGTTGAACTCTAAAATAAGTCCAACGTGACAGTAACAGAAGTGGAATCATGTACCAGAACCAATAAAAATGAAAACCACACACTGTCACAAAATTACAGAAGCCGTAGAATCTACACAAAGCGGATAAATAAAACCCAGTAAAATAAAGAAATAAGTAGAGACACAGCAGGTGATATCTGCACGTAAGAATGAGAATCACAAAGACCTATCCACTAAAAAGTGGGTATCCCCGTACACCAGAATAAGTGGCAACCCCTCAACTAAACATGAAAAAGAAGCATAGTGAAAAATACACAAAGATGCTAAAATAAATGGGGAAGCTATTACAATGTGTACCTTAATAAAAAATTATAAACATGCAGTTAATTAAATAACGTGCATTATTAATTTAAGTGGCACTTCCAATAAAAGTGAAATGGCACGGGCAATGAATGCGAACCATGAAAATTCTGTTACTGGCTGAATTTAGAAGGCTATTATAATTAAACCTAAATAAACGAAAATACCCATTTGGAAACTTGTAACAGATTAACTAGCTAAGAGAAGAAACTATACGTTATGAACTAGTGTATACATCAATAATCACACTGCAGGCTGCAATCTATACTTACATTTGGCACAAAACTGCATAGGGAGAGATCAGTGTGAAAAGGTGCGTGATCACCCACACTGAAGCATAAAAACGAATGCCTAGAGACCAGCTCTAATACATAACCTCCCTAAAATAACAGTCCAAGCTTAGTGCATTGTTAATATCTAGATTGGCCAAATCAATAACATATAAAGCTCTCACTAAATGCATGTTGTAAGAAAAATACTCAAATAAAGTATGAGTGAAAGATAGTATAGAACACAGTGTATAGAATATATAAAACATGACTTAAAATAAAGGTGTTGCTGTAAATGCAACACAGACAAATTCATCCTATTTATGAAAGGAAGCTACAGAGCTTGGTGTTGCTGAGGGCGCAAGACAGACAAATTCATTTTTTTTAAATAAGGAAGCTAAAAGGTTGGTGTTGCTGAAAGCGTAACTGTGCAACCCAGGCCAATTCATTACCACCCTTTCTCTGCCTAACATATGACTCAAAGTACTAGATAAGATGAAAAAGCAGTCTGGTAATATAACTTTAAAAAAAAACAATTATAGATACATGTATAGAACAACTCTAGACTATCGTCATGTCACCCCAGTGAGCGATGTCTCACCCGAAACCACTGATGTTAACACAAGAACAACAAAATCCTGGTCCAGCAGGATGCTGCCTGAGAACACAAGCACTGCCATGTTGTTGAAGACTCCTTGATAGACCAAGTGTCTAATCCACAAAAATAAGTTATATTGACCTACGACCGCTGATCCATGAATAATAGAGTTGTAATGCTGTGGACAATCCTGACACTTTCTACCAGCTTTGAGTTTGCTTGAATAAAATACGATGACTAAAACGAAACGAAGATCCGAACACCTCTCTCCACCTCCGACCTTATCCTCAGAAGCTTGAAGAGAAAACTGGATCAGCCAAGATGGCGGCACGTTTTTCGACGCTGTCCAGGATGGCTCACGGTGAGTCCGTGCCCAGAAGCGTCCTGTAGCAGTTCTGGTCACCATGGAAACTAAAACACCTCATAGAGAGACGTAGGTGTGCTCGAGCACTCCAAGCATAGCTCGCAATGAATTCAAACCGAGACAGGTGTTCAACTGCCTCCAAATCCATCAGAGCGATGACCATGAATAAAACCAGAAAAATAAGCAAAACTGCATACGCAGACGAACTGTACACACGCAGATGAACTGCTCACCCGGGTGAAAATACACTGTCAGTAAAATCACGTAGCTTTCCTCATCAAATGTGTTAAGCGCACTTGTATTCAGAACACATTTCCGGCAAATAAAAGTTTTAAAACCAGTAGATGGCAGTAACCAACCATCCATTCACCCTCGCTTTGCAAACAATTACACGGTTCTCAGACCTGTCAAAACGTTGCGATCTCTCTGATGTCTGCCAGATCCCTCCAGCAGTTAAAACGATGTGACCGCTCTGCTGCCTGCCAGTTTTGTTCACCGATGAACTCCTTAGAACCCGAATATCCTTATCAGCTTGGCTCCCCTCATACTGCTCCCATACTGATCGCGGTCTGCAGGAAGAGCAATCGAAACTAGCCGGCACAGGTCCGCATAAAGAATGTCGAGGAGTCCTGACACACTTCAACGGGCGACAGATGATGGTCACTGGTGGGGCCCCCAGGTGTCAGGTTTTTAAGTACTGGTTACTGTTTCAGATTGAGTCCTTTACCTTAGGCAATTCGGTTTTCTTTTTTAACCATCCGTTAAGTCAGCAGCACAGGAAGGTTCTTCCGGATCGTCGCCATATGTAATATGATGAAATGATGAGAAGAAGACGAGGTGTAGCACATGAATGATGCTTTATTAAGCAGATGGTAAGTATCAAGGGGGGATCCCACCAGGAGCAGCTCACTTGCTGTTTAGCCCGTACATAACTGATCCTTACGCTCAGACATTCAAACACTCCATTCTAACCACTCACCAACATTCCACTCATTCCACTCTGGCTGAGCAGCAAGACCTACTATGTTTAGTCTACTACAACCAGCTTCAAGGAATCAATACTATCTAAGTCACACTTTCAGTAGTGGGATCTATCTGAGGATTATAGCTGGGAACTCCCTTTACCACACGGGAAGTTGTTTAGGCAGTACCCATGACGATGGGGCCACAGGGTACTATATCAATAGTATACAGGCGGGCATACATGGAGTAAAGAGTACAACTACAGGAGTAAAGAAAGAGTGAACTATAGTAGAATGCTCCTCAAAGGGATGGTCTGTGGGTGATACTGGTGACTCCAGGTGGCTATCAAGACCATCTCCTGTAAAAGTGCCTTACCCATAAAGTCCTGTAGAACATATAAGATGCCCATCAAAACTGCTATCAAAAACAAGGGGGTTAGCCATTATACAGTACTTAGGTCCCGGGTTTAGCCCTAGAAGGTAGTTCGTTTAACTCTTGAGCAGAGATTTCGAGTTGTCTTTCAGTGCAGAGCATTTCCACGATCTTGATCGCCATTTGTGGACAGTTTTTGTGTTACTGACTCCCAGTGGCAGCCGCCACAAACAAAGGGTGGTGAGGTGGGTGGAGGGAATGCGGTAGAGGTTGCGTCATGTGGAGGGGGTTAGTAATAAAATATTAATTAATCAATTCTTTCTTTATTCGTCCTTCCTGAAGAAGGTCATAAAAGATAAACCATAATAAAAACATCCTATAAAATCATATATGTCTCAACAATGCAAAACTCATTTTCCATTTAAAAAGAGTATAACAGCAAACAAATACTGTAATTTTTTCTTTGAACTAAAGTGACAATGCAAAGCGATTGGGTTCATAAGTAGCAGCAGATATTATCTAATAGTGAAAAAGACAACAGCAGCCATAAAAAGCAGCAAATAAATAACCAATAGTACATGAATAATAAAAATCAGTCCTATAAAGGAGTTAGCAGCAGGGGTGGACATTTTCAGCAGCAATACAGATACAATCCATACAGGAAAATGGTAAAGTGCATTGGGATTAAAACAGCATGCTTCTTCTCTTTGCTAAAATACACTTCAAAAAGCTCCCCACAGCAAAGCAAACATCATGGTTATTGAGTTGCTGCAGAAAATACAAAGCCGCTTTGCGCTTGGAAAATGTGTGTCTTGCCAAAAGAGGTATTAAAAATGTCCTGGTAAATGGAAGATAAAACTGACAAAAAAAGACAAAATGTAAAATGGTTTGATTCGAATGTTCATCACAAGGGCAGATAGTAATAGATTCCGAAGAATACTGACCCAAGGGAAAGCATACCAACCACCGAAAAGACCCCATCCTGAATCTAGTCAACAAATTCCTTACGTGCACATTATTTACATATAGTAAATACGGGGCAATATAGGGAGGTACTTTTATAAGGCAATAATCCCTGACAATGGGTTTTGCTACTTTGGACAGTTCCCTAGACGATTCTTTATGTTTTCGAAAGCCCACCAAAACCCTTTGTCGATCTCCTTTGCCAATTAGATCTGGGTGCTCAAACAAAGAGGAGTAACCAAGTTCCATAAGGCCAGTTTTAATGTATGGGAGCCAGGGAATACAAAGACCATGATTACAGCTTACACAGTCTCAAATAATTGCCCAATTAAAATCAACCTCTTCATTTGTCCAGATAGAACACCAGGTAGCTAGAGGTGCAGCATTTATGGTATATTGGGCCTACTCGAGACCTAGCTCCAAATGGAGGGGAAAATGCGGCGAGGAAGGGGGCACTCCTAAAACTCTACGGCAAAATCTATTCTCCTCCAGCTGCATAGCAAAATCGTCCCTGCAACCCCAGATCCCCATACGGTATGTTAAAATCGGAATAAATTTGTGCTTATAAATCTCTAAAATTGGGGCTATGGGCTTTTTGCCTATGGACATAGCAAGTGAATAAGTAGTGCCAACTGCGCATGTTAATCTTGTTATTCTATTATTTATGCAGGTATGCCATGTACAGCCTTCATCAAAATCCAGGCCTAAGTACAGGAAGGAACTAACCCTTTCCAGCTTTTTACCCTCTATATTCAGGCTACAGGACTTGGTATTTTTGGGGCCACAAATCATGACAAAAGTTTTCTTATAGTTTGGCTCCAGCCCCAAGTCCTCCATAAAGTTGGCATAGCTGGAAATGAGTTTTTAGGCCGATCGCAGTCCTTGCCATAAGGACTGCATCATCCGCATAAAGAAGTGCTCGCACAGCTTTTTTCTCAACTTGTGGCACGTCAGCCCCAACCATAACTAGAGTTTTCTCCAAATCGTTAGTATAAAGGAGAAATAAGATTGGGGCGAGAACACATCCTTGGCGCACCCCCCGCTTAATGCTAAACTGTTCTGAGCATTCACCATCATTATCATACCTCACTGAGGCAGAAAGATCGTGATGGAGAAGCCTCAGAAAGGAGACCAGACCTGCATCGACTGCCATGTTTACTAAAATGTCCCACAGCTTAGAGTGTGAGACATAGTCGAAAGAGCTGGTCAAATCCATAATTGCTAGATGAGTAGGGGTGCCCTTCGCATATTTATATTTAGCCAGGATGAGGTGCAGACTAAGGCACTGTTTGATCGTACCTAGTCCCTTCCTAAACCCGTACTGGGTTGAAGCTAGGATATGGTTAGCATTTATCCAGTCCAGGAGGCGGTCTAGCACAACTCTCCCAATTACTTTGGCCGAGGAGTCCAGAAGAGATATAGGTCGATAACACCTGGGGTCGTGAACATGCCCTTTTTTGAAAACAGGCACTATCACAGATGTACGCCAGGAATTTGGAACACCCTCCCTGCAAACTGAATTAAATACAGAAGTAAGTACCGGGGACCTGAATGCTGGATCTTCCTTAAACAAATCCAGAGGAATTCCATCTGGGCCCGGTGCCTTATTTCCTTTACTGTTGACAATTGCTTTCCAGACTTCCCTTTCATAAAAAACAAGATTTTGGCACGTTAAAGTCAACAATGATGGGGCTTCCTTTACAGCAAAGTCATCGGAGTAAAGGCCAGCCTAATGAGTCACCCAAGACTCAGGAGGTATGTGGACAGTTACTTTGTCGGCTGGTAGTGTGGGAGATAGAACTGACCTTACAGCCTTTCAAAAGGGCTGAGGCTCTTTTGAGATACAAGAGCTAACCACTAAGTCCCACTTCTCCTCCTTCAATGCTAGCTTTCTTTCTTTTGTGGCAAGCTTATACGTCGCCCTGCTTTCCCTGATCATATAATGGTCTCTGGGGTTTTCTTTTAGAGCCCTGCGTAAGTTGTTATTATTAGCCTCTCTACAAGCCTTGTCAAACCAGGGGTGAACCTGATAACAGGACTCGGAAATCGGTTTAGAGAATAGATGTTTAACTTTATCTAACAGGGTTGCAAACCCTTGTAAAATGTGAGAAGGCTCGCATGGGAAACAATTGCAACTAAACGCCAGTGCCGAACTAGTCGGGATTACCTGTGACATAATACTATTCATGTTTGCTGTGCGCCAAACTACCCTACGCCCCGCATCTTTAGTGGATAGTGCCAGGGTGGATACAGGCTTAGGCTTCTGCTCCCTATAAGGTAATACTATCTTGGCAGAGATAGGATTGTGATCACTATATGGCTGAATAAGTACCTTGCAGTCCTTAATCAGAGAAAACATACTCCAGGAGACAAATACGTAGTCGATAGTGCTTCCTGTGCCACCTCCATAAAGGTGGGAATATAGTGGTCAGTCAATTTGGGCGCCTTATTTACCATACCTCTTTCTAATAAGAGGGTAAATAGAACTCGTCCTCTCGCATCTATCGCATTATGGTCCGGCTCGGAGGCGACTGGCTCAATAGTGGTCGGGGAGAGAGATAATGAGAGTCCCAGTTTGGCATTAAAGTCCCCTGCCACCAACAACTTAATAGGACGATCCCCTCGGGCCGCTCTCTCTGCGAGCATGTCAATCATCCCAAAAAGCCCTTGGAAATGACCTTTAGATGTACAATTATTATTATAAAAATTTACCAGGTACAGCTTAACAGTTTCTTTCCATGAAAAACAGAAAGCCTGAGCCTCCCCCTTCTGCTGTGATAACCAAACAATCATGCCAGCAATTTCCACTTTAAACCAGGCGGACAAGCCCCCCTTAGCTCTGCCTGATGTAGAAGAATTCGCGGGCAGGCTTAAACACTTAAATCCATCAAATACAATATTCTTACACTCCCACGTTTCTTGCCTAAAAACTATATCATAGGTCATAATAAAAGACCGCCATCCCTCCAGACCGATCTTAGAGGCTATACCCGCTATATTCCAATTCAGGATTATCAGACAGACGTTTTCAGTATGACCTTTGTCATTGCCTAAGCTTACACTTACCCCAGCAGGGGGGGAGACAGTAGGGACCTGGGGGGAAAATGATAAACGGTAGTTAAATTCGCAGAATCCATCAAGCTGGTCCCGATACGAGGATCTACCCATGGATAATCGTTCAGTAGAATATTATTCGTTAAAACATTAGGACTGGGATTACAGGAAACCCTGCCCATCTCCTCTAAGCCTGTCACCAAAAGTGCGGAATTAAGTCGGGATGGGGTGGTGTTTGGATAGCAAGAACTGGGCTGGCAAGTAATCTGACCGCCTCCTGGAATACCGGGTAGGCAGGCACCTCCCCAAACCATCAATCAATTTCTTCCAAACCAGCCAGTGGGGCAAAACTATAGGACAGGGGGAGTGATAACAAGAGGGGGGGGGGTCCAGATAGTGCAGGGTCCCTGCTAAGTAGGCTAGCAGAGGTTCAAGGTTGTCTCACGAAGTGCTGATAAAAGAAGCCAAGGGGGGCTATCTTGATGGAACTATTTTTGACCAT
The DNA here is from genome assembly GCF_964263255.1 of Lissotriton vulgaris. Lineage (NCBI taxonomy): Eukaryota > Metazoa > Chordata > Amphibia > Caudata > Salamandridae > Lissotriton > Lissotriton vulgaris. The sequence continues at coordinate 11,360,149 of NC_141693.1, read as the reverse complement.
TCCCCATTCTACCTTTGTACAGTATTTCCTGGACTAACTTTGGTGAATGTAAATTTACAACAATAACATCTCATATTTCCGCAAGCCCCTGTCCCCAATGTCGCTCACCTGCCTGGCCATCAAAATGTCTCTTGAAGTATCCCAGCTACCTGTAACGTTGTTATTCAGCCAATTAATAGACTTATTTATTAAACCTCTAGTAGTTTGCATGTTGGTTACTGGGAGCCTAGGCACGTCAGTCAACACGACAACGTATGAAGCCGATGCTGGTGGAAGGTCTATCACAGGAAGAATAGCCATGGCTGTGAGAGTTGCTGCTGGGCAAGTAGCAGGTAGAGATGTTGGCAAAATTTCAAGTGGATGGGAAACACCCTTGCTTTGTTCAATGGAAGTAGAAGTAAAATCACAGGCTGAATATCGGCTGCAGGTGGAGATTGAAGACCGAAGATCCATAGACTTTGCCACATTGGATTCAATTTTATCCAGACCATCAAAGATGGGGTGTAACTTGGAGTCCAGGCGGTCACCTAAGCATTTGTTCAGAGCACCCCATGTATTCTCATTGAACTTCACCAGCCCCCTGGATAAAACACCTTCTGCAGCTTTGTTTGGAGGGGAAGGATGCTAGTTTTAACAGTGCTTCTCGTCTTAGTGATTTTGGCTATTTTCCTCCTCCGCTTAGTTCTAGGGCCACTTTCCCCTTCAGAGACAAGGGGCTTAATTTAAAAAAAATAACTTACCTGAAGCCGACGGCTGCCTCACCTCTCGTGTCGCGCTTCCTCTTCTCTTCCTGGCAGCCCCTGTGACAGACTCCCATCCAATGGATTGGCCTGAGCGAGCTTAAAAGACGCTCTGCTTAGATCATGGAGTCTGTGGGGTTTCTCCAGCTGTTCAATGCAGCCGGGGCTGGAGAAACCTAAGTGCGCATGTGTGTTTTAGTCGGTCACAGATGGCCAGCCAAAACACATATGCATGCATAGCAAATGTTACAACATTTTATTTTTCATTTGCTGGCTCTGAGCCAAGCAGTGGAGCGACACTTTTTCACCATTGCGGGGGAGCTGCTGGAGCTGACTTCCAATGCGGAGGCTTCTTCTCATGATCTGGTCGGGTTGTCGGGTTCTAACTGTCCGTTAGCAGTTGAAGGGTGGTAGTTTTGTCGCTTATTATATTTGTGTTGGCTTCATCTACGGCATCCAAGAAGGATTCTAGTGCCCTGTTCTAACCCTAAGCTTAAAAACTCTGCTAGAAAAACAGACATTTGAGGTGGGCAGATTCAGAGAGCCTATGGTGTTTTGGGGGGAAACAGCCTTTTCGGCACACCAGTTACAACGCATGCGATTACATCGCATGCCTTTGCATCGCAAAAGGTGTGCAGCAGTGGGTAGAACGTGTTAGATTTAACTCCAACACCTTCCCTACTGTTGCACATCCTGGAGTTGGAATAGAAAATGAATCTATTCCAACTTCCAGCACTCCCCCGACAGAAAGTCAGGGTAAAGCTTTGCGTTGCAACGGCATGCGATGTAATCGCATGCGTTGTAACGTCACATATTCGTTTTGGGGGCTCCATATAAAGGAGCCCCTCTCCACATAAACTAGGGAACTAATCAGTGTTCCTTGCTTCCTTTTTTGCATAATTAATGCGGCACTCTAAGCCTGAAAGGGTATTGCCTTAACTTATACTGGGTGCTCTCTTGTGTCTGGACAAAGCTATAACTCTCTGAAAAGCTCATAAAAAGAGTGAAACATGTGTTAGGGGTTCTTCTATTCATTTCAGGTTGGCTTGAATAGTATTTTAAAATAAAGGGGGGCATAGCATGGTGGAAAAAAACGTAGTGGGCAGCACCTTGAAGACAAGCCGCAGAGACAATGCTGCCTCAATTTCTGGGTTGCAGCCCACCGACAGGGCACTATGGGTCACCTCCAACCGCAACAGGCCATGTCCTTGGAAGAATCGCACAAATATTACAAATGTAATAAAAAAAGGAATGCAAGATAAGAGAATGATATCCTGGTGGGTAGGTGGGCAAAATGCCGCAGGAAAGTCACCAATGTTGTGCAGGAGGCTGTGACCTTTCTGTGATCTCTGAATTTCTTAGTTTCATTACATGTTGTTAATGTATTTGTCACATTAGATGTGTTGTGGATTTTCACTTTTGATTATAATATGTATATGACTTATACCCACGCACACAAGGCCCTCCACGGCACCGGACCAGCATACCTGAAAAGCTGATTAAATTTCCACGCACCCCTAAGGACCCTACGATCAACCCAGCTCTCCTACGCCGAGGTCCCCCGCACCAGAAAGACCAGATCGGGAGGCCGCTCCTTCTCCTTCCTCGCGGCCAAAGCCAGGAACACCCTCCCTCTCCACCTCAGACAGACAACATCTCCCCCCATCTTCGCGAGAAACCTCAAAACATGGCTCTTCGACAGACCCCCTCCTTGATGAAATGGATCCTGCCCCCCCATCCCCATCCCCCATCCCCCATCCCCAGTTCCTTGAGACCCTTATGAGTGAGTTGTCATGCTTAATAAACCCCTGATTGATTGATTGATATGTAATAGATATTGTAATTGATTTACCTATCAAATAAAATAATAAGAAATAAAATATATTTAAAAAAAAATTACAAATACCTTGTTCATACATGGCTTATATTGTGTAATCACATGAAAATCAATTGGTTTCCAAGGGTGACTTTATTGCATTTCTGAATCAGAGCGGCCGGGTCCAGCCTGTGAAACTGGACCACACAGCAAGAGTGCGGAAGCCGAAGACTACAAAGCACTCTGAAAGCGGACATGGCCCCAGGTGTGAGATGCCGGCACCTTACGGGGATGAGTAGATGGTGTAGAACCAGACTTGAAGCAGGAAAGAGACGCCGCAGCGCCACAATCTGCGCGTTCTTCAGTCTATGGTCATTGGCTCTGACTTTCTGGCGTCCCCTGTAGTTCTTCATTCCTTGGCCGGTCTGCTGAGACCTGATCTGCATTCAATCCCCTTTACTTTTCACCCCATTACCCTCTATGCCTCATTGGTCTTGTTTTCTATGTTATTTAATGCTCAAGCAATGGATGTAATTGTGCAGCACAGTATTCCCTTATTCTATGCTAAGCTCTTGTAACTGATGTAACTTTGTAACACTGTTTAACCTCATGTAAAGCGCTCTGATACCTCCAGGTCTAGCCAGCGCTATATAAAACTCTTCAAATAAATAACTAAATAAATGGGAGGCTGGAATTGTGCAGCTTTGGTATATCTCGGGTCCTGGAGCCTTCTCCGCAGGTCATCAGTCCACTAGGCCTTCTGGAGGTCCATCAAACATCAGGGGCTGCTCCACTCCTGCCCCTCAGATCCTATAGGTTGCAGTAGCCAAGGTCCTTTTAGGCTCAAGTCTAAGAGAAGGCAGCCCCCGAAAAGGCTCTTTCCCGAGCAATGCACCCTTCCAGCACTGGTGGGCATGGTCTCCACACTGTCCAGATGATGTACGCTTCATTGGCTTGACTCTGGTGACCAGGGCATGAAGTCTTAGCCAAAAAAGCTATGTTAATTTGAAAATAACCTCTACTTCCAACCCAAGAGTAATTTGCCTTACTCCTAGTTATTGCTGGCTCCTGGAGCAGGAAGTGCAATGATAGTCCAGTTGGAACGCGTAAAGGTATTAATATGGATTCTTCTCAGACGCAGCCTACTTTAAGGCCACGTCTACTAGATCACAGGCATCAGTGCAAGAGGAGTGGAAGGAAGTGATTCCACTGCAGCATGAAGAAGCTACTCTGAAGAAAGAGAACAACCGGCAATCTCTCCAAACCCACAGGTAGAATAGTTTCAATGGGCGGGCAGGCTGCCATGAAAACAAGGATGTAGCATAGCCTGCAGGAACCAACCTCTTCCCAGCCACAGACCAGGTGCCTCAAATGGACACCGTCCCTTCATCCTTTAGACTAGAACACAGACGTGCGACACATACTGCAAACAGACACTCCCACATATGACCCAATCATGGGGACAGCAGTTGCGCCCCCGTTGTCGGGTACTGGATAGCCCTCTGCAGGCATAAGCATCCCCATGAAGGATACATGTTAAAAACACGTCTACTATAACCCTGACACCTCCGCCAGTGTCCCCAACGGTTGGATGATGGACCAGGAGCCACCTCACTCAGGCTGAGGTCCACTTACGGTAATACCTAGAGTACAAATATGGGGGACCTCCAGTGGACTCACAGACTGTAGAGTTCACAAGAGGAGAACCAGCTACACCAGACAAGGCAAGACAGCAGACAACACACGCAGAGTGCTTCTGCCCTTGGTGCCAGGAGCTACAGTTTACAGGCACATCCCTTATTATCGTTCAGTTCTGGGGTATATCAGGATGGTGCAGGTCAGATCAATTGTTTGCATGGAGGGCATAATCGTCTGTGGGGTCCTGGCAGGTGTCATAGAGCGTGGAGACCCAAGACTCCTGGATTGAGTGCTTGCCTCAGCGTGTTTGCCTCAGCGTGTTCATGGGAGGATTCTTGGTTGAGCATATGCTTATTTTATTTCATGTAGGTCTGTCATGTGCTTATCTAGGTTCCTGATCGATACTGTGACCTTATGCCCCTATTCGGCTATAAAGCCCTTTATTCCCTATATTGGCATAACCGTTCAAGTGCGATTTTCTGAAAAGTCATCTCTGGCCTCACACGAGCAGAGCCACAGAGCCACATTCCAGCATGACTCTCTGCTACTTCCTTTGCGACCAATTAGTGCAATGACAGAGCAGCAGTCACTATCTGATATTCCTAGATAACACTCCGAGTTCTTCAACAAGATAAAAACTTAGCAAACCTGGAAATCCCCGCTTGCTATGTTTTGATTAGTAATAGAACTCTAATGAGCAACTGATAGCTGCCACTTCCTAGTGACATCTTTTATTGACGTCTTATGTCCAGCAAACTTGCGTCAAACCCGGCACCTGTCAGGTATAAATATTACCAACGTTGCCTTAAGCAAGGAGCGAAGCTAGCTGCTGTTGAGCGAGAGCTACTGTTGCTGATGCCAGCTGCCTGCATGACCAGTGTTGGTAAAAACTAGCACTCTGTCGCTGCAGCCTGCTATCCTGTGGTGGTGAAGCTACTGATTACCATTATCGCCGCTACAGCGCGAACTGTGGTTCAGTACGCTTGAGGAGCCGTGCAGCCGTCCTCTGCGAAGACATCCAGCCCAGCTGCCCGCGGACGCTGTCACCCCTCCTTCCTCCCGACGCGCTGAGAGAAGCCGCTGCCTTTCTCGTGCAGAGAAATCCAGTCCCGGCGCTTCCGGTTTACCCTCGCGGGTGACTGGGATATCGAGAGAGACCCCTGAAGGAGATACCAATCCTCCATCATTCTATTCAGAGGTATGGTGTTGACTAAACCCTTAGAAGAGAATTCTTGAAACAAACCTTGGCAAAACCAACTTAACTTAAGCTACTTACTTACTCCCCCTTCTCACGTGTTAGGCTTAGGTCAGGCACACCGGGGTAGGCTTAGTTAGAAGCACCAGTTGAGTATGTTAGCCTAATGTATATATGACTGTATAAATGTTTTATTACTTTTAAACCATTGTATGGCTAAGAAACCATATCAATGCTTTTACAGTTCTATTTCGCAATTCTTATCTTACTGTACGTACTTTTTATAATCACAGTTATTGCAATTGTGGCAATACATTTCTCTTGTACGAGAAGAAAGACTGTTCAATAAATGTTACCCTTTATTGATACACGCCCGTCTCTCTATTCTCTACATACTGTGAAAGTAAACTGCACTAGACTGACTGAGTGAAATCTATGTCTATTGTTTCACACGACCCTAGAGATTGACTCTTGATCTGAGGAGCAAAGTTGTCATGTTGCACGGTTGTTGGAAAACTGAATCCCTTCTTGTCTGTGCCAAGGAAGCTGATCACTTCCTATGCAGAGAAGAAAGTTTCCAGTGACCTCTGAGCTAGTTGGTAACACAACCCAATTAAGTTTAGCATAGTCAGTGGAGGCCTGGAATATAAGCAGTTCCACGTCGATACTACTGTTTATGTTATTCCAATGCGCAGGGCCTAGTGGGAAACTAGGAACTACACTACATGGCGCCCAACGTTTGGTAAGGCGATAAACTAACGCAAGACTTGTAGAGTAACTCAGTCGTGCATATTTCACACCCCTTTCTCCCGTAAATACTCCAATAGACGTCTGGAGTGGGTGAAAGGTTAAAATCCGCCCGACCTTAGTAGGAAGAGATTCCTATGTAAAGCTCCGGTTTATTCAACGTTGAAGGATACAGTGTTCCAAAATATTGTGCATCTAATCTTTGTCTCCTTGGAAACCTACTCTGCAAAAACTGCATTCATACAATGTCAGTAGAAAACAACGGCACCTCTGGGGCCGCAGTAGATGCGACTCAGCAAGGTCCCGAACAAGCAGACCCGGATGCTATTATCATCCCGGTCCAGTTAAGAAGATCTATAACTTTAAAACTTATAGAAAACGGACTGACACCTCAAGGTGGTACAGTAGTTTTCGTGATAGAGGCTCACGAGTATCGGCAGACAGAGGTATTCTATTCATGGATAAACTTTCCAGCGGTAAACGCTATAACACAAGAGTTTCACTATTACAAAATAGAGGAACCTCCGGGAGAGTACGCTCCTTTCGAGGAGATTGAAATCCCACTTAAATTTCAAGAGCACCTGCTCTGGTTTAATGGCGCCCTAAAACACAATGATCACATAACCAGGCTCGGTCCACTAGGTAGACCAGGAGCCACGTGGCTGGTTCTAGCCAGCTACACACCACATCCTGACATTGCAAAAATGTCTAAAGAAGAGCTGTTAACACAGCTAAACACATTAATAAAAATACATAGGCAATTAGTCCAATATGTAATACGGACTGCAACAGTCCAGCCAGCTGTTAAAACACCACAGCTGACCCCTCATCAGGGGAACACTAATAAAATTACACCACAGAACATACAGTCATGTCTTGGTAAAACACCCGTAAAACGGGAACAAATTCCTTTCTGGTTAGCCCAGAAAATCACTCAAATAGAGGCAGTATTTCCTGATACTACCCCTATTGAGAAACACAGAATCTTGACCATCTGCCTTCCTATGGGAATCGCACCACACGTGGAGGACTGCGACACTTGGGGTACAGTCTTTGCTTCCATTTACACAAAAACACACGGTGTTCCGTCTATGGCGGTAATACCAGACGTGCTAAAACAGATTCAAAATGAATTCGGTCCAGAGCCAGCTTTAAATCTAGGTATGAAATTACTGAAAGATTTCAAGCAGGTCACGGCTATATTATTAGCCAATGTAAAGGGAGAAGCAGCATCTGTGGCGATCCGCCAGAAGTTGAGGGAAACAGATATAAAAGATCCTGTTGAGCTTGCAAAAATCATAGAAAAATGCTATGAAGAATTAGGTAGAGACAGCTTGGGTGGAAAACCAGTTAAGCCCCAACTGCTCGAAAACCCTGAAAAATTATTTATTAAAAATAATTTAAACACTGCTAAAAAGAGCTGGGATGGAAATAAACAATCCACTCCCAAGGAAAAAGTTTTCCAGTCCAGAGGAAGGTCTCCTCGACGGAGGGAAAGAACTCCGACTCGAGAACGCCAGTCTCCCCAACGGGAGCCCTCTGAGAAAAGATATAACCTTAGAAATAGGGATAATATAAAAAAACCTGATAGATATCAAAGTATTGATACACGTCCCTCTCGATCTCTTCCACAGAATTCGGAAAGAAGAGGACGGTCAGACCCAGGAGAGCGCTCCAAGTCCAAAGACAAGGAACCTGCTCAAAATAAGAAATCTCAATTTCAGAAAAAGAAGGTAGCCAGTATTAGAGTAATCAACCATGCCGAGAATACTGAGGACACAGTTGAAAAACGGGGAGTGGGCATTGACAATGTTGGACAGTGCAGCAGAGATCAGTATAGCGCGCAAGAACTTGATGAGTCATCTGGAGACAGTGGACACGAATGAATACATTCAGGTTGAAACTGCCGACGCCAGACTTAGCGAGCCCCATAAAATATACGAAATAACATTGCGTATGGAGGGTGATAAGACTAGGAAAATTAAGGGTCTATTTTGGGATAAGCTCTCAAAAGGCTATGATATTCTGTTAGCTGAAAAAGATTGGCCCCCGGAGTTTGTCAGGGAGTGCCCTCGTGGCGAAGAGGTAATTATGCCTGCCTTCTCGAATCACATACCGATTCATAAAAAATACACATATGCAAGGAAATGGGCAGTAGCCCAGGCACCTGCATTGTATAAAAATCATGTAGGATGGGATGAGGATTCTCCTCCTCACAAAATCCAACTAAAAAGTGAACCAACTGCCCAACGGCAGTATCCCATAAAGCAAGAAGCTAAAAAACAAGTCAGGGAGATCTTAGATCAACTTGAGTACCAGGGGGTGATTGAAACATGCACCTCTGAAATGAACAATCCTTTGTTTCCTGTCTCCAAGCCAGACAATTCATATTGTCTAGTTTTGGACTACAGACACCTTAATACATGTTGCAAAACTTTTGCAGTACAAAACTCGCATAGTGCAGCCCTAATGAATAACATAGTTAGGAAAAAATATAAAACGACATTAGACATATCTAACGGTTTCTTTTGTCAAAACATTGCACCAGAAAGCAGATATTTGACCGCTTTCTCCGCATTTGGGTCGCAGAAAAAATTCTGTCGACTCCCACAGGGGTTCAAGAACAGCCCAGGACTATTCTCAGCTAGGGTAACAGAGTTACTACAAATCTATGATGATGAAGCATTATCTTACGTAGATGATATTTATCTCACAGACGACGACTTGGATACTCACTTGAAAAGAGTGAACACCATCATACTTGGGTTCGCAGCAGAGGGTTACAAATTCAACTTTAAAAAGTCCCGAATTGCCCATCTGACAGTACTGTTTTTAGGGTACGAATTATCAAGTGAAGGGAAAAGCCTAGCGGACAACTTCTTAGAGAAGTGCGCTGTACTCCAAGCTCCAAAAACGCTGAAGAATTTACAATCAATACTAGGTTTTCTGAATTTCGGAAGAACTTACATACTAAATTACGCAGAGAGGGTTAAACCTCTCTACGAACTAATAAAACCTGATTTAAAACAAATCAATTGGACTCAAAAACACACAGAAATTTTGAGATCACTGCAAACAGACATGTTAGCTAAAACAAAATTAGACACACGTGACAACACACGTGATCTTGTAATCCGAGTCATCCCAGGAAGATGCGGATTCACGTACCTAACCTCTAATGAAGGAGAAAAGGTACCAATTTCAATTAAATCTCACTTGTACACACAAGCAGAAAAAACATTCAGTCGCACAGAAAAAACTGTGAACGCAGTGCAAATCGCATTAGCAAATGAAAGAGAACTAGCACACGGCAAACGGATTAATATCCTCACAGCGGAATCCGCCTTCGAAGCGCTATTCAGCCCAGTAAACCTGCCTACAGTGTCACTGGATCCAAAATGGATACAGTGTATAGATTCTCTAGGAGCGGAAGATGTGAAATACTATTTCGCCCCGCAATACAAAGAACTGAATGATTTAGAATATGAAGAAGAATATCCTCTGCCAATCGAAATCCTGCCTCTCCCACAATACGCCTGTATAATCTACACAGATAGCTTTGTACAGCATTTCAACGTAGAGAGAAAATCCTACGATGCAGCATGTGCGATCATTAAATGTCGTTGGCTGTGCGGTAAAATCAAACCGAAAATAACAAAAACTGAATCAGTGAAGTACTGTTCGGCTCAAAGAACTGAAATCAGATCTTTAAAGATGGCGCTCGAAAATGCAGAACGCGAATTCCCCACACTTATAGTGTGCGATTCTCATTTTTGCGTCAATTCTTTCAACAACAAACTGCAGAGTTGGATCGAAAACGACTACAAAGATGACACAGGTGCCACAATAAAGCATAAAAAGCTCTGGAACGAGGTAGCTCTTTTACACAAAGAACTACAAATGACTCACGTGATTCACGCACAGAGTCTTCAACGTGATGGCGTTCACGTTGCAGGGAATTCATTGGCTAATACAGCCACCGCGGAAGCAACTAACCCGGCTTCCGTAGCCACAAAAAAGCGTACAGATAAGTATATAGACGGGGAAACCATGCTGGCAGTAAGAACGACCGTAAAAGGCGACTGTGCAGCACTACCCGTAAACTATCCACTCAATTATGCATACATAATCGATGCAAACTCCGTTCCTTTTGCTCGAATCCCTGGAGTGGGGGATAGAGTAATTCCAAACACGAACAGGAGAATATTTTTAATAGCAGACGCACATATGGGTTTGGGTCTTAGGCACAGAAAGATTAAGGAATCACTGACTGAATTACAATCAGTATTCTGGTGGCCGGGAATGAGTGTAGAACACCAAATATATGCAAACAACTGTGAAGACTGTAATAGGGATCGCAGTGGCGAACCTTGCTACCGGCTACCAATCAGAAAGAGCGTAACGCTGCCTACACCCCGCCCTGCGTCCTATTAATAGTTAAGACGAAAAGCACTTAAATAATGAGGCCTCCAGCACTCGGCTGACGCCTAGAACTGTTATAAAAGATTAGCGAGTCCATATCGGCACATACGCAATTACCACGTTCCATTCTGACCAGGGTCCTGCTTTCAGCTCTCGAGCCTATAAGGGAGGCCATGGCCAGCATGGGAATTGGGTTGTGGTATTCTTGTCATTCATACATTAGTGTGATAGAAAGAAAAAAACGGGATATAAAGCAATCTATAACAGCGAAGGTATTAGGTTCAGGCGCTGGGTGGGTCAAACATTTAATAAGTGTCCAGACTAGTCTTAACAACATGCCAAGAAATTCTCTAAAAGGTTTCAGCCCATACGAACTATTGTTCGGAATTAGAATGAACGTTCAGGACCTCGATAGTCAGATGTCAGTGGTACAAAAAGAAACAAAGCAGTTTGAAGTAAAAGACCGTTTGTCTGTTTTACAGGAACTGAATGAAACAAGAAAATCATTAAGCAACATAAAGTTAAAGCAACAGCCAAATACCACTGACGAGGCACCACCCGCAACAGCCCCAGCAAGGCCTGTCTGGATTCCAAAGATTGGGGATCTAGTCAGAGAAAAGATCGCGGTTAAGAAGGAATTTGGGCCTTCTTACAGAAAAGCAGTACCTGTCTTGGCAGTCACCGGAACAAGATCAGTTGTGCTACCGCCCCTTGCTGGTAAAAAGGAGAACAGAATCGTGTCCATCGATCTGGTAAAACCACAAGCATGTGGCCTATAATCAACAGTAGGCCCAGTGGACTCCCAAGAAACAACAGAATACCCAAACTTGCAACAATCCAAGAGGTTCAAACTGAAAGACTCATCACATTCGATCAGCCTGCAGTGCACAATGAAGGACTATGCAATAATGCCATGGAACTCGTGCCTCTTGAAACACAGATTGAAACAGTTCGTCAAGAAACAACACCAGTCTACACTAATGTGGCATCAGAAAGTGCTACCGAAAGACAGATTGAAAGAATTGACAGAACTGCCTCTGGTTATTTCATCAACTTCGACAACTTCTCTGAAGATTTAAACGACCCCGAAGTGATGCCAGAAACAAAAAAGTCTTTTAAAGAAAAAGCAACGGAACTCTTTCATCAACTGAAGAAACTCTACCTTGTTTCCCCTTGGCTAGAGTTCTGGTTCGGTCTAGGTGTATTTTTCCTCCTGCTTTGGCTCATCATGGTACTATGTTTGGGAAAATTCATTGAAGGAAAATATATTACAATGGACACAGCAAGTCAGAACATCAACCTAGTCCTGAAACCACACAGATCATCCCACATGAAGAAAAGAGAACTGTCAACAGTAAATGTCACAGCAATTCCAATACCTGGTGGGGTAGTATGGGAGAAAACAGACTATGAGATCTATGGTCCGGTCGAAATCCTGAAGTATCCTCATCAACTAAAGGTTTCCTTAAGTGACTTTATGACACCAAGTACATTCTCTGATGATTGGGACTTTAACAGTATTAATGACATGATGTCTGATTTAGTTATGTCAGCTAGATTCACAGATCATGATTATTTACAAGGTTCATCTAGTTATGAGCAGTTATTCTGTTACACCCACTATGGGGATCATTACTTGCATAAATCTGCACAGCCTAGAAATGTTTTTATGTATAATCAATGGGAACATTGTTCTACACCACCTAAAAGCAGTTCTAAAGCATTTTTTGAGAAATTCAAATACTTCTCAGGGTTTAACACCAGTGATGCAGAAACGTTTTATTACAAACTGTTAGATAAAACAGGAATGAAAACAATGCTGACAAATTCTAAATTGATATATTCAGAAGCATTTTATGATAAAATGATGACATTTGGTTTTGATTATTGGAAAAATAATATTGAAACGAAAACAATTTGGGGTACAAAAGATTGGCAGGTGCAAGGCTTAGAAGCACTGTTTAGAACCTGCATGATACCAGAACAAATGTTATTTTTAAATGACACTGTACACCAAACATCTTGTCTTGGCCTAGCTAAGAACAAAGACCTTAAAACACCGTCTATACCAAAGCCAATAGCTGAGAATGCAACTGCAGATAATGAGTTAGACGTGTCACACATTTTACATTTCAACAGAACACATCCTGATTGGAAAAAATGGTTAATCTGGCCTACAGACACAAATAGCTGTCAAGATAGGTTCCTGAATAAAACACAGGGATTAATAATGACCAGATTAGACCCTAGATACTCCCAGAGACAACATCCAGGGGTTATAACAACATACAGTGTAGGTAAACTCTGCCTAGAATGGCTAACTACATCCACACTGGCTGAAATTAAGCAACACTTGTCTTTATTAAAAGATGGTGCTGATTTGCGCGATTTCATTCTTGGACCACGCAAACAGCGTCAGAAGCGTTTCATAGCGACCAGCATCTATGCTTCTTACAACGAGGCTTGGAAAGTAAAGCAAATTGAAACTGCTGAAAAGATACGAGAAATTGATCGTATTAATTTGGAGAAAACACTTTCTGTGGTAGACAATGGGTTAATGACTCTGTCTTCCAGAATATATTCTTTGGACAATATTGTATCCTCTGCCTTTGATGTGATAGACAGAGATTTGCTAATGTTACAACATGGCCAGTCTCAATTACGCTCTATTATAGAATTAGGCTGGACGCTGCAAAATCTTCGTTCAGGCTATGTGCCTTGGCGTTTGATAAACACAACGTCATTATTTTCCATTTTTAACCTTACTGATAAACAGATCAGTTTGGCACAGAAAGGAGCAGACTATACAATCTTGAGCATCGAGAAACTCGAGAGATTACCATTGACAATGTCAGAGAGTCCTGTCATTGAATGGATAATACACGGAATTATCACAATTCCGATTACAACTTTCCGATTTCATAAATGCCTTGAGTACATACCTGCTGGCCAGTATGAACAATTGGGTAAGGGATACTTAAAATCCGAATGGAAATTACCATACACTCATTCTTGCTATAGTGACAGCGACAAAAATGTATTTCTTAGTGGTGAGAACTGTAAACATTCACTAAGCGGTATACTTTTGTGTCAGGGTATTAATTTACACGGAGCATGTGATGGAAATTCAAACAACCTCTCATGCCACCAGCTAGTCACACCTGCAACTCAGATAGAGCCCTTCTTTATGCAACTTTCGAACGGGAGTTACATTCTTAGAACGGATCACAGGTGCTGTGGCCTCGCGCCCGGACTAAGTTATCTAGTACAAGTAACGTCCATGGTCAAATGCTGTATGCAAGCATTGTTCCCGAGCGGGCCTCCAGACATAGTGACTCCCATTTGGCCTCGTCTGAATCTCTATTCTATACGAATTGATACATTAAGCAAAATGAAATCTGTGCTTTTACAGACAACAGTGCCTATAACGTCATCTAAAGAGACGTATGATCTTCTAGTCGCAAGGACGGCTACTGAGGTCCATGACCTTTTATCAACAAATTGCCCCGTGCATTTCGTACAAATGCTCGACGAGCTCCTTAACATGTCTAGTGCCACGAGCATCCCAGGCATATTTAAGACAGTCTTTACAGGACTGCTAACACCCTTCCAGGCAATTTTGGGAATCTTTCCTAATTTTGTGCACTCCATTTTTGGTGGTATTCCACTATTTTTTGGACTCATCGCAGGGATTCTATTTTTGACCATCCTGCTACGTTATGGCAAGCCTCGGCTCAGACATAGCTCCCATGGGAATGGAAGAGACAATCCTAGCAATGCGCTACAGGGACAGGATAACTAACGTCCTCGGATTGGCCAGGCTGAGAGATCTAAACATGACCTGGTTCCTTTCATTCAGACCGATATGGCAAAATTGCATTTTACCTGTGCTACGGTGTATGCTTTGCGGCGATGAATGCGTGTTGGACATCTGTCTTTCACTTCCATCAGCAGTACCAATGGACGTCGATACTTTGCTAAGTCCAATAACGGCTCACGCATTGTGTTGTCCCCAGCGGCTACCAATCCTGATGACGGCATTTGTGGAGACTCCTGTACTACGGCCAAGTGGTAACAGTGGAGCGAGTGACAAAAGCAACATCACCCAGGTACAACGTTCTGTGAGCATTGCTGCTCCCGAATATGATGACAGCAATCATTCTCACACCTGCCAAGTTTCAGCGCTATCTAATTTGGTTGAACTATCACCTGATTTTGTAGACCAATTCTTTGCGAGCCTGTCTGATACGATGTTCTCACCCATAGAGAAACAATAACTTTTGAAAAGCTTTCCGACACACAGCGTTCCTATGAACTCTGGATTCGGCCTTCAGTTTTGATCAACAAAAAACTGCCAGGAGCTTTGGTAAAACTGATTTTTTCTTTGAATTGGACAATTTTTAAAATATTGACCCTTTTCCTTTTTGGCACGAACAATTCTTTGCTTAACGTAAAAACTATTCTTAGAGAACAGAAGCTTCACACTTCTATTTCTAAACACATCTAGAGACATAACAACATTACACCAGCCTCTAGCACACATGTTATTACAATGCATTTTTATGTGATGATTTATCTCGCATTTCTTCTGTCAGAGATACTTCATGTGTAATTCTTTATGCATAATCGTTCATTGATTTCATATGCAATAATTTTTTGAATGATTACTATGCTTTTAAAAAACGTACAGTACCTAAATTCCATGTATTACAAGTACGCCTATTTCGAATGCATTTATGTATTTTGGGGTGGGCTATGTTACACAATGTTACACATGCATCTAATTGCTTAGTTTTAGTAATTTTGATGGACATGAATTCGTGGAGTGGGTGTCATGTGCTTATCTAGGTTCCTGATCGATACTGTGACCTTATGCCCCTATTCGGCTATAAAGCCCTTTATTCCCTATATTGGCATAACCGTTCAAGTGCGATTTTCTGAAAAGTCATCTCTGGCCTCACACGAGCAGAGCCACAGAGCCACATTCCAGCATGACTCTCTGCTACTTCCTTTGCGACCAATTAGTGCAATGACAGAGCAGCAGTCACTATCTGATATTCCTAGATAACACTCCGAGTTCTTCAACAAGATAAAAACTTAGCAAACCTGGAAATCCCCGCTTGCTATGTTTTGATTAGTAATAGAACTCTAATGAGCAACTGATAGCTGCCACTTCCTAGTGACATCTTTTATTGACGTCTTATGTCCAGCAAACTTGCGTCAAACCCGGCACCTGTCAGGTATAAATATTACCAACGTTGCCTTAAGCAAGGAGCGAAGCTAGCTGCTGTTGAGCGAGAGCTACTGTTGCTGATGCCAGCTGCCTGCATGACCAGTGTTGGTAAAAACTAGCACTCTGTCGCTGCAGCCTGCTATCCTGTGGTGGTGAAGCTACTGATTACCATTATCGCCGCTACAGCGCGAACTGTGGTTCAGTACGCTTGAGGAGCCGTGCAGCCGTCCTCTGCGAAGACATCCAGCCCAGCTGCCCGCGGACGCTGTCACCCCTCCTTCCTCCCGACGCGCTGAGAGAAGCCGCTGCCTTTCTCGTGCAGAGAAATCCAGTCCCGGCGCTTCCGGTTTACCCTCGCGGGTGACTGGGATATCGAGAGAGACCCCTGAAGGAGATACCAATCCTCCATCATTCTATTCAGAGGTATGGTGTTGACTAAACCCTTAGAAGAGAATTCTTGAAACAAACCTTGGCAAAACCAACTTAACTTAAGCTACTTACTTACTCCCCCTTCTCACGTGTTAGGCTTAGGTCAGGCACACCGGGGTAGGCTTAGTTAGAAGCACCAGTTGAGTATGTTAGCCTAATGTATATATGACTGTATAAATGTTTTATTACTTTTAAACCATTGTATGGCTAAGAAACCATATCAATGCTTTTACAGTTCTATTTCGCAATTCTTATCTTACTGTACGTACTTTTTATAATCACAGTTATTGCAATTGTGGCAATACATTTCTCTTGTACGAGAAGAAAGACTGTTCAATAAATGTTACCCTTTATTGATACACGCCCGTCTCTCTATTCTCTACATACTGTGAAAGTAAACTGCACTAGACTGACTGAGTGAAATCTATGTCTATTGTTTCACACGACCCTAGAGATTGACTCTTGATCTGAGGAGCAAAGTTGTCATGTTGCACGGTTGTTGGAAAACTGAATCCCTTCTTGTCTGTGCCAAGGAAGCTGATCACTTCCTATGCAGAGAAGAAAGTTTCCAGTGACCTCTGAGCTAGTTGGTAACACAACCCAATTAAGTTTAGCATAGTCAGTGGAGGCCTGGAATATAAGCAGTTCCACGTCGATACTACTGTTTATGTTATTCCAATGCGCAGGGCCTAGTGGGAAACTAGGAACTACACTACAGGTCGGTCTTTGTGCAGAGATTGTTGGTTAATAGTGACAGGGATGTTCTGTGAGGGGCTGAGTCTAGGGCTCCTGGAGGTCCCCATGACACTAAATATCTTACTGTGCCCCTCCCGCTTGGCTGCACCCATAAAAGAACATCTTGGTTCAAAGAGTAAGTTTAAATATAACTTGGATAGCTTGGAAAAATCTAATGGATACACGGATTCCGGGCAAGTACGGAGGAACAACGGCAAGCCCCTCAATGGACTTATAAACATAAAATCAATAGTGTTGTGGTGAAATGCACAATTTTCGAGATAAATGGAATGGTTATGGTTTAATTTATTGTTTTGTCACGGGGTTGCAAGGAGGACTGTTATGAGTGGTGGTGTTTTATATGGAGGGTCATTTCATTCAAAGGCACGGGAAACGCTTTCTATGTTTATGTTTTTCGTGAAGTTTCACGATCACGTGGGGGATTCTAGACCACCTCGGCAGGCTTGAAATAGACGTCACACCTGCGGATTGAGGCGGCGGTTGCATTTCGAGTGCATTAGTTGAAGCACGGACGAGCTGAAAAGTCGAAGGGAGAAGAACATTTGGGGAACACTGAATATGCAATGAAGGGTAGATGGTCGCGCAGGGGCGTCACTAGGGGGGTGCGGACCACACCGAGTGACACCATCACATGGGGTGACACCAAAATGCAAACTGTGCATGATTTTCACTATTAAGGAAATGCGTCATTTATCGAACCGCCACGTGCTTCTCGAGAACGCTATTAAGTAACATTTGTAATCACTGAGAAAAAACCGCGCCAGACAGCTGCGTTGGCTGCGCCCTGCGCCCTCTCGCCCGGTGACCCTTCCGTGCCCCCCCACCCCCCAACCCCCTGATATCTATCGGGAGCGGAGCTGAGCAGTGGGAGGTGGGCGTTGTCGCAGGCGAGGTCCGGGCCTCGCACGTGGTCAGGGGATGCAGGAATTACGGACACAGACAATGGTATGGGAGGTATGCCGGAAAGACCCCGAGCGGTCTTCCGCCGTTTATTTTATACCTCGGGGCGAGCCCGCCCCGAGGGTGCGTGCATGCGTGTCCATGTAGGATACATTGTAAGTTAGAGGCCGGGTGGCTCTCTACATCCCTCCCTAAATTTAGTTCGCTTCATGCGATCCTTTTAGCTAAGGGGAGGACCAGGCAAAGTCTCTTAGTCTCTGGCTCGGGCCTGGATTGGGCCTCAGATTGTATCTGCGACTCCTGCCTGCGGGGGAGCCGTCAACCCCAGCCGGGGTCACTTCAGCTCTCCGCACCGGAGACAGAAATCTTGTTGGCGTGCCACGAGCCGGGTTGGGTAGGCCGGTGCCTTCGACAGGGTTGTCCTGGCTCGGTCGTGGAGCGGGATCATCAGCCCATAGTCCATCTTCCTCAGGGTTGTCTGGCCCACACCCGAAGCCTCCCCGATGTTCTGGGGAATGTCGGTTGGCCCTCCCACTTTTTTTGAAACATGATACGTTGCGGGTAACCGCCGTGCGGCCTCGACACGCCGTCACCATGGTTTCTTGGACCTTCTCAACAGTCCACTTCTCTGTCTCAAAAGGGGTCCTGAACTTCCATCCCGGATGTCTGTCTAGGATCACTACGGTGTCTCCTTCTCTGATTCCAGGGTGTCTAGCGTGTCGAGCCTCACTCGCCTTCTGGTTGGTCGTAGTTCTCCGTGACTGGATGGCTTCGCCGTCCCTTGCCTCTGGCGTCCAGGTGGGTGATGACGGTATGTTTCCTCGCGGCGCTCTTTTGAACAGCACGTGAGCAGGGGCACACTTTGTGGTGCTGTGTGGGACCTGTCGGTATGCACTTAGAAATTGGTCTAGGGCAGCCTCCGGGTCGGTTCCGCCTTCCACAGCGATTCTGAGGGTCCTATTGAGGGTCCGCATTAGTCTTTCTACTTCCCCATTGGCTTGGGGCCACAATGGCGTTATCTTTCGGTGCCTAATCCTGAGTCCATCCAGATACGCCTGAAAATCCCTTCCTTGAAATGGCGGCCCATTATCAGATTTTATTTCCTCAGGGAGTCCCATTGTGGCGAAGATGCGGTCCAGTGCCCTCTTGACCTGGGGAAAAGCAATTGATGGGACAAGTTCCACTACTGGGAATTTTGAGAACGAATCTACCACCACAATCGTGTGCCTGCCATCTGGGAAGCTTCCAAAGTCAATGCTTAGGTGGGTCCACGGGTTCGTGGGTGCGTCTTCCGTGATTACTGGGGCCGGCACTGGGTCGGACCCAGTTATTGTACAAGCGTGGCAGGAGCGTACCATGTCGTCCACCATGCTGTCCATCGCAGGGAACCAGACCTTGTACCTGAGCCGGGCCTTCGTCTTGGCCATCCCTTGGTGACCCACATGTGCGATGGTTAGCATGTGTCGTTGGAGGCTTTCCGGTACGACAATGAGATGTCCCCTCAGCATGACTCCTTCGTCTCCAACGCTCAGCTCATTTCGAATCTGCCATATTTGTTGTCGGGCATGGCTTACTTCCGGCCGCAAGCCCTGGACTCCATCGATTAACCGAGTCCAGCTGTTGTTTTCGAGGGCCTTCTTGACTCGGGTCAGTGTCTCGTCGGCAGTGGTGGCTTCCCCTATTTCCTGCAGAGTTAGCGAGTCTGGGCACGCTGCTACAGATACCATGTGGACGAACTCTTCGGCCCCTTGTCCGTCTGCCAGCGGGAGCGCCTTCCTGGTCACGTCAGGGTGCCGCGACAGATAGGCTGCCGGGTTGTGAGCTCCTGGCCGGAATACGAGGTTGAAGTTGTAGCCCTGCAGTTGAACTGCCCACCGTTCAATCCGTGGGGGCGCAAGCCTGGATGAGCCGGTGAAAAGGGGCAGTAGTGGCTTGTGATCGGTCACAATAGTGACCTCCTGTCCACAAAGGTACAAATGAAAGTGTTGGCATGCCCACTTGATAGCCAACGCTTCCCGTTCTATTTGGGCATAGCGGGTCTCTGTATCGGTGAGGGCTTTGCTGGCGTAGGCAACCGGTTTCCATTCATCTCTGCCGTACTCTTGTAATAACACAGCTCCCAGGCCTACCGGGCTAGCGTCCACGATGAGTTCTGTCTTCCTGCGTGGTTGAAAATAGGCCATTACCGCTTTGTCCAGCAGGCTCGCTTTGATGTCCTGGAATGCTTGATTCGCCGAGCAGGTCCACTCCCATTCCTGGTCATGTCGTGTAAGGGCTCTCAACGGCTCCGCCAGTGCTGCTAAGTTGGGGATGAACCGACCACAGTAAGTGGCCATTCCGAGGAAACTCCGCACTTCAGATGGATTCCAGGGAGTGCTCGCATTCCGAATGGCCCCCGCTTTCTTCGGGTCTACCTTCAAGCCTTCCCTCGTGAATGTGTATCCGAAGAAGTCGACCGCTTCTTGATAGAAGGAGCACTTTGCTCTGTGCAGGGTTAGTCCGTGCTCTTCTAGTCTGCGCAGTGTGGCTCTCAGTTGAGCGTGATGTTCTTCCAAGGTGTTGGAGGATATGAGGATGTCGTCGCTCCGATTGATTACCCCACTCAACCCTGACAGGACTTCCCTTATCGCGTTTTGCAATACTCCCGCTGCAGATGATACACCGAAACTTAACCTCCGATATTGTCGGAGTCCGACGTGAGTCGAAAATGTTGTTATGTATCGACTTTCCGGCTCGAGTTCTAGCTGGTGGTATCCAGCGTTGAGGTCCAACTTGGAGAACCATTTCGCCTAGTTCAGGTCGGCGACGATGTCATCCATCGTCGGGGTGATATGGCGCTCCCTCTTCACTGCGGCGTTGGGAAGCCTCATGTCGACGCACAGACGGATGGCGCCTGGCTGCTTGGGTTTGGGTGCCACCACCAGTGGGGATACCCAGGGGGTTGGTCCAGATACCTTTTCAATAACCCCTAGATCTTCCAATCGTTTGAGTTCAGCTTCCACCTGGGGCGGAGGTTAAAAGGTACCCTCCGGTGTCTTAGGGCGACTGGACGTACAGAGGTGTCGATGTGTAGTCGAACCTTCTTTCCTTTGAGTTTTCCTAAGCCACTGAATAGCGCTGGGAACTCTTGCAGCATGTTGTCGGCGTGTGATTGGTGAACTTGATTTGCGAAACATACTAGTCCCAGGTCCTCAGCGGTGTAGCAGCTAAGGAGGGTGCCCTTTTTGCCTTCGGTGATATGGAAGCGGGCTTCAGTGGAGTAATCGCCGTTGACGACGGTGGTGCAGATGACTCCTCGTAGCGGCAGCGGGTCAGTGCCCCCGTAAGTGTAGATGCGCGTGCTCGAGGGCGCAAGCGTGGGTTTAGGCGACATTTTCTCGTATTGTTCTGAATCCATCACGTTCACCTACGCCCCGGTGTCAATGAGCGCCCTCATTTCGGTGCCTTCAACCGAGATGGTGCACATGGGAGGTGGTCTCCTCTTCGTGGATATCCGACTAACATATGATATGATGTACACTTCATCGTCGTCATCATCTTCATAGCGCGGCCTTCTTTCTTGCGCTTGATTGTCAGGTGGCGGGTGCTCCGGCTCCAGCGACAGTTGCCTTACTCTTTGCGACATAGACCTGGGTCCATATCCTCCTCTTGACCTAGGGGCGTTCGGTCGGTATCTCCCTCCTTGGCACACTGCCGCTAAGCATGGGCGAATTTTGCGGATCTCGCGTTCGCGAATTTTGCGGATTTGCGAACTCGCAATCCGCAAAATCCGCGAATTTGCGGATTTTTTTTTTTTGTGTGTTCGCAATTGTTTCTGCCAGTTCGCGAGGATTTGGTACTAGTTCGCAATTGCGAACTTACTTGTCGGCTCGCAACGGTCGCGACTATGTTGTTTCTACGTCTGGTTCATCATCACAGCCTCCCAGCACCCTCTGTTTTACCACTGGCACCCTCTCTTTGACCCATGCCACCCTCTGTTACATCAATGCCACCCTCTGGTTCATCATCACTGTAGAAGATGGGGGGGAAAAGCAAGCCCACCTGCCCTGCTTGAAGTGACATGAATTAATTTGGGGTTAGTTTATTAACAACACCTGCCCTGCCCCAACTGACAATAATGAATTAGGGGCTAATTAATGTGTCACTGAAAGAATTTAAAGTTCCAGCCTGGCACCTGCTTGTCTGCTCCTTTAGCTGTAAATCAGGACCTTTGTGGCATACAGTTAAGGTCAGAGCAGGGTCACACAATAGTTGCAAGCAGGCAACCGAATTCTGGAGGGCCCCCTCAGGAAGCACTACAAAGAATCGTTACAAATCATGAGGTTGACCTTTTGCACCTGCTCATTGCTTTTGCTTTTGCTGAAATCGTTTTTCGTTTTTTTTCGCGCTATTCGCAGGGCGCGGCGTCGTGCGAAACCGACCGCGGAAGCCGCCAATTCGTGCGAATGAGCATTTTATTTTTTTGCGGCTTGTTGTTTCGCGAGTTTTTTTGCAGTATTCGCGAGCCGCTTGCAGCGCAACACGCGAATTTACCCCAAGGTCGAGTACGGGCGCGGCCATTTTGTTTGCGTGACGTATTTCCGTTTCCGCCCGCTATGTATAATCTCGCGCAGTAAGCGCATTGCGAGTAGAGGTTCGCACGAGATCGCGCGGGAAATCTAGAGGTTCGCACGAGATCGCGAGGAAAATCTCGCGCGAACTTACTTTCGCGCTCGTGAACGGGCGCCGGCCATCTTGTTTTTCATTCATTTCCTGTGTCTGGGCATGGTGTTTAATCCTCTTGGTATCTTTGCCATCCTTTGCTTGTTTTCAGTTTTTTTTTACGATTTTGCTTCTTATCTATCCCTCTCTTTTCCTAGCTGTATATTTTTGTCTTTTCTGCTATTTTTCTTTACTTTTAAACTACTTTTTTAAACTCTTTTCTTTTCTTCTTCCCTATCCTATTCTTTCTTAATTTTCTACTTCTTCCTACCTTACCTGCCCAGACCATGGTCAAGCCAGGTGCCGTGAAGCTGCCCAGGCACTTGAGGGCCGCAGCGGCGGCGGGGAGTAGTGCTGGACCCAGTGGCAGGACAGCATGCGGGAGATTGAGGGGGGAGCAGGTGACGCGACGGGAGATATTCAGCCCGGAGGAAGTGGGCGCGCTGGTCTACTTCGTCCAGCGCCGCCTGCCCAGGACCATCGCGGGAGGCGGCAGGATCGCGGCCGGCGGCTACAACATGCGGGAGCGCCGGAAGCGGTGGGAGAAGGTGTGCTGGGCCATATCCCACCTCTACGGGGTCCAGCGCACCTACAGCCAGGTCACCCATCGCTGGACGGACCTCCTGGACCGCGAGCGCGACCTGCTGGACCAGCTCGGCTTGGAGATCCCCGGGCTTGGTGAGTAGTAGTAGCCATTTAATCACTCACTACTATGATGTTTTCTCCTGCTCTGTGTTGTTGTATTGCAAATATTTGTTTTTTACATGGAGCAAGCCAATAATGCCGCTGATGACGATTACATTGTAGTTAAATTATATTTCAAAATCTTCTGTGCATTTCAGGTGCACTGCTCTCCTTCTCAGTGGCGTTGCTACTATGCTTATTTGTTTTCTATTTCGTGGTCTCATTGGCCTGAGTAACTATTATGTATGAGTGTACTTTACAGAACTGCGTAATGCTAGACACTAGGGGGCAGATTACATTTACAAGCCCCTTGCGCCACGTTTACGTTGCCTTGCGTGACGCAACAGCGGCGTAAACGTGCCGCATCCCTGCGAGTCATTTACAGCATGACGCATCTAGGGAGATGCGTCACGTTATAAAGCCATGGGCCTGCACCACAATGGGTGCGTTCCTAGTACGCAGGGTGGGCGGTCCAGCGGCTGTGCGCCTCGCAAAATTGCCTGCGTGAAATGTACAAGATTTAACGCAGGCACTTCTGCGACGCTGCTACGTCAATTCAATTCCTTATGTCTGCTCGAAGCAGGCGAAAGGACTGACACAGCATGTTAAGTATTGGGTGGCCCTGAGCATTACTGGAGTTGCATTGCGTTGGCGACGTGACTCCAGCGATGCGCCGCTCTTACGTGACGAGATGCGTCACGCAAGTGCCTACCCTTGCGCCAGGGCGCGCCGCATTGTAAATGAGGCACATCTGCCGTGTCGCAAGGGTAGTTTTGCGTGACGCATTTGATCTGGCGCATCTCTGGAGATGCGCCAGAACGCGTAAGTAAGTATGCCCCTAAGGGGCAGAATTGCAATTACCGTCGCATCCCTGCAAAGTAGCAGGGATGCGCCATTAATTGTGCGGCCCGCTACCACCACCAAACATGGTGCGCCGTATTTGCAATGCGGCGCACCATGGGCCCAAAACGTCACCGAAGCTTTACTGCTGGAGTTGCGTCGCAACAATGGCGCAGCTCCATCAATGCTCTGGGGTACCCTATCTCCCCAATGCTGGGTCAAGCCATACGTCTGCTTCAAGCAGGTGCAGGGTTTGTGTGACGCATCATTGTCCTAAAGGTGACTGATTGATATTTTGTAGATTTCCCTCAGCCACTATTAGGATGTGTTCCAGCGCAGGAATGCCCTCCCTTGCGCCGGAACGCCCCCTGATGGCGCAGGGCTTTATAACGGGATGCATCTCCCAAATGCGTCACGTTGTTATAAGATTATACGCCGCACTATGGCGCCCTTTTTTGTTTAGCTGCTGCGTCACAAAAGTCACGCAAGAACGGCGCAAAAGAGCCGCAAGGGCTTAAATCTGCCCCTTCCTTTGTACCCCTGACAATAAGAAAAATAGTGGCGGTGGATTGATAGTTTGACTATTTAAATGACTGGTAATGTAGCAGGCAACTGTTAGTGTTGTCACTGATCTGACTGAAATCACAATGGAGTTTGTCTGTCACTTTGCGTCTTGCCTGCGGACTGCTGCCTGCCAGTCCTAGGTGAACGTTTCAGTACTTTGTTTAGTGAGTTACGTGACTTTCGAAGTCACAGGTCCGCAAATAAATGAAAAGTAACCATAATCAATATAATTTCGCGGAAATATTTTGTTATTGTTCTTTTGAAATGTTTGATTTGGTTGACATTGACAAGCAACAATCATCCATGTTTTCTGTTCTTTCTTTCATGTTGTACGTCAGCTCCCCCCAGGGGCGAGAGGAGGACACAGGAGCCGCAGGCGGCGGATGCTGTTCAACAGGGCCAGGATCGGGCAGGCGAGGGCTCCTCTGCTGGCCCCAGTAAGTTTTCATTTTAGACTAGTACCTATTTTTCCTAGCGTTCCTCATTTGACTTTTTTCAAAATTGTCTTTGCTCTTCTTGTAGACTGTATCTAAATTCTTATCCTGCCTCTACTATGACTCCCTGTGGTATTACTAGATTATTCTTATTAGTCTGTCTGTGTAGCTAACTAAGATTGCACGGTTGGCGAAACTCCCATGATTCTAGTCAGCAATAGCTCTATCAACTTAGTGCAGTCCTCTGGGATTGTCCATAATGTCTTTTGAAGTGTTCTATCTGGACTCATGCTTGCAAAAATTGCAAAACCTTTCGCTCAGTCACTCTAGTCTGGACCAAAAAACACAGATTGTATTTAAGTTTAAAAGCTTTATTAAAAGTAAACACATTTATTAAAATGAAGTCATAATAAAACTAAACGTTTAACTGATAATGGAAAAGTGGTTAGTGCTGACGATTAATTGAAGACATTTCTTGTGGTCGAGCCGAGCTCTCACCTGGTTTCAACTTGATCTTGTTGTTAGAAGTCCATCTTCTGTCTGTGTGGAGAAAAATGGTGCGTGTTAAAAAAACAGCCTTCATCAGTTGTGCCAAAAAGTGCAGCAAGACAACCTTCCCTGGAAAAAGGGACATTTTTTTTAACTTTCACGTAGACAGTCACAAATTACATTGTTTTCACATGTCTTCATTCCTAGACCAAAGACTAGTGACTAGTGAGTGCTTTATTCTAACATTCTTAAATGTACTTTGTAGGTGGAACATCTGGTGGCGGGGCCAGTGTGGAGGTGGTGGTGCTCGACACGGAGGCGGAGGGCGATTCTTCAGGGGAGGAGGCGGCGGCGGCGGCTGTGAGAGTTGAGACGGTGGTGGTGGCGGCCAGAGGTAAGCTCTTATATATTCCTTACTTATTGAGATTGAAGACTAGCTGGGAAGGCAAGAATATGAGATGCATGGCTGGGTGAATGATGAAGCAATGATGGGTGGAAGGACAACAGCCTGGGTGGGTGACACAGAAACTGTATGTGTCCATATACCTGGATCATGCTACTATCTGACTCTTAGATAGCATATGTGTATCTAGAGCAGGGGTACTCCTAGTACGGCCCACGGGCCGGTGGTGGCCCGGCAAGCCTTCCTTGGCGGTGCGCAGACCTTGCAGACAATCACTGCTCCCCCGGCCCCCACAGAGCAGAGGCTTTTTTGTATTTCACCTGTTAGCGCCCCTGCATCTCCACTCTGACAATCACTGCTCCCCCGGCCCCCACAGAGCAGAGTGGAGATGCAAGGCCACAAAGAGGTGAAATAGATTAAAGCCTCTGCTCTGTGGGGCCGGGCAAGCAGTGATTGTCAGGGTGGAGAAGCAGGGGCGCTACAACAAACAAAGCCTCAATAATATGTTAATGGTCTTTTAAAGACCTGTTAAGTACTTTGGTGTTGTTGTCTGTGTGTGCGCGTTGAGGAAGCGGTCTCAACCCGGGCTGAAGGCTGACACAGATAGACACTCACACAGTGAGATGACAGAGGGGGAGGGAGAGGGAGGGCAGGAGGGAGAGAGAGATGGAGGGAGGGCAGGAGGGAGAGCAGGAGGGAGAGAGATGTATGTAAATGCTGGGTCTGGTGGCTCAGTGGATGAGGGCATCTGCTGCAGGGACCTGTGTGTAACCTCATGGTCACAAGTTATCGTTTTGCTTTAGCGCCGCCCCTCTGACTCCGCCCCCACCAGTGCGGCCCTCGGCCCCAAACTACACTGTAAATGTAGCCCCTGAGAGAAAGTTTGTGAGTACCCATGATCTAGAGAGAGTAGACGGTCAGTGGATGAACTAAGTGTAACTTTGAAGAGCATGTAACACTGCACCCGCACGTCCGTTCCAGTGTAGGAAAGGCAAGGAAAAGAACTTTTAATTTTGTCCAAATACTACCATAAATAGTAGCAGTAGTTTGTATTGCAAGCACTGCATAGATCCGGTTATTATGGTGGCCACTCCCTACCTCTCTTAATAAGTTTAGTAGTACTCAGTCATTCATGTGTGGATGTATCACTGGTCACTCAATAAAAAGGAAAGCACCTAAAGTCATCCCATATATAAGCAAAAACATCCCATGTGAAGTGATAGATATTCAGATTATTTATCTTCTTCAATTTTCCATTTCTAGTACTCATTTCCACTGTAGGGTGAAAGTTAAATTAATTAAGCAGTAGCCCTTGAGTTGTAACAGAGTATTCTCAGTGCCACCCGTAATAGAAAAGTAAGAGCTTCACCACCTGCATGTACTGGACGGGTACAGTAACGCAACGGCAACGCAAGTCTAGGTCACTCCTCATGGCGTGCGTCTCTTTTTCTCGGCTGCAAGTTTACTGCGCTGGCATTATGCCGGCTTGCAGAAAATAACGTACCAATTTTCCAAAACAAGAGATAAGAAGAAGAATAAGACTGGTGTACTTTCATAGTCGACTCCAATGGAAGTCCACAGTGCTCGTAGAATTTGTTCCTTAAACTCCCACTAATGTTAGAGCAAGGATGAAGAAGTGTGAGGTTAGATAGATACTGGCCTCAATAGTTATGTAATGCGCTTGCAAGTTGCTAGTTGTAGTGCAACACAAATTTCTGCTGAATGATTGAGTTAATCTTAAAGAGCATTGGTTACAGACTATGTCTTTCTTTCTTCATATAGGTTCTCCTTCCAAACGAACAAGGAGGAAGGAGCTGGCTAGAGCGGCCCGGCAACGGAGGATCGAGGCCACTGTTGCGGAATATCGGCGGCTGGTGGCCCTGGAGGACGAGGAAAGTGTGCAGTCGACAACAACAACAACGTCGTCTGCATCGGCCTCCGTGGCCCCACGGGCTGCCACCCAGCACAGTGGTCCACCCAGACTGAGCCGGGCTGCCAAAGGCAAACGCCACCGCCGAGCAGCAAGGCCAACAGCTGCCTCTCACAGGCATTGCACCTGCAAGGCAGTGAAGGCACGCCTGCGCCGCACTACCCTGATGGTGTCCCGCCTTCAGCAGGAGCTCGCCTTGCTCCGCGAGGAGCATGATGCCCTGGCCCAAAAAGTTAACAGCATCCACCCATAGTGTCCCTTGCCCCTTTTTTAGAGACTTTTGGGGGGTGGGAATTGGGAGTTGGGTTTTTGGGGACTTTTGAAGGACAATCGTTGGGGTTAGGGAGGGTCTTGCGGGAGATTATTTTGTTAGGGATATAAATATACTTTTTCAAACTTTATCTGAGCATACCTGTTTTTTACTGCTTGCCTGGTGGGTGGGGGTTTAACGTTGACTGTTTTCCTGAAAGTTTAGTTCCATTTTCTTCCTTTAAGTGTAAATGCCCAAATGTTTTCAACACTAAGTGCCTCTCACAGACTAAGTGAAGTGAATCCAAGAGTCCTAGGACTTTAGTAGTACTACCTTCAGTCTCTCATCTCTCGTACTAATACTCCATTATACCCCCAAACCACCAAACGCTTATCTTACCTGTAATTTGTGTTTGAAAGTAGGGCTAGACCCAGGGCTGGCTCCACGGGAAACACCGAATAAGGTTGGCAATCTTGGTCGGATAAAATTTTCTCATAGCGGTGGTACTAGTGGTGTGACACAGTGGCAGTTGCATGCCTATGAAAAAAAAGAAAATGAAATCTGGTTTGTCCTCCTGAGCAATTCAACGGTACAACTGAGAATATAGCAGGTGACAGAAGTACAGTAGAGCAGTGCCACATTGTAGCCTAACAAATGGTAAAGTATAACTACTAATTCGGTTGAAGTTCTTTCACATTAGCAATGGTTCTTTGTCAAGCAGAGTAAGAATATATCCTCGGATTTCTTCACCAGCCTGTTGCTATCACCTTATCCTCCCCAGCAAGTGTGTGGATTTATTGCTGTCATAATAATTTAGTCACACATCAATCAAAACCACACAGCCCGGGGGAAGAGGGTTAGGGTTTGAAAAATGGATGGGTACGGGGGTTTTTGGGAAAGGTTTTGGGAGACAAGAAAAAATAGCACAGCATAGACAAACTATTGTGAACATAAACAAATCTTTGGGTACAAACCTATCCATCAATCTTTGAAAGTGCATGCACTACTGCATGCATGTCAGTGAAAAGTAAGTAGTACATTCGACAACTGTGGAAAGAAAGAATGCGACAGTACAGGGCCTGTGTGGAATTATTGATAACGATATTCAACATAAGGTCTCTGTAGCCAGATACCCGAGAGCCTTGCTGGTCACTATAAATCCATTCACAACAACACTCAATGGGGTTGGTCTGGAAGGTGTCAGGTTTACTCCCCGTGATCCAGTCGATGCAAATATGGTTCCACCTCCAAATGTCACCAACACCCAGAAGTGTAAACACAGGGTGTTCGAGCCATTAGGCGGGGGAGAAAAATAACAAACTAAAATAAAAAATGTGGGATGGGTAAAGGTAGGGTCAGCAGGGAAAGGATACCTGTAACAGAAGACAAGACAGGCATCAGTGAAGTGCTGTCCTAACATACAAGGGTACTCTCATATAGTCTCACTAAATAACCAAGGAAGTAGACAAGTACCTGAGCACCAAGAAAACATGACCTTGGATAGGAAATACTATAGCCCTTCTGCCACAATCTGTGAGGAAGGCCTAAGAAACACATAAACATATAGTTAACGAATACACTCCTGTCGCACCAAACACACTCGCGTTATACTAAGACATCAAACCCACTACTCACAACATACCACAAACATGGTAGAGGACTCAATGTACAAAGGGGGTTCCAAATAGTCAAAGCAAAGATGTATGGTCCAACAAAAAGGAAGAGGGAAACGGTAGTATGTAGGAAGCAAGAACTACAACACTGCGCTCTCTAAGTAATGACCCAGTAGAGAATCTTTGGTGAAGGTCAAACAGAAAAACGTAGTTGCGACCACCACTGAATTCTGCCAACAACACACCCCACGGTGCACTACACAAAGAGAACTGGGGTAGCCTGTAGTTACCTCACTACATGCCCAGTTATGGAGTTCCTTTGAAATACACAGTTATACAACGGAGACGCGTAGTTGTCCTTACTACCGCGCTCCGTTTTAATAGTACAAAAACGATCCCCGATGTGAACGCTAACACGTGGTATAGACCACCACTGTGCTCCGCCACACACAATTCAACCAAACAGGAATTCATCAAAGGTAGAATTCTGTTAGAAAACAGTCACAGAACCTCCCTTAACAATCCGTTCTGGCAGTAATCAGCTGACCGCACGGGCGGCCGAAGAGTTTAGAGCGGCTTTACCTGAAGACGCGTGAAGTCCGTCTACCGCCAAGGACAGAACACGGAAGCGCTCCCCACTGAGCCTCAGGGGGGGGGGGGGGGGGGGGGGAGGTGATAGTCCACAGGAGACACGATAGAAAAGCATGCAGAGCGTCCGCTCTCATGCCGGTGCAGAACAGAAACCAGAATAACGCGCAACAGGAAGCGCGTCTGTTCCCCAGATAAACTTCCTGCAAGTCTCCCGCCTACTCATGGGAAATGTAGTTTCATAGTACGGTAGGCGCTTAGGGGCTGCGTAACCTGACAGAAGGTATAGTAGATAGAAAAGGAGAAATTGCTTTTTTTCTAGGTGTCCCCTCACTCACCAGGGTTGCCCCTTGGTGACATGCTTCATCATTGGGGCCATCCCAGTCCTCTACGGCCTGGGGCATGCTGCGACTTGCGAATTACGTAGGAGCACTTACAAATGACTATGTGTGGTGCAGATGTGATAGTGGAGTGGACTAAGTGATGTGTTAAGGGATCAATTTAGAAGCCTAGAGAGAGCCAAGAAATGCAGTCACAGTCAGAGAAAAAGGCAAGGGATACTGTATCTATGTGGTTGTAGTGGTCCTGTTGGAAGTGGTAAGTAAGTTGCCTGCAGAAAAAAAATCCTCCTATTAGCGGCACTCCTCCATTGCAGCCGACGCTTCGTCCATCGATGTTGGTCACCAGAAGACACCCTGTAAAAAAAAGCACAGCATAGACAAACAATTGAACATAAACAATTCTTTGGGTACAAACCTATCCATCAATCTTTGAAAGTGCATGCACTACTGCATGCATGTCAGTGAAAAGTAAGTAGTACATTCGACAACTGTGGAAGAAAGAATGCAACAGTAAAGGGCCTATGTGTAAATTATTGATAACGATATTCAACATAAGGTCTCTGTAGCCAGATACCCGAGAGCCTTGCTGGTCACTATAAATCCATTCACAACAACACTCAGTGGGGTTGGTCTGGAAGGTATAGTAGATAGAAAAGGAGAAATTGCTTTTTTTCTAGGTGTCCCCTCACTCACCAGGGTTGCCCCTTGGTGACATGCTTCATCATTGGGGCCATCCCAGTCCTCTACGGCCTGGGGCGTGCTGCGACTTGCGAATTACGTAGGAGCACTTACAAATGACTATGTGTGGTGCAGATGTGATAGTGGAGTGGACTAAGTGATGTGTTAAGGGATCAATGTAGAAGCCGAGAGAGAGCCAAGAAATGCAGTCACAGTCAGAGAAAAAGGCAAGGGATACTGTATCTATGTGGTTGTAGTGGTCCTGTTGGAAGTGGTAAGTAAGTTGCCTGCAGAAAATAAATCCTCCTATTAGCGGCACTCCTCCATTGCAGCCGACGCTTCGTCCATCGATGTTGGTCACCAGAAGACACCCTGTCCACTGCCTGCCTGATGCTGAATTGTGGCTCGCTACTGTGAAGCCTGACTCCATCCTTTTTTCCCCATTGCAGAGACTGAAACCCGGCCTGTAATTATTCAACGAAAAACAGGAAGTGATATAATATTACAACACCACTGATAAATAAATATAAGGTATGTAGGCTGTGGAGTGCAAAAAGTCACAATTTGATTTTCCTAGTAGACAGTACAATATTTTTGAAAGTGCGTACTCTGAGTCACCTTTTGAAGGATAAATAAGTATGGGCAAATTAATGTAGCGGATCTTGCCCCTCAAGCTAGGTGTACTGTAAACTGTGTTTTAGAACAAAATTAGATCTTCCTAGCAGTGCTCCCACCCAGACCCTTACTAAAGCCAGTCGCAAAAATGTAGAAGACCCCCAATCAAATCTCCAAAAACGAGGCCTAGCAGAAAACTGGTGACAAAACTTACTTTGAAAGTAAAAGTAGGCCGAAGTACCCCCTTCCTAATTACCCATTACCCACCGTGGATTGCATTCAAACCACTTGCAAGCAACCAAGCAAAAGTAGCCATAGCCAGCATCGCTCCAAGACTCGAAATCCCCCCCACTCAAACACATGCAATAGAAATACTGCTAACCCTAACGAACCCTAAGTTAAGAATAGTGGCAAAGGCTTTCTTTAACTATGCCAAATCCCCCCTTTCCCACCATGGATTTTCTTCAAATGACTTGCAACCAAAATTACACATTCTCACAAGTGCTCTAAGACCCCAGAACTCAGTTGGAAAAATCTAGAACACCCCGAAACACATGCAATCCTGCTGCTAGGGCTAACCCTAACGAACCCTAAGTTACAAAAAGTGCCAAAACTAAAGGCTTTTCCGCGCGGATTTTGTCCCAAACACTTCTACCCGGTATTAGACCTTCCCAGGAATGCCCCAAGACCCGGCAACCCACCCGCCAAGAAGCATAACACCCCCAAACAGGCCAAAAGCAAAATCTCATACTTGCAATATTTCTGGGCCTTCGGTCCAAACGCGCTGCGTAGCTAGGCCATAAGTCGGGGTTGGCACAACGGATTTCCTGAAAAGCAAATGCAATCAAGATTAGAGTGTCCCAGCAATGCTCCCAGACCACGAAACTCACCCACAAAGAGACGGAACCCCCCTTTGAGGTGCCCTTGAGAGCACCTCAAAGGCAAGCAAGTCATCAAAAACACAAAAAAAATTCTGCCTCGGATTTGGTCCAAAACACTTTTATCCGGTATTAGAGCTTCCCAGCAATGGCCCCAGAGCCGTCAACCCAGGAGAAAACGAGTAGAAGACCCCCAAACAGCCAAAGAGCAAAAGTACAAAAATGGGGACTTAGTCAATTTTTCACAAATTTCCCAAATCACTCCGCGCGCGCTCTGCAGCTAGGCCCTAAGTCCCCTCTGCCACCATGGATTTGCTTCAAACCTCTTGCAAAGTAAAGTATATATCGCCAGCAGTGCTCCCAGACCACAAAACTCACCCACAAACACCAGGAAGCCCCCCAAACAGGCCCCCAAAAACGCTACATAGAGCAAAATGTCAGAAATAGCCACAAAAAAAAATCGGCCTGGATTTTGTCCCAACCACTTCTACCCGGTATTAGACCTTCCCAGGAATGCCCCAAGACCCGGCAACCCACCCGCCAAGAAGCATAACACCCCCAAACAGGCCAAAAGCAAAATCTCATACTTGCAATATTTCTGGGCCTTCGGTCCAAACGCGCTGCGTAGCTAGGCCATAAGTCGGGGTTGGCACGACGGATTTCCTGAAAAGCAAATGCAATCAAGATTAGAGTTTCCCAGCAATGCTCCCAGACCACGAAACTCACCCACAAACACCAGGAAGCCCCCCAAACAGGACCCCCGAAAACGCTACATAGAGCAAAATGTCAGAAATAGCCACAAAAAAAATCGGTCTGGATTTTGTCCCAACCACTTCTACCCGGTATTAGACCTTCCCAGGAATGCCCCAAGACCCGTCAACCCACCCGCCAAGAAGCATAACACCCCCAAACAGGCCAAAAGCAAAATCTCATACTTGCAATATTTCTGGGCCTTCGGTCCAAACGCGCTGCGTAGCTAGGCCATAAGTCAGGGTTGGCACGACGGATTTCCTGAAAAGCAAATGCAATCAAGATTAGAGTGTCCCAGCAGTGCTCCCAGACCACGAAACTCACCCACAAACAGACGGAACCCCCCCTAAGAGCACCTCAAAGGCAAGCAAGTCATCAAAAACACAAAAAAATTTCCGCCTCGGATTTGGTCCAAACCACTTTTATCCGGTATTAGAGCTTCCCAGCAATGGCCCCAGAGCCGTCAACCCAGGAGAAAACGAGTAGAAGACCCCCAAACAGCCAAAGAGCAAAAGTACAAAAATGGGGACTTAGTCAATTTTTCACAAATTTCCCAAATCACTCCGCGCGCGCTCTGCAGCTAGGCCCTAAGTCCCCTCTGCCACCATGGATTTGCTTCAAACCTCTTGCAAAGTAAAGTATATATAGCCAGCAGTGCTCCCAGACCACGAAACTCACCCACAAACACCAGGAAGCCCCCCAAACAGGCCCCCGAAAACGCTACATAGAGCAAAATGTCAGAAATAGCCAAAAAAAAAATCGGCCTGGATTTTGTCCCAACCACTTCTACCCGGTATTAGACCTTCCCAGGAATGCCCCAAGACCCGGCAACCCACCCGCCAAGAAGCATAACACCCCCAAACAGGCCAAAAGCAAAATCTCATACTTGCAATATTTCTGGGCCTTCGGTCCAAACGCGCTGCGTAGCTAGGCCGTAAGTCGGGGTTGGCACGACGGATTTCCTGAAAAGCAAATGCAATCAAGATTAGAGTGTCCCAGCAATGCTCCCAGACCACTAAACTCACCCACAAACACCAGGAAGCCCCCCAAACAGGACCCCCGAAAACGCTACATAGAGCAAAATGTCAGAAATAGCCAAAAAAAAAATCGGCCTGGATTTTGTCCCAACCACTTCTACCCGGTATTAGACCTTCCCAGGAATGCCCCAAGACCCGTCAACCCACCCGCCAAGAAGCATAACACCCCCAAACAGGCCAAAAGCAAAATCTCATACTTGCAATATTTCTGGGCCTTCGGTCCAAACGCGCTGCGTAGCTAGGCCATAAGTCGGGGTTGGCACGACGGATTTCCTGAAAAGCAAATGCAATCAAGATTAGAGTGTCCCAGCAGTGCTCCCAGACCACGAAACTCACCCACAAACACCAGGAAGCCCCCCAAACAGGACCCCCGAAAACGCTACATAGAGCAAAATGTCAGAAATAGCCAAAAAAAAAAATCGGCCTGGATTTTGTCCCAACCACTTCTACCCGGTATTAGACCTTCCCAGGAATGCCCCAAGAACCGTCAACCCACCCGCCAAGAAGCATAACACCCCCAAACAGGCCAAAAGCAAAATCTCATATTTGCAATATTTCTGGGCCTTCGGTCCAAACGCGCTGCGTAGCTAGGCCATAAGTCGGGGTTGGCACGACGGATTTCCTGAAAAGCAAATGCAATCAAGATTAGAGTGTCCCAGCAATGCTCCCAGACCACGAAACTCACCCACAAACAGACGGAACCCCCCCTAAGAGCACCTCAAAGGCAAGCAAGTCATCAAAAACACAAAAAAAATTCCGCCTCGGATTTGGTCCAAACCACTTTTAGTGCTTCCCAGCAATGGCCCCAGACCCGTCAACTCACCTGCAAAGAGGTAGAACAACACCCCCACAAGTGCTGAGTCTTTCTTCATTGGGCGTAAACCAGCCCTCTGCTTTGATGGAAATAGGAGTCTGGAGGAGGAGGATAGAGGAGCATGTTCTTCTGAACTTGTGAACCTGAGGAATGCAGACTGCGGCACCTTCAAATAAATTAGCAAACAAGTGAAGACAGTTCTGCTGATGGGCTTGTTTTTGTGATTATCTGATTAAAGTTTGAATTATATTAACTGTGCACAACAAAGAAAGACAGACACACAGGAATAAAAGTGAATAAGGATGAAAAAGAAAGTTATTGATTCGTTGTCTCATTTTCAGGGCTCGAAGTCGGTATCACGGTCCAGGAATAAGAATAAGGCTTCGTCATCATACTCTGCGAATTCAGGCAGGGTGAGGTCAGTGCCACCTGACAGAGTAGAAATTCCCTCATCTATGTTGCTGGCCACCTCCTCTTCATCCGGCACGCTCTCTCGTACTCTGAAATCTGGTGGTATGAGGTGCTGATTCATCTTGATCATTGTTAACCTCTCTACATTTTTGGGCGAGAGGCGGCTCCGTTTGGGAGTTACAATCCCACCAGCTGCACTGAAAACCCGTTCAGAAGACACACTTGCGAGTGGGCAAGACAAGTAGTTTAAAGCCAGGTTGGTGAGCTGTGGCCACAATTCTTTTTTCCCATGCCAATACGCCAATGGGTCAGAATTAACATAGACCTCTGTTGAGTCATTCAGATAGTCCTTCACCATCGACTCAAGGTCCTCATCCAAGGTTCCTCCACTTTGCTTAGCTCTTGCTGTGCCTCTGACCTTTTGAGAACCAAACCCACGCAGAGCTAGCCAATCCTCTTCAGCCTCCAATGTTTCTGTTGTCTTTCGTGCAGATGATCCGGTTGCCGGTGTCTTTAACGGCTGAGAGGTCACTTGTGCCACAGCCACAGGTGCAGAAGTGGATTGTTTTGACTGGGGATGGCCTGCTGATGTACTGCCATTTCATTCAATTTCCAGCCGTTCTGTTTCAAACTTCTTGGCTGACAAGGCTAGCCAACGTTTGTACTTTAGAACATGTTCATCATCAAAAGGAAAGAATGCTTGGCCTGCCAGCGCCTTTTTGTAGCGTGGATCCAGAATAGTAGCACAAATGTAATGCTGTTCTGAGTGGATCTTTTTAAGACGTTCATCACCTTGTAGGAGCTCTAATAATTGCTCAGCCAGAAGCAAAGAGTCTTGCTTTTTGTCATCTTTTCCAAACACAGAACACACCTCCTTCAGTTGGTCCTCCAGCATGTACAACAATGGGATAGCTTTTCCCAAATTAGAGTCCTCCTTGCTGACTGCACGCGTGAAGAACTCAAAAGGACGAAGCATGCGTGTCAGGCTTTCAACTATGTTCCATTGCGGCCCACCCATCCTCAGCTCCTCTATACCCTCTTTCAAGAAATATTGATCGAGTTCCGTATACTGCTCATACAGACGCTCAAGCATGTAGAAGGTTGAGTTCCAACGTGTTACCACCTCCTGGATGAGTGCTTTCACTGGCATTTCACGTTGATATAGCAGGCTCCTCAGCTGCTTCCGGGCCTTAAAAGAATGCCTGAAATGCTTGCAAATTTTTCGTCAGGTCTCCAATACACTGTACGCTGCACTGCGTTTATTACCCAAGAATTTTTGGACAACCAGGTTTATACAGTGCGCCAAACACGGCACTCTGAAATAGTAACCGTCCCTCATGGCCTTAACTATATTGGCGCCATTGTCCGTGGAAACATAACCAACCTTGCGTTTTAGTGGGGACAGACAGTTAAGGACCTTTGTGTTAAAGACATCCAAAATGTTTTCTGCTGTGTGACGTTTCTCCAAACCAAACATGGCTAGTGTTGCATGTTTCCGAGCACCTTTAAAAACAATGTTAGTGTCAACACCTGAGTTTAGCTTTGCTTTAGCCCCTGAAAAAGAGACCCAGTGTGCAGTGATGCACATGTAATCAGCGCCTGCGCCACTGGTCCACATGTCTGTTGTCAGATGTATAGTGTGAACAGCACTCTTCTGCAAAGCTGCCCCAATCACCTTCAGAACATCTTCATGTAGTGCTGGAACCGCAACTCGGGCAAAATAGAACCGGCTAGGAACCTTCCATTTAGGGCAGAGCGCTGTCACTAATTCTAGAAAACCAACCCCTTCTACAAAAGAAAAAGGGAGAAGGTCCAGAGCTAGCATTTTAGCCAGCTTAGTGTTATACAGACGGGTCATTGGGTGGTTGCGTTCATATTGCGCTTCTGTAAACAACATCTTTTTAATGTTGCCCTGGACCAATGATTTACGGGATGATGATGATCTCTTCGACCCAGTTACGCTCGCTGATGAACTTTTCCGCATTGATGTCTCACTCTCTCCCACACTCTTAGTGTGGCTCCCATGGGGTGTGCTGCTGACATGGGAACTGGGTGTAAGTGAAGTGTTTGCATCGTCTTCTTCTACCTCCTCGTCATCAGCAGATGAAAAATCAACGTTTTCATTACGTGCAATTCCGGCTTTCTTGACCGCCTCTAGGTGCGGAAACCATTGGACAGCGTGCCTTCTCTCAAGATGACCTCTCTGGCCTCCGGTACCATAGTTAGAACCAAGCTTACCACGACTAAATCGAAGCTTACAAAGGCTACAAATGGCTACGTTTTCCTTTTTTGGGCAAACACTAAAGAAGTCCCAAACTGGAGACTTGAAATGTCTTCGGGGGCCGGAGGAGGCGGCGATACTGGTGGTGGTGGTCCTGCTGCTAATGCCAGATGAAGTGGAGGATGTGGATTGCCGAACTTCAGTACGTTTTGCACTTTCACCACCACGAATTGAGGTCGAGGACGAGGTGGGTACCTTCTTGCGAAGAAATATGGAAGCGGTAGGTTTTGGTGTACTACTTAACTCCAAATCTAATGATTCCATTTCCATTGCCTCCTCTCCGACATCATCATCACGCTCAGCAGCTTCTCGGGATAGGGTCAAAATGTCTCTTTGCTGCATGCCCGGTGGGGCTGCAGTGACCTTTGTGATGACTGGCTCGTCGTCATCGTGAGAGGCTTCATCACCAGCAGTATCTGTCACTTCTTGTTGAGCCTCATCACACTCCATAGGTTTGAGTTTTTGGACGACCTTCCTTTTACGCTTAGGTACCGGTGTCAGATCATGGTGTGCCTCACTGTCAGACCGCAGTTGTGGTTCCCAAGACAGATCACTTGCATCAGAACGAGGTGGGCTTGAAGAAGATGTAGACACCCCCCTTGATCTTTTCCTTGCTAGGGATGTGGAAGACAATGAATGATCATCAGGAGGAGTGGCTTCCAATGATACCTCGGCTTCATTGTCGATTTCCAAATGTGCCCCTACTTCGGGATGAACAACTATTGTGGGCACTTGTGAACCTCCATGCACCTTTGCTTGCGCATCTCCTTTTGCTGCCTCTCCTTCCACATGTACTTGGGCGTGTACTTGCACATGGTGTTGTTGTTGCGGCTGTGGTTGTTCAACACTTGTCAGATGAGTTACAACAACCTGTGTTGATTCAGGGACATTGCTGCTACTTTCTTGCGATGAGCCAACATCACTGGTCGATGGTGATTGGAGAAGTACACTGACTGCCTCTGAAGCACTCAAGGGCTTTGACTTAAGTTGGCGTGGTGGTGGAGGCACTGAACCCAATGGAGCAGGGGTGCTGCTCCCAGCTTGGTCCCCAGCAGATCCTGCTGCTGCAGGCGTACTGTTTTTTTTGCTCCCAAAAAAAGTGGCGGGTGGCACACCAGCCTCCTTGGTAACTTGCTTCTTCTGCTCCTTACTAGCAACTTTCTTGCTAGAGGAGCTACGGAGAACTTTCTTTGGGGGCGGGGCCATCTTCTTCAGAGCAGGTCAGACAGCAGGCCGCAGTTGCACGAATTGTAGAGTTGTCTGAGGCCAGACGTGACGTCGCGTGACGTTATGCTGCACACACACACCGCTGCAGGACTTCTTCCTGGCACTGGTGGTTCTCTTGAGTCTTGTGCACCTAAAAAAAATGGAAGACAGAAGAACATCAGTTCAGTTATAGAGCACAAAAAAATCGAAAAACACTGCAAAATCAGCACAATCCCAATCCATCCATGCCCTCCATAATGTTTAAATTCAAGACAACCCACAGAAAGACTAGGCCCATGCAAGACTCACTACCCCTGGGCATAAATAAAGGTTGAAAAGTAGGCAAAATGGTTGGAGGCCTAACAACAAAGCCTGCATTTAAAATGGCCACTTGCCTGCCAGCACATGGCCAGTGCCTGTAGCTGCACTCAAAATGGCCACCAGCCACATGGCATGTCCCTCCCCATGAACACCCCCAAAAATCGAAAAACACTGCAAAATCAGCACAATCCCATTCCATCCATGGCCTCCATGATGTTTAATTCAAGACAACCCACAGAAAGACTAGGCCCATGCAAGACTCACTACCCGTGGGCATAAATAAAGGTTGAAAAGTAGGCAAAATGGTTGGAGGCCTAACAACAAAGCCTGCATTCAAAATGGCCACTTGCCAGCACATGGCCAGTGCCTGTAGCTGCACTCAAAATGGCCACCAGCCACATGGCATGTCCCTCCCCATGAACACCCCCAAAAATCGAAACACACTGCAAAATCAGCACAATCCCATTCGATCCATGGCCTCCATGATGTTTAAATTCAAGACAGCCCACAGAAAGACTAGGCCCATGCTAGACTCAAATACCCCTGGTGAAAAGGCCACAAGTACAGGCCCAAAAAACGAAAATCACTGAAAAATCTGCACAATCCCATTCCATCCATGGCCTCCATGATGTTTAAATTCAAGACAACCCACAGAAAGACTAGGCCCATGCAAGACTCACTACCCCTGGGCATAAATAAAGGTTGAAAAGTAGGCAAAATGGTTGGAGGCCTAACAACAAAGCCTGCATTCAAAATGGCCACTTGCCAGCACATGGCCAGTGCCTGTAGCTGCACTCAAAATGGCCACCAGCCACATGGCATGTCCCTCCCCATGAACACCCCCAAAAATCGAAAAACACTGCAAAATCAGCACAATCCCATTCGATCCATGGCCTCCATGATGTTTAAATTCAAGACAGCCCACAGAAAGACTAGGCCCATGCTAGACTCAAATACCCCTGGTGAAAAGGCCACAAGTACAGGCCCAAAAAACGAAAATCACTGAAAAATCTGCACAATCCCATTCCATCCATGGCCTCCATGATGTTTAAATTCAAGACAACCCACAGAAAGACTAGGCCCATGCAAGACTCACTACCCCTGGTCATAAATAAAGGTTGAAAAGTAGGCAAAATGGTTGGAGGCCTAACAACAAAGCCTGCATTCAAAATGGCCACTTGCCAGCACATGGCCAGTGCCTGTAGCTGCACTCAAAATGGCCACCAGCCACATGGCATGTCCCTCCCCATGAACACCCCCAAAAATCGAAAAACACTGCAAAATCAGCACAATCCCATTCGATCCATGGCCTCCATGATGTTTAAATTCAAGACAGCCCACAGAAAGACTAGGCCCATGCTAGACTCAAATACCCCTGGTGAAAAGGCCACAAGTACAGGCCCAAAAAACGAAAATCACTGAAAAATCTGCACAATCCCATTCCACCCATGGCCTCCATGATGTTTAAATTCAAGACAACCCACAGAAAGACTAGGCCCATGCAAGACTCACTACCCCTGGTCATAAATAAAGGTTGAAAAGTAGGCAAAATGGTTGGAGGCCTAACAACAAAGCCTGCATTCAAAATGGCCACTTGCCAGCACATGGCCAGTGCCTGTAGCTGCACTCAAAATGGCCACCAGCCACATGGCATGTCCCTCCCCATGAACACCCCCAAAAATCGAAAAACACTGCAAAATCAGCACAATCCCATTCAATCCATGGCCTCCATGATGTTTAAATTCAAGACAACCCACAGAAATACTAGGCCCATGCAAGACTCACTACCCCTGGGCATAAATAAAGGTTGAAAAGTAGGCAAAATGGTTGGAGGCCTAACAACAAAGCCTGCATTCAAAATGGCCACTTGCCTGCCAGCACATGGCCAGTGCCTGTAGCTGCACTCAAAATGGCCACCAGCCACATGGCATGTCCCTCCCCATGAACACTCCCAAAAATCGAAAAACACTGCAAAATCAGCACAATCCCATTCCATCCATGGCCTCCATGATGTTTAAATTCAAGACAGCCCACAGAAAGACTAGGCCCATGCTAGACTCAAATACCCCTGGTGAAAAGGCCACAAGTACAGGCCCAAAAAACGAAAATCACTGAAAAATCTGCACAATCCCATTCCATCCATGGCCTCCATGATGTTTAAATTCAAGACAACCCACAGAAAGACTAGGTCCATGCAAGACTCACTACCCCTGGTCATAAATAAAGGTTGAAAAGTAGGCAAAATGGTTGGAGGCCTAACAACAAAGCCTGCATTCAAAATGGCCACTTGCCTGCCAGCACATGGCCAGTGCCTGTAGCTGCACTCAAAATGGCCACCAGCCACATGGCATGTCCCTCCCCATGAACACCCCCAAAAATCGAAAAACACTGCAAAATCAGCACAATCCCATTCAATCCATGGCCTCCATGATGTTTAAATTCAAGACAACCCACAGAAAGACTAGGCCCATGCAAGACTCACTACCCCTGGTCATAAATAAAGGTTGAAAAGTAGGCAAAATGGTTGGAGGCCTAACAACAAAGCCTGCATTCAAAATGGCCACTTGCCAGCACATGGCCAGTGCCTGTAGCTGCACTCAAAATGGCCACCAGCCACATGGCATGTCCCTCCCCATGAACACCCCCAAAAATCGAAAAACACTGCAAAATCAGCACAATCCCATTCAATCCATGGCCTCCATGATGTTTAAATTCAAGACAACCCACAGAAATACTAGGCCCATGCAAGACTCACTACCCCTGGGCATAAATAAAGGTTGAAAAGTAGGCAAAATGGTTGGAGGCCTAACAACAAAGCCTGCATTCAAAATGGCCACTTGCCTGCCAGCACATGGCCAGTGCCTGTAGCTGCACTCAAAATGGCCACCAGCCACATGGCATGTCCCTCCCCATGAACACCCCCAAAAATCGAAAAACACTGCAAAATCAGCACAATCCCATTCCATCCATGGCCTCCATGATGTTTAAATTCAAGACAGCCCACAGAAAGACTAGGCCCATGCTAGACTCAAATACCCCTGGTGAAAAGGCCACAAGTACAGGCCCAAAAAACGAAAATCACTGAAAAATCTGCACAATCCCATTCCATCCATGGCCTCCATGATGTTTAAATTCAAGACAACCCACAGAAAGACTAGGCCCATGCAAGACTCACTACCCCTGGGCATAAATAAAGGTTGAAAAGTAGGCAAAATGGTTGGAGGCCTAACAACAAAGCCTGCATTCAAAATGGCCACTTGCCTGCCAGCACATGGCCAGTGCCTGTAGCTGCACTCAAAATGGCCACCAGCCACATGGCATGTCCCTCCCCATGAACACCCCCAAAAATCGAAAAACACTGCAAAATCAGCACAATCCCATCCCATCCATGCCCTCCATGATGTTTAAATTCAAGACAGCCCACAGAAAGACTAGGCCCATGCTAGAATCAAATACCCCTGGTGAAAAGGCCACAAGTACAGGCCCAAAAAACGATAATCACTAAAAAATCTGCACAATCCCATTCCATCCATGCCCTCCATGATGTTTAAATTCAAGACAGCCCACAGAAAGACTAGGCCCATGCACCACTCACTACCCCTGGTCAAGGCCCCAACAACAGGTCAAAAATCGAAAAACACAGAAAAATCAGCACAATCCCATTCCATCTATGCCCTCCATGATGTTTAAGTTCAAGACAGCCCACAGAAAGACTAGGCCCATGCACCACTCACTACCCCTGGTCAAGGCCCCAACAACAGGTCAAAAATCGAAAAACACAGAAAAATCAGCACAATCCCAATTCATCTATGGCCTCCATGATGTTTAAGTTCAAGACAACCCACAGAAAGAATCAGTCCACCCACCACTGAGTACCCCTGGGCAAAAGGCCCCAAAACAGCCCAAAAATCGAAAATTCCAAAATTTTAGTTGCAGCAACTGTAATGCCCCAAACAAACTTACTTGTAAAATTTCTAATCCAACAGTGATCCAAAGAAAGTCAAAAAGGCCTCAAATCCAAAGATCCAGCAGCATCCACAAAAAGTAATCCTTCCAGCTCCACATCCAAATGAAAAGTGACCAGGAGATGGACAAAGCACTGGGAGGAGCCTGCTGAACAGGAACAGGAAGTTGAAGACTATGGGGCACTTCCTTCCTCCCACCCCCCTGCCCCCCTCCCCAAAATGGACTCCTCGCTAAAAAAGTGCAGGCAAAACACTTTTATCCGGTATTAGAGCTTCCCAGCAATGGCCCCAGAGCCGTCAACCCAGGAGAAAACGAGTAGAAGACCCCCAAACAGCCAAAGAGCAAAAGTACAAAAATGGGGACTTAGTCAATTTTTCACAAATTTCCCAAATCACTCCGCGCGCGCTCTGCAGCTAGGCCCTACGTCCCCTCTGCCACCATGGATTTGCTTCAAACCTCTTGCAAAGTAAAGTATATATAGCCAGCAGTGCTCCCAGACCACGAAACTCACCCACAAACACCAGGAAGCCCCCCAAACAGGCCCCCGAAAACGCTACATAGAGCAAAATGTCAGAAATAGCCAAAAAAAAAAATCGGCCTGGATTTTGTCCCAACCACTTCTACCCGGTATTAGACCTTCCCAGGAATGCCCCAAGACCCGGCAACCCACCCGCCAAGAAGCATAACACCCCCAAACAGGCCAAAAGCAAAATCTCATACTTGCAATATTTCTGGGCCTTCGGTCCAAACGCGCTGCGTAGCTAGGCCATAAGTCGGGGTTGGCACGACGGATTTCCTGAAAAGCAAATGCAATCAAGATTAGAGTTTCCCAGCAATGCTCCCAGACCACGAAACTCACCCACAAACACCAGGAAGCCCCCCAAACAGGACCCCCGAAAACGCTACATAGAGCAAAATGTCAGAAATAGCCCAAAAAAAAATCGGCCTGGATTTTGTCCCAACCACTTCTACCCGGTATTAGACCTTCCCAGGAATGCCCCAAGACCCGTCAACCCACCCGCCAAGAAGCATAACACCCCCAAACAGGCCAAAAGCAAAAT
Source organism: Lissotriton vulgaris (assembly GCF_964263255.1). NCBI lineage: Eukaryota > Metazoa > Chordata > Amphibia > Caudata > Salamandridae > Lissotriton > Lissotriton vulgaris. The sequence goes on along the minus strand of NC_141693.1, from coordinate 11,315,418 downwards.
CTCATACTTGCAATATTTCTGGGCCTTCGTCCAAACGCGCTGCGTAGCTAGGCCATAAGTCGGGGTTGGCACGACGGATTTCCTGAAAAGCAAATGCAATCAAGATTAGAGTGTCCCAGCAGTGCTCCCAGACCACGAAACTCACCCACAAACAGACGGAACCCCCCCTAAGAGCACCTCAAAGGCAAGCAAGTCATCAAAAACACAAAAAAATTTCCGCCTCGGATTTGGTCCAAACCACTTTTATCCGGTATTAGAGCTTCCCAGCAATGGCCCCAGAGCCGTCAACCCAGGAGAAAACGAGTAGAAGACCCCCAAACAGCCAAAGAGCAAAAGTACAAAAATGGGGACTTAGTCAATTTTTCACAAATTTCCCAAATCACTCCGCGCGCGCTCTGCAGCTAGGCCCTAAGTCCCCTCTGCCACCATGGATTTGCTTCAAACCTCTTGCAAAGTAAAGTATATAAAGCCAGCAGTGCTCCCAGACCACGAAACTCACCCACAAACACCAGGAAGCCCCCCAAACAGGCCCCCGAAAACGCTACATAGAGCAAAATGTCAGAAATAGCCAAAAAAAAAATCGGCCTGGATTTTGTCCCAACCACTTCTACCCGGTATTAGACCTTCCCAGGAATGCCCCAAGACCCGGCAACCCACCCGCCAAGAAGCATAACACCCCCAAACAGGCCAAAAGCAAAATCTCATACTTGCAATATTTCTGGGCCTTCGGTCCAAACGCGCTGCGTAGCTAGGCCGTAAGTCGGGGTTGGCACGACGGATTTCCTGAAAAGCAAATGCAATCAAGATTAGAGTGTCCCAGCAATGCTCCCAGACCACTAAACTCACCCACAAACACCAGGAAGCCCCCCAAACAGGACTCCCGAAAACGCTACATAGAGCAAAATGTCAGAAATAGCCAAAAAAAAAATTGGCCTGGATTTTGTCCCAACCACTTCTACCCGGTATTAGACCTTCCCAGGAATGCCCCAAGACCCGTCAACCCACCCGCCAAGAAGCATAACACCTCCAAACAGGCCAAAAGCAAAATCTCATACTTGCAATATTTCTGGGCCTTCGGTCCAAACGCGCTGCGTAGCTAGGCCATAAGTCGGGGTTGGCACGACGGATTTCCTGAAAAGCAAATGCAATCAAGATTAGAGTGTCCCAGCAGTGCTCCCAGACCACGAAACTCACCCACAAACACCAGGAAGCCCCCCAAACAGGACCCCCGAAAACGCTACATAGAGCAAAATGTCAGAAATAGCCAAAAAAAAAAATCGGCCTGGATTTTGTCCCAACCACTTCTACCCGGTATTAGACCTTCCCAGGAATGCCCCAAGAACCGCCAACCCACCCGCCAAGAAGCATAACACCCCCAAACAGGCCAAAAGCAAAATCTCATACTTGCAATATTTCTGGGCCTTCGGTCCAAACGCGCTGCGTAGCTAGGCCATAAGTCGGGGTTGGCACGACGGATTTCCTGAAAAGCAAATGCAATCAAGATTAGAGTGTCCCAGCAATGCTCCCAGACCACGAAACTCACCCACAAACAGACGGAACCCCCCCTAAGAGCACCTCAAAGGCAAGCAAGTCATCAAAAACACTAAAAAATTTCCGCCTCGGATTTGGTCCAAACCACTTTTAGTGCTTCCCAGCAATGGCCCCAGACCCGTCAACTCACCTGCAAAGAGGTAGAACAACACCCCCACAAGTGCTGAGTCTTTCTTCATTGGGCGTAAACCAGCCCTCTGCTTTGATGGAAATAGGAGCCTGGAGGAGGAGGATAGAGGAGCATGTTCTTCTGAACTTGTGAACCTGAGGAATGCAGACTGCGGCACCTTCAAATAAATTAGCAAACAAGTGAAGACAGTTCTGCTGATGGGCTTGTTTTTGTGATTATCTGATTAAAGTTTGAATTATATTAACTGTGCACAACAAAGAAAGACAGACACACAGGAATAAAAGTGAATAAGGATGAAAAAGAAAGTTATTGATTCGTTGTCTCATTTTCAGGGCTCGAAGTCGGTATCACGGTCCAGGAATAAGAATAAGGCTTCGTCATCATACTCTGCGAATTCAGGCAGGGTGAGGTCAGTGCCACCTGACAGAGTAGAAATTCCCTCATCTATGTTGCTGGCCACCTCCTCTTCATCCGGCACGCTCTCTCGTACTCTGAAATCTGGTGGTATGAGGTGCTGATTCATCTTGATCATTGTTAACCTCTCCACATTTTTGGGCGAGAGGCGGCTCCGTTTGGGAGTTACAATCCCACCAGCTGCACTGAAAACCCGTTCAGAAGACACACTTGCGAGTGGGCAAGACAAGTAGTTTAAAGCCAGGTTGGTGAGCTGTGGCCACAATTCTTTTTTCCCATGCCAATACGCCAATGGGTCAGAATTAACATAGACCTCTGTTGAGTCATTCAGATAGTCCTTCACCATCGACTCAAGGTCCTCATCCAAGGTTCCTCCACTTTGCTTAGCTCTTGCTGTGCCTCTGACCTTTTGAGAACCAAACCCACGCAGAGCTAGCCAATCCTCTTCAGCCTCCAATGTTTCTGTTGTCTTTCGTGCAGATGATCCGGTTGCCGGTGTCTTTAACGGCTGAGAGGTCACTTGTGCCACAGCCACAGGTGCAGAAGTGGATTGTTTTGACTGGGGATGGCCTGCTGATGTACTGCCATTTCATTCAATTTCCAGCCGTTCTGTTTCAAACTTCTTGGCTGACAAGGCTAGCCAACGTTTGTACTTTAGAACATGTTCATCATCAAAAGGAAAGAATGCTTGGCCTGCCAGCGCCTTTTTGTAGCGTGGATCCAGAATAGTAGCACAAATGTAATGCTGTTCTGAGTGGATCTTTTTAAGACGTTCATCACCTTGTAGGAGCTCTAATAATTGCTCAGCCAGAAGCAAAGAGTCTTGCTTTTTGTCATCTTTTCCAAACACAGAACACACCTCCTTCAGTTGGTCCTCCAGCATGTACAACAATGGGATAGCTTTTCCCAAATTAGAGTCCTCCTTGCTGACTGCACGCGTGAAGAACTCAAAAGGACGAAGCATGCGTGTCAGGCTTTCAACTATGTTCCATTGCGGCCCACCCATCCTCAGCTCCTCTATACCCTCTTTCAAGAAATATTGATCGAGTTCCGTATACTGCTCATACAGACGCTCAAGCATGTAGAAGGTTGAGTTCCAACGTGTTACCACCTCCTGGATGAGTGCTTTCACTGGCATTTCACGTTGATATAGCAGGCTCCTCAGCTGCTTCCGGGCCTTAAAAGAATGCCTGAAATGCTTGCAAATTTTTCGGCAAGTCTCCAATACACTGTACGCTGCACTGCGTTTATTACCCAAGAATTTTTGGACAACCAGGTTTATACAGTGCGCCAAACACGGCACTCTGAAATAGTAACCGTCCCTCATGGCCTTAACTATATTGGCGCCATTGTCCGTGGAAACATAACCAACCTTGCGTTTTAGTGGGGACAGACAGTTAAGGACCTTTGTGTTAAAGACATCCAAAATGTTTTCTGCTGTGTGACGTTTCTCCAAACCAAACATGGCTAGTGTTGCATGTTTCCGAGCACCTTTAAAAACAATGTTAGTGTCAACACCTGAGTTTAGCTTTGCTTTAGCCCCTGAAAAAGAGACCCAGTGTGCAGTGATGCACATGTAATCAGCGCCTGCGCCACTGGTCCACATGTCTGTTGTCAGATGTATAGTGTGAACAGCACTCTTCTGCAAAGCTGCCCCAATCACCTTCAGAACATCTTCATGTAGTGCTGGAACCGCAACTCGGGCAAAATAGAACCGGCTAGGAACCTTCCATTTAGGGCAGAGCGCTGTCACTAATTCTAGAAAACCAACCCCTTCTACAAAAGAAAAAGGGAGAAGGTCCAGAGCTAGCATTTTAGCCAGCTTAGTGTTATACAGACGGGTCATTGGGTGGTTGCGTTCATATTGCGCTTCTGTAAACAACATCTTTTTAATGTTGCCCTGGACCAATGATTTACGGGATGATGATGATCTCTTCGACCCAGTTACGCTCGCTGATGAACTTTTCCGCATTGATGTCTCACTCTCTCCCACACTCTTAGTGTGGCTCCCATGGGCTGTGCTGCTGACATGGGAACTGGGTGTAAGTGAAGTGTTTGAATCGTCTTCTTCTACCTCCTCGTCATCAGCAGATGAAAAATCAACGTTTTCATTACGTGCAATTCCGGCTTTCTTGACCGCCTCTAGGTGCGGAAACCATTGGACAGCGTGCCTTCTCTCAAGATGACCTCTCTGGCCTCCGGTACCATAGTTAGAACCAAGCTTACCACGACTAAATCGAAGCTTACAAAGGCTACAAATGGCTACGTTTTCCTTTTTTGGGCAAACACTAAAGAAGTCCCAAACTGGAGACTTGAAATGTCTTCGGGGGCCGGAGGAGGCGGCGATACTGGTGGTGGTGGTCCTGCTGCTAATGCCAGATGAAGTGGAGGATGTGGATTGCCGAACTTCAGTACGTTTTGCACTTTCACCACCACGAATTGAGGTCGAGGACGAGGTGGGTACCTTCTTGCGAAGAAATATGGAAGGGGTAGGTTTTGGTGTACTACTTAACTCCAAATCTAATGATTCCATTTCCATTGCCTCCTCTCCGACATCATCATCACGCTCAGCAGCTTCTCGGGATAGGGTCAAAATGTCTCTTTGCTGCATGCCCGGTGGGGCTGCAGTGACCTTTGTGATGACTGGCTCGTCGTCATCGTGAGAGGCTTCATCACCAGCAGTATCTGTCACTTCTTGTTGAGCCTCATCACACTCCATAGGTTTGAGTTTTTGGACGACCTTCCTTTTACGCTTAGGTACCGGTGTCAGATCATGGTGTGCCTCACTGTCAGACCGCAGTTGTGGTTCCCAAGACAGATCACTTGCATCAGAACGAGGTGGGCTTGAAGAAGATGTAGACACCCCCCTTGATCTTTTCCTTGCTAGGGATGTGGAAGACAATGAATGATCATCAGGAGGAGTGGCTTCCAATGATACCTCGGCTTCATTGTCGATTTCCAAATGTGCCCCTACTTCGGGAGGAACAACTATTGTGGGCACTTGTGAACCTCCATGCACCTTTGCTTGCGCATCTCCTTTTGCTGCCTCTCCTTCCACATGTACTTGGGCGTGTACTTGCACATGGTGTTGTTGTTGCGGCTGTGGTTGTTCAACACTTGTCAGATGAGTTACAACAACCTGTGTTGATTCAGGGACATTGCTGCTACTTTCTTGCGATGAGCCAACATCACTGGTCGATGGTGATTGGAGAAGTACACTGACTGCCTCTGAAGCACTCAAGGGCTTTGACTTAAGTTGGCGTGGTGGTGGAGGCACTGAACCCAATGGAGCAGGGGTGCTGCTCCCAGCTTGGTCCCCAGCAGATCCTGCTGCTGCAGGCGTACTTTTTTTTTTGCTCCCAAAAAAAGTGGCGGGTGGCACACCAGCCTCCTTGGTAACTTGCTTCTTCTGCTCCTTACTAGCAACTTTCTTGCTAGAGGAGCTACGGAGAACTTTCTTTGGGGGCGGGGCCATCTTCTTCAGAGCAGGTCAGACAGCAGGCCGCAGTTGCACGAATTGTAGAGTTGTCTGAGGCCAGACGTGACGTCGCGTGACGTTATGCTGCACACACACACCGCTGCAGGACTTCTTCCTGGCACTGGTGGTTCTCTTGAGTCTTGTGCACCTAAAAAAAATGGAAGACAGAGGAACATCAGTTCAGTTATAGAGCACAAAAAAATCGAAAAACACTGCAAAATCAGCACAATCCCAATCCATCCATGCCCTCCATAATGTTTAAATTCAAGACAACCCACAGAAAGACTAGGCCCATGCAAGACTCACTACCCCTGGGCATAAATAAAGGTTGAAAAGTAGGCAAAATGGTTGGGGGCCTAACAACAAAGCCTGCATTTAAAATGGCCACTTGCCTGCCAGCACATGGCCAGTGCCTGTAGCTGCACTCAAAATGGCCACCAGCCACATGGCATGTCCCTCCCCATGAACACCCCCAAAAATCGAAAAACACTGCAAAATCAGCACAATCCCATTCCATCCATGGCCTCCATGATGTTTAATTCAAGACAACCCACAGAAAGACTAGGCCCATGCAAGACTCACTACCCCTGGGCATAAATAAAGGTTGAAAAGTAGGCAAAATGGTTGGAGGCCTAACAACAAAGCCTGCATTCAAAATGGCCACTTGCCAGCACATGGCCAGTGCCTGTAGCTGCACTCAAAATGGCCACCAGCCACATGGCATGTCCCTCCCCATGAACACCCCCAAAAATCGAAAAACACTGCAAAATCAGCACAATCCCATTCGATCCATGGCCTCCATGATGTTTAAATTCAAGACAGCCCACAGAAAGACTAGGCCCATGCTAGACTCAAATACCCCTGGTGAAAAGGCCACAAGTACAGGCCCAAAAAACGAAAATCACTGAAAAATCTGCACAATCCCATTCCATCCATGGCCTCCATGATGTTTAAATTCAAGACAACCCACAGAAAGACTAGGCCCATGCAAGACTCACTACCCCTGGTCATAAATAAAGGTTGAAAAGTAGGCAAAATGGTTGGAGGCCTAACAACAAAGCCTGCATTCAAAATGGCCACTTGCCAGCACATGGCCAGTGCCTGTAGCTGCACTCAAAATGGCCACCAGCCACATGGCATGTCCCTCCCCATGAACACCCCCAAAAATCGAAAAACACTGCAAAATCAGCACAATCCCATTCGATCCATGGCCTCCATGATGTTTAAATTCAAGACAGCCCACAGAAAGACTAGGCCCATGCTAGACTCAAATACCCCTGGTGAAAAGGCCACAAGTACAGGCCCAAAAAACGAAAATCACTGAAAAATCTGCACAATCCCATTCCATCCATGGCCTCCATGATGTTTAAATTCAAGACAACCCACAGAAAGACTAGGCCCATGCAAGACTCACTACCCCTGGTCATAAATAAAGGTTGAAAAGTAGGCAAAATGGTTGGAGGCCTAACAACAAAGCCTGCATTCAAAATGGCCACTTGCCAGCACATGGCCAGTGCCTGTAGCTGCACTCAAAATGGCCACCAGCCACATGGCATGTCCCTCCCCATGAACACCCCCAAAAATCGAAAAACACTGCAAAATCAGCACAATCCCATTCAATCCATGGCCTCCATGATGTTTAAATTCAAGACAACCCACAGAAATACTAGGCCCATGCAAGACTCACTACCCCTGGGCATAAATAAAGGTTGAAAAGTAGGCAAAATGGTTGGAGGCCTAACAACAAAGCCTGCATTCAAAATGGCCACTTGCCTGCCAGCACATGGCCAGTGCCTGTAGCTGCACTCAAAATGGCCACCAGCCACATGGCATGTCCCTCCCCATGAACACCCCCAAAAATCGAAAAACACTGCAAAATCAGCACAATCCCATTCCATCCATGGCCTCCATGATGTTTAAATTCAAGACAGCCCACAGAAAGACTAGGCCCATGCTAGACTCAAATACCCCTGGTGAAAAGGCCACAAGTACAGGCCCAAAAAACGAAAATCACTGAAAAATCTGCACAATCCCATTCCATCCATGGCCTCCATGATGTTTAAATTCAAGACAACCCACAGAAAGACTAGGTCCATGCAAGACTCACTACCCCTGGTCATAAATAAAGGTTGAAAAGTAGGCAAAATGGTTGGAGGCCTAACAACAAAGCCTGCATTCAAAATGGCCACTTGCCTGCCAGCACATGGCCAGTGCCTGTAGCTGCACTCAAAATGGCCACCAGCCACATGGCATGTCCCTCCCCATGAACACCCCCAAAAATCGAAAAACACTGCAAAATCAGCACAATCCCATTCAATCCATGGCCTCCATGATGTTTAAATTCAAGACAACCCACAGAAAGACTAGGCCCATGCAAGACTCACTACCCCTGGTCATAAATAAAGGTTGAAAAGTAGGCAAAATGGTTGGAGGCCTAACAACAAAGCCTGCATTCAAAATGGCCACTTGCCAGCACATGGCCAGTGCCTGTAGCTGCACTCAAAATGGCCACCAGCCACATGGCATGTCCCTCCCCATGAACACCCCCAAAAATCGAAAAACACTGCAAAATCAGCACAATCCCATTCAATCCATGGCCTCCATGATGTTTAAATTCAAGACAACCCACAGAAATACTAGGCCCATGCAAGACTCACTACCCCTGGGCATAAATAAAGGTTGAAAAGTAGGCAAAATGGTTGGAGGCCTAACAACAAAGCCTGCATTCAAAATGGCCACTTGCCTGCCAGCACATGGCCAGTGCCTGTAGCTGCACTCAAAATGGCCACCAGCCACATGGCATGTCCCTCCCCATGAACACCCCCAAAAATCGAAAAACACTGCAAAATCAGCACAATCCCATTCCATCCATGGCCTCCATGATGTTTAAATTCAAGACAGCCCACAGAAAGACTAGGCCCATGCTAGACTCAAATACCCCTGGTGAAAAGGCCACAAGTACAGGCCCAAAAAACGAAAATCACTGAAAAATCTGCACAATCCCATTCCATCCATGGCCTCCATGATGTTTAAATTCAAGACAACCCACAGAAAGACTAGGCCCATGCAAGACTCACTACCCCTGGGCATAAATAAAGGTTGAAAAGTAGGCAAAATGGTTGGAGGCCTAACAACAAAGCCTGCATTCAAAATGGCCACTTGCCTGCCAGCACATGGCCAGTGCCTGTAGCTGCACTCAAAATGGCCACCAGCCACATGGCATGTCCCTCCCCATGAACACCCCAAAAAATCGAAAAACACTGCAAAATCAGCACAATCCCATCCCATCCATGCCCTCCATGATGTTTAAATTCAAGACAGCCCACAGAAAGACTAGGCCCATGCTAGAATCAAATACCCCTGGTGAAAAGGCCACAAGTACAGGCCCAAAAAACGATAATCACTAAAAAATCTGCACAATCCCATTCCATCCATGCCCTCCATGATGTTTAAATTCAAGACAGCCCACAGAAAGACTAGGCCCATGCACCACTCACTACCCCTGGTCAAGGCCCCAACAACAGGTCAAAAATCGAAAAACACAGAAAAATCAGCACAATCCCATTCCATCTATGCCCTCCATGATGTTTAAGTTCAAGACAGCTCACAGAAAGACTAGGCCCATGCACCACTCACTACCCCTGGTCAAGGCCCCAACAACAGGTCAAAAATCGAAAAACACAGAAAAATCAGCACAATCCCAATTCATCTATGGCCTCCATGATGTTTAAGTTCAAGACAACCCACAGAAAGAATCAGTCCACCCACCACTGAGTACCCCTGGGCAAAAGGCCCCAAAACAGCCCAAAAATCGAAAATTCCAAAATTTTAGTTGCAGCAACTGTAATGCCCCAAACAAACTTACTTGTAAAATTTCTAATCCAACAGTGATCCAAAGAAAGTCAAAAAGGCCTCAAATCCAAAGATCCAGCAGCATCCACAAAAAGTAATCCTTCCAGCTCCACATCCAAATGAAAAGTGACCAGGAGATGGACAAAGCACTGGGAGGAGCCTGCTGAACAGGAACAGGAAGTTGAAGACTATGGGGCACTTCCTTCCTCCCACCCCCCTGCCCCCCTCCCCAAAATGGACTCCTCGCTAAAAAAGTGCAGGCAAATGTCAAACTAAGGAGTTATTCACATAAAAATCATCATTTCTAGAAGGTTTATGCTGCTTGCTGGTGGATTTCTTGTGCAGAATTGCAAATTTATATTTTCGCTCGCCGCATCTCAAATCTCGCAATTGCGAAGTACCGCGAGACGTGATCTCGCCGTACTCGCGTTGACAAACTATCGCTGGCAAGCCGCGATGACGTAATCGCGCTCGCCAATTCCCGCGGGATCACACAGCAAGATCCAAAATGGCGCAGCACTCGCAAACTATCGAAAAAAACAACTCGGCAAACGATGATAAACGCCGCGCGCCGCAAAAATTGTATCACCAACGCCGCGCGCCGCCAAAAAAATCCGCTGCGTGCGAATTTGCGGATTTTGCGGGAAATCCGCAAATCTCGCGGATTGCGGATTTCCCGAAAATCCGCAAAATCCGCGAGCGTAACGGATTTTCCGCCCATGCTTAACTGCCGCAAAGTGATTGAGCCTGCCACACTTTGAGCACGTCTTCCCTTTTGCGCTGCAAACAGCCGTTGGCGAATGGTCTCCACCGCAGTATGCACACTGGGCGTCACGGGCTTGCCACTGGCGTGGGCAGGCGCATTGCGGCCTTCTTTGCAACGCGTCCACTCTTTCCTCTTTGATAGGAGCCATCTTGGGAGTAGCTGGCGGGGCCATGGGCGAGCGTAGGGCTAGTTCCATCTCGTCAGCCCTCGAGTCCGACAGTTCATGGGAGCGAGCAAGAACGAGGATTTCGTCCAGCGTAATCCCGGGCTGTCTGAGAATGAGTTTTCTGAGCAGCTTCGACCTGCACCCCACAATAATTTGGTCTCTGATTTCTTCCCTTGGGTTGGTGAACGGGCAACTACTTGCCAGGCGACGCAGTCTGGCGTAGTACATGTCTACAAACTCGGCATCCGTCTGCCAGGCTCTTTTGAACTTAAATTTCTCGTAGTCATTGTTCAGTTGGGGGTCGAAATGAGCGTTAAGCGCGTCGACTGCCGCGTCATAGTCATCTTCCTCACCCGTGTCTGGGAGAGTCTCGAAAAGGTCGTAAATCTCCGGGCCTCCATATAGGATCAGGAGGGACCTCTTGACGGTATTGTCCGTTTCACGGGTGCCCTTCAAATATAGATTAAGTCTGCCCAACCACGCCTTCCATCGCGGCGCCGCAGTCGCCGGGTTGGCCGACTCGCTGAAGGGGGGAAGGGGGGCGACCCCTGTGTGGGCATGACTGACTATCTGCGGGCCGGCAGCGCGATTCGGAAGTGGGCCAGCAAGGTTCTGTTGTGCTGGACCTGGCACAGGCACCGCCGTCGCCGCCGCTGCACCACCTTGAGTGGCGTCGTTCATTGCGTTGCAGTGCGTAGGTGTTTAAACTCTCTCCTCCCTAGGGAAGTGGTGTGAGGCGCCGTGAAGGGTAGCTGCGGGCAGTGTTGCGGTAGGTGCGGTCAAATAGCACCCCCAGGCAGCCCGTTTGACAGGAGACAGATTTCTGGGGTGTCGCAGAATGAGATAGATGCAGTCCCCAGAGTGATGCAGTAACTGGTTTGCCTTTGCCAATGCTTGTTAGTGCTGAGGTCACATGACTAGATGCCACAGATTGACGTAGTGCATGAGGCAGTGCTCGAGGAGATTGCCGATTTGCATTTGCCAGTGCTTGATGATTTGGGGAGCGGCAGGGATCCCACGATGAACAGGGCAGGCGGGACAGCCAGAGCAGGCCTGGAGCCGACGTGCACCGTCGCTCCTCTTCACCCCTCCCCCTCCGGGGCAGCGCACGTGACACAGCGCTTTGGAGCTCCGCGCCTGGCCCCGGCGGTGAGAGATAGGCCCAGGGCGGTGTGCAGCACGGGGGAGGACAGGCTAGGCCGCAGGAAGCGCTGCACGGGCGTGGCCGTAGGCGCACACTCACCTGGTCGCCACGCGAGGCGAGCCCCCGCCAGCTGAACACGTTCCGAGCAGCGGAGACTCGTGGGCAGGGCTTGTGCCAACTTGCGGGCCGAGAGGAACCAGGAGGTAGGCTGCGTCCTTGCTGCTGGGTGAAGCGATGCCGGCGGAGGAAGGTCGAGGCCAGAGGGAGGTGGCAGGGCACGCACAGGTGCGGTACCGGCCTCGTCGCCAATGTCGCAGGCGAGGTCCGGGCCTCGCACGTGGTCAGGGGATGCAGGAATTACGGCCACACAGACAATGGTATGGGAGGTATGCCGGAAAGACACCGAGCGGTCTTCCGCTGTTTATTTTATACCTCGGGGCGAGCCCGCCCCGAGGGTGCGTGCATGCGTATCCATGTAGGATACATTGTAAGTTAGAGGCCGGGTGGCTCTCTACAGGCGTGTCCCTGGTGCGTGTGCTGGGGGTACGGCCTGGGTAACTAACTAGTGCCTTATTACAACAAACTCTCACGTGTGGACTTTGCGCTCCATATACCCGGCGGCTCCTCATGCACAACAGGTGCTACTGGGTCATCGGGAGACACCTAAACCCTGCACAACACCGATCCACCTCGACAGTCCCGGACACCACTGGGCGGAGTGAAAACTCACACCTCGTTCGCCTCCTCTCTGTGATCGTCACAGCTGGAAATAAACATTTTCTTTGCAGATTTATATTGCAGGCTGTTTGGGGTCAGGGCCGCATTGTTTGGGGGGTGGGGCTTTAGATTTCCCAACAATCACGCTGCTTAAAAAAATATATTAGTCGAGAAACAGAGCAGGAGGGGGTGGGGTGGGCATAAGGAGCAGTCGGAAGGGAGATTAGTGCGGATTGTGTGGGGTACTTATAATAACTCAAGGTTTTGTAAAATAACAATTTTTATGACCTTTGGAACAGCCTAGTCTGTGTGTCTTTTGTCTGCATGTGTATGTGAAAATCCCAACTGAAATCCGACAAACCCTTCACCACAACCACCCAGTCAGTCAATAAACTTTATTCAGTTTTTATATACAAAACCATAAAAGTTACACGGATACAATACACACACAAAAAAAGTGCAATATTGATATCATTTAAAAAGAAAAACCCATGCTCCATTATTACACAGAAGGTCACTTAAAATCTTGTCATGGTTAATAGACTCTACATGTCCATAAAGTGCCTGGATTTCAACGAAGCTTTTAAAAACCCTACAATAAAAATAATATAATCATCCTTCAGCAGTTGAAGATGCATAAGTGCTGGTCTGACTTGTTTAATACTCAGTTTCTTTAAAATATGGACTAGAAAATGCCTCCTGGGGGACTTCATACAATCTGCATAACAACATAAAGTGCAGCAGATCCTAAGGAGACTTATTGTCACAGCCAAAGGCCGCTAGCACTTGACCTCTTCAAACCCCCAAGGTGCTTGCTAACAGAAAGTGAAAAAGATTCAACCGGAACCTTGTTAAAAGAAATTTTTCATGTGACGTCAAGGATCCCATAAGATATGGTTCTGATAGAGGCGTCAATTTAAGAAAGAGATAATCCCGAACACTCGGTTTCTGGGCCTCTACTGCCTCTCGATCTGCACACCTTCGGTTCAAAAAGGCTACCTTGGTAAATTCCATGTCCTTTTTCTCTATAACATCTGGCTTACAGAAACCGGTCGTGGGAAGCTTGATTCAGGTCCAGGGAAGACACGGCTTGGCAGTTCGGGCTGGACTGTTTCCATGAGGCCCAGGGTCAGACTGATTTGCATATAGCCGTGTCTGAACTGGGGTGGCAGAGTGGGCTAAGGAACGGTGATGGATTAAACCCAGATCAGTTGACTGGGGGTGAGTGTTTGTATTGTCAACGCTCCGTCCATCGCCACCTTTGGTTTTTCTTTGTTCGCCATAAGTTGGCAGGGTATGCTCAGACGTGAGTCCCTTGTTCACTTTGCCACTGGAGTCAAGCAATTCCGGCGGAAGACGGCTGTAATGCCAGAAACCGGTCCTGGGAAGCTTGATTTCGGTCCAGGGAAGACATAGCTTGGCAGTTCGAGCTGGACTGTTCCCATGAGGCCCAGGGTCAGACTGATTTGCATATGGCCATGTCTGAACTGGGGTAGCGGAGTGAGCAAAAGAACGGTGATGGATTAAACCCAGATCAGTTGACTGGGGGTGAGTGTTTGTATTGTCAATGCTCCGTCCATCGCCACCTTTTGTTTTTCTTTGTTCGCCCTAAGTTGGCAGGCTATGCTCAGACGTGAGTCCCTTGCTCACTTTGCCACTGGAGTCAGGCAAGCTCGGCTGAAGACGGCTGTAATGCCAGAAACCGGTCCTGGGAAGCTTGATTCCGGTCCAGGGAAGACATGGCTTGGCAGTTCGGGCTGGACTGTTCCCATGAGGAACAGGGTCAGACTGATTTGCATATGGCCATGTCTGAACTGGGGTGGCGGAGTGAACTAAACAACGGTGATGGATTAAACCGAGATCAGTTGACTGGGGGTGAGTGTTTGTATTGTCAACGCTCCGTCCATCGCCACCTTTGGTTTTTCTTTGTTCGCCCAAAGTTGGCAGGGTATGCTCAGACGTGAGTCCCTTGTTCACTTTGCCACTGGAGTCAGGCAAGCCCAGCTGAAGACGGCTGTAATGCCAGAACCCGGTCCTGGGAAGCTTGATTCCGGTCCAGGGAAGACATGGCTTGGCAGTTAGGGCTGGACTGTTCCCATGAGGCACACGGTCAGACTGATTTGCATATGGCCATGTCTGAACTGGGGTGGCAGAGTGGGCACAAAAACAATGGATTTAGGCCCAGATCTCTGTACTGGGGTGAATGTATGGCATTGTTCTGCATTCTGTCCATCAAATGTGGTTTTTGCATTTGTCACCCCGAGTGGGATGGGTATGCTCAGACATGAGTCCCATGCACTCCACACCACTGGATTCAAGCAAGCCGGGCTGAAGACGGCTGGAATGCCAGAAACCGGTCTGTAGGAGAGTAGGGTCTGCAATCCTATGATCACCCAGATTTTTTTGCTTTTGTTTCACTGGTTTACGACTTTCTCTGGCTTTGGGCCTGCCAATCAGACCCACAGCCTGGCTGTTCTCTCTCTAAATTATTACATGTACCCTAGGTGCATTTACCAATTGGAACTGGGCCACCTTATCAGACCCTGTAACTCAGGGCATAGGTGTACCCAGGGCCTACCAGGGGCTGAAGCATGTATTATGCCACCCCTGGCTGGCCTCCTAAATCTGACACAACTGGCTGCATGACAGCTGGGGCAAAGTCGTGTAATCACCCTTTGCTGTAGATATAGTATACCTATATCTAACCCTAAAAATGGACACACAGATTCCTATCAGTCACTCCTATGGCAGGCCTTAACAATCCTGAAGGCAGAGTGCATGGAATCGTGTGAAATGGTGCTCTGGCATGAGCTGAGCCCGTTTGCAGCTTGCGGAATCAAGTCCTAATAGCTGTTCCATGATACTCTTAAGTGCATTATAATCCTCGCGGTTAAATGCTATCTTTGGTATTGCTTTATCAAAACATGTCGAGTAAGGTGTCATACGAATTGGAATACTAACCCCTCGCCAATTCTGGCGACGGGGTTAGTATTCCACCCTTCTAGAGGGACACGACATGTATGTAACTGTGAACCCCGGTTAAAGTTAAACGAAGCCTCAGCTCCACAAAATGGATGCTGCCACCACAGACACGAGTCTGACCTCCTGCTGCTGGGAGTCCTTCCAGCGAGGAGAGCTTGGACAAAGGGTTTCCTGTCCGGGGCGGTGCTAGCACCATCCCAGACAGGGTTTTGTGTATCCTGGGTAGGCAGGGCTTTAAAGGAAGGTGACTGCTGAGTGGCACCCCGGTGCTCACTACGCATAGGCCGGTCAGAACCAGTTCCAGGGGCACACCAGCCCCTGACCTGGGGAAAGTCCGGCATGGGAGAGGGGTGTAACCACCCCCCTTCCTAGTCCCACCCATAGGCAGGACCTAGTCACCGGGTCAGCCCCTTTTCTTAGTATAAAGATAGGAGCAGGCCCCCTGTTCAAATTAGATGATCTTTGGAATCAAGACACGACTTTCTACAAAAGGACTTCAAGATTTCTTCTTCAAGATTCTCCCTTGTGACTAAGGAGTAGTCACCCTGCACCCGCAGGCACCATCTTAAGAACACTGCGGTCTGCTGCAAGTCCTTCCTCAGGAATCCGACGACCCAGCTCGACAAGACCCGGCTTCCCTGGCACCTCTGACCTCTACTCACCCCTACAGCCAAGCTGAGAACCGTGAGTACGACGAGACCTCGAGGGACCGGCCATCTTCAAGACTGCACGACTTTTTTACAGCAAGCCCGCCGAGTAATCCACTGGTGAGTGCTTTGGGGTCCGAGAAGCCCCGACCCTGAGCAGCTCCAGCACCGAAGATCAGCCCTCCAGCATCTCCACGATCTGCGTGGGGCCCTTCTGCTTTTTGCTGCTCACCGCGTTGTTTGGCTACTAGCCCGCTGGCTTGTGGCCTTCTTAACAACGCCCGACGACATCACTGCTGCTGGTCTGGTTGCTCCAGACTGGCCCTTGCTCCCTTCCAAAAGAGGAGCACCCCGGACCCTCCTGGTCCACTCAAGACGCCATTTTAGGTCCACCTTGTGGGCTTGAATTAGCCAAGGCTTTGTTGCCCAATCCTGGGTCCAGCGACGCCGACAGCTTCATCCATCGTGGGACAGCTTGCTCCTCCATCCTGGTCACCGACAACGCCTCCTGGTCCGTGAGATCTGCAGAGCCCAGTGTCGCCCACTCACCTAGTCGAGGTGACTACCATCCGGTGCCCTCCTGGTGCCACCTGACTACTGGCTAGTAGTCACGAACTTGGTCCCCTCTGCTTTCAGGTATCATCCATCTTCAAGATCCAGGCTTGGATCACTCCGAACTTTCTTCACTGGTCGCCTGCCAGCATCTTTCTTCCAGGCTCCTGGTCCGTCTACGAGGATTCCCGACGTCTTTTGAGACCTATGCAACTGCAGCCCCTGGGCTAGGTAACCTCGGCATTTCGGTGCCCCAGCATAGCCTCACTATCCAAGGGTCAGAATCCACTTTCGTTTTCCTCCTACCAGGTCGGGTTCGCCCGAGAACACTAACTCTGTGAAATCTAGCTACCATAGACTTTGTCCCGCATCACGCGTGAGAGTGCACACTCTGCACCCGAGTCCCCTGGGTCTCCTAGAAGTAATCTAACGATTCTATAGTCAAGTCCTAGCGATTCCAAAGCCTATTAGTACTGTACTTACCTGCTAGTAATTTCGCATTCCACTTTTAGAGTATATGGTTTTCCGTGCCCCTCGGGCATTTGTATATACTGTGCTAACTTAAGTATTTTCGTAAGAGTTTTGTTTTGTGCTTAGTACCCTGTCCTCATAAAGAGTACAGGGCTGTTGTGATTCTAATAAATACACTGTTTATTTTCATAACACTTGTGTGGTGTCCTTTCACTTGGTGTTCAAGGGGTATATGTGTGGTATAACAGCTGGCTTAGCACGCCCTCTCGAGTCTTTAGCCTTAGACTGCTCGTATCCACGCTACTAGGATAGCTGGTCTATAAGGTTGACTTACAACCAATCATCAATAAGGGTTGTTGGACTGATACATAGTGTTCACTAGAATAGTGAGCATTGCATATCAGGCCACCTTCTCACATTGGTGAGCAGCGGTTGGGATTTGAGCTTGCTGTTGTTTTACCACACGTATCCTAAGAATATCTTGTGAAAGATCACATAAGTACTTCAGGTACATATAACTTAGCTTAGAATACTCTGAGTTCTACTGAACCAGCTGTTGTAGCTCCTCAAGGCTTAGCACACCTTGGCTGCAACTCTTAGCAAGGGATCAGTAGGCAAACACATAGTGTAGGTAGGTGCATCACTTACACCACACTAGAATCAGCATGTCAGGCAAAGGAGGAAAACTCTGAGTCTCCCCTTGTGTCAGTGGCCCTTCCACAGGTCACTTCCAGATATGCTGCTCTTAGCTTCCAGGAGATGAGGCAAATCTGCACATCCAGGAAGCTAAAACAGGGTTCTAACCCTACAATTCCCTTTCTGATTGGTCTCTTAGAGACTTATGATGCCAGGAGGGCTGGTAACCCAGACTCTTCTAATCCAGATGGGAACATGCCTCCCCTAGAGGGAACCAGAGGAGACCCTGACCTAATCCACCTCTCAG
This sequence comes from Lissotriton vulgaris, assembly GCF_964263255.1. Lineage (NCBI taxonomy): Eukaryota > Metazoa > Chordata > Amphibia > Caudata > Salamandridae > Lissotriton > Lissotriton vulgaris. Next base: position 11,297,605 of record NC_141693.1, on the reverse strand, counting down.
CTGAGACTGAGGAGGGGGAGGAGGATGAGGATCTATCTGGGGATGAGGCAGATAAGGGACAGGTGGAGGTCGTCAGACTAAGCAGGTCCAACTTAAGTAGGCATGAGAATGGATTTAGGGGACCCCTGGGCCCACTCTCAGGCCAGCTTAACATTGGGAATGGACGAGTTAGGTCTCTATCCAGAGGCTCTAACAGATCCCTTCAAACCAATGGCTCTCACAACTCTTCTCACAAAGGGATGACACCGCAACTCCGAGACGTCATCAACTGCTCCTTCAACTCCGCCACCTTCCCGGAAAACTGGAAACACGCTGAACTCACCGCCCTTCTGAAAAAACCCACAGCGGACCCCACCGAACTCAAAAATTACCGACCCATTTCGCTCCTTCCATTCCCGGCCAAAGTTATCGAGAAAGCTGTCAACAACCAGCTCGCCGCTTTCCTCGAAGCCAACAAATCCCTCGACTCCTCACAATCTGGCTTCAGAGCAAAACACAGCACCGAGACCGCCCTCATCGCAGCAACAGACGACATTCGAACTCTACTGGACAATGGAGACACAGTCGCCCTCATCCTCCTCGACCTCTCTGCAGCATTCGACACAGTCTGCCACAGCACCCTTTTACAACGTCTCAGCAACATCGGAATACAAGGAAAAGCACTTGAATGGATCACCTCGTTCCTCACCGGAAGAACCCAGAGAGTCCGCCTTCCACCATTCAAGTCCGAGGCCACCGAGGTCATCTGTGGCGTACCACAAGGATCCTCACTCAGCCCCACCCTCTTCAACGTATACATGAGCCCCCTCGCGACCATCGCCCGCCAACACAACCTCAACATCATCTCTTACGCGGATGACACTCAACTAATCCTTTCTCTCACCAAGGACCCCAGCACCGCCAAAACTAACCTACACGAAGGAATGAAAGAAGTTGCTGAATGGATGAAACATAGCCGTCTGAAACTGAACTCAGATAAAACAGAAGTCCTCATCCTAGGTACATCCCCCTCTGCATGGGACGACTCTTGGTGGCCGGAAGCCCTTGGAAAAGCACCCATCCCGACAGACCACGCACGGAACCTAGGCGTTATCCTGGATTCTTCACTTTCAATGAACAGACAAGTCAGCGCCGTATCCTCATCCTGCTTCAACATTCTTCGCATGCTGAAAAAAACATTTCGCTGGATCCCCACCGAAACCAGGAAAACAGTCACCCATGCTTTGGTCACGAGCCGACTGGACTACGGAAACACCCTCTACGCAGGTACTACCGCTAAACTCCTGAAGAAACTCCAACGAATCCAAAACGCCTCAGCCAGAATCATATTAGACATCCCACGCAACGAACACATCTCTGGTCACCTGAAAGACCTCCACTGGCTACCCGTCAATAAGAGAATCACTTTCCGACTGCTAACCCACGCACACAAATCACTCTACGACATCGGACCAGAATGCCTCAACTCACGACTGTCCTTCTACACCCCCTCCCGCCAACTACGTTCTTCCAGCCAAGCCCTCGCCACTGTTCCTCGCATCAACAAGACCACCATGGGAGGCAGATCCTTCTCATACCTGGCCGCTAAAACATGGAACTCACTCCCCACTTACCTCCGCCTTACCCAGAACCACCTAGCATTCAGAAAGCAACTTAAAACGTGGATATTTGACAAGTAATCCTCCTCCCCTTCCTTAGCGCCTTGAGACCCTCTGGGTATGTAGTGCGCTATACAAATTATCTGACTTGACTTGACTGACTTGACCTCAGAGGAGAGTGTATGAAGCTAAAGAAAGGGCAGTCAATCTGAGGATTGAAAGGGAAGAACTTGCCCTGGCCAAAGAGAGGCTTGCCTTTGCTAGAGAGCAACAGTTAAGTGGGGTAGTCCCCACTGGTGGCAGCATTATACCTAGCAATAGGGAAAGGAGTTTTGATACAAAGCACCTGAATAAGATAGTGCCCCCCTTTAAACAAGGGGATGACATCCACAAATGGATTACTGCTTTGGAGAGGGCCTGCACTGTGCAGGGTGTTCCCCAGAGTCAGTGGGCAGCTATCTTGTGGCTCTCCTTTGAAGGTAAAGGTAGAGATAAGCTCCTCACTACTAGAGTGGAGGATGCTAACAATTACCAAATCCTGAAGAATACACTGATTGATGGGTTTGGCCTAACCACTGAGCAGTACAGGTTGCTGTTCAGGGATACCCAGAAAACTCAGTCTCAGGATTGGTCTGATTTCGTAGATTGTGCCACTAAGGCTTTGGAGGGCTGGTTGCTGGGCAGTAAGGTTACTGATTATACAGGATTGTACAATTTGATCATGAGAGAACAAATTTTAAACAATTGTCAGAACCAGTTGTTGCATCAGCATCTTGTTGACTCAGATCTGACCTCTCCCCAAGAATTGGGAAAGAAGGCAGACAGATGGGTCAGAACAAGAGTTAAGCAGAACCAGGGCCAGAATCAAGGTGGTCAGAAGAAAGCAGACCAGAAGGGTAAAGATTCTAAGGGGGAACAAAATGACCAGAAGTCTTCGACAGGTCCCCAACAACCCAAAGAGGGTGGGGGTCAGGCTCCCCAGAAAAAGAAGAATCAAGAAGGCCAGTCCAAAAGGTGGTGCCAATACTGCAAAAGTAAAACTCACTGGTTTAGTGAGTGCACCAAGAAAGGAGGAGGGCTGACTCCTGCCACTGCAGCCCCTAAGGCACCTGTGCCCCCTAGTACAGTCAGCAGTGGTAGTGCACCTCCCAAGGGTTTAGTTGGGTTAACCTTGGGTTCTGAGGGGTATGACAACTTAGTTGGCACACTCACTCAGGCTGTCCTTGTCTGTACAGGGGATGTGGATATGTCCCCTGATGTCAGTCCCAATACTTTGGGCAAATACAGACAGACACCTTTAATCAATGGAAGAATGGCTCAGGCCTATAGAGACACTAGTGCCAGTGTCACAATGGTGACACCTAACTTTGTGGACCCTGGACAAATCATGCCAGGTACAGATTTCCTGGTGACCAATGCAAGCAATGTCACTACCAGTCATAGTATGGCAATTGTTGCTTTCTCCTGGGGAGGGGTAAATGGCCAGAAAAAGGTTGTTGTTAGCTCAGACCTCCCAGTGGATTGTTTGTTGGGCAATGATTTGGAGTCATCACAATGGTCAGAAGTGGAGCAGAGGACTCACATGGAGATGTTAGGCTTGCCAGCACATGTGTTCGCTGTGACTAAGTCACAGGCCAGAAAATGCCCCACTGAACAGGTGCTGGATCCTGGAACAATGGACCAGACACCTTCCAAGAAGAAGAGCAGTAGGGTTAAGGCATTGCCTTCCCCCTTGCCCCGGGTTGAGGATCAAGTCTCAGAGGAGGCTGACCTACAAGAATTGAGGGAAACTGAGCCTAAAGAATTTGAACTTGATCAAGTTGAATTTCTGGGCTCAGGGGGACCCTCAAGAGAAGACCTGGGGAAGGAACAGTTAGACTGCCCTTCCCTTGAACCCCTCAGACAGCAGGCTGCTGCTGAGGCTGCTGGGAACGCCACAGGTACCCACAAGGTATACTGGGATGATGGACTCCTGTACACTGAGGCAAGAGACCCCAAGCCTGGCATGACCAGGAGGCTAGTTGTACCCTTGACTCAGAGAGGTTTCCTTCTAACCTTGGCCCAGGAGATTCCCTTAGCAGGTCACTTAGGCCAGACAAAGACTTGGGACAGGCTTGTCTCACACTTTCACTGGCCTCACATGAATGAGGATACCAAGGAGTTTTGTCGCTCCTGTGTCACTTGCCAAGCCAGTGGTAAGTCAGGTGGCACAACAAAGGCCCTCCTGATACCAATGCCTGTGGTGGGGGTGCCCTTTGAAAGAGTGGGGATTGATATTGTTGGTCCAATGGAACCCCAGACAGCATCAGGGCACAAGTTTATACTGGTGGTAGTGGATCATGCCACCAGGTATCCTGAAGCTATTCCCCTTAGGACCACTACAGCACCTGTAGTGGCAAGGACCCTAGTTGGAGTGTTCTCCAGAGTGGGCTTCCCTAAGGAGGTTGTCTCTGACAGAGGTGCAAACTTCATGTCAAGCTACTTAACTGCTATGTGGAAGGAATGTGGTGTCAACTACAAGTTCACCACACCCTATCACCCACAGTGCAATGGGCTTGTTGAGAGGTTCAACAGGACCCTAAAAGGGATGATTCATGGACTACCTGAAAAGCTCAGGCGTAGATGGGATGTCCTGATACCCTGCCTTCTGTTTGCTTACAGAGAGGTCCCACAAAAGGGGGTTGGCTACAGCCCTTTTGAACTTTTGTATGGGCATCCTGTGAGAGGCCCCCTGTGTTTGGTGAAGGAAGGATGGGAGAGACCTCTCAAAAAGCCTGCAACCAACATAGTGGACTATGTACTTGGTCTCCGCTCCAGGATGGCTGAGTATATGGAGAAGGCATCTGAAAACCTTAAGGCCAGTCAAGAACTACAAAAAGCTTGGCATGACCAAAAGGCTGTCCTGACTGTTTACCAGCCTGGACAGAAGGTGTGGGTGTTGGAGCCAGTGGCCCCAGCAGCACTCAAAGACAAATGGTCTGGGCCCCACACAATTCTTGAGCAAAAGGGAGAAGTCACCTACCTGGTGGACCTTGGAACTCCCAGGAGCCCCCACAGGGTATTCCATGTCAACAGGCTCAAAGCATATGTCGACAGGAAGGACATGAGCTTGCTCATGGCCATTGATGAGGGACAGGAGGAAGAGAGTGACCCTCTCCCAGACCTGCTCACTCAGAATCCTGATGATGGATCAGTGGATGGCGTTGTCTTTTGTGGCAGCCTCTCTGAACATCAACAGAAAGACTGTAAACAGGTTCTTCAGTCTTTCAGACATATGTTCTCTCTAACACCCAGTCAGACCAATTGGTGTACCCATGAGGTTGATACTGGTGACAGCTTGCCAGTTAAGAGTAAAATCTACAGGCAGCCTGATCATGTTAGAGACTGCATCAAAACTGAAGTGCAGAAAATGTTGGAGTTGGGAGTCATTGAACCCTCAGATAGCCCTTGGGCTAGTCCAGTAGTTCTAGTGCCAAAACCTCACACCCAGGGTGGTAAGAAAGAGATGAGGTTCTGCGTAGACTACAGGGGTCTCAATGCAGTCACTAAGACTGATGCCCACCCAATACCAAGGGCAGATGAGCTTATAGATAGATTGGCTTCTGCCAACTACTTAAGCACATTTGACCTGACAGCTGGGTATTGGCAAATCAGTTTAGCTGAGGATGCCAAGCCCAAGACAGCATTTTCAACCCCTGGTGGGCATTATCAATTTGTGGTAATGCCCTTTGGTCTGAAAAATGCACCTGCCACCTTCCAAAGGTTGGTGAATCATGTCCTCACTGGGCTGGATGACTTCTGTGCAGCATATCTTGATGATATTGCTGTCTTTAGCTCCACCTGGGAGGATCACCTGGTCCACCTGAGGAAAGTGTTAGAGGCTCTGCAAGCAGCAGGCCTCACTATCAAGGCCACCAAGTGCCAGATAGGGCAGACACAGGTTGTATACCTGGGCCACCTTGTAGGTGGAGGCCAGGTTCAGCCACTGGAGAGCAAAATACAGTCAATCAGGGACCGGGCTCCTCCAACCACCCAGACTCAGGTTCGAGCTTTCTTGGGCCTGACTGGTTACTACAGAAAGTTTGTCAGGAACTATGGATCCGTTGTGACTCCATTAAATGAACTGACAAGTAAGAAAATGCCAAAAAAGGTTCAGTGGACAGCAGGCTGTCAAAAAGCATTCGATGACCTAAAGCAAGCCATGTGCACAGCAACTATCCTCAAGAGTCCAGACTACTCCAAACCATTCATTGTCCAAACAGATGCTTCTGAGCTGGGTGTGGGAGCTGTTCTATCTCAACTGAATTTTGATGGTCTAGATCAGCCCATTGCTTTTATAAGCAGAAGGCTGACCCCCAGAGAGGAGAATTGGTCAGCTATTGAGAGGGAGGCCTTTGCTGTGGTTTGGGCCCTGAAGAAGCTGAGGCCATACTTGTTTGGCACTCACTTCAAGATTCAGACCGACCATAAGCCCCTCTTGTGGCTAAATCAGATGAAGGGTGAAAACCCCAAACTGCTTAGGTGGTCCATTTCCCTACAGGGGATGGACTTTACAGTGGAACATAGACCTGGTACTGATCATGGCAATGCCGATGGGCTCTCCAGATATTTCCACTTAGAACAAGAAGACTCACCTGGTCAAGGTTAGCTTATTGTCCCAAAGTTTGGGGGGGGGTCATGTAGGAGAGTAGGGTCTGCAATCCTATGATCACCCAGATTTTTGTTGCTTTTGTTTCACTGGTTTATGACTTTCTCTGGCTGTGGGCCTGCCAATCAGACCCACAGCCTGGCTGTTCTCTCTCTAAATTATCACATGTACCCTAGGTGCATTTACCAATTGGAACTGGGCCACCTTATCAGACCCTGTAACTCAGGGCATAGGTGTACCCAGGGCCTACCAGGGGCTGAAGCATGTATTATGCCACCCCTGGCTGGCCTCCTAAATCTGACACAACTGGCTGCATGACAGCTGGGGCAAAGTCGTGTAATCACTAACCCTGGGCGGAGTTGGCGGAGTGGGGCTTCGCGGAGCTACGCGAAGTGGGCGAGAAACTACGCCCACCTCAGCACTCCGCGTAGCCCCACTCCGCAAACACCACTGGCCGCCAGCCCCACCACCCGCCTCCCTCCCGCCCTCCCTAAATACTTTAAATTAAAGGAGTCAAATAATTTAAAATGCACTTACCTTGCCCGCCGCTGCCCGCTGCGTCCCCGGGGCTCGCTATCTTCCGTCTTCCGTCTTCTTTACTAATGCGCATGCGCGGGCGGCCGCGCATGCGCATTTCTCACGAGAAAATGCGCATGCGCGGCCGCCTGCGCATGCGCATTAGTAAAGAAGACGGAAGATGGAAGATAGCGAGCCCCGGGGACGCGGCGGGCAGCGGCGGGCAAGGTAAGTGCGTTTTAAATTATTTGATTTCTTTAATTGAAAGTATTTAGGGAGGGCGGGAGGGAGGCGGGTGGCGGCCAGCTACGCTCCGTCTGCGGAGCATGCGTAGTGCCGCCTGGCTACGCCCGCTCCGCAAAATGCGGAGTAGGAGGCACTACGCACACTCCGTGCACGGAGCGTAGCTGGCCGCCCACCCCTAGTAATCACCCTTTGCTGTAGATATAGTATACCTATATCTAACCCTAAAAATGGACACACAGATTCCTATCAGTCACTCCTATGGCAGGCCTTAACAATCCTGAAGGCAGAGTGCATGGAATCGTGTGAAATGGTGCTCTGGCATGAGCTGAGCCCATTTGCAGCTTTTTGCAGTCCTAATAGCTGTTCCATGATAACGCATACCATATACTCTTAAGTGCATTATAATCCTCGCGGTTAAATGCTATCTTTGGTATTGCTTTATCAAAACATGTCGAGTAAGGTGTCATACGAATTGGAATACTAACCCCTCGCCAATTCTGGCGACGGGGTTAGCATTCCACCCTTCTAGAGGGACACGACATGTATGTAACTGTGAACCCCGGTTAAAGTTAAACGAAGCCTCAGCTCCACAAAATGGATGCTGCCACCACAGACACGAGTCTGACCTCCTGCTGCTGGGAGTCCTTCCAGCGAGGAGAGCTTGGACAAAGGGTTTCCTGTCCGGGGCGGTGCTAGCACCATCCCAGACAGGGTTTTGTATATCCTGGGTAGGCAGGGCTTTACAGGAAGGTGACTGCTGAGTGGCACCCCGGTGCTCACTACGCATAGGCCGGTCAGAACCAGTTCCAGGGGCACACCAGCCCCTGACCTGGGGAAAGTCCGGCATGGGAGAGGGGTGTAACCACCCCCCTTCCTAGTCCCACCCATAGGCAGGACCTAGTCACCGGGTCAGCCCCTTTTCTTAGTATAAAGATAGGAGCGGGCCCCCTGTTCAAATTAGATCATCTTTGGAATCAAGACACGACTTTCTACAAAAGGACTTCAAGATTTCTTCTTCAAGATTCTCCCTTGTGACTAAGGAGTAGTCACCCTGCACCCGCAGGCACCATCTTAAGAACACTGCGGTCTGCTGCAAGTCCTTCCTCAGGAATCCGACGACCCAGCTCGACGAGACCCGGCTTCCCTGGCACCTCTGACCTCTACTCACCTCTACAGCCAAGCTGAGAACCGTGAGTGCGACGAGACCTCGAGGGACCGACCATCTTCAAGACTGCACGACTTCTTTACAGCAAGCCCGCCGAGTAATCCACTGGTGAGTGCTTTGGGGTCCGAGAAGCCCCGACCCTGAGCAGCTCCAGCACCGAAGATCAGCCCTCCAGCATCTCCACGATATGCGTGGGGCCCTTCTGCTTTTTGCTGCTCACCGCGTTGTTTGGCTACTAGCCCGCTGGCTTGTGGCCTTCTTAACGACGCCCGACGACATCACTGCTGCTGGTCTGGTTGCTCCAGACTGGCCCTTGCTCCCTTCCAAAAGAGGAGCACCCCGGACCCTCCTGGTCCACTCAAGACGCCATTTTAGGTCCACCTTGTGGGCTTGAATTAGCCAAGGCTTTGTTGCCCAATCCTGGGTCCAGCGACGCCGACAGCTTCATCCATCGTGGGACAGCTTGCTCCTCCATCCTGGTCACTGACAACGCCTCCTGGTCCGTGAGATCTGCAGAGCCCAGCGTCGCCCACTCACCTAGTCGAGGTGACTACCATCCGGTGCCCTCCTGGTGCCACCTGACTACTGGCTAGTAGTCACGAACTTGGTCCCCTCTGCTTTCAGGTATCATCCATCTTCAAGATCCAGGCTTGGATCACTCCGAACTTTCTTCACTGGTCGCCTGCCAGCATCTTTCTTCCAGGCTCCTGGTCCGTCTACGAGGATTCCCGACGTCTTTTGAGACCTATGCAACTGCAGCCCCTGGGCTAGGTAACTTCGGCATTTCGGTGCCCCAGCATAGCCTCACTATCCAAGGGTCAGAATCCACTTTCGTTTTCCTCCTACCAGGTCGGGTTCGCCCGAGAACACTAACTCTGTGAAATCTAGCTACCATAGACTTTGTCCCGCATCACGCGTGAGAGTGCACACTCTGCACCCGAGTCCCCTGGGTCTCCTAGAAGTAATCTAACGATTCTATAGTCAAGTCCTAGCGATTCCAAAGCCTATTAGTACTGTACTTACCTGCTAGTAATTTCGCATTCCACTTTTAGAGTATATGGTTTTCCGTGCCCCTCGGGCATTTGTATATACTGTGCTAACTTAAGTATTTTCGTAAGAGTTTTGTTTTGTGCTTAGTACCCTGTCCTCATAAAGAGTACAGGGCTGTTGTGATTCTAATAAATACACTGTTTATTTTCATAACACTTGTGTGGTGTCCTTTCACTTGGTGTTCAAGGGGTATATGTGTGGTATAACAGATGGCTTAACACGCCCTCTCCAGTCTTTAGCCTTAGACTGCTCGTATCCACGCTACTAGGATAGCTGGTCTATAAGGTTGACTTACAACCAATCATCAATAAGGGTTGTTGGACTGATACATAGTGTTCACTAGAATAGTGAGCATTGCATATCAGGCCACCTTCTCACACGGTCCTCTGAAGCTTTTTTCCGGTCCAGGTAAGGCATGGCTTGGCAGTTCGGGCTGGACTGTTCCCATGAGGCACAGGGTCAGACTGATTTGCATATGGCCATGTCTGAACTGTGGTGGTGTGGAGTGCAAAAAAACGATGGATTTAGGCCCAGATTTCTGTACTGGGGTGAATGTATGACATTGTTCTGCATTCTGTCCATCAACTGTGGTTTTTGCATTTGTCACCCCGAGTGGGATGGGTATGCTCAGACGTGAGTCCCATGCACTCCACACCACTGAATTCAAGCAAGCCGGGCTGAAGACGGCTGGAATGCCAGAAACCGGTCCTCTGAAGCTTGTTTCCGGTCCAGGGAAGGCATGGCTTGGCAGTTCGGGCTGGACTGTTCCCATGAGGCACAGGGTCAGACTGATTTGCATATGACCATGTCTGAACTGGGGTGGTGTGGAGTGCAAAAAAACGATGGATTTAGGCCCAGATCTCTGTACTGGGGTGAATATATGACATTGTTCTGCATTCTGTCCATCAACTGTGGTTTTTGCATTTGTCACCCATGAGGCACAGGGTCAGACTGATTTGCATATGGCCATGTCTGAACTAGGGTGGCGGAGTGAGCTAAAGAACAGTGATGGGTTAAACCCAGATCAGTTGACTGGGGGTGAGTGTTTGCATTGTCAACGCTCCGTCCATCGCCACCTTTGGTTTGTCTTTTTTTACAGAATAAATCGCCCCTCCCTATCCACTCAAATCCTCTTTTAATGTAATTGAGCCAGAAAATACGGGCCATGTTATCTAGGGACAAACATTCTTTTAAAATCAATTTGGTAGGGATTAAATCATCATTAAGCCAACACTTTAACCAAAAGGTCAAGGGGCCCAGAGCAAGAGTGTCACTTAAGTAGGAGACCCCCAACTTCTCATGTACTGCCATATTATTCGAGGTTCCTTTCGGGACACTTAATAATCTTTTTTAGGAACCCATTTTCCACTACCTGGAGGGGTTCTATTGCCGAGTGTCCCCAGATCTCCCTACCGTAGCTTGCTATGGCTAAACTTTTAGCTTGGTACACTTGTAGCATGGCTCCTGTTGGTTTCTTCCCCACTTTAGAGGCAAAATTAAAAATGGCTGCATTAACCCGGATCAGATCCCCTTTTTTTCTCTGAATTAGGGGGTCCCATTTAAGTTGATTGTCAAATAAGACCCCTAAATAGGAGAAAACACTTGTACGGGGAATCTTATCATTGCCAGTTCTAAATCTTTTTTGTGTGTTTCCCCACTTTCATAACATAGGACTTCGAGTTATTGATAGTCAAGGCCCGTTCTGACATAAAACCAGAGAATGCAGTTAAAAGGGTATGTAGGGCCCTGTTCAGTTCTAGATATTAGGACTGCGTCATCCGTGTAAAGCAAAACAGGAACACCCCGCCGTCCTACATAAGGGAAGTCAGCTTCAGTTCCCCTCAGCACACTTTCTAATTCATTAATATAAAATTAAATAAAAAAGGCGCAAGAATGCAGCCTTGCCGAGACTTCCTTCTTAATCTCAAAGTCCCTTGATACCTGCTGATCTTGTGTGAATCTGACATTGGCTTTGGTCGATGAGTGCAGGTCCCCAAGAAAGTTAACAATGCTAACTTCCACCCCCATTGCCCTCATGGACTGCCACAACTTTACCCTGTTTACACAGTCAAAAGCAGATGACAGATCCATGAAGGCAAGGTGGATTCCCCGGGACGAGCGACAATGTATTTACTCAATACCATATATAAATTAAGACACTAGGCGACAGTGGAGCGCCTCGGCCGGAAACCATACTGGACATCCGACATAATAACAGGATTCTCATCTGCCCAAGTAGTTAATCTCTGTAAGAGGACCCTACCCACCACTTTGACCACTGAGTCAATAAGTGAAATTGGTCTATAGCAGTGGGTACTACTTCTATCGCCCTTTTTAAAAACAGGGACTATGGTTGAGGAAACCCAAGACTGAGGATACCCATTTTTTGCTGCAGCATTAAATAGTGACGTAAGAACCTGGGTCCAAAATAAGGGGTCTGATTTGAATAAGTCAGGGGGGATCCCATCTGGGCCTGGGGCTTTGTTGATGGTAAGCCCCTGGATTCCATACATGATTTCACTCATATCAAAACTTATCACAGCGTCCTCGCTGCTCCGGGGTTCTCAATGGGTAAGCTTAAGAGGGCAGTCAAATATGGTTTTAAAATGGAGTACCCACACCTCCTCAGTGATGTTTGCCACCAGGTGACCCCCCCCCCTTCTTTGTCGAACAGGGGCCCGTTCATGACACTCCAAAACCTTGCGCTATTCCTCAGGTGCTAGAATCAATTAACTCCTCCGTGCGTCATCCTTCAAGGCAACCTTTTGATTGGCCAGGGCTAGTTTATAATCCTTGCGTCATGCACTGACTTCAGATTGCACTCTTGGTTTGGCCGCCAGAGCTTCCCTCAGACGCTTAGCTGATTTGGAGCAAAGGGCGTCAAACCATCTTGAGCCATGTGGTGTAATACCTCTGGCTGGAGCACTTAACAATTCGCACACTTTTTGCGCTATTACTTTGTAGGCGCCAAGGATCTCATTAGGGGTGGACCTCTCGGATGTGCATAGTGACAGTTCATGGGCGAAAGTTGATTTCACATTGTCGTAGAAACTGTCAGGAGATACCTGGGACCACTTTATTCTACGCTTTCCATCCATCGGTTTCATGGTACCTCTATTAGGGGCCTTTCCAATTTTAGTCATAAATGGGCCCGACAGATACACTGTTAGAGGATTGTGGTCACTAAATTCACTTTCTAAAATGTTAAAAGTGTTAAAAGAGGATTGCAACGACAAAGAGATTAGAATGAAATCAATAAAAGATCCTCTTCCATTTCCTTTATATGTTGGTATAAGGAAATGGGTAGATGGGTCAGTTAAGGACATCATGACCACCAAGTCAAATTCATTTAACAGGTTATTAAGCTGGTCCCCTTGAGAGTGGTGTTCAAAATTAAATCCCGTCATACGTGGGCAGCCCAACTCAGAGATGCGGGAAGTCAAAGGGTTACCACAAGGGTCTATATTAAAATCACCAGAAACCATAAAGTTATAAGGTCCAGCGCCCCTCAATTGTTTTAAAATTGCTCTCAAGTAGGTGATGTTACACTCCTCTTGTGGACTACCCACCGAGTTGTCGAAGTTATAAATTCACCATCTAATATCTCCCCTCGATGCAGAAAGTGCCAACATTCCTGGGTGTGTAATAGGGAGGACCTGCAACTTGCAATCTATTGCCACCGAAATATAAGTAACTAAACCACTCTGTGATCTTCCACTCACCGATGGAGTGGCCGGGACAAAGAATGCCTTATAGCCTTCAAGGAAAAGATTGCAATCCACCGCCCACATTTCTTGTAGGCAAATTACAGAGTATTGTTTCACCAAACCTACCCACCGTGGGTCTTGGAGTTTGCTGGCCAACCCTGCAAAATTCCAAGATATAAAATTGTTGGGCCTCACAGCTGTCTGCCTCACATCTAACACCCCTGGTGTCTGGGGGTGTATCTGAGTATGGACCTGAAGATACTGGGGCCCGCAGTCAATCACAATTCTCCAGTTCAGATAGAACTTTTATTCTAGTCTATATACAGAAGACCCCAGTATTACTCAAAATCAAGCCAGCTTGGATCCGTTTTTCACCCTTTAGACACTCTGAGGGTAACAACAGAACAAAATGAAGCTCTTTCGGCACCTATTAGTTGGGAGGAGGTTGAAATTGCCATCAAATCTCTTTCCAGTGGCTAAGCAGCTGGCCCTGATCTTATCCATTTAGAGTTTTACAAGACCTTTTCATCAGTATGTAAGCAGGAAATGCTTGCTGTTTTCAGGTCCGCTCAAGCTGGGGTTATCCCCGATTCTTGGCAATGGGCTACAATTGTCTTGTTCAAGAAGAAAGGCAAGGACGAGTTGAATCCATCGTCGTACAGACCAATAGCACTCATCAATACCGACAGCAAAATTTACTCGAAAATTTTAATTTTTAGATTAGCTCAAATTATAGTCCCCTTGGTTTCAGCTCGTTAACATGGGTTTATTCCCGGCAGGGACACAACCGATCATACCCGGCGTGTCATTGCCCTGTTTGACTGGGCTCAGGCCACAGGTTCTTCTCTCGGGGTGATCCTGTTGGACGCCGAGAAGGCGTTCAACAGGGTCTCCTGGGGATTCCTGTGGGCCGTAATGCGCTGGAAAGGATTTGCTGCTGAATTTATCCAGCCATCCAGGCGCTCTACCTGGCTCCAACTGCTGCAATCCGTATCTCTGGGAAGGAATCAGAGTATTTTTCTATTAGTAGGGGGACCAGACAGGGGTGTCCCTGTTCCCCCCTGCTATTTGCCTTGTTTATCGACCCCTTCCTGAGTTTGATTGAAATGTCCCAGGGTATTTCTCCAGTCAGCGTCCAGGGGGTGGATTACAAGGTACTGGCATACACTGACGACATTGTTGTATTAACGGACAATGTCGGCCCTTCTTTCACCACCTTGGAGACCCTTGCGGCTCGATTTGGTGCCATATCTGGCTATAAGCTAAACATCACAAAGACGCAAATTATCCAGTCAGAAGCCATGTCCTCCTCACATGCTCCTGTAGTTAAAGAGGCTACATATTTAGGGGTGCAAATCTCTTCTGAGGTATATCAGATTCCAGATTTAAATTATTCCCCTGTAATTGATTCACTTCATATTAAGCTAGAGAGACTGGACCACCTGCACCTTTCTCTTTTCGGATGCTGCAACATCTTAAAAATGCTTGTTCTCCCGAAATTGTTATATCTTTTTAGGTCTATTCCTCTTTTAATTCCTAAGATAACATTAATAAGAGCTGAAAGGATATGTCACAATTCTCCAGTTCAGATAGAACTTCAAGTCTGTTATCTAGCGCTAGTGCATGGATACTATTAGACTACCCAACAATTACAGGAGCAGAATGGGCTAGAGCCGAAAGCTGTTGTGTGGGTGCTTGTTTGTTTAAACAGCTTCTTAGTTGGTGTGCCCTGTGATCGTGATCTGTCACTTCCCTTTGGGGGGCTGGCTTATAAAAATAGCCCAGGGGTAGGGCCTTTATAACGGATCCGGTTAAAGGAGTGAGACTAATGTCCCTTGATAAAATACGTCCAGCTGAGAAGGGGTTATCAAAATTAATGTGCCATTAGAATGATTTCAACTACACGGTGACCCAGGGTGGTATTATGTGAGAACCAGTGTGTTGGTTTGTTTCTCAGTTGCACAAAGTCTTCTTTTTCCCCAGGGTGGAGAGGGGGTACATTTCCCAGTATCACTACATATGGGGAAGATTCTGGTGGATGATCTATAACCGGAGGACTCAAGGGTTGGGGGATCCGATCCGCTCTCCCCCTTTTCCTATACAACCCGGGTGATCCTGCTCTGCTGGGTGACTGACATGAGGTGGTCCCAATATCATGTCTTCTGATCCTAGTGCTGTTTGCACTGATCCTATCTGGTGCCTCACTGTTCACTAAAAACCTTGCAATGGACCCACCCCTCGCCCCTTCCTCTACATCTCTTTTCCCCCTCTTAGCTGTGTTTTCTGTGTTTGTGGGTGGGCTAACATCCAGGACTGCTGGGGGGTTACAGCCAATGGATCCCTCTAGCTTAGCCATCCTAGCTTCTATCACACTTATTTTTGGGAACATGGGCTCTAGCAGGGTGGATAACATAATTTCTAGCCTTCTCCAAAAATTCCCATTCTCAGAACTATCAATAAGATGCCCTGAAATGGGCTGATTCATTGAAATGGGTTTGCCCTCATTGTCATCACTAATGAGGGGGATAGACGATATTGTCCCTACTGGGGTTCCCTGGGCAGATTTGGATTTTGTACACCCTTGAGTCTTTCTTTTTGTAATAGGGGGTTCACTATTACCACCTGATTTAAGCTTGGGTTTCTGCCCTCTGGTAGTCGCCTTTGTTTTTGCGAGTGTAGGTTTGTGTTCCCTGGGAGGGCTTAAGCCAGAGTTTATCATTATGCCAAAGAGCGCAGTTGAAATTGGGCTCAGCCTAACTAGGGAGGCATCCTGGGATGTTGTTGGCAAGGAGTCGGGGAGTGCAGGAGTTAGGGAAAGTCTACCTAACGAGGATTGTGGGTCAAGGGATAACCTACGATCTGCGAGTTGTATTTAATGGATGAGGGCCGATTCAGCCCTCAAAATGAAAGCATCTAGGGCCCGATGTAGGTAAATCCGATTTACCGACTCTTAAATACCGAATCATACAGATTCGGTATTTAAGAGTCGGTAAATCGGAAGGGGGCAGATGTAGGTAATTCTCAATTACGAATTACCGAATCGGTAGGATTCGGTATTTACCGATTCAGTAAATACTGATTCGGTATTGCCCATTGATTCCTATGGGCCTTGAAGCCCATAAGAATCAATGGGCAATACCGATTCGGTATATACCGAATCGGTAAATACCGAATCCTGCAAGGGTGCAGGGGGTGTCACTTTGACACCCTCTAGCACCCCAAGTACGGGCTTGTGTGCCATGTGGCACACATACATGTCCTAAGGGCATGTCTGTGTGTCACATGGCACAGGTGTACATGCACAGATATGCATGTACACCTGAATTCGGTATTTTACCACCCAATTGTATTGGTTGGTAAAATACCGAATTCTGAAGGTAAATTTACAGATTCTGTAAAATATAGCCCCCTACATCTCAATCACCAAATACCGGTCGGTAATGGCTGAATTCGGCCGTTACCGACCGGTATTTGGTGACCTACATCCGGCCCTAAGTGTATCGGCCACACTTTTCCCCTGGATTATTTTCTGCTTACTCATATTAGTTGGTCTATAAACACCCTATGGAAAATACACCAGCCCCAATTAAAGTGCAAACCTGCTATAGATGGCCAACTTCTCAGTACAATGTACAGATGTGCAACAAGCAATGTGCAAAAATACAAATCAAAGCTGGGACACAAGTTACTTATAATAACTAGCCACTGTTGCAATCCTCAGAAAGTGCTAGGTGTTTATGTTCTGATCGCTGACAAGGTAAAAACTATCAAACGTTAAAATATCAATAAAATGCAAAGTGAAGTATAAAAGTCCAGGCACTCAGAACGGAGTCTTTTAGTCCAATATGTCTTTCAAGAACAAGAATAAAAAATAACGGGTTGATCTCAGTCCATCTGGATAGGGAGCATTCAAAATTTGCAAATAACGGGGCAGCGCCAATACTGTTAGTAACCCAAAAAGACAACAGTACCTTTATAAAGGACCTTGAAAGCAGATGAAAGGGTAGTGGCTCTGCCCTGCCTCTTCCTGGCGCCCGGGCGCAGGATGGGTCCACCCTTGGCCCGGGCTTTGCCCGGGTGCCACCCTCACGCATCCCGCGCTGCGGGTGAGCCTCGGTGCTTATGAGGGCGTTTGGCGCCCTCAGGTGACAACCTTCACCTGCGCCGGGTTAGGGGCTTCTGGGAGTTGTAGTTGGCCGTTCCCCTCACTGCGCTGAACAACAGGACGGGCAGCAAGGCTCCAAGGCCGTTCCCCTCACGGCGGAATGGAGCAGGAGTGAAGGACAACAAGCCGTTCCCATCACTGCAGCCGGCAAAACAGTGGCGTGTTCCGTGCTGCAGGTGAGCCTCAGTCTTTTCTTTGCAGATTTGTAATGCAGGCTGTTTGGGGTCAGGACATGGGCGTAGGAAGTGTGGGGGACGCAGGGGATATATACCCCCAGATTTTGGAGTGGGGGGACACGGGGGACAAGGGTGGGGGGGACCAGGGGACAAAAGAATTTCCCCTCTCCCTTCTGTAAATCGCAGGGCCATTAGTGGGTGAAAGCGCTACCTAATGGCCCTGCACGTGACCTGCCTGGAGTCAAAGAGGCCACCCGCCCTCTTCCTTTTGTTATGCTGCAGTAAGGCTCCGCGTCCTGCCATCGTAATCAGCCCTTAAGTTTGCAAACTTCTTGGTCTCTGCTTCATGCACAAAACTTTTAACATGTGCAGCCTGCTTTTGGGCCACTGGAGTTATGCAGCAATGGAGACCAACATTATGTCGCAGTGTTGACTAAATTATGCAGCAATAAAAAGGCTGCAGCGTAATGCGGTACATTTTATGATACTTTATTATTTTGATATATTTATACATACTAACCACCTCTGCAAAGCTTTTGCCTCATTAGTACCTGTGTAACATACAAATGCAGCAGAGGGAAAGGTGACCAGTCAACCTTTGCAAGGGCCCTACACTTCCCAGCAACATAAGTCACATTTCTTTTAGTAATTATTGATCCGTTTGAGATACAAAATAGTTTTGGGTGAAATCATTAGATTATGCAGCAGATGATGTATTATGTGGCAAATATGATACAGCCATAGTTAAGTGGAAAACATTTTTCCACTTAATTTAATTTTGCCCCATCATTGTAGTTGATAAATTTTTAAGTTCCCCAGCAGTCCTGCAACACAGGGATGATTTTAAACTGACCTCAGTCTCCAGCAGTGCACACATGCAAGCACAGAAAGGGATGTTGGCCTCTAAACTGCCATGCCCTATTATATTCTTGGGACTTAAAGGTAGTTCTAATCCCCCTGCCCTATTATGTACTAGGGCCTTATAGGAGAGGTCATGCCAATCATAGAGGTACCCTAACCCAGAGTGCACCCTAGTGTACGTATGTGTTTTCACTGTATTTTTAAGTGTCTCTTTCAGAATAGCACTGGCCTTGGGCCTGGTTAGGCAGAGGCCAGGGTCAGTCAGAGTCGAGTACCACCAGTACCAGTCAGCAAAAGGTTGGGTAGTGCCCAAGGCACAGGGTGGCTTTGCAACACTAGAGAAGCACAAACTAGAGAAACACAAACTTAAAACACAACACAATGGTTGGGGGGTTCTCACTAATAATCAGTATTGATTTGTATTCTAAAGAACCCATTTTCCAACATTAGGATAAAGAAAGACTGGGGAAAATCATAACGTTCTAATGTATACCTTGCAGTTTTCATGCAGCTCTTTGATGACGGTTAATAGCTCACTGTTCAGTGTTAGGATTTTAACGTATAAACTGCAAATACCAAAAGAATCTCTCAGACAAAAGCAGTAACTCACTGACCTATTTACATGATATGCATTTTGTGATCTGCGTGGTACACATTCTTTGCAGCAGGCATGTTACCCCACTGTGTATACCTTACCATGAATCAATACTTCCACTACAAACCTCCGATCTCTCTCAATAAGGGACATTAATCACAAAAGTTATCTTCACATTTTTATTGTTGCCTGGAAATTGCTGGAGACCAGGGGCCTTATTTATGAAGGACTTGCGCCGCCGGTGCGTCACTTTTAACATGGGAAAAAGTGACGCACCGGCGGCGCAAGTCCTTCATAAATAAGGCCCCAGGAATGCAGCAGCAGGTACTTTTTAAACCATAATACACTTGCAAACATGATGCCCTCACCTGAAGTCAGCAAACTTTGTTTGCTTGGTGCAGGAAGATGCAAGATTCATTTACATGTTTTTTTAACATTTGGTCTGATTACTATATGAATTTAAATAACAGTAAAGCATAATGCAGACTGTAACTACATGCCTGCTTTTCTCAATATTTCACTTCAAAAGTATGCGATTGTATTTGTTTAACGGGCGGTGATTTGTGTAGGGTCACTGGAAAGTCCACAAGGTTGTCCCTGTCCCCCCCAGAATTTTAGTGTCTCCTACGCCCCTGGGTCAGGGCCGCGTTGTTTGGGGGGTGGGCCTTCAGATTTGCCAATAGTCACGCTACTTAAAAAAAAATATTATTCGAGAAGCAGAGCAGGAGGGGGTGGGGCGGGCATAAGGAGCAGTTGAAAGGGAGATTAGTGCGAATTGTGTGGGGTATTTATAATAACTCAAGGTTTTGTAAAATAACAATTTTTATGACCTTTGGAACAGCCAAGTCTGTGTGTCTTTTGTCTGCATGTGTATGTGAAAATCCCAACTGAAATCCGACAAACCCTTCACCACACCCGATTTAAAGCACCTGTGCCCAACGAGTTACTGCAGATAATAGTGGGGTGTAACACCTCAAACACTCCCCGTGCTAAGTATGGGCAAAAGTTTCAATGTTCCTAATATAGAAACAGTGCAGCAGTCCAGCCCTTGTCTGCGCGTTCCTCGTCCGTGCAGAAAAGTGAAAGCCAAGCCAGCTACAGTGCAACGTTCAGCCAGAGGACACCGACACCAGGTTGGGGTGACACCATGATGAGTTACCGCCGCACTGGGTGACACCAACCCTAGTGACGCCGCTGCGGTCGCGTGTTTTGGTTCTCAATTGTGGCAGTGTTTTGAAAGTTCTCTCGCAGTTAGGATAATTGGGAAGCACAGGTTGAATTAGGGAATGCAGTGGTTTTATGTGTTCTTTTTATCACAGGGTGGGATGTGTTTTCAGAGGGATAGTGGATGTAGCCTTACGGCTAGAGCAGCCGACTTCGAAGCAGGGGAACCGGGTTCAAGTCTCGGCAACAACGCTCAACATTCTGTGATTCTGGGCAAATCACTTAAAGGCAGATTTACAAGCCCCTTGTTGCCCTTTTACGCCACTGTTGCGTCACTTTTGTGACGCAGCGGTGCGCAATAGATGTGCCATGGTGCGGGGTACTTACAACGTGACGCATCTGGGAGATGCGTCATGTTGTAATGCCCTGCGCCAGAAGGAGGCGTTCCTGCGCAAGGGGGGTCGTTCCGGCGCAGGAACGCCTCCTAAAAGTGGCTGAGTGGAATCTACAAGATTTCACTCAGTCACTTTTGGGCTCATGCTGCGTCAAAACCCTGCGCCTGCTTGAAGCAGGCGTAAGGATTGACACAGCTGTGTGAGAATAGGGCCCCCCAAGCCTTGCTGGAGCTGCGGCACGTTTGCGATACAACTCCAGCAATGTGCCGCTTTCACGCATCTGTGCCGTTTTTGGCCCTTGGTGCGCTGCATTGTAAATGCGGCGCATCCATGGTGGCGTAGGCATGGCGCACAATAAGTGGCGCATCCCTGCTGATATGCAGGGATGCGCCACTTATTGTAAATCTGCCCCTAAATCTCCCCGTGTCTAACAAAAATTAATCTGTCCTTCTTTAACGAAACTGATGCTCATATAAAGCGCTCTGATACCTGATATCTTCGTGTCTAGTTTGTGCTATATAAAACTCTAAAAAAATCAAATAAAATAAAAATAGTTAAGTGGTAAGGGAAAAAGTATGGTGGGACACGAAGTGTATTGATTATATAGCTGCTGGACACATGGGCCGACCGTATGGGTGTTTCCACACGGGACAACATCCTCTTTGACACCAGCTGAGCTGCAGCGTCGTATTCTGCCCTGGCCTAATTATTCCCATGTGAAAGGGCATGCGTCAGTCTTACGCCAGGCAGGCACAAATATTTTGATGCCATGGCGTCCTAGAAATGACGCAGTAAACTCTCATAGATTTCACTGCGTCACTTCTACGAGGCTTTTTACGGGGGAACGCCCCCATGCATACATTATACCTGGCGCAGGTATAATGTGGCGCAGGGGTATACAAAGTGACGCATCTGCTTAGATGCGTCACTTTGTAAATAGTGCGCAACAAGGCGCATTTTTTTCGCCACTGGTGCGTCACAAAAAGTGACGCACCGGCAGCGTAAAAGTGACGCAAGGCCTCCTAAATGAGGGCCTAAATATCTTATGCCACAAACGTACAATGAGCGAGCTGACTGTACTATCTCACCACAATACCTTAATACAAGTCAAGTCAAAGATATGGTTATTATGATCATAATCTTTAAACAGGTGCAAGAGGCAGTACCACCGTTTTAAAATATTCATATAAAAGGTAATAAAAACATTGTACAAAATATTCCAATATCAATTAAAACTCTTACACATCCTTATACGTTTACCAACGCCAATAAAATTGCACTTATAATAAAACGTATTATCGCATTAAAGCGCTTTCATTTTTTATTGCTTTAAAATTCATACAGTCCTACAGATTAGTCCTGGTTTCTTAGTAAGCTCTGTACCACCTTTATGTATTTTCCTAGGGCAATTGCAATGTCAATAGTGGGCATTTCAGTTAGTAGGTTGGCCGCCTGCGCCCTTGTTCTTATATCGTGTTTTAAGAATACAGGACGCAACCACAGTTTCCGCTGTTCCAGTAATGTCAGACAATCAAGTAGGATATGTGCCAGGTCTCCTTTGGATCCCAAGTTACACCTGCAGCACCCTTTCTGATCTAGCATTTTTGCTTTAAGGTCTTTGTTTGTTAGCCATGGATTGATCCCAATCCGCAACCTTAATATCTCCTGCCTATAGCCGCGATTTGGAAGGATGTCTAAATAGGGGAACCAGTTATCGTTTGACCAAGAGTTCATCATAAATTCTACTGATTTTGTCTTTACTAGATATCCCATATCAGTCTTTCTGGATACTTCCTTCCCATTAAATTTCAGCTCACTCTTAGTACAGACTAATTGATGCGTTTCCTGATTCACCTCTACCTTTAGCCTTTTACAAACCTGCATCAGTCTTTCCCTACAAGCTTTTGCCCACTTTAGGTCACTATTTTGAATTTCTTTCCTGCACCATTGTGCCACTTTTTGACCATCTGTATCTTCCAATCGTTTCCAAAGTCTGATTATTGCCATTTGTACTTGTACCTCCCAATACTTTGTGCCTATTTCTATTCTTATAGCTTGGACCATAGATGATTGAGGGAGAGATAAAAGGCTTTTTGGGCATTTCCCTTCCACCAAGTCCCAGGCTCCCTTACCGCTGAAATAAAGGATTTCTGCTCCGTAAAGGACTTGTGGGGGTATCATTGCGTTAAAAGCTTTTAGCAATGGCGGTGTGACATATCTCCATAATCCCGATTAAACATTTTTAGGCCACAGATTGAAGTATGCGCTTTTGCTTTTTGTGTTTCTAGATGAGTACGCCAGTTTAGTGTCTTATCAAACCCTATCCCTAGGTAGCGATATTCTTTGAACGTCTCCAGTTTAAGCTCACCTAGATACCAATTAAACCTACTTGCCTTTTTACCAAAGCATAGAATTTTTGTTTTATCTAAGTTTACTGTTAAAAATTTGCTAGCACAGTATGCATTGAAAGCGTCCAGCTTTCTTTGGAGGCCTCTCTCGGTCTGGTCTACTATTACCAGATCGTCTGCATAGAGTAAGCAGGGCACCTTTTTTCCGTCCATTCTGGGACTTGCACTACCCTCAACCTGTAAATAGGCAGGGAGATCTGACAGGAATATGGAGAATAGCTGTGGGGCCAGAACGCAACCCTGTCTTAAGCTGTTGGCAATTGGTATTTTTTGCGTCAGTGATCCCACAGTATCACTGATGACTTGAGCCCAGTTTCCGCGGTGTAATTCCTTTATTATAGTCAGTAGGTTGTTGGGAATTTTTACCTTCATTAGTGTTTCCCATAGGCAGACCCGGTCTACTGAATCGAAGGCTGCTCGGAAGTCAACGAAACAACTGCATAACTTGCCATTTTGTTCCGCTGACTTCTTTGCCATTGCCCACAATGCAAAGCCGTGATCTATCGTGGAGTGCCCCGTCCTAAATCCTCCCTGTTCTATGGGTACGATTTGAAACTCCTTAACCCATGTGTTAAGTTGATTCAGCACAATTTTTGAGAAAACTTTCTCTCCTATGTCTAGGAGGTTAATCAGTCTGTAGTTTTTGTGGTGCCTCCATGCTCCCTTTCTTATGGATTGGCCTGATTATTGCGCCCTTCCAGTTTGGTGGCATTATGCCTTCTGTTAGTATTATATGAAACATCTGGGCGAAGAATCTTGCCCACCACTTTACTTCTGACTTCAGTATTATTGCAGGAAGGTTGGAAGGTCCTGCCGCACAAGTTAGCTTCAGTTCTCTTATTATATGCTCTACTTGCTTTTCGTTAAACTCAGATTTAAGATCTTCCGATATTTCCTGCCATTTTTGGATCTCTACGTGATCTCGAGGAGCTCGTACCCCATACAGTTCCCTTATATACTCCTCCCAGGCTGCCTCACTGACGACACATTTTGTTTCTCCGTCTGTTGGGCTAGCTGCTGCCTTTACCATTTTCCAAAATTGTCTTAAATTTTTATCTTCGATTGCTTCTAGCAGGTTTAATCAACAAGTCTCTTTATATGAACTTGTGAAATTAAATTTGGATGAACAAGAGCATGCAATGGAACATTTAATGAACAATGGATTTTTTTGCACTTTTCACGCAGTGCGATATGTAAATGGAGCGCATTTACGCTCAATGTTGTTTTGAAATTATCATCTAAGTGCTGTTGGGGCAGAGCACAAACATGTCAGCATGCAAATAATGTGCTATAGAGCATTATTTTAAAGGATGGACTAATAGCATGCTGGTGTGCATTCCATCGTTTTCATGAATACTAAGGCCCTTATTTATGAGAAGTGACGCATCGCTGCGTGAAAGCAGCGATGCGTCACTTCTCAGTGCGCACTCCTTGCGACATGATGGATGCGTCATATTTACTGTATGACGCATCATGTCGCAAGGAGCTACAGATACGTCAGTATTCCTGACGTATCTGTAGGCGCAAAAGTGACGCATTGTAGGAGTGTGTCACAAAAGTGACGCAACTCCAGCAATGCTTCCTTTCACATGGGGCAAGCCGCATGTGAAAGGGCCTGCGTCAGTCTTACGCCTGCTGTGAGGCAGGCACAAATATTTTGATGCAATGGCGTCCTAGAAGTGACGCAGTGAAATCTCATAGATTTCACTGCGTCACTTCTACGAGGCTTTTTACGGGGGAACGCCCCCCCCCCCCCTGCATACATTATACCTGGCGCAGGTATAATGTGGCGCAGGGGTTTACAAAGTGACGCATCTGCTTAGATGTGTCACTTTGTAAATAGTGCGCAACAAGGCGTATTTTTTTCACCACTTGTGCGTCACAAAAAGTGACGCACCGGCAGCGTAAAAGTGACGCAAGGCCTCATAAATGAAGGCCTAAATATCTTATGCCACAAACGTACAATGAGCGAGCTGACTGTACTATCTCACCACAATACCTTAATACACTTACTGACGCAAGGTAGCTTTGTGCTCAGGTGTCCCCCAGAGCCACCCTGGTGTCTTCACGGTGGGTGCTATCAGCCTCCTGTGGCTTCGTGTCCCTTGATCAAGTCCCTTATGTTCAGCAGCTTCAGGTTGATGTGATTCTGCTTATGTCCCCAGTTTCAGGCATGTGAGTGGTTATGTGAGTGGGTGTGAGTGTGTGGGTGGGTCTGTCAGTGGGTGTGAGAGTGTGTGGGTGGTTGTGTGAGTGGGTGTGAGAGTGTGTGGGTGGTTGTGTGAGTGGGTGTGAGAGTGTGTGGGTGGTTGTGTGAGTGGTTGTGTGAGTGGGTGTGAGTGTGTGTGGGTGGGTCTGTCAGTGGGTCTATATTCTTTTTTTTAATTGGCATCTGGATTTGCGAAGCCAATGTGGATTTACACGGGGGTTGCTTCTGGTGATGGGGACCCTCAGGCTGTAGTGCTCCTTTGCTCCCCCAATATCCTACTTCAGCTGCTTATAATAGACCCCCTCAGGTGATCATGCTACCCTGGGGTACCCAGTTCCTGCCGAGAGATGCCCTCCGGCTGTAGAAACATCCTAGTGCTGTTCAATACTTTACCGCAGCTCTAGGCGATGGGTGACCTCCGAGTATAGCAACACCCCTCTACCTTAGAGTGCCTGACCTCAGCTGCTAGTGATGCGTGACCTCAGCTGCTAGTGAGGGGTGCCCCCGGCTCCTGTTGAAGGATGTCACAGGCTGTAGTGATATCCTAATGCCCCTCAATGTATCACCCTAGCTCCTGGTTAAGAATACCCTCAGAGTGTAGCAACACTACTATGGCCACAATACCTTACCCCAGCTATCAGTGATGGGTGCCTTCAAGCTGCTGTGCTCCACCCAGCAGCTGTACATGTCCCCTGGGCGCGGTGTCGCCTCGAGATACACGTGGGCCTGGTAGCTCCAGTCTCCGTTGGGGCGCAGGATGCCACTGCTCATGCTGCCAGGGATGGGGTCCCCGTTCTTCTCCCAGGTGATGTTAATGGGCATGGGGTAGAAGCCAAACACATCACAGACCAGCGTCACCGGGTCCCAGGGGTATACAGGCTCCATGTGGGTGACGCGCAAGATGGGTGGACCTGGGGGGACAGGAAAAAGGAAAGGGTGAGAGGCATGGCCGTGCAACAGTTGGAAGGAAGGAATGATGTTCAGGAGCCCTCCTTATAAATTAACAAAAGTCAGTTTTTCTGACATTCGGCAGTCATTTCCTTCTGCCACTAGGTGGTCTCCTAATGTAAGTACCAGTTCTGGGTAGGGGATAGCACTCATTAGCACACTGTCTCAAGCAATCTCACCTAAAAAGGAACTGAAAGGCCTCTTGACAGGTCAGAGAGAATGTAGGCCCAGTGGTGATGGTGTAGGGTGGGTTCCATCAGTACAGGCATGTTTTAGTAACACACCTAATTGCCTGAGGTCACACATGTAGGTAGCAGAAGCCAGGGGACAGTGATATGAGAAGATGAAAGAGATTGCTCTTGAGGATCCAGAGGGTAATTGGGTAGGTCCAGGCATAAATAGAGATAGGTGTATGAGTAAGGAGCAGATTATGGCGCGGCGGGGTAGAGAGTTCAACGGAATTGCCTCAGGTCACACAATCATAGCATAGCTGGTGATAGTAGTACCTGGAGGCGGGGGGTGTCTCCTGAGGTCACACAGGATCATAGCAGAGCTGGTGATAGTAGTACCTGGAGGTGGGGGGTGTCACCTGAGGTCACACAGGATCATAGCAGAGCTGGGGATAGTAGTACCTGGAGGTGGGGGGGGGTGTCACCTGAGGTCACACAGGATCATAGCAGGGAGGGAGTAAACCCACTTGCAGATAAGGTCCTGGACAGAACCACCTGAGATCGCACAGAATCATGGGCAGAGATGGGGTTTGAAAAAGGTACCTGAGGAACCTGAGACCACAGGGAATCATGGCAGACATGGGTGAAAGGCACACTGATGTCACCAAAGGTCATACAGAACAATGGGCAGAGGTGAGTATAACTAAAAGTACCTGGAGATACGTGGCATCACCCGAAGTCACTCGGAGTAATGGGCAGAGCTTAGAGTCAGACTCTGGTGCATGGATGTGAAAGAAATACACCATTTGGTTTATGGATTGTGACCTTAGACCTTTGACCCCTGCTTACTACTACGATTACACAATGTCTACATTATGAAATTTGGTTGTTAATGGTGTTTTTATGCTTGCAGCAATGACATATTGGAGGTGACTTATAATCACTAATGCTTTAGCTTCTCAGAATAATGTGTGTTGATTTATACTACATCATACAACATGTATAGAGAGGTGTGGTGCAGCGGCCAGGGCTGCTGACTTCGGAGCACAGGGCTCATGGTTCAATACCCGGCTCTGGCGGAAGCTCAGCTCAGCACTATGGACTCTGGGCAATAGCTCACTTAATTTGCATAAAGGCCCCCAGCGCCTTGAGACCCGTAAGGGTTGAGTAGCTTGTGCTTTACAAATACGGATTTACATTTTTATGTATCTTTCTCATACCACATTCCTACGCCCAGCTTCCGAAGTAAGAAAATACATATCACCCCTTTTTAGGTCGAAGCCTGCGTTGCAGCGCATGCGCTGTCGCAGGCGAGAGGTCTTGTTAGCAAGAAGGGGCATGAAACCACACCCCTTCTTCCATTGGCCAGCCTCGCCAAAAGGAGGCCTGCCACTGGACAAAGCCCGTGTTCGGATGATTTGTCCGGCTGTGATCCCGCCTCTCGAGGACTGGGTGACATGTCTTATGGTGTCGCAAGCGTATTTTCTAAAATATCGCCATGGCAACCTTGAGTCAGGTCATCAGTCCGGGAGGGGCGGGATTCATTATCGCGTTTCCGGCTATTTTTTTTTGTTGCATTTTTGCAGTCATTCCTGCGCGTTCCTCGGCGGAGGAGGAGGTAGGGGAGAGGCTGTGCTGGTTTTTATTTGTAACTGCATTACCCATGCCGGCTTAAACTAAATTCTACACTGATTGTTGGTCAGTGATGGTAAGGCGCCTGTTGCTTATCAGGAATAGGCTTGAGCATAGATAATATATGAAATTATATCATGCGTCAGTGGCTCACTGGTTAGAGGCGGCAGACCCGAGAGCAGAGGACGGCCCGGGACCAGGGTTCGATTCCCGGCGCGGCAGGTTTCTGGACCAGGGTCAGCGGACTCGATAATCCTCGCCTCGGTGCCCACTCTGATCAGCGATCACACTCGGCAACTCTGGGCATTAGCTTGCCTCATCTTCACTAACGGCCCCACCAGACCGCCGGGGATGCCTGGTCTCACCCTGGAGATACCCATTAAGGGACCATCTCTCAGGGAAGCCAGGAAGGGTTTCGCAGCGGTCGAAGCGCCTTGGGACCCTACGGGTAAGTAGTGCGCTATATAAATGCCTATACATACTATTCGAAGTACTGTCTCATAGAGACCTGCCCACTGGAAGAGGGGTGTTTGGCAAGCACCGTGTTGCTCTCTGTAGGAAATGTTCAGAATAATATTTTTGTCTTGGCGTGACGTTCCCTCTAGTTTTAACCTGTATCAGTTCCCCGGGTGCTACTTACACTGCTGCCTTTTCAGAAGTTAAAATGCCTCTCTGTGCAGGATAAGGGATTTTATTTCACCCTTCCTTACACACGGAGGCATTGATGCCCCTTCGTTCGTTGTGCGTGATCTCCTGACCCCCCTCGTTGCTTGTGCTTGCTCCCCTGCCCCCTCGTTCATTGTGCGTGATCTCCTGACCCCCCCTTGTTGCTTGTGCTTGCTCCCCTGCCCCCTGGTTCATTGTGCGTGATCTCCTGACCCCCTCCTCATTGCCTCTGCTCCCCTGATTGTGTTGATTTTCTTGCCTTCTGCGTGATCTACCCCCAACCCCCCCTCGTTTCTGGTGCGTGATCTCCCCACCCCCTCCCCCCTCGTTGCTGGTGCGTGATCTACCCCCCCCCTCGTTGCTGGTGCGTGATCACCCCACCCCCTCCCCCCTCGTTGCTGGTGCGTGATCTCCCCACCTCCTCCCCCCTCATTAATGGTGCGCGATCTCCCCACCTCCTCCCCCCTCGTTGCTGGTGCGTGATCTACCCACCCCCCCTCATTGCTGGTGCGTGATCTCCCCACCCCCTCCCCCCCTCGTTGCTGGTGTGTGATCTACCCCCCTCCCCCCCTCGTTGGTGGTGCGTGATCTCCCCACCCCCTCTCCCCTCGTTGCTGGTGCGCGATCTCCCCCCTTCCCCCCTCGTTGCTGGTGGGTGATCTCCCCACCCCCACCCTCGTTGCAGGTGCGTGATCTCCCCACCCCCTCCCCCCCTTGTTGCTAGTGCGTGATCTCCCCACCCCCTCCCCCCTCGTTGCTGGTGCGTGATCTCCCCCCCTTGTTGCTGGTGCACGATCTCCCCACCCCCTCCCCCCTCGTTGCTGGTGTGTGATCTACCCACCTCCTCCCTCCCTCCTTGCTGGTGCGTGATCTCCCCACCCCCTCCCCCCCTCGTTGCTGGTGCGTGATCTACCCCCACCCCCCCCTCGTTTCTGGTGCGTGATCTCCCCACCCCCTCCCCCCCTCGTTGCTGGTGCGTGATCTACCCCCCTCGTTGCTGGTGCATGATCACCCCACCCCCTCCCCCTCGTTGCTGGTGCGTGATCTCCCCACCTCCTCCCCCCTCATTGCTGGTGCGCGATCTCCCCACCTCCTCCCCCCTCGTTGCTGGTGCGTGACCTACCCACCCCCCCTCATTGCTGGTGCGTGATCTCCCCACCCCCTCCCCCCCTCGTTTCTGGTGTGTGATCTACCCCCCTACCCCCCTCATTGGTGGTGCGTGATCTCCCCACCCCACCCCCCTCGTTGCTGGTGCCTAATCTACCCCCACCCCCCCTCGTTGCTGGTGCGTGATCCTCCCCTCCCTCGTTGCTGGTGCCTGATCTCCGTACCTCCTCCCCGCCTCATTGCTGGTGCGCGATCTCCCCACCCCCTCCCCCACTCGTTGCTGGTGCGTGATCTTCCCACCCCCTCCCCCCCTCGTTGCTGGTGCGTGATCTCCCCACCCCCTCCCCCACTCGTTGCTGGTGCGTGATCTTCCCACCTCCTCCCCCCCTCGTTGCTGGTGCATGATCTCCCCACCCCCTCCCCCCTCGTTGCTGGTGCGTGATCTCCCCACACCCTTCCCCCCTCGTTGCAGGTTGCCGATCTCCCCACCCCCTCCCCCCCTCGTTGCTGGTGTGTGATCTACCCACCCCCTCCCCCCCTCATCGCTGGTGTGTGATCTCCCCACCCCCTCCCCCCCTTGTTGCTGGTGCGTGATCTCCCCACCCCCTCCCCCACTCGTTGCTGGTGCGTGATCTTCCCACCCCCTCCCCCCTCGTTGCTGGTGCGTGATATCCCCACCCCCTCCCCCCCTTGTTGCAGGTGCCTGATCTACCCACCCCCTCCCCCCCTCGTTGCTGGTGCGTGATATCCCCACCCCCTCCCCCCTCGTTGCTGGTGCGTGATCTACCCACCCCCTCCCCCCCTCGTTGCTGGTGCGTTATCACCCCACCCCCTCCCCCCTCGTTGCTGGTGCGTGATCTCCCCACCCCCTCCCTCCCTCGTTGCTGGTGCGTGATCTCCCCACCCCCTCCCCGTTCGCTGCTGGTGCATGATCTCCCCACCCCCTCGCCCCCTCTTTGCTGGTGCGTGATCTCCCCACCCCCTCCCCCCTCGTTGCTGGTGCATGATCTCCCCACCCCCTCCCCCCTCGTTGCTTGTTCTTGCTCCACTGCCCCTTCGTTCGTTGTGCGTGATCTCCTGACCCCCCTCGTTGCTTGTGCTTGCTCCCCTGCCCCCTCGTTCATTGTGCGTGATCTCCTGACCCCACCTTGTTGCTTGTGCTTGCTCCCCTGCCCCCTGGTTCATTGTGCGTGATCTCCTGACCCCCTCCTCATTGCCTCTGCTCCCCTGATTGTGTCGATTTTCTTGCCTTCTGCCCCCTGATTGTGCGGTTTTTCCTGCCTTCTGGCCCCCTGATTGTGCCATTTTTCTTGCCTTCTGCCCCCTGATTGTGCCGTTTTTCTTGCCTTCTGCCCCCTGATTGTGCCGTTTTTCTTGCATTCTGCCCCCTGATTGTGCCGTTTTTCTTGCCTTTGCCCCCCTGATTGTGCCGTTTTTTTTGCCTCTGCCCCCTGATTGTGCGTTTATCGTGCTGTTTTTCTTGCCTCTGCCCCCCTGATTGTGCCGTTTTTCTTGCCTCTGCTCCACTGATTGTGCCATTTTTCTTGCCTTCTGCCCCCTGATTGTGCCTTGTTGCTGGTGAGCGATCTTCCCGCCCCCTCCCCCCCTCGTTGCTGGTGCGTGATCTCCCCACCCCTTCGCCTCCGCGTTTCTGGTGCGCGATCTCCCCCCCTCGTTGCTGGTGCGTGATCTCCCCATCCCCTCCCCCCTCGTTGCTTGTGCTCGATCTCCCCATCCGCTCCCCCCCTACCCCCTCCCCCCCTCGTTGCTGGTGCGTGATCTCCCCACCTCCTACCCCCCTCGTTGCTGGTGCGTGATCTACCCCCCCTCCTACCCCCCTCGTTGCTGGTGCGTGATCACCCACACCCCCTACCCCCATTGTTGCTGGTGTGTGAACTCCCCACCCCCTCCCCCCTCATTGCTGGTGTGTGATCTCCCACCCCCTCCCCCCTTCGTTGCTGGTGCGTGATCTACCCACCCCCTCCCCCCTCATTGCATGTGCTTGCTCTCCTGCCCACTCGTTCGTTGTGCGTGATCTCCTGACCCCCCCTCGTTGCTTGTTTATGTATATAGCTTGCTATCTTGACATAGTCCACCCGAAGGTCTCCAACTAGTATGGTAAAAATTGCTTTAATTAGAATGTCAGAACAGAAGACCCTTATTACCTGGAGCTTGGTTTGCACATATTCTATCTTGTGTATATCTACTGTCCACTTCCCTGCTGAAAGTAGAAATCCATGGGTCTGACCAGAGAGACAGGATCGTTCAGGAACTGACGCGATCCCCATTCTTGTTTTAATGTTATCTGCAATTGTAGAGCGCCTCTACTGTTATTATGAACTGACTCTATACTTTCTTAAATGTAGTGTTCGGAGCGTGAGGCAGCGGTCTAGCTGACCCACGCTGCCGGAACACTCCGCGCTGACGCATGACGTCAGGCGCGGGGGAGTGGATATAATAAAGAGGCGTGGCCACGACAAACCAGTCGGGACCACGCGTAACCAGCAACGAAGGCCCCCGTATTTATTTAGCGTTGCGAGGCCGCACCGAGTAGCGCTAGCCAAGCGACAAACGCTACACTGGTGACGAGGTTCCAGTAGAACCCACCTTGCACCTGTCACGGCGCCCCGCTGCTCTGCCCATCCCCGTGCAGGACAACGATCTCGGGGGGAAAACGAAAGTTACGGCGACCGGCCAAGCCCAGAACCCACCACGCGGTGCAGCGCTCGTAAAGAGAAGCGGAAGGAAGCCTGAGGAGCAGTGATAGCGCCCCCGCACCACCAAAGTGGGTAGGAGTAGCGCACCAACCACCTCAAGCCAAGAGTCATAAGGCAGGCAGAATACACGCAGCAACGCAGGGGCCCCTAGCCCAGGCCTGTGAGAGAGCGCCCAGCGTCAGGGGTGATTGTGCAAATAGCCCACTAAAGGGACAATAGTCAGTCCCAGGGCCAGCACCAATTCACATAAAAACACCGCTGGAGGTGCAGTGCGGCACGCGGAGTACGTGCCAAGATGGCGTCCATTCCCGCCCTCGAACCTTTTGTGGTTGATGGAGCCCCGTCATCCCTCGCCCCACGTTGGAGGGATTGGACTGACCGCCTCCAAATTTACTTGGAGGGTGCTGGAATCTCTAGAGAGAGGCGCAGAGCCCTACTACTACACCTAGGGGGCAAAGATATACACTGCATCTATAAAACACTGACAGAGGCGACACCAAAGACGTACCAAACACTACTCACGGCACTGAGCGCCTATTTCGAACCAATGGCAAGCAAGGACTATGAGCGGTTCATATTCCGTCAAGCGAAGCAGGAGGCCGACGAGTCACTGGACGCATTCCATGGCAGACTGAAAGAACTAGCTAGCTCTTGCTGATTCCGAGATGAGCAAGAGGAGATCCGAGGGCAAATCATTCAGGGATGCTTCTCATCCAAACTCCGAGTGGCGATCCTACAGGAAGATGACAAACCCCTGGTGGATATACTCAAACTAGGCCACTCCAAAGAATGGGAACAGCCCTACACCGACCGATCAAGACCGAGCAAGTCAATACCGCAGAGAAAGAGAACGTTGTAAGACCTAAAGGGAGACAATCCGGCGGGAGAAAGCCGCCCGATAAGAGGAAGGAGTGTGGGTACTGCGGAGGCCAGCCCCACCGCATGCAGGACTGCCCAGCGAGGGGAAAGAAATGCAGCGCATGTGGGTGGATGAACCACTTTGCGGCAGTATGCAGATCCACGAAGGCCAAGAAGGAAGCGGCACACGTGGTGAGAGAAGAAAGAGACAGCGAAGACATGGACGATGACGCCGAAGATTACCCCGTCCACTATATATACGCCATCGACCAGCCACAAAGGAAGAAACGCTGCCTCCCGAAGTGCCGCATCAATATCCACCAACAAGAGGTGAGAGCCACCATTGACACAGGGGCATCCATTGAGCTGATGGCCGCGAACGTGTACAATCAACTGCGGGCAAAGCCTCCCCTACATGAAGAAAAAATCTGAGTATTTGCATATGGCCAGAAGATGCCCATTCCTCTGATCAGATGTTTCAAAACAAAATTACAACACCAGGAGGCAACAGTACCCACGACAGTCTATGTCACGAAAGAAGGCAGTGGCATGCTGCTAAGCGGACAGTCGGCCGAAGACTTAAAACTCATCTCCTTAGCCATGTCAGTACTAGAAGAGGAACTAGACACCATCATGGAGGAATTCGAGGATGTATTCAAAGGAATAGGGTGCCTGAAAGGGAAAGAGGTATCCCTCCACATCGACCTGTCGGTCCAACCAGTCACACTGAGGGATCGGCGAATAGCGTTCCACCTGAGGAAGAAGGTGGAGGAGGAGCTAGAAACACTGGAAAAACAGGGGATCATAGAAAAGGTCAGCGGACCCACCCCATGGGAATCTCCTATTGTGATAGCCCGGAAGCCCAAGCAACCCGGACAGGTCCGCATTTGTGTGGACATGCGTCTACCAAACGCAGCAGTGAAAAGGGAGCGGCACCTGACTCCCACAATCAACGACATCCTAGGAGAACTCAGTGGTGCAAAGTGGTTCTCCAAAGTAGACCTCAGGTCCAGATATCACCAGCTACCGCTCCACCCTGACTCAAGGTACATAACCACCTTCTCCACTCTTGTAGGACTAAGGCGATGCCGGCGTCTCAATTTCTGGACCTCGAGTGCAGCAGAAGTATTCCAGAACACAATCAGAGAGGTCCTCAGTGGACTCCCAGGAGTCCTGAACGTAAGCGATGACCTGCTTATTTACGCGACATCCATCGAAGAACACCACAAGAGACCACGGGGAGTTCTCAAAAGGATCCAAGAATCCGGCTTAACCCTGCACAAAGAAAAGTGCCAGTTCCTACAAAACAAAATCAGCGTCTTTGGATACACTTTCTCGAGCCAGGGAGTGGCCCCAGACCCCTATAAAGATAGGGACGTCCAAGAATCCCCGGCCCCAATGAACGTCTCCGAGGCGAGAAGCTTCCTCGGCATGGTGAATTTCTGTGGACGCTTCATCCCGGATCTTTCCAACCTCACCAAGCCACTCCGAGAGCTAACCAAATCCGCCACCATATGGCAGTGGGGCCCGGAACAAGAAAATGCCTTCCGAGACACCAAGGCGGCCTTATCCGCAGACACCACTCTCTCATACTTTGATCCCTCCAAGCCCACCAACGTGGCCGTGGACGCCAGCCCCTTCGGCCTAGGAGCAGTGCTGACACAGCTTCAAGGAAATGGTGAATGGGCGCGCATCGCTGTAATGATTGAAAGCAGCGCAAGAAGTCGCATGCGCCACTAACCTGAGTTCAATGCCCAGCAGGGACGACGGGATGACTGTCCTTGCCACCTCCCACTGCACGTCACCCAACAATGGGACAAACACCACTATTAGAGCACGCACAGCCGGAGGCCGCAAGGGAAAAAAAAAGGTGGAGGAATGTGGGTTTCTCTGATCTCTTCAGCTCAGGTTCTAGGGTCAGCGGCTTCACTGAGAAGACCTCCCTGGAGGTGGGTGAGAAGATAGAGAGAGAGGATAATGTAACTCTGTACTGCCTTGAACAGCCCCACTTCCCCTGTGTTCCGGGACTTACCACTAGCGTGAATGGATACTCCGTGGATGAAGTCTACAGATTATACAGAAGTTGGTGTAGCTGTTCAACAGGTGTCGAAGAGTTAACTCACTCTCCGCTCCAGGATCCAGCACGGAAGATACTTTCCACGATAAATGTTTTTGACAAGGTATTGCTTGTAGAAAGACCCAAAATGCTCCTTTTGGGGGTAGTATAGCAGCAACGACTCTGCAGGCGCAATCACGCCTGATATCCAAGGATTCAAACTAGTTAACGAACAAGAACGGTGCGACCTGCACAAGGTTTCACTAGGCTTTGAAACGGATAACAAAGAGGAAAACAAAAAGGTAGCGGAAGAGAGCGAGCCCGCTCTCCTCGATCCTCACAAACAAGCGCGGCTCTGTTAAACTCACAGGGACGCGCTGGGTCTCCGCTGATCTGACCACGCAGGCACTTCCAAGCAAGCGCGGCTCTGTTAACTCACAGGGACGCGCTGGGTCTCCGCTGATCTGACCTCGCTGGCACTTCGTCGTCGCGGCGGGTGTTTGATCTCTGACCTCGCTGGCACTTCGTCGTCGCGGCGGTTGTCTGTGAATTGACTAAATGGCTTGAACACGAATCTCCACGGCAGAACTCTAGATGCACAAACAAACAGGGAACGAACCAGGAACAGGATTGACAAGCCCCGTTTTGTTCAAGGGGTGGAGCTTAAGTAAGTTCTTCCCATTGTGCCTGATCCCAGCGTCGCTTGGCCTTCTGGGACTGGTAGTTTTTCCTTAGATGACCTACAATATGATGTCTGCGGCAACCTGCCTTTCTGCCAAGGGTGATCGCTACAGAACCCCCTCTCGAGGACTGCCGTCCCGGCGGTCGTCCTGGCTTCCCGGGGTAACGTTCATGAAAAAGTGCAACCAAATCGGGACAATGCAAGTGATCCATAGGTTCCCAGGAGCGGTCTTCGGGGCCGTAGCCTTTCCACTCGACTAGATACTGAACCCGACCCCGTACTACACGGGAATCCAAGATGGCCCCTACTTCATACTCCTCTTGCCCTTCCACTTCCACAGGGCCAGGGCGCTCTGGCAACCGGACACTAGGTAGGCAAGGCCGCAGAAGCGATACATGGAAGACCGGATGTATGGACCAAGACACAAGCAAAGAGAGTTTCATGGCCACAGTGTTTATCACCTCGCAGATACCATATGGACCGATATATTTAGGTTTCAATTTGTTCGCTCCTTTCAAGTGCAAGTTACGAGTAGAGAGCCAAACCTTGTCGCCCACCTTATACTCGGGCTCCTGAGACCTTCGTTTGTCAGCGAAGGTTTTCTGGGCATCCTGAGCCGTTCTCAAATTGTTCCGCGCCTCTATCAAGATCGCTCGGAGATGAGCGTGGTGTTCCTGAATGGCGGGTACGAGGGAATGAACTGGCCACTCAAAGGGAAGCATGTTTGGGTGGTATCCGTTCAGACAGAAGAAAGGAGAACATCCCAAAGTGGAGTGTACTGCATTATTGTATGCGAATTCCGCCAACCATAGAAGGGTGGTCCATTCGGTGGCGTTTTGTAGGGTGAAACAGCGAAGGTATTGTTCTAGGGTTTGGTTCAACCGTTCTGTCTTACCATCCGTTTGCGGATGATAACTGGATGATAGGCGAGCGTCTATCTGTAGGGCGGTACAGAGTGCCTTCCAAAAATGAGAGGTGAATTGTGTACCTCGATCTGTTATCACCACACTCGGTAGCCCATGCAGACGTACAATATTTTGCAAGAATACCTTCGCTAATTCTCCGGAGGTAGGCAAACCGGGTAGGGAGATGAAGTGTCCCATTTTGGTGAGATGATCTACCACCACTAAGATGACTGTTTGTTTCTCACAGGGAGGCATTTCTACTATAAAATCCATGGACAAGGTATGCCAGGGTTTGGACGGAATAGGTAAGGGGTGCAACAATCCTGCTGGTTTAGCATGACAAGATTTTCCTTGCGCACAAACCGCACAGTTTTTTACGTAGTCCTTCACATCCTTCCGGATACTGGGCCACCAAAAGGACCGTTCCACCGTAGCGATTGTTTTGTACACCCCCATGTGTCCTCCCAATACTGAGTCATGGGCCCATTCCATTACTGTTTTTTGCAACTCAATTCGGGGAATGTATAAAGCATGGTGATGGTATGCCAATTGATCCTTTTCGCAACGATGATTTGGCTCTTCAAGGACCCATGCGGGAATGTCAAGGTCAGTGAGGGCGATTTTGACGTCCTCAAGAAAGTCATCTGAGGTGATCAACGCAATGGATGCCTCGGCGTTCTCGATGCCTTGAAGTATAGAAGGGGTTTCAACCGGTCTTAATGTCTCTTCCTCCCCCAATCGAGAGAGAGCGTCTGCCTTGCCATTCCGGGTTCCAGGTCTATATCTGATAACAAAGTCGAAGTCAGAAAAGAAAAGGGTCCACCTCAACTGACGAGGTGTCAAGGCCTTTGCTGTTTTTAAAAACAGGAGATTGCGATGATCCGTAATGATCTCCACGGTATGCACGGCCCCAAGGAGGTAATGTCTCCACTCCTCACATGCTCTTTTAATGGCCAGGTGCTCCTTATCCGTGATGGTATAGTTTATTTCACAAGGAGTGAGCTTCGTTGAATAGAACGCCACTGGATGAAGCTGCCCGGTGGTAGGGTGACGTTGTGACAGTATTCCACCAAGAGCATATTGGGAGGCATCCGTTTCGAGAATGAAAGGCAGCTGTGGGTCTGGATGCCGAAGGATAGGTGCTTGAGTGAACTTCTCCTTGAGGGTTTGAAAAGCTTTTTCTGCTTCCGCCCCCCATTTGAACAAAACGTTTTTCCGCAAAAGAGCCGTGATCGGATGTATTATCTTGGAAAAATCCTGAACAAAGCGCCGATAATAATTGGCAAAGCCAAGAAAGCTCTGAACGGATTTGACATTCTGCGGTGTTTTCCAAGTGAGAATGGCCTCAACCTTTCTCATGTCTATCCTAAATCCTTGGGCATCGATCACATAGCCCAGAAACGCCACCTGTTGGACGTGGAAAAGGCATTTCTCAAGTTTTGCATACAAAGAGTTTCGTTGTAGCCTCTCCAATACTTCCTTGACATGTGTGATGTGCTCTGGGAGAGTGGCAGAATAAACCAGAATGTCATCGATGTAGATGATACAAAAGGACTCCAAACACCCCCTCAACACCTCATCCATAAAGAATTGGAAGGCGGCAGGGGCGTTGCAGAGTCCAAACGGCATCACACGATATTCATAAAGGCCGAATTTGGTTCTGAATGCCGTTTTCCACTCATCCCCGGTTTTTACTCTCACAAGATGGTAGGCTCCTCGAAGGTCGAGTTTGGTGAAGTACTGTGCCCCCTTAAGTTGGTCCATCAAAACGGGTATCAAGGGCAATGGATAACGATTTTTAATCGTCACCCTGTTGATAGCTCGATAATCGATACATAGACGCAACTCTTCACAATCCTTCTTGGGAATAAAAAACATAGGAGAAGACACAGGGGAAGTGGAGTGTCTGATAAACCCAGTGGCCAAGTTGTCGTCGATATAGGTCTTTAGATACTGTGTCTCCTTTTCGGTTAAGGCATATACTCTGCTGCAGGGGAGATCTGCCCCTGGAACAAGGTCCACACGGCAATCATATGCCCTATGTGGGGGCAGATGAGTAGCCTTTTTCTTGTCAAACAAGGAAGCGAATTCGTGGTACTCAGATGGTAAGACCGTGGCACAGCAGAACTTGTCAACGGAGCAGGCTCCAGCTAAGTAAGAAGCAGGCGAGGGTTCGAAGGAACTGTGGAGAAGTTCCGGGTTCTGACAATGTTCGTGGCAGTATTTGGATGTCATCCTTACCGTACGAGTTGACCAGCATACAGAGGGGTCATGGAGGGTAAGCCAAGGCATACCTAAAATGAGCCGGAATTGAGGTGCGTCTATGAGGTCGAATTGGATGTATTCGTAATGATTGGCTCCGTATTCCATTAACAATGCCAGGGTATGCTGAGTCACAGGTCCTGATGACAGGACTGATCCATCCACTGCCTTGACCGTCTCGGGCGTTGTTTTCTTGTCGCAGGGGATACCCATTTTCAACGCATAAGCTTGATCAATATAGTTCCCTGTGGCCCCCGAATCCAACAAGGCATCGACCTGAAAAGGTTTCTGATTTATCACCTGTAGAGACACATTAATATTCATGTGCGCAACTGCAGGGTGAAGGGTGTTAGCTACATAAGGGGAGACTGGAGGGAACGGGAGTCTTGAATCAGTGGTCTCATTCTGATCCAAGACCTTCAGTTTTCCGACGGCTCCTCCATCCTCACGGTGGCCTGAGCTCTGGGAAAGGTGTTCTTACCGGATGTAGAAGCCCGAGCTCGACATTCATTAATAAAATGTCCACTTTTGCCACAATACATACATAATTTGAGTCTTCTTCTCCGGTCCTTTTCTTCCTTAGTAAGGGGGCCCCGAATTCCTCCAATTTGCATGGGTTCTGGCCCTTCTTGAGGCTTAGCTTATTCCTCACCCGTTTGTCGGGGTCTGACCAGAGGATATGAGTACCTAGCGTCCCCTCTGCTCCGATCCCCTCTCCGTTCCAACAAACGGTGGTCCAGTTGTACGGTTAGATCAATAAGTTCTTCACATGTAGAAGGCAATTGCACCACCTGTGCTAACACGTCCTTCAATTCCCCCCGAAGGCCCTGATAGAACAGAGAGATACGTTTCTGAGCTGGCCAGTCTGTCTCTACTATGAGACGATTGAAGGTCGTGATATAAGATAATAGATCCTGTGATCCTTGGCGTAGGGTCATCAACTCCTGGTCTAATGACAACATGTGGGACTTCCTGTCAAACAGTTTCCGTAATTCAAGACAGAAATCGGCAAAATTGTGTAGCACGGGATCATTCCGCTCCAACAAAGGAATGGTCCAGCTGGAAGCGTTTCCTCCCATGTATGACATTACGAAGGCTGTCTTGTTTATTTATTTATTTATTTGTATGCTTCTATAGCACAAGAATCGAGCCCGAAAGGGTTATCTCCGCGCTTTGACAGCAACAGGCTACGAAGGTACTGTATAGGCAGCGATCCTAAAATTATTTCTCCATAAACAGATTCGTTTTTAACATTTTTCTAAAGGTAAGGTGATTGGAAATCTGTCTTAGGCTAAGGGGCAGGTTGTTCCACAAGGCCGGCCCCACTGATGAGAGGGCTCGGCCGCCTTGTCTGGCTTTTTTAATGAAAGGAGGTTTGAGCAGGAGTAGGTTACTTGACCTTAATTCTCGTTCTGGTTTGTAGGGCTGGAGTAGTTTGGCTAGGTATTTGGGACCATTTCCAAATAAACACTTATGTACAGTGCAGCAAATTTTGAATTTAACCCGTTGGCGTATTGGGAGCCAATGAAGTTTTTTCAACAGGGGTCCAGAAGATGTTCTGGGGGGGGGCATTCAGAATCAGTCTTGCCGCCGTGTTCTGGACCACCTGCAGGCGATTGATGGCATCCTCATTGGCCTGTATCAGAAGCCCATTGCAATAGTCAAGGCGACTTATTACAAAGGCTTGAACCAGAGTCTTTCTGTAGGTGTCAGGTAGCAGGGGGAAGACTCGCCTAAGTAATCCAATGGTGTGAAAACAAGCACCTGCAATTACATTTGCATGTTCTTTAAGATTTAAGTTTTGATCTAGGTTCACACCCAGATTTTTGATGGTAGGTTTAGGAGAAGGTACAGGTCCCAAATCTTGGGGCCACCAATCAGGGGACCAAAGCATGCTAGCTTTTCCGAAACACATTACTTCGGTCTTCCCGACATTGCACTGGAGGTAGTTGGCAGCCATCCAGTTGGAGATGGCCCTCATACCTTCCGCAAAGTTTTCCCTAACATTAGGGTCAGGGGCATGGAAAGGGAAGAGGAGTTGAGTGTCGTCGGCGTACGACACTGGAGTGAACCCGTACTTCCTCACAATCTCAGCAAGGGGGGCCACATATACATTGAATAATGTGGGGCTTAAACATGAGCCCTGTGGCACCCCCTTAGTGAGCGCCCTAGAGATGGAATGGTAAGGGCCCAGGCTGACAGATTGTGAGCGACCGGAGAGAAAGCTCTCTAACCATGCAAGTGCCTGACCTCTGATGCCCACTCCTTGTAGCCGGTTCAGCAAGATCTTGTGGGAAACAGTATCGAAAGCAGCTGACAGGTCTAACAGCACCAGAATCATCGAGCCTCCTCTATCCTGTGACATCTTGATGTTATCGGTCACGGAGAGGAGTGCAGATTCGGTGCTGCAGTTGGGCCTGAATCCGGATTGGGATTGGTCCAGGCCCCCTGTCGCTTCGATAAAGCTAGAGATCTGAGTGTTGACATGATTCTCAGCCAGTTTGGTCAGGAGGGGCAAGAGAGAGATAGGGCGGAGGTTGGAGAGTTCAGTCCAGGGGCAGGTGGTATTTTTTCGTATCGGGTTCACGGTTGCCTCTTTCCACTGTTGCGGAAGCTTACCTTCTTTAAAAGAAAGGTTAAGGATTTTAGTAATAGTAGGGCATAATGATCTGCTCAGGATATTGGTTAACCTAGCCGGGGGCAGATCACAAGGAGAGCCAGATTTCATGTTTTCCAGGAGTGTTTGAACTTCAATTTCTGTAACTTCTGGGATGATTTTAAAGGTCTCCGAGGGGATTTCTTGACATAAGGTAGTGGAGTCTTCCTGATTATTAGGGTGCTTGGCCAAAATTTTATTGTAAATGATGTCAATTTTGTCCTCAAAGAATTGGGAAATGTTGTTGCATAGTTCTTGAGAGAAGGTATCTGGACTTTCGCATGCCAAGGGGTTAGTGAAGGTCTTGAGAATTTTGTATAGTTCTTTAGTGGAGTTAGCAGCTTCATCAAGCTGGGAGCGCAGGCTGATTTTTCTAGCCTTTTTAATGTTATTATAGTAGGTGGATATGGCCTGCTGGTAGAGTGCCTTACTAGCAAGAGAGTGGTCCTTTCTCCATAGCTTTTCCAGTTTCCTACATCTTTGTTTCTCTGTTTTTAGTGAGTCGGAATACCAAATTTCTTTTTTGGTGGTCGGGTGTTTTTTAACAGTCTTTTGCGGGGCTAGAGAGTTTATAGTCTCTAGAAGAGAGCTATTTAATTTGGATAAAGCCAAATCGATGTCATCAGAATCGGAAATATTTGGCTCTTTCCAGGTTTGTTCAAAAGAAGTTGGAGTAATTTTGTGCCATGCTCTTTTAGTAATGCTCGTAGTGGCCGGGGGAGATGATTCATCCTGAAAGATTTGGGGTTTACAGAGGAAATGAAGGCGACATTGGTTTAGGAATGTCTCAAACTTACGAGGGTCTCCGTAAAACCTTTCGGGAGGAGCTAGAGGTATGCCATGGGTCTGCAGTATGTGCACCGTAGGGGCGGCATCTGTGGACGTGGAAGGGGCTGCAAACGCTCCTCCAGGTTGAAATGAAGGAGGTGGGGTCAAGGTGGCAGGCCGAATCAAGGGTTTGGCGCTCGGCTCCTTCTGGGCAAGATCAGACATGTCTCTGCGCAAGTCCGACACTTCCTTATATAATGCTTGATTCTCGGCACGAGATGTTTGGACCTCGTTTTGTAACTCCGTGAAACTCTCCAACAAAGAGGTGAGGACGGCATTAGTATCCATCGTCCGGGCTGGTTAGCGTTCTTGGGCTTGTCAATCTGTAATGATTGAAAGCAGCGCAAGAAGTCGCATGCGCCACTAACCTGAGTTCAATGCCCAGCAGGGACGACGGGATGACTGTCCTTGCCACCTCCCACTGCACGTCACCCAACAATGGGACAAACACCACTATTAGAGCACGCACAGCCGGAGGCCGCAAGGGGAAAAAAAAGGTGGAGGAATGTGGGTTTCTCTGATCTCTTCAGCTCAGGTTCTAGGGTCAGCGGCTTCACTGAGAAGACCTCCCTGGAGGTGGGTGAGAAGATAGAGAGAGAGGATAATGTAACTCTGTACTGCCTTGAACAGCCCCACTTCCCCTGTGTTCCGGGACTTACCACTAGCGTGAATGGATACTCCGTGGATGAAGTCTACAGATTATACAGAAGTTGGTGTAGCTGTTCAACAGGTGTCGAAGAGTTAACTCACTCTCCGCTCCAGGATCCAGCACGGAAGATACTTTCCACGATAAATGTTTTTGACAAGGTATTGCTTGTAGAAAGACCCAAAATGCTCCTTTTGGGGGTAGTATAGCAGCAACGACTCTGCAGGCGCAATCACGCCTGATATCCAAGGATTCAAACTAGTTAACAAACAAGAACGGTGCGACCTGCACAAGGTTTCACTAGGCTTTGAAACGGATAACAAAGAGGAAAACAAAAAGGTAGCAGAAGAGAGCGAGCCCGCTCTCCTCGATCCTCACAAACAAGCGCGGCTCTGTTAAACTCACAGGGACGCGCTGGGTCTCCGCTGATCTGACCACGCAGGCACTTCCAAGCAAGCGCGGCTCTGTTAACTCACAGGGACGCGCTGGGTCTCCGCTGATCTGACCTCGCTGGCACTTTGTCGTCGCGGCGGGTGTTTGATCTCTGACCTCGCTGGCACTTCGTCGTCGCGGCGGTTGTCTGTGAATTGACTAAATGGCTTGAACACGAATCTCCACGGCAGAACTAGATGCACAAACAAACAGGGAACGAACCAGGAACAGGATTGACAAGCCCCGTTTTGTTCAAGGGGTGGAGCTTAAGTAAGTTCTTCCCATTGTGCCTGATCCCGGCGTCGCTTGGCCTTCTGGGACTGGTAGTTTTTCCTTAGATGACCTACAATATGATGTCTGCGGCAACCTGCCTTTCTGCCAAGGGTGATCGCTACAATCGCCTACGCCAGCCGCTCCCTGACAGACACGGAGCAGAGATATTCACAAATAGAGAGAGAGGCCATAGCCATCCATTGGGCCTGCCGGCACTTTCACGTGTATGTATACGGCCACTCCTTCACGGTGACCACGGACCACAAGCCACTCATACCTCTATTCCAAGGCTCAGTATCCAAACCACCTCCGCAAATTGAAAAATGGATACTCCAACTGCAAGGGTACGACTACCGAGTGGAGTATAAGCCCGGATCAACAAATCCCGCGGACTACCTATCAAGACACCCCCTAGAGGCAACACCGGAAGAGAAAGAGGACGCAGAGGACACAGAGGAATATGTTCAGCTGGTGACCGAGAGATCCCGACCATTACCCATGAGCCTCGACTCTATTATCGAAGCGTCACAACGCGATGAGTGCCTTCAACTGGTCGCCACTGCGGTCCAGTCAGGAAACTGGCGCCTCATCAAGGATTCTCTGGGCAGAAGAACACCACAGGCCAAAGCAACTCTGGAGTCTATCCTACGAATCAAGGAAGAACTGTCCCTCGACAGCCAAGGGTGCCTGCTACGAGGCCCCCGTCTAGTCATGCCGGCCAGCCTAACCCGTCAAGCGGTGGAACTCACACACAGAGGACACCAGGGCATGGTAAAGACCAAAAGCAGGCTGAGAGCCAAGGTGTGGTTTCCAGGGATGGACCTAATGGTAGAAGAAACGGTCACAACATGCAACTGGTGTCAGGCGGCGGGGCAACCAGACCGCCCCCACCCAGTCGTAACCGAAGACAACCCTCAGAGGCAATGGGAAT
Source organism: Lissotriton vulgaris (assembly GCF_964263255.1). NCBI lineage: Eukaryota > Metazoa > Chordata > Amphibia > Caudata > Salamandridae > Lissotriton > Lissotriton vulgaris. The sequence continues at coordinate 11,252,933 of NC_141693.1, read as the reverse complement.
GCGTAAGCGCTGATTTTGGACACCTCCCCGACGGACGATATGCACTAGTGATCATTAACGATTTCACCAAGTATCCCGAAGAAGAAATCGTGGGGAGCCAAACGGCCACGGAAGTCATCGCCAAATTTGAAAAACGATCGCCTCTCATGGCATTTTTGATGTAGTCAAAACGTGCAATGGACCACCCTTTCAAGGTCAAGAGTACCGAATACCGAGTACCGAATACCTACAGAGCTGGGGCATCCACCACAGGAAAATTACCCCGCGCTGGCCTCAAGCCAACGGGGAAGTGGAGAGGTTCATGCGCATGCTCAATAAGACCATTCGCATAGCTCTAGCAGATGGATCGCCACTGGAGAGAGCCATTTACAGCTTCCTGAGGGAATATCGTATGACCCCGCACGTTACAACGAAAGCGGCGCCAGGGGCATCGCATCGACCATGGGCCGAACAGTGAAGGACACACTTCCAAATCACCCTACGTGGGTTCCCGAGCGAATCTGCAAAGAAAAGACATTGGCAAATCGCACTCGGTCCAATGACCAAGCCAGCAGACAGCGAGGGGCCCGCGAATCCACCATCCAACCAAGTGACCGAGTCTACGTCAAAGATCGATACCCCAGAAGCAAATTCCGACTTCCGTTTGAACACCAACCGTGGACTGTCACTCGCCGGACCGGCACCATGGTAACTGCTCAGAGAGGGCTCGAAACGGTCACCAGAGACATCTCGTTCTTTAAGAAAGCACACCAGAGCACGTCCCTGAGTCCAGAGCAGCACAGGCTGTGTCCGCAGCAACGAGAAGAACCAGGGACTGATCAGTGGGTCTCAGGCGAGGAAGACCTGAGGGAACAAGACACTTCGCAGCTCTCCACCACCCCCGTGGGCGGGGCGTCAAATGTGTTTTCCCCGGCTGGGGGAAGCAACGCCCCATCTCCGGGGACCCCAAGGGTGGCACTGCCCCGAGGAGGACAGTCCAGATACGAACTGCGAAGAAATCCAGCACCCTCCTCCCAGCTCGCTGACTACCTGATGGAGTGAGGCCCTGGACGAACACTGATGAACTGGTAACATATCCATTGGTTACAATTTACTGCGCTTTTTGTGTTTGACACTGTTTTGATAAAGGTTAGAAGGAATGTAGGGTTCGGAGCGTGAGGCAGCGGTCTAGCTGACCCACGCTGCCGGAGCACTCCGTGCTGACGCGTGACGTCAGGCGCGGGGGAGTGGATATAATAAAGAGGCGTGGCCACGACAAACCAGTCGGGACCATGCGTAACCAGCAACTAAGGCTCCTGTATTTATTTAGCGTTGCGAGGCCGCACCGAGTAGCGCTAGCCAAACGACAAACCCTACATTAATGTGAGGGACCCTTTCACGGGCACATGGACTTGAGTCCACCAGCCTATTCCAGGCCCTCAAAGCTATCAAAATAGATTGGGCGATCGTTATCAGTTGCTTTTAAAGCGTACTAAATTAATAAACAATAGCTGCTCTGCTTATCTCTGATTTCTTCAAACAGTGCCACCATGTGGCGGCTGTCATAAGTGCCAGTGTCGACAATTAAGTGCCTGTGCCGAGCACCGGAAGCCACCGGGGTTTAAAGTAAGTACTAAGCTGTGGAATGTGGATGCTTGCTTGGTTGCTCATGGTTAGTAAGATATGTGTAAGTGTCAACATTTAGTAATTGTTCCAGTTCATTAGTGTGAAAATAAAACGGTTTGATCGTGCTAAAAACTTTGTAGTTCGTCATGCGTATGTGTGCTACAGGACGGTGCCATTTCTTTGGCTGCATTAGGCAGGGGTTAAGTCTCTTTTGTTCCTTTTCTCTTGCTTGGGTCTGCCAAGTATTCATCTATTCACGGAGAGGTTGATCTTGACAAGTGCACCTTGTGTTGTGCCGGATATCATGAGTTCTGAGCGCTGCTGAGGGGGTTTGTTGCACACACTTCTGCAGTACATTTGAGCGCAGTGACCACCACGATGACAGGAAGGGGCTGTCTTACTGGATGGTGTCATAGTCGTTTGAACGCAATACATGAAAGCTGATGGTTGGTGGGGGCAACCATAGCCAGTGGCACTGTCAGGGCCGGCTTTAACACTGGTGGCGCCCCGTGCGACAGTACATGTTGGCCCCACCCCATCCCCAATGACCACCTCTGCCACGGATTCCCCCACAAGCACCCTTTAACAGTGCCCCTAAAGTCTCCAATCCCCTGTCTCTCGGATTCATTTAGCTTTTTAGCACCACTCATACCAGTGTAAGGTGTCAGAGCACTTTCCATCACACACACACTGCAATCATATGTCTGTAAATCAGTGTATGGGAAATGTTACATCAGACAGGACTCCAAGATGTAATGTAGGACGGACATGTCATCGATACTGGTAGACAATATAGTTTGAGTCCTTATTCTTTAAAGCACAAATTCAGAATTTAAAACGTAACACTATTGTTAGAGTTTCTTTTTAATTCTACCCAAATGAACCCTTTTGGCAAGATTAAGATAAAAAGACTGGGCAGCAAACATATAGCGCCAACATATACCTTGCAGTTTGCGTGCAGCTCTTTGAGGACAGCTAATAGCTCAATGCTCTAAGTTAGGATTTTGACTTATAAACGACTGACCTATTTACATTATATGCACTTTGTTACCAGCATAGTACACGTTCATAGCAGCAGGCATGTTAGCCCTAACGCGCTACCTTAAGATGAGTCAAAACTTCCACTAAACAAAACTCCGGTCTCTTTCCACGAAGAAGATTAATCACATCTTGACATTGTAATTGATGCCTGGAAATTGCTGAAGGCCAGGAACATGGCAGCAGCTGCTCTTAAAATAATAATATACTTGCGAAAAGGACGCCCCCACAAGTCAGCACCCGGTGCGGTGGCACCGATCGCACTTACTTAGAGCCATCCCTGGGCACTGGTAACAGCTAATAAGCACTGGCATAGCCAATAGGTCTCACCTTTGGGACCTTATAAGTGTTTAGCCATGCAACACTTGATGTTGTTGCACCAAGGATATTGTGCTGCATAACTAAATACTTATAAGGACCCAAAGCGAGACCTATTGGCTATGCCAATGTTTGTTTTATTCAGTGTAACATTATATTTAAAGCCCTTGTTTTATCTGCAAGCTAGAGAGGACAGTCTATGCTGTTTGTCAAAGTGAGGGCCTCACTCTTGTCAGCCAGAGGAAAGTATGTGGGAATGTGAGAACATTTCCACAAACCAGGAGAGCATACAATCCATGTCTTTTAAGGCCCTTTTTAAAATGTGTGGGTTCTTCATCCTGTTCACATTCATAATCCTTGCATGGCTAATGTTTTACTTCATAGCACCATCATTGTTTGCCATTTATTTTTCTCTAGTTGAGTGAGCAGTAGTTATAGCTATACTATAGTTGTGTTCTGGCTGCTGACCCTTCCCTGCCAAGGTAGACAGAGTCGGTGTCAGAGCTGGGGATTCAATAGGGGGTTCACCTCTATAATCAAGGAAGGGCTCCCAGGCGGGGTCACCATGCGTTCCTCAAGGGCAGGGGCGCTGGAACATCCGGGATGACCATCTGTCCCTGGAGGACTGAGAGTTATCCCGCTCCTGAGGACTGCTGTGGGGCGACCTTCTGCCCCTCAAGGGGAAAGGCACCTGTGAAGGGTCACCTTCTGTCCCTGGAGGGACACTCCTCCTGTCCCTGGAAGGCAGGGCGTGGCTTCTAGGCAGAGTCGCCCCTCAATTCTGGGTGGTGTGCCTGTATGCCCTTCACAGGACAGGGCTCCTTGGTTGGCTGGCGTTCTGTCCTCAGAAGGGCAGAGCTCACAAATTCTAGGCGGAGCCGCCCTTCACTCCTGGGTGTCGTCGGCATCTGTCCCTGGAATGGGAGTGTAGGTTGCATTGGGTTAGGAGGGCAAGGGGGGTGGGGGGGTTGCACTCACTGGTCCTCTGCACCGTATCCCTCCAGAAGCGCTGGGCATTGAGTTTACAGACCCGCCTCTTTTCCTCCATCCATAAGCTGGTGCTGCTGCTGTTGTTCAGAGCATGGATGAGCATCATGGTGGCGTTGAATACTTGCTCGTCCATGAAGCAGTCTGTGCAGGGCGCGAAGCTCTGGTTGCTGGCGTCGTACTCCACCAGGTTCTGCTTGTTGAAGACCAGCGTGTTCTTGAAAGCCATGTCCTCCAGGTTCCCGCCAGAGTAACACTGCCCAAGGATCTGCAGAACAAAGCCAACTGTGGAGGAAGAGGACACAGAGTATCAGATGTGGAATGGAAGAGGACACAGAGTATCAGCTTTAGAGTGAAAGAGGACACAGAGTATCAGATGTGGAGTGGAAGAGGACAGAGAGTATCAGCTTTAGAGTGAAAGAGGACACAGAGTATCAGATGTGGAATGGAAGAGGACACAGAGTATCAGCTTTAGAGTGAAAGAGGGCACAGAGTATCAGATGTGGAATGGAAGAGGACACAGAGTATCAGATGTGGAATGGAAGAGGACACAGAGTATCAGATGTGAAATGGAAGAGGACACAGAGTATCAGATGTGGAATGGAAAAGGACACAGAGTATCAGATGTGGAATGGAAAAGGACACATAGTATCAGCTTTAGAGTGAAAGAGGACACAGAGTATCAGATGTGGAATTGGAGAGGACACAGAGTATCAACTATAGAGTGAAAGAGGACACAGAGTATCAGATGTGGAATTGGAGAGGACACAGAGTATCAACTATAGAGTGAAAGAGGACACAGAGCATCAGATGTGGAATTGGAGAGGACACAGAGTATCAGATGTGGAATGGAAGAGGACACAGAGTATCAGCTATAGAGTGAAAGAGGACACAGAGTATCAGATGTGGAATGGAAGAGGACACAGAGTATCAGATGTGGAATGGAAGAGGACACAGAGTATCAGATGTGGAATGGAAGAGGACACAGAGTATCAGCTTTAGAGTGAAAGAGGACACAGAGCATCAGATGTGGAATTGGAGAGGACACAGAGTATCAACTATAGAGTGAAAGAGGACACAGAGTATCAACTATAGAGTGAAAGAGGACACAGAGTATCAGATGTGGAATGGAAGAGGACACAGAGTATCAGATGTGGAATGGAAGAGGACACAGAGTATCAACTATAGAGTGAAAGAGGACACAGAGTATCAGATGTGGAATGGAAGAGGACACAGAGTATCAGATGTGGAATGGAAGAGGACACAGAGTATCAGATGTGGAATGGAAAAGGACACAGAGTATCAACTATAGAGTGAAAGAGGACACAGAGTATCAGATGTGGAATGGAAGAGGACACAGAGTATCAGATGTGGAATGGAAAAGGACACAGAGTATCAGCTTTAGAGTGAAAGAGGACACAGAGTATCAGCTTTAGAGTGAAAGAGGACACAGAGCATCAGATGTGGAATTGGAGAGGACACAGAGTATCAACTATAGAGTGAAAGAGGACACAGAGTATCAACTATAGAGTGAAAGAGGACACAGAGTATCAGATGTGGAATGGAAAAGGACACAGAGTATCAGATGTGGAATGGAAGAGGACACAGAGTATCAGATGTGGAATGGAAGAGGACACAGAGTATCAGATGTGGAATGGAAGAGGACACAGAGTATCAACTATAGAGTGAAAGAGGACACAGAGTATCAGATGTGGAATGGAAGAGGACACAGAGTATCAGATGTGGAATGGAAGAGGACACAGAGTATCAGATGTGGAATGGAAGAGGACACAGAGTATCAACTATAGAGTGAAAGAGGACACAGAGTATCAGATGTGGAATGGAAGAGGACAGAGTATCAGATGTGAAATGGAAGAGGATACAGAGTATCAGATGTGAAATGGAAGAGTACAGAGTATCAGATGTGAAATGGAAGAGGACACAGAGTATCAGATGTGGAATGGAAAAGGACACAGAGTATCAGATGTGGAATGGAAGAGGACACAGAGTATCAGATGTGGAATGGAAAAGGACACAGAGTATCAGATGTGGAATGGAAGAGGACACAGAGTATCAACTATAGAGTGAAAGAGGACACAGAGTATCAGATGTGGAATGGAAGAGGACACAGAGTATCAACTATAGAGTGAAAGAGGACACAGAGTATCAGATGTGAAATGGAAGAGGACACAGAGTATCAACTATAGAGTGAAAGAGGACACAGAGTATCAGATGTGGAATGGAAGAGGACACATAGTATCAGATGTGGAATGGAAGAGGACACAGAGTATCAGCTTTAGAGTGAAAGAGGACACAGAGTATCAGATGTGAAATGGAAGAGGACACAGAGTATCAGCTTTAGAGTGAAAGAGGACACAGAGTATCAGATGTGAAATGGAAGAGGACACAGAGTATCAACTATAGAGTGAAAGAGGACACAGAGTATCAGATGTGGAATGGAAGAGGACACAGAGTATCAGCTTTAGAGTGAAAGAGGACACAGAGTATCAGATGTGGAATGGAAGAGGACACAGAGTATCAGCTTTAGAGTGAAAGAGGACACAGAGTATCAGATGTGAAATGGAAGAGGACACAGAGTATCAACTATAGAGTGAAAGAGGACACAGAGTATCAGATGTGGAATGGAAGAGGACACAGAGTATCAACTATAGAGTGAAAGAGGACACAGAGTATCAGATGTGGAATGGAAGAGGACACAGAGTATCAGATGTGGAATGGAAGAGGACACAGAGTATCAACTATAGAGTGAAAGAGGACACAGAGTATCAGATGTGGAATGGAAGAGGACACAGAGTATCAACTATAGAGTGAAAGAGGACACAGAGTATCAGCTTTAGAGTGAAAGAGGACACAGAGTATCAGATGTGAAATGGAAGAGGACACAGAGTATCAACTATAGAGTGAAAGAGGACACAGAGTATCAGATGTGGAATGGAAGAGGACACAGAGTATCAGCTTTAGAGTGAAAGAGGACACAGAGTATCAGATGTGGAATGGAAGAGGACACAGAGTATCAGCTTTAGAGTGAAAGAGGACACAGAGTATCAGATGTGGAATGGAAGAGGACAGAGTATCAGATGTGGAATGGAAGAGAACACAGAGTATCAGATGTGGAATGGAGGAGGACAGAGTATCAGATGTGAAATGGAAGAGGACACAGAGTATCAGCTTTAGAGTGAAAGAGGACACAGAGTATCAGATGTGGAATGGAAGAGGACACAGAGTATCAGATGTGGAATGGAAGAGGACACAGAGTATCAGATGTGAAATGGAAGAGGACACAGAGTATCAACTATAGAGTGAAAGAGGACACAGAGTATCAGATGTGGAATGGAAGAGGACACAGAGTATCAACTATAGAGTGAAAGAGGACACAGAGTATCAGATGTGGAATGGAAGAGGACACAGAGTATCAGATGTGGAATGGAAGAGGACACAGAGTATCAACTATAGAGTGAAAGAGGACACAGAGTATCAGATGTGGAATGGAAGAGGACACAGAGTATCAGATGTGGAATGGAAAAGGACACAGAGTATCAGATGTGGAATGGAAGAGGACACAGAGTATCAGATGTGGAATGGAAGAGGACACAGAGTATCAGATGTGGAATGGAAAAGGACACAGAGTATCAGCTTTAGAGTGAAAGAGGACACAGAGTATCAGATGTGGAATTGGAGAGGACACAGAGTATCAGATGTGGAATGGAAGAGGACACAGAGTATCAGATGTGGAATGGAAAAGGACACAGAGTATCAGCTTTAGAGTGAAAGAGGACACAGAGTATCAGATGTGGAATTGGAGAGGACACAGAGTATCAGATGTGGAATGGAAGAGGACACAGAGTATCAACTATAGAGTGAAAGAGGACACAGAGTATCAGCTTTAGAGTGAAAGAGGACACAGAGTATCAGATGTGAAATGGAAGAGGACACAGAGTATCAACTATAGAGTGAAAGAGGACACAGAGTATCAGATGTGGAATGGAAGAGGACACAGAGTATCAGCTTTAGAGTGAAAGAGGACACAGAGTATCAGATGTGAAATGGAAGAGGACACAGAGTATCAACTATAGAGTGAAAGAGGACACAGAGTATCAGATGTGGAATGGAAGAAGACACAGAGTATCAACTATAGAGTGGAAGAGGACACAGAGTATCAGATGTGGAATGGAAGAGGACACAGAGTATCAGATGTGGAATGGAAGAGGACACAGAGTATCAACTATAGAGTGAAAGAGGACACAGAGTATCAGATGTGGAATGGAAGAGGACACAGAGTATCAGATGTGGAATGGAAGAGGACACAGAGTATCAGATGTGGAATGGAAGAGGACACAGAGTATCAACTATAGAGTGAAAGAGGACACAGAGTATCAGATGTGGAATGGAAGAGGACACGGAGTATCAGATGTGAAATGGAAGAGGACACAGAGTATCAGATGTGGAATGGAAGAGGACAGAGTATCAGATGTGGAATGGAAGAGAACACAGAGTATCAGATGTGGAATGGAGGAGGACAGAGTATCAGATGTGAAATGGAAGAGGACACAGAGTATCAGCTTTAGAGTGAAAGAGGACACAGAGTATCAGATGTGGAATGGAAGAGGACACAGAGTATCAACTATAGAGTGAAAGAGGACACAGAGTATCAGATGTGGAATGGAAAAGGACACAGAGTATCAGATGTGGAATGGAAGAGGACACAGAGTATCAGATGTGAAATGGAAGAGGACACAGAGTATCAGCTTTAGAGTGAAAGAGGACACAGAGTATCAGATGTGGAATGGAAGAGGACACAGAGTATCAACTATAGAGTGAAAGAGGACACAGAGTATCAGATGTGGAATGGAAAAGGACACAGAGTATCAGATGTGGAATGGAAGAGGACACAGAGTATCAACTATAGAGTGAAAGAGGACACAGAGTATCAGATGTGGAATGGAAAAGGACACAGAGTATCAGATGTGGAATGGAAGAGGACACAGAGTATCAACTATAGAGTGAAAGAGGACACAGAGTATCAGCTATAGAGTGAAAGAGGACACAGAGTATCAGATGTGGAATGGAAAAGGACACAGAGTATCAGATGTGGAATGGAAGAGGACACAGAGTATCAACTATAGAGTGAAAGAGGACACAGAGTATCAGATGTGGAATGGAAAAGGACACAGAGTATCAGATGTGGAATGGAAGAGGACACAGAGTATCAGATGTGAAATGGAAGAGGACACAGAGTATCAGCTTTAGAGTGAAAGAGGACACAGAGTATCAGATGTGGAATGGAAGAGGACACAGAGTATCAACTATAGAGTGAAAGAGGACACAGAGTATCAGATGTGGAATGGAAAAGGACACAGAGTATCAGATGTGGAATGGAAGAGGACACAGAGTATCAACTATAGAGTGAAAGAGGACACAGAGTATCAGATGTGGAATGGAAAAGGACACAGAGTATCAGATGTGGAATGGAAGAGGACACAGAGTATCAGATGTGGAGTGAAAGAGGACACAGAGTATCAGCTATAGAGTGAAAGAGGACACAGAGTATCAGATGTGAAATGGAAGAGGACAGAGTATCAGCTTTAGAGTGAAAGAGGACACAGAGTATCAGATGTGGAATGGAAGAGGACACAGAGTATCAACTATAGAGTGAAAGAGGACACAGAGTATCAGATGTGGAATGGAAAAGGACACAGAGTATCAGATGTGGAATGGAAGAGGACAGAGCATCAGATGTGGAATTGGAGAGGACACAGAGTATCAGCTTTAGAGTGAAAGAGGACACAGAGTATCAGCTTTAGAGTGAAAGAGGACACAGAGTATCAGATGTGGAATGGAAGAGGACACAGAGTATCAACTATAGAGTGAAAGAGGACACAGAGTATCAGATGTGGAATGGAAGAGGACACAGAGTATCAGATGTGGAATGGAAAAGGACACAGAGTATCAGATGTGGAATGGAAGAGGACACAGAGTATCAACTATAGAGTGAAAGAGGACACAGAGTATCAGATGTGGAATGGAAGAGGACACAGAGTATCAGATGTGGAATGGAAGAGGACACAGAGTATCAACTATAGAGTGAAAGAGGACACAGAGTATCAGATGTGGAATGGAAGAGGACACAGAGTATCAGATGTGGAATGGAAGAGGACACAGAGTATCAACTATAGAGTGAAAGAGGACACAGAGTATCAGATGTGGAATGGAAGAGGACAGAGTATCAGATGTGAAATGGAAGAGGATACAGAGTATCAGATGTGAAATGGAAGAGTACAGAGTATCAGATGTGAAATGGAAGAGGACACAGAGTATCAGATGTGGAATGGAAGAGGACACAGAGTATCAGATGTGGAATGGAAGAGAACACAGAGTATCAGATGTGGAATGGAAAAGGACACAGAGTATCAGCTTTAGAGTGAAAGAGGACACAGAGTATCAGATTTGGAATGGAAGAGGACACAGAGTATCAGATGTGGAATGGAAGAGAACACAGAGTATCAGATGTGGAATGGAAAAGGACACAGAGTATCAGATGTGGAATGGAAAAGGACACAGAGTATCAGATGTGAAATGGAAGAGGACACAGAGTATCAGCTTTAGAGTGAAAGAGGACACAGAGTATCAGATGTGAAATGGAAGAGGACACAGAGTATCAACTATAGAGTGAAAGAGGACACAGAGTATCAGATGTGGAATGGAAGAGGACACAGAGTATCAGATGTGGAATGGAAGAGGACACAGAGTATCAACTATAGAGTGAAAGAGGACACAGAGTATCAGATGTGGAATGGAAGAGGACACAGAGTATCAGATGTGGAATGGAAGAGGACACAGAGTATCAACTATAGAGTGAAAGAGGACACAGAGTATCAGATGTGGAATGGAAGAGGACACAGAGTATCAGATGTGGAATGGAAGAGGACACAGAGTATCAGATGTGGAATGGAAGAGGACACAGAGTATCAACTATAGAGTGAAAGAGGACACAGAGTATCAGATGTGGAATGGAAGAGGACACAGAGTATCAGATGTGGAATGGAAGAGGACACAGAGTATCAGATGTGGAATGGAAGAGGACACAGAGTATCAACTATAGAGTGAAAGAGGACACAGAGTATCAGATGTGGAATGGAAGAGGACACAGAGTATCAGATGTGGAATGGAAGAGGACACAGAGTATCAGATGTGAAATGGAAGAGGATACAGAGTATCAGATGTGAAATGGAAGAGTACAGAGTATCAGATGTGAAATGGAAGAGGACACAGAGTATCAGCTTTAGAGTGAAAGAGGACACAGAGTATCAGATGTGGAATGGAAAAGGACACAGAGTATCAGATGTGGAATGGAAAAGGACACAGAGTATCAGCTTTAGAGTGAAAGAGGACACAGAGTATCAGATGTGGAATGGAAAAGGACACAGAGTATCAGATGTGGAATGGAAGAGGACACAGAGTATCAACTATAGAGTGAAAGAGGACACAGAGTATCAGATGTGGAATGGAAAAGGACACAGAGTATCAGATGTGGAATGGAAAAGGACACAGAGCATCAGATGTGGAATTGGAGAGGACACAGAGTATCAGCTTTAGAGTGAAAGAGGACACAGAGTATCAGCTTTAGAGTGAAAGAGGACACAGAGTATCAGATGTGGAATGGAAGAGGACACAGAGTATCAACTATAGAGTGAAAGAGGACACAGAGTATCAGATGTGGAATGGAAGAGGACACAGAGTATCAGATGTGGAATGGAAAAGGACACAGAGTATCAGATGTGGAATGGAAGAGGACACAGAGTATCAACTATAGAGTGAAAGAGGACACAGAGTATCAGATGTGGAATGGAAGAGGACACAGAGTATCAGATGTGGAATGGAAGAGGACACAGAGTATCAACTATAGAGTGAAAGAGGACACAGAGTATCAGATGTGGAATGGAAGAGGACACAGAGTATCAGATGTGGAATGGAAGAGGACACAGAGTATCAGATGTGGAATGGAAGAGGACACAGAGTATCAACTATAGAGTGAAAGAGGACACAGAGTATCAGATGTGGAATGGAAGAGGACAGAGTATCAGATGTGAAATGGAAGAGGATACAGAGTATCAGATGTGAAATGGAAGAGTACAGAGTATCAGATGTGAAATGGAAGAGGACACAGAGTATCAGATGTGGAATGGAAGAGGACACAGAGTATCAGATGTGGAATGGAAAAGGACACAGAGTATCAGCTTTAGAGTGAAAGAGGACACAGAGTATCAGATTTGGAATGGAAGAGAACACAGAGTATCAGATGTGGAATGGAAAAGGACACAGAGTATCAGCTTTAGAGTGAAAGAGGGCACAGAGTATCAGATTTGGAATGGAAGAGGACACAGAGTATCAGATGTGGAATGGAAGAGGACACAGAGTATCAGATGTGGAATGGAAGAGAACACAGAGTATCAGATGTGGAATGGAAAAGGACACAGAGTATCAGATGTGGAATGGAAAAGGACACAGAGTATCAGATGTGAAATGGAAGAGGACACAGAGTATCAGCTTTAGAGTGAAAGAGGACACAGAGTATCAGATGTGAAATGGAAGAGGACACAGAGTATCAACTATAGAGTGAAAGAGGACACAGAGTATCAGATGTGGAATGGAAGAGGACACAGAGTATCAGATGTGGAATGGAAGAGAACACAGAGTATCAGATGTGGAATGGAAAAGGACACAGAGTATCAGATGTGGAATGGAAAAGGACACAGAGTATCAGATGTGAAATGGAAGAGGACACAGAGTATCAGCTTTAGAGTGAAAGAGGACACAGAGTATCAGATGTGAAATGGAAGAGGACACAGAGTATCAACTATAGAGTGAAAGAGGACACAGAGTATCAGATGTGGAATGGAAGAGGACACAGAGTATCAGATGTGGAATGGAAGAGGACACAGAGTATCAACTATAGAGTGAAAGAGGACACAGAGTATCAGATGTGGAATGGAAGAGGACAGAGTATCAGATGTGAAATGGAAGAGGATACAGAGTATCAGATGTGAAATGGAAGAGTACAGAGTATCAGATGTGAAATGGAAGAGGACACAGAGTATCAGATGTGGAATGGAAAAGGACACAGAGTATCAGATGTGGAATGGAAGAGGACACAGAGTATCAGATGTGGAATGGAAGAGAACACAGAGTATCAGATGTGGAATGGAAAAGGACACAGAGTATCAGCTTTAGAGTGAAAGAGGACACAGAGTATCAGATTTGGAATGGAAGAGGACACAGAGTATCAGATGTGGAATGGAAGAGAACACAGAGTATCAGATGTGGAATGGAAAAGGACACAGAGTATCAGATGTGGAATGGAAAAGGACACAGAGCATCAGATGTGGAATGGAAGAGGACAGAGTATCAGATGTGGAATGGAAAAGGACACAGAGCATCAGATGTGGAATGGAAGAGGACAGAGTATCAGATGTGGAATGGAAGAGGACACAGAGTATCAGCTTTAGAGTGAAAGAGAACACAGAGTATCAGCTTTGGAGTAGAAGAGGCCACTGAGCCTCCAGTGACCTTGGGCCAGATGTACAACCGTTTGTTGCAGTCGCAAAGGGGCATTTGGCCCGTTTGCTACCAAAACAAGCGATTGCAATGCAATAGGTCTCGAATTAGGAAAGTGCGAGCTATTGGCATTGTAAATGACAAATTGTTTAATTATGTGTTGGCTTTGAAAATAAATATATAAATTAACAGCATTGTCATTTACAATGCCAATAGCTTACACTTTCCTAATGCAAGTCCTATTGGCTATGCCAATGCTTGTTAGTAGCAAGCATGGACAGTGCTGTTGTGGTGCTGAGTGATGATGTGGTTGTGCTGAGTGATGTGGTGTTGTTCCTGAGTGATGTGGTGGCGTCCCTGAGTGATGTGGTGGCGTCCCTGAGTGATGTGGTGGTGTCCCCGAGTGATGTGGTGGTGTCCCAGAGAGTTGTGGTGGTGCCCCTGAGTGATGTGGTGGATTCCCAGAGAGTTGTGGTGGCGTCCCAGACACCACCACATCACTCAGGGACACCACCACATCACTCAGGGGCACCACCACATCACTCAGGGATGCCACCACATCACTCTGGGACACCACCACATCACTCAGGGCCACCACCACATCACTCAGGGATGCCACCACATCACTCTGAGACACCACCACATCACTCATGTGTTTTTGGCCCGAGATCGGCAGCCATCTAGGGAACCCTACCAAACCCACACATTTCTGGAAACTAAACACCTGGGGGAGTCCAGCGAGGTATGGCTTACGTGGGTCCTCCAACATTCTCCTACCCAGAATCCCCTGCAAACCGCAGATTTTGCTAAAAAATCACTTTTTTCTCAAATTTCTGTGTGGGAAAGTTCTGAAATCTGCGTGGATCCAGAAATTTACCCCCACACAGCGTTTCCCCAGGTCTCTCAAGATGGCCGCCGAGCACGGGGCCAAAATCTCAGGTGCCCTCCCCCCAAAACCAGGTAGTTTTGTTATAGGTAATTTTGAAGTCTCCACTGGACGATCTGGGCTATTTCCTATTGCAGCCACAATGCCTACCCACACAAGTGAGGCACCATTTTTATTGGGAGGCCTGGGGAAATGCTGGGTGGGAGGAAATTTCTGATCCACGCAGATTCCAGAAATTTCCCTCATTGTGATTTTTTCCAGCGAAATGTGCGGTTTCCAGGGGAATCTGGGTAGGAGAATGTTGGGAGACCCACGCAAGCCATACCTCGCTGGACTCCCCTGGGTGTTCAGTTTCCAGAAATGTGTAGGTTTCCCTAGATGGCCGATGAGCCCCGGCCCAAAAACTCATGGGACCCCCCTTGCAAAAAACCAGGTTGGTTTATGATAGGTAATTTTGATGTCACCTCAATACGTTTTGGGCCCTTGCCTGTCACGGTTCCTTGGCCCACCCATGCGAGGGAGGTGCCATTTTTATCGGGAGACCTGGAGGAAGGCGGGGTGGGTGGAACTTTGTGGATTCACGCAGATTCCAGAACTTTCCAGACAGAAATGTGAGGTAACTGTGGTATTTTTAGACAATTGTTTAGGTTTGCAAGAGATTCTGGGTACCAGAACCTGGTGAGAGCTAGTCAAGTCACCCCATCCTGGATTTCCCTGGGTATCTAGTTTTTAAAAATGTATAGGTTTGCTAGGTTTCCCTAGGTGCCGGCAGAGCTAAGGTTAAAAAACTACAGCTAAGCACTTTGACAAAAAAGGGTCATATTTCACTGTGAAATTGTGGTGTGTCCAAGTTGCGTTTTGCGCAGTTTCCTGTTGCGGGCACTATGCCTACCCACACAAGTGAGGTACCATTTTTCTCAGAAGACTTTGGGGAACGTGGAGTGGGTGGAAAGTTGTGGATCCACGTAGATTCCAGAACTTTCCACCCCAGAAATGTGAGGTAAGTACTTTTGTCCCTCCACAATTGGCTAATGGTGTACCCTTGTAAGTCCCTTGCATATGGTAATTATGTACACATGGCATAAATACACAAGGGGTCTCCCATGCACTGAAGCATGTATTGTGCCACCCATGGGAGCCCACTTAAACTGTGACTACAGCCTGCCACCGCAGCCAGTGTTAGTTGGTGCTTTTAGGCTTTGTAAGTGTGGTCTGCCATTTTAAGACATATAGTAAACATCCGTCATTACAAGATGTCTAACTATATAGTGGCTGCACCGAACCTGGTCATGTTTTGTATCAGACATGTTCGAATCATACCTTAACACCGATTACAGTATTTTGAAGTATGATCCCATCTACTGTGGGACTTCTTAGCGGACCCCCCTGTACTCCCAGTAACAGCCTTTCAGGGTCTGAAAGCAAGCTAGTGCTGCTGCCGACCATAACCATGATTCTGCCCTCCTGCTGCTGAGCCAAGCTTGAGCAGGGGAAGGTAGAACAATAGGTTTCCTGTAACAGAGAGGTGTGACCATCTCCCAGACAGGAATTAGTGTATTGGGCTTCAATGGGGGCGCTTGTTAGCACCACCAGACTGCTTTGAAGGGTACATTTGGTGCCCTCCTTGCATTCTGCAGTTTGAGCCAGTTCAGGGAGCCCTTGGCTCCCGTTTTGGTGCGAAACTGGACAAAGGATATGGGAGTATCCTCCCCTCTGTCTAGTACCTCATCTGGGAGGGACCCCTGCGTTGTTCCAACCCTTTCCTTAGGGTACTTAAGGGCTTGCCTATGGGTGGGTCCTTAGATTCATCATGGGATACGCCTCAACCCTGAAACTACATAGCTCTTCACGTGTCTGTACACTTGGACTTCGTTGGACTTCAACTGGAACCAAGACTGCACAGCGGAAGACTCCTGCTGCTCCTGGTCTGGCTGTTCTTCAAGTCTTCTTCATCATCTGTGTCTGTGCTTCATCCAGGTCCTTTGACAGACATGTGGGCATCAAAGAACCCTGAAGAAATCTCCATTGGAGTTAAGGAATCACTCCTCTATATCTGCAGACACTGCAGCGAAGCTGACCAGTCTGCTACTCCTGTCGCCCTACGGACTTCCCGAGGCTCAGCAACACAGATGCTGGTTCTGCAACTCCCTCTAGGCCTGACCTGTCCTCTCTGCAATTTTGAGGCCAGTATCCCTCGTTGGAACTGCTGGGACTGAACCCCTGTGCACTGTGTCAGCTTACCTTTGCTCAGTGGTGTAGCAAGGGGGGGAGGAGGTCTGCCCTGGGCTGCACGAGTTTTGTGGGCGGCGGTCTCCCCCTCCCTTTTACCTGCGGCCGCCACAGGCGGCGTATGCAGGAATTGCTAGCACCTCACCCACAGTCCCCTACCCCACCCAACTCTTACCGGCATCTTCTTCGAAGTCTTCCATTGTTATCTACAGCAGGCTCCAACGTCAATTCGCCCCTATGCATCTGGCTTCACTGGTATAGGTAACCTGGTTCCCAGGTCATCCAGGGTGGGGGGGTCTCTCCAACCTTCTGTATTCCAAAGGGTTTCTTCAGGATCCGGTGAGAATGGTCCATCTTCTTCAAAACTGCGACCACGACTTCCCCATTGATTTCCATCGGACATGCGGCTGTGTTTCCACTCTGCACACCACCTCCGTGGGGTTTCTGGGTACTTACCTTGGGTGGCTCTTTGTGTCCCCGGCTCCTCTGGGTATTCTGGTCCAAGCCCTGTCCTCCGTTGCAGTTCACATTCCACTTTCTTAATATATGGTTTGGTCTCCCCCTCGAGGCCACTGTGTGCTACTTACCTGATTGCATTTGAAGTATTCTTGTGTATTGTGTTGACATCTCCGGGTAGGAGATATACCAATGTGATAGTAGTGATAGTGGGTTGTAATAAATAAACTTATTTTTGCTAAACACTGTGTGGTTTCCTTTCGCTAACTTATACTACAGATTAAGTTGGTAAAACAAGCTGCTTTACACTCCTTCAAGATTAGCCTGTCGGCTGCTTTCCACAGCTACCACTTTGAGAGCTTTCAAAGGTTGTCTAAGAGCACTTAAATCACCATAAGGGTTGTCTGGATTAGTGCAAGGTGCATCACGTGAATAAGTGAGCACCATATACTAAGCCAGCCTCCTACATGGACATCATCTCATGGTATTCATTGAGGAGCACTCACGATTTCCCCTTGTGGAAGACCTGTTGTCCACCACACACGACAAAGTCATTGGGACATTAAAGGACATTTTTTTGCAGCATGGGGTGGCCCCTCCATTCTTAAGTCCGACAATGGACCACTGTTCAACAGCCAAGAGTTTAAAGAGTTTCTAACTAACATGAATGTCAAACAAGCCAACGTTATGGTTGAATGCTTCATGTGCACCCTAAAGATAGTAGTTCAGCGTGCTGTACCAGAAGGATGTAACCTCAGATCTGCTCTATGTTCAGTCCTTCATGCTTACAGAGAATATACGACGTTACATCGCGGTGTTTACACTGCGATACCTTTACAACGCAGGCATTACAACGCTAGTCACTACAACTACTTGCGCTGGAGGGCTCTGGACTTAGGAATTGTGTGATTTACTATTCCAACGCCAATCTACGTACAGTAGGGAAGGTGTTGGAATAGTAAATCATACTTTTCCTTAGCTTAGAGCGCCATCCAGTGCAAGTTGTATTACCCGGGTTGTAAAGGTATTGAGGTGTAAACACTGCGATGTAACCGATGTTTCCCGCTTGCAGATTAACTCCCCATTTCACTACAGGCGAAAGCCCTGCCACCTTGATGTTTGGAAGAGCCAGGAGAACCAAACTGCCACAATAAACGACTCATACGTCGACAGATGAGGACGAGCTCTGTATGACAGATTCCTTTCACAAGTCCAGAATGCAGACCTATGCTGATAAACGCTGATGTGCTTGAGACACATAAGATTTTTACAAAAATGCTGCCACGCGCCGCTTGCGTTTAGATACATTGTGATTTTTAGAACTCTGCTGCTGAAGCTGTTATGTTTTATTGGCACTGACTGAAATAGCGCATTTGCACGACTATAGGATTTTTACTGTGCTTTTACGTTAAATACATTAAAATAGACTTTTAATTTCGTGTTTTTAGCGCTCCACTTACCCGCACTTTAAAAGATTGTCATCCTGCTGTTTTGCAGGCACTAGGGCGGGATCACCTGATCCTTCATCGCCATATTGGGGGTAGGTTGGGACGTTACTAGGCGCCATTTTCTGGGACGCTCTAGTAGCCAGACAGCACGTCGGATGGCCTATTTAGCCCGCAAGCGCCCAGTGCGCGCGCACAGCAAGCACCGTTGGTGCGCCGGAGGCGTGCCAGAGGCAAGCCCGTCTGCGCCCGTCCGCGCACCGGCTGCGCTCAGCGCCAGCCATGCCACTGGATTTATCCCAGAACCTTACAGGTGCGTCTTCTTGAGGGAACAATTGTGGGATATTGGTAAGAACATGAATGTGGCTTCCTGTCCTAACCTAGTACAGACTCATTGTATAAAAAATTTAGAGAATGTTGATGCAAATTGTGGCCTGATTAATAGTAGATCTGTGGTAAAGCACCATCAGGAGGTGGCCAGTCTGCTGGAGGACATGAAATTGGATTTCCTCTTTTTAACAGAGACATGGTCAAATACCTATTCGACTGTAAATATAGGCTTTGCCTGCCCAGAGGGGTACAAAATAATACAGAAACCCAGGACCAAAGGAAGAAGGGGGGACTTGGGGTGATTCATAAAGATAACTGGAACCTTAGCCACCTACAGGTAGAGGAGGTGGCAGGAATTGAACTGATGGGATTCTCAGTTCATGAGCCAAAAGGTACCCTTTTTTTCGGGTTTACTATGCTATAGGCCCCCAGATTCAGATACCCAATATCAGGAGCTAATGGATACCATCACTAACCTGACCCTATCCCACTCCAGAGGATTAATACTGGGAGATTTTAATCTCTGGGATAATGGTTGTCTGGGAAATCATCTAAGAGAACGTAACCAAATGTGCGATAGTCTCAATATGAAACAATTAGTGTAATCTCCTACTCATCAGGGGGGTTATACTCTTGACCTCATATTTGCTAACCGTGCTGAAACACGAGTGATAGAGGTTCTACCACAATATTAGACAGGCCACTCACTCATACGTTTTCACACTGTGGTCTTTAGATCCAGTGTGATCTCCAGCCAGGTGCCAGTGTGCCGTAAAGACAGACATAGGACTAAATTAAAACAAAATAAGACAACCCAGATATTCTCTAAGGTAAGTTTTTTTAATCCCTCTGCCTCAGTATATCACGATATCAGGGTTCTATAATTGAGACGCTAGACCTTCTAGCACCAGAGAAACAACGCAAATGTAGGAAGAGACCCTCAGCTCCATAGTACAGTGAGGATTTGAGACTATTACATTTAAAATGTAGGGGGGCCGTAAGGATCTGGAGGAAGATTTATTCCGACATAGATAAAGCCACTCTTAAATCAGTACAGGCGGAATATAAAAGAGCTATTGCTAAGGCCAAGGCAGAGTTTTATGCTGCTTCCATCTTACAAGCTCCAAACAGCACGAAGGCTCTCTTTAACATCGTTAAGAGTCTCTCTAATCCAAACTGCATGAGCAATAAGGTGACTGCCTCGCAGAAGCTCTGTGACGAGATAGCTGCATATTTTGAAGAGAGAATTGCTACAATCATTGGTAACCTTCAAAATTCTACATCTAATAACTCTGAGACCAAACTCCCTGAGCCCAATGAAAAGTTGGGGGTTAAACCTGCCCTTAATAAATTTGGTGAATTGACAGAGGAAGTCTTCCTTAGCCTGGTACATAAAGTCTTTTCTGGCTCTCCCCTAGACCCTTTTCCTCCAAGATTATGGAAGGAACTTGGGCTAGAAACTCTACCTTGGTTACACCAGATATGTAATCAATCATTGGAGGTTGGTATAGTGCCTGTTGCTTGGAAGCAAGCAATAGTTACCCCACTACTTAAAAAACCCTTGTTGGATCTATCTGTCCCGGCCAATTTCAGGACAATATCCCTTTTACCCTACCCAGTAAAGGTCATGGAAAAATTAGTAAGCAGGGCTCTCTCAAATTTTTTTGAGGATAGCTCTTTGCTGGACGAGGACCAATTTGGCTTTCGTGCAAGACACGTCACAGGAACAGCATTAATAACAGATATGGATAGCCTTCGAAGGCTTGCTGACAATGGAGAGTCCACTGTTTTGATATTACTGGATATGTCAGCCGCCTTTGATATGGTTAATCACCATATCCTTTTGGATAGGCTAACTGAAATTGGTGTGAATGGGAGGGCTTTTGAGTGGATACAATCATACTTGTCTGATAGACAACAGACTGTATCCCTAACACCATTTACTTCTAAAACAATCCAGTTCTTCATGGAGTGCCGCAGGGCTCTTCTATCAGCCCCATTCTTTTTAATATATACCTGTGACCTCTATTTCCCCTGATTAAAGCATTTGGGATTCAGTTGGTCAATTATGCCAGCGACACCCAACTGGTGTTCTCTCTAGAAGGGAAGCAAGCGGTGTCGATGAATACACTTCAGGATTGTATGCATCACACCTCCAACTGGCTTAGGAATAATTACCTCCAATTTAACGGAGGAAAAACTGAAGTAATGTTCTGCCATAGCAGTACCTTACCTCGTCAAATGCCACTGGAGTTTAGACTTACCCCTGAGGAAGAACCCCTGACCCCGGTCAGGGTGGTACGCAGGGTGAAAGGTTTGCGCTATATAAGAAATAAATACATACATACATACATACATACATGGTTTTCAAAGAAGGAGACCAAGTCCTGGTCAAGCAAAATTGGGAACGCAAATCTGATGCTCGTTTGATGCTGAACCCCTGAGGGTTGTGATGAGCAAAGAATATCTTTGTACCACGAGTAGCTTCATGGCCATGCGAATACTTAAAACAGATCCTAAACTTCTTCTTGGTTGTGCGACAGCAAAATTCCTGGGTCGTGCTTGGGTTGTGCGCCTCAAAGCTCTTTCTACACACTTGTGGTGGTTGTTTACGTGGATAATTTTTTTTACTTTTTAAGACTTTTTTGCTCAAATGGAATGTTTTGCTTATTTGCACATATCATAGTCCCTTTTCTTTATTGTAAATATTTTCTGTACATATTATCTGATTTTAATTTCCCATGTCCAAAACCTTGTAACACTAACTTGTTTTCTGTTTTATATGCTTTTATGATAACTGTGTCGAATAAAGCAATTTGAACTTGAGCTAAGAATATATTGTGACTGCGCAACGTCCCGGAAAGTGCATCACAAGAGACTATCACACTTTAATGACCTACCTCGATGTTCATCAGCTCCAGATGTCATAAGTGATACCTGTCAACCTTAAAGTCTAGAGAGTCCACCTCCTATGCCTACCTCTGCATCCCCGGTGCCTGAGGCAGGCACAGCTCCTCCACTTCATTAACTTCACACAACTAAGTCTGGAAGGCTAGTTGAAGCACCTTAACGACTCACTGAGGAACTATGGTGTAATATTTGTACTTTTTATTTAACAGAGGGGGAGATGTGGTGTCTTGAAAATATGTATAGCAAGACCCTTCTGCTCCCTGTTGGACTCCGTAGAAGAATTATGTAATCCTTTGGGTGTCTCGGTGTGGCTAATAAAGTTAATGATGCAGTGCGTACAGTCCGTTAATGGTTGCACTCTGAAGAATAAAGACATGCACTTCAGAGCTCTGTGTGGCATGGTTATTTTAAAGCTACCGGGCTGGGGAGGACGCCAAAGCTTTCATATAGAACATCCACAACACTGTAGTTACTTGTAATCTTTATGTTGATATAACGTGATGCTCCCCTCACCCCCACCTTCATAGGTTTTCCTAGTGCCATTGTGTAGGAGGTTAGCTTAGCAGGGGGTTGGTGTCTGGCCGTAGCACCAACAAGCATTGGCAGCAGCAACTGATGAGGAAAATGAAGAAGGTGCAGTGTCGGGACCAGCAAGGTCCAAACGATTCACTAAGTACAGGAGAGTCAGAGCAGGTCCCAAGCAAGCAGGGGAGACCACTGGAGTCAAAGAAGACCCTCAAGGGGACACCAGGCTGAAGGCACAGGAGTCGCAAGAGGACCATGAGCAGCTCACCAAGGATGCTGGCCCACGGTGCAGAGGATGAGGTGAGGAAAAATATCTTGGTAACAGCAAATGCTGGAGGCTGGAGTTTCTTGGAGCCCAAAGATCTCTGGCAAAGAGATTAAACAAGCCTTGGAAATGGCAAGTTGATGCAGTGTACAGGGGTACTGTTCCAGCTGTTCTGACGAGGGATATTGACTTTAACCTTGCTGTGAAGACAGGGCAGGCCACAAGGGAGTTGCATAACCACCACATCTGTTCTGATCCTTTCAGAGTTCATTAGACATCAGGGGCAGCAGACCAGTAAGCTTGGTTGTCGCAGTGCCTGCAGATGCAGGGGAGTGACTCCTTCACTCCAAGGGAGATTCCTTTGGGAGTCTTTGATGCCGACAGGCCTGGAGAAGAACCTGGATGGAGCACAGGCACAGACAACGCAGAGGACTGGTAGGATGACAAGACCAGGAGTAGTGGGAGTCTTCATGATGCAGTCTCGGTTCCCAAAGCGAAGTCCAACAAAGTCCCAAGTGCCCAGAAGGGTGAAGTTGACTTGGTTTCGGAACTGAATCATGTCCCACAGTGAATCTGAAGAGCCACCCACTGGTAAGCCCTTAAGTTCCTTAAGGAAAGGGTTGGGATGATTCAGGGATCCCTCCCAGGGGAGGGGCTGGACAGAGGGGAGGATACTCTCATGCCCAGTTTTGTACCAGAGCAGAAGCCAATAGCTCCCGGAAGTGGTTCCAACTGAGTATGCAAGGAGGGCATCAAATGTGCCCTTCAGAACAGTCTGGTTGGGCTGGCAAGTGCCCCCTGCCAAATCATCTAATTCCAGTCTGGGAGGTGGTAACACCTCCTTACGACACAAAACCTATTGTCCTACCGTTCCCTACTTGAGCCTGGCTCAGCAGCAGGAGGGCAGACTTGTGTCTGTGGTCGGCTGCAGCACTAGCTTGCTGTTAGACGATGAAATGCTGGTACCAGGAATACAAGGAAGGCTCCCTACAGGAGCCTCCCAGTACATGAGATCCTGCATCCAACGCAGGAATTGGTGTTGGGGTAGGATTCCCACAAGTTTGATTCTAAATATGACCGGGTTTGGTGCAGCCAATATATTGTTAGACATCTCGAATTTGACTTGATGTCCACTATATGGATAAAATGGCTGACCACACTTACAAAGCCTGGAGAATCGACTCCTGGGTTTGTAGTGGGTGCCCTGCCCATCCAGGGCACCCTCACACTGAGAACCAGGCACCCTAGTTTCAGGAATGAAAGGCCTACCTTACGGGGGAATTATAGGTTTTAAGCGCAGTGACCCCAGATTTAAGGAAACGTATCTGTGGTGAGTGGTGCTAACGCCAGCTCACACAGGCTGCAATGACAGGCCTGTAGTCACAGTTTGAGTGGTCTCTCATGGGTGGCATAACACATGCTTCAGCCCATAGGAGACCTCTGGTGTACCTATGTCCTGGCTACTTTAGTACCATATACTAGGTACTTAGAAGGGTACACAGTAGCCAATTTAGGTACCAAAGTACTCACCAAAGTCTTATTTGGGTATGAAGCACAGTGACTGGGGTCCTGATTAGCAGGATCACAGTCAGACTAGTCAGAAAAACAGAATGACACCAGCAAAAAGAGGGGGTGACCATGAATGCAGATCCTACTTTCCTACATATTGTTTTATTAGGACTTCTCATTAATGTTGTTAGCAGCCAACAACTGCTCTGCCATCAAAGAACTGGGGGTGAGCACAATATTGATGTGTTTGACTTACTAACTCATGGCTGGCTGAGACCATGCCTGACATCATGAATGTTATTCCGCCTGGCTTGCTGAGACCATGCCTGACATCATGGATGTTTCCCCGCCTGGCTTGCTGAGACCATGCCTGACATCATGGATGTTACTCCGCCTGGCTTGCTGAGACCATGCCTGACATCATGGATGTTTCCCCGCCTGACTTGCTGAGACCATGCCTGACATCATGGATGTTATTCCGCCTGGCTTGCTGAGACCATGCCTGACATCATGGATGTTTCCCCGCCTGGCTTACTGAGACCATGCCTGACATCATGAATGTTATTCCGCCTGGCTTGCTGAGACCATGCCTGACATCATGGATGTTTCCCCGCCTGGCTTGCTGAGACCATGCCTGACATCATGGATGTTGCCCCGCCTAGCTTGCTGAGACCATGCCTGACATCATGGATGTTACTGCGCCTGACTTGCTGAGACCATGCCTGACATCATGGATGTTGCCCTGCCTGTCTTGCTGAGACCATGCCTGACATCATGGATGTTACTGCACCTGACTTGCTGAGACCATGCCTGACATCATGGATGTTGCCCCGCCTGGCTTGCTGAGACCATGCCTGACATCATGAATGTTATTCCGCCTGGCTTGCTGAGACCATGCCTGACATCATGGATGTTACCCCGCCTTGCTTGCTGAGACCATGCCTGACATCATGGATGTTACTCCGCCTGGCTTGCTGAGACCATGCCTGACATCATGGATGTTGCCCCGCCTGGCTTGCTGAGACCATGCCTGACATCATGGATGTTGCTCCGCCTGGCTTGCTGAGACCATGCCTGACATCATGGATGTTGCAAAAAACACAGTTGATGGACAGAATGCAGAACAATGTCTTACATTCAGGACCGGTTTCTGGCTATCAGCCGTCTTCAGCCTGGATAGCTTGACTCCAGTGATGTGGATAGCCTGGGACTCACGTCTGAGCATACCCATCCCACTCGGGGTGAAAATTGCAAAAAACACAGTTGATGGACAGAATGCAGAACAATGTCTTACATTCACCCCAGTACAAAGATCTGGGCCTAAATCCATCGTTTTTTTGCACTCCACACCACCCTAGGTCAGACACTGGCTATATGTAAATCAGCTCTGACCCTGTGCCTCATGGGAACAGTCCAGTCCGAACTACCAAGCCATGTCTTTCCTAGACCGGAATCAAGCATCCAAGGACCGGTTTCTGGCTATCAGCCGTCTTCAGCCTGAATAGCTTGACTCCAGTGGTGTGGAGAGCCTGGGACTCACGTCTGAGCATACCCATCCCACTCGGGGTGAAAATTGCAAAAAACACAGTTGATGGACAGAATGCAGAACAATGTCTTACATTCACCCCAGTACAAAGATCTGGGCCTAAATCCATAGTTTTTTTGCACTCCACACCACCCTAGGTCAGACACTGGCTATATGTAAATCAGCCATGACCCTGTGCCTCATGGGAACAGTCCAGCCCGAACTACCAAGCCATGTCTTTCCTAGACCGGAATCAAGCATCCAAGGAACGGTTTCTGGCTATCAGCCTTCTTCAGCCTGGATAGCTTGAATCCAGTGATGTGGAGAGCCTGGAACTCACGTCTGAGAATACCAAGCCCACTCGGGGTGAAAATTGAAAAAAAACACAGTTGATGGACAGAATGCAGAACAATGTCTTACATTCACCCCAGTACAAAGATCTGGGCCTAAATCCATCGTGTTTGTTGCACTCCACACCACCCTAGGTCAGACACTGGCTATATGTAAATCAGCCTTGACCCTGTGCCTCATGGGAACAGTCCAGCCCGAACTACCAAGCCATGTCTTTCCTAGACCGGAATCAAGCATCCAAGGACCGGTTTCTGGCTATCAGCCTTCTTCAGCCTGGATAGCTTGACATCATGGATGTTACTCCGCCTGGCTGGCTGAGAACATGCCTGACATCATGAATGTTGCTTCCCCAAATAATATTCTGTAAATTCACATCCCTCTAGCCAGAGAGGAGGGTCTAGTCTTTCTTGATAAGTGCAACTTTGAATGCACCAGCTTTGATGCTTGTTGCACTCCAACCCTAGAGGCGTTATCAGTGAAGATTAGAGGCTCCTCTTGAATCTATTGGACTCTTGTTCTGGCCTGTGGACCTCTTTGGGGGTCTGAAGCTGGTGACCTGAGCCTAGCTTCCTTCCCTCCTGCTTTTGATCAGCGCACCTGCTTGCTCTTCGGGACCTGACCTCTTGTTTCAAAAACTTGTCCCCTCCTCTAACATTCACATTTTGTGAATTTTTGGTGTTTGGTTTATCCAGGAACATTCTCACTCCTTCTCATCCTTTTAGTTTTTCTCTGGATATTTTCTGTCAGCGCTTCATTTTGTCAGTATTACGCTTTTCCTCCTTCATGAACTATTATGGGATCCCTTTTTCTTGAATTTCTTACAAAGAGCTCAGTCCCACTTCTCATACTCTGCCTCATCTGGAAGAAGGTGTCCGCCGAGGTCTCCAGGCTTTTCAAGTCACGATGCTTGTGCAGACACGGAACTTGAGGAACTAGAACTAGCAAGTGGCCCGGTGGCAGAGGGCTGGCTTGAGGTAGCTGGAGTGTTGTTGGGCATCTCTGAATTCCGTCCCGCTGATTGCGAGCGGTGGCGTTTTTATTTCTGACACTGTTATTTTTATTCCACTAATTCCTGTATTTTGAAAATTAACAGGTCACTAACTTGATCTTGTTTTTAGGCTGACCGGCAGGCTGGCTGCGGGCTGATCGTCCTCGGCGGGCTCCCAGCGGCTGCGGGCGCCATTTTGGGTTGGGCAGGCTAGACGACCAACACCATTGCCACACCCCCCACGCTCCTCCTCTACTTAAACGGCCACTATGCGTCAGCGCAGCGGACGAGCGCAGCAGGCGCGACGTAGGCGCGCCTGAGTTGCGCCTGAGTTGCGCCTGAGTTAAGCCCGTCTGCGCCCGTCCGCGGCCGTACGGGACCAGGGGCCACTCCCCCTGCTTCTGACCTTATTTTCACCAGACTTACCTACTCCCGTTCTTCCTTGTGGAGCTTACGACCTTCGCCCGGTACTGACTGTTCTTGCATACGCTGTCAGGATGCTCCTTTGTCCTGCCCCGTATGCGCTCTGGTTCTTACATCTCTTCCCTCGGAGCTGTGCATTCCACCCTCTCCCTTTTGGAATACCACTCCGCGCCGAGTGACTGCACACTCATCAGATCCCCGTCCTGACCTTAGCTTTATCAGTCTTAATTGCAGATCTCTGCCTAAACACAAGAGGGACATATTTGACCTTCTAGTATCCTCAAGTCCTTCTTACTGAGACCTGGCTCAATGACTGTTCTGGCCCTGATATTGCCACTGCCCTCCCTGATGAATACACCTTTGTGGGGCGTAACAGAATACTCAAAGAGGGAGGTGGCATTGCCATTATTTATAAGAGGATCTATTCCTGTAAGTGGGAAGACCTCGACATCCCTAATTGCGAGGCAGGTTGTTTTAAGTTACTATTATCTCCGAATTTCACACTGTCCGGTGCTCTTCTGTATCGCCCTCCGGGGGCGGCTGGCGCATGGGCAGCTGCTCTCCCTGAGCTAATTGCTCCTTTTTTGCTGGAATCCACCAATTTTCTGTTATTAGGTGACCTGAATATTCATTTCAATAACACTATGTGTCCAATTAGTACTCATCTTATTCAGGACCTTGCTGCCCTCAATTTAAGCCTCCTCAACTCCGGCCCAACTCATAAAGGCGGCAACTTACTTGACCCAATCTTTACCAATCTGGACTCTGTAACCTGCCTATCTCCCAGACCTATCATCTGGTCTGTCCATTTTATTGTGGAGTTTCACATTAAGACTGCACCTTGCCCCTCTGGCAATCCACACTCCCTTAGAACCAGTAGAAACTGGAAAAAACTTAATCTGGAGCAACTTAATAACTGTTTGGAGAAGACCTTGCCTCCTCTCTTAGACATCACTACTGATGATGTGGGCACGATAGGTGCCTGGCTTACCTCTGCAATCGACTCTTGTCTCCCGGCACGCAAATGCAAACAAAACTTTCTCCACCCCCCTGCCCCCTGGTTCAACAAACAGCTAAATATAGAGAAATCTTGCTGCAAAAGATTGGAACGTATTTGGAGGGCTAACTACTCCCCTACAGATAAAGAAAACTATAAACTTGCACTACGTAAATACCATTCTTTATGCAACACCGCCAGGGCCAATCATGTCAACTCCACGATACTGAAAGCCCAGAATCGTCCCAAAGCCCTATTTAAAGCAGTACAGGAACTTTCCGGAATGTCATGCACTCCCAAAGCCCCCTGCTTGGACACCACGCAATGTAATTCCTTGACTGACTTCTTTACGGAGAAAATTGACAACATCTACGCTGGCTTTGGAGCTATACCACCTGTTTCATCCAGCTCCTCCATGCAGAGCCTAGACCAACTTCCTTTTCAGGAAGACTCTGCACGGTCCTCATTTCCTCTAGTAGATAAATGGGAACTCATTTCTATGCCTTCTTTTCTGAATCTGCTGGTGGGGATCAAATCCGGTTCTCCCATGGATCCTATGCCCCCCAGATTCTCTGTACCCTAGCCACCTCCTCACTCTATCCCATTTTGGCTCTCTTGAATGCCTCTCTCATTGAGGCTATTGTCCCTAATGTTTGGAAGCATGCGATGGTGGTCCCGCTCTTAAAAAAAGCTAATGCTGATCCTAGCAACCCAGCCAACTTTCGACCCATCTCCTTGCTTCCCTGCCTCTTGAAAGTGCTGGAGAAACATATCAATCGTCAGTTAACATCTCACATTGAATCGGCGAACGTACTTCATTCTTCCCAGTCAGGTTTCAGGGCGGGCTTCTCCACGGAGTCCACCCTCTTGGGAGTCACGGAGACCGTCAGACGCCAGGTAGATGGAGGGGAGACGGTGGCACTTATCCTTTTGGACCTGAGTGCCGCTTTCGACACCGTCTTCCACTCCATCCTCCTTTCTGCCCTGAAGTCTGTTGGTATCGGTGGCTCCGCACTTGCCTGGATTTCCAATTTTCTTTCAGATCGCACTTTTCAGGTTTTCTCCCCCTCCTCTGTGTCCTCTGTTCATAATTCCCCTCATGGTGTTCCCCAAGGTTCTATTCTTAGTCCTTTGTTTTTCAACCTTTATGTTAGACCTCTTGCTTTTCTTGCTGAACAATCTGGGTTATCTATTTTTTCGTACGCAGATGATACTCAAATCATCTTTTCTCTTTCTTCCAACCAACACTCTCCCTCATCTTCTCTTCGTTCTGGGCTTATTGATATCGCCAATTGGATGCTGACTAACAAACTGAAGCTCAACAGCGATAAAACGGAGCTGCTCTTGTTTGGGCCGGACTCCGCTCTCTGGGGCCCACAACATTGGCCTCAGCAAATGGGACCATTGCCGGTCCCAGCAACAACAGCACGTAATCTCGGGGTCCTCTTCGACAATCAGTTATCTATGAGGCAACATGTGGTCAAAGTCTCAGCCACCTGTACTACCATCATCAGGTGGCTGAGGAAGATCACATGGATGCTTCCCTCAGGCACCCAGAGGTCAGTAGTCCAGGCCTTAGTGACATCTCGGCTGGACTACGGGAATGTACTTCTACTAGGTGCCTGCAAGGAGGTCACCCGCAAGCTCCAAGTGGTCCAGAACATGGCTGCCCGATTACTCTGCAATCTGCCTAGAACTGCCCCAGTCTCTGCTTCCCTGCGCAGCCTGCATTGGGTGCGCATAGAGTCTAGGTCCAAATTTAAAGCATTATGCTTAATGCATCGCATCAAAGCTGGAAAATCCCCTCACTATCTATCCTCCTTAGTCCATCTCTACTGTCCCTCCCGCACCCTCAGATCCTCAACTCAAAGCAGATTCTGTGTTCCCCGTTTCAAGCGGGCTAGAGTTGGTGGGCGCTCGTTCTCCTACTTGTCGCCCTGGCTCTGGAATTCGCTACCCGTCCCTTTGGGGTCAGAAACTTGTTATCTCAAGTTCCGCAAAGGAGTGAAGACCTGGCTGTTTTCTTTGTAACCTTTTCCTTCACACTCCTCTGCTTCTGCTTTCCTAGCGCCGGGAAACCTATGGGTAGCTGCGCGCTGAATAAACTCATATATAATAATAATAATAATAGTGGCGTCTCGTTATGTCTAAATGTAAACCTCACTTGACCTAATAGCCCCCAAAAGACAATCTTGTGCGGGGGGGAGGGGGGTAAATTGTGGCAAAATCTTATGACCCCTCAAGGCAGACATAACGAGAAGTGTTTCCATTTCTCGCCGTTTTTACAAAGTTAAATGTGTGTGGGTCGTACAGCACTCCTACAAATTGAGGATAGGTTTTTAGCATAGCTGTTGCACTGAAAGGGACCCCTTCTAGCACAAAACCCAGAGCTTTAAGTGTGCTGGGTCTCACCGGTGTTGAGCACCGGCAGTTTTTTAAAGGAGGCCTCAAAACGGTTCTCTATCGGGCTCTGTTTTATGCCCTAGCATAGGCGGTATATTTTTTCCGGACTGCAGTGACAGCGGCACATCGATGTACGCTGCTCACACTGCTGACTTCTCACTAGTGGAGAAGTTACGACATGACGTCATGCCAGGGGAGCACATCGATGTACGCTGCTCACACTGCTCACTTCTCACTAGTGGAGAAGTTACGACATGACGCCATGCCAGGGGAACACATCGATGTACGCTGCTAAAACTGCTCACTTCTCACTAGTGGAGAAGTTACGACATGACGCCATGCCAGGGGAGCACATCGATGTACGCTGCTCACACTGCTCACTTCTCACTAGTAGAGAAGTTACGACATGACGCCATGCCAGGGGAGCACATCGATGTACGCTGCTCACACTGCTCACTTCTCACTAGTGGAGAAGTTACGACATGACGCCATGCCAGGGGAGCACATCGATGTAGGCTGCTCACACTGCTCACTTCTCACTAGTGGAGAAGTTACGACATGACGCCATGCCAGGGGAGCACATCGATGTACGCTGCTCACACTGCTCACTTCTCACTAGTGGAGAAGTTACGACATGACGTCATGCCAGGGGAGCACATCGATGTACGCTGCTCACACTGCTCACTTCTCACTAGTGGAGAAGTTACGACATGACGCCATGCCAGGGGAGCACATCGATGTACGCTGCTCACACTGCTCACTTCTCACTAGTGGAGAAGTTACGGCATGACATCATGCCAGGGGAGCACATCGATGTACGCTGCTCACACTGCTCACTTATCACTAGTGGTGAAGTTACGGCATGACGTCATGCCAGGGGAGCACATCGATGTACGCTGCTCACACTGCTGACTTCTCACTAGTGGAGAAGTTACGGCATGACATCATGCCAGGGGAGCACATCGATGTACGCTGCTCACACTGCTCACTTATCACTAGTGGAGAAGTTACGACATGACGCCATGCCAGGGGAGCACATCGATGTACGCTGCTCACACTGCTCACTTCTCACTAGTGGAGAAGTTACGACATGACGCCATGCCAGGGGAGCACATCGATGTACGCTGCTCACACTGCTCACTTCTCACTAGTGGAGAAGTTACGACATGACGCCATGCCAGGGGAGCACATCGATGTACGCTGCTCACACTGCTCACTTCTCACTAGTGGAGAAGTTACGACATGACGTCATGCCAGGGGAGCACATCGATGTACGCTGCTCACACTGCTCACTTCTCACTAGTGGAGAAGTTACGACATGACGCCATGCCAGGGGAGCACATCGATGTACGCTGCTCACACTGCTCACTTCTCACTAGTGGAGAAGTTACGGCATGACATCATGCCAGGGGAGCACATCGATGTACGCTGCTCACACTGCTCACTTATCACTAGTGGAGAAGTTACGGCATGACGTCATGCCAGGGGAGCACATCGATGTACGCTGCTCACACTGCTGACTTCTCACTAGTGGAGAAGTTACGGCATGACATCATGCCAGGGGAGCACATCGATGTACGCTGCTCACACTGCTCACTTCTCACTAGTGGAGAAGTTACGGCATGACGTCATGCCAGGGGAGCACATCGATGTACGCTGCTCACACTGCTGACTTCTCACTAGTGGAGAAGTTACGGCATGACGTCATGCCAGGCGAGCGTTGCAGGTGAAGGGAAATACTTTAAAGAGATTCATTTTCCCTCTGGATTTCCCTTCTCTTTTTGAAGCTCAGGATAACAGCAACATTGTCGTGGTGTCACCAGGGCTTTAAGTGGAAGCATTTTCAATATAGAAGCCACACTTGCTGCTTATTTATCTTATGAAACTAGCAACCATTGACAAAGCTAATAGACCTGACTTGTAGGTATGATGTTACTTGCTGTATCATATATCTGGACGCAATGACAGGAACAGCAAAATACAAGTCGAGCGGCACACTATGCTAAGCATGGATTTTTAGCTTATATGTTTTTAAGGCTCATCCTTAATTACATTGGCCACGCCCCTTTGAGAGACCCCCCAGTTTATTCATCCCACTTAAAACCCTGTCAAAACCGAGGCTTCAGAGAGCGCGCACACCCTTGCACTATAGTGCAAGGGTGTGTGAGGCGCGTGGCTGCCAAAAGTGCACCAGCCACAGTGACGGAAACAATGCACCTTATCTTTCCTCTCAACCCGTTGATGCAAGGCAGCTCAGCATCTGCGCGCCAAACCATACGAAACCTGGGCCTCAGTCTCACTCACTCCCTGTCACTGACTCTCACTCACTTTCATTCACAGACTCATACTTACACATACGCATGCTCACCAGTGGTAGAAGTGGGCGGGGACGGAAGGGCACGGTGTGTCTCTACTTCTAAAAATTATTTCAGTCCGTTCCCCTACTTCTTTCTTTCAGAAAAGCATCCAGGGACGGCAAGAATAGTCCTACTTAAAACAATAACTTTTTCTTTCAGTTTCCAAGCGGCCCCTCCCTGAGATCTCACAGTCTGAGGGCGGGCCCTGCAGAGGCCCCTCCCTGAGCTCTCACAGACTGAGGGCGGCCCATTGTCATTCCGATTGAGGCTGATTATCCCTTTTCGAATGACAATGCGCCCACCGTCTGCCTTTAGCATATCATGTGCCAGTGAGATCGGGAGTTAGTGATTACATAGGAGCTTTCCCCAGACAGAGTACTGTGGGAAAATTGCCCCCTTGTGTAATTTGTCAATGTTGTACACAGAGTGAACAGGGCAGGGGCAGTGTCAGGACAGAAGAGGAGACAGGAAAGGAGAGGTGATGGGGCAGGAGAAGTGACAGGGCAAAAGAGGTGATGGGGCAGGAGAAGTGACGGGGCAGAAGAAGTGACGGGGCAGAAGAGGTGATGGGTCAGGAGCAGTGACGGGACAGGAGAGGCGACAGGAAAGGAGAGGTGACGGGGCAGGAGAAGTGATGGGGCAGGAGAAGTGAAGGGGCAGAAGTGGTGATTAGACATGAACATGAGCGTAACCGGGCAGGAGCAGTGAACGGATAAGGGCAGTGAACGGATAGGAGCAGTGAACGGGGCAGGAGAAGTGAATGGGGCAGGAGAAGTGAACGGGGCAGGAGAAGTGATGGGACAGGAGAAGTTATGGGGCAGGAGCAGTGATCGGGCATGAGCAGGCGTACTGACCGGACAGGAGCAGTGAACAGGCAGGAGCGATGACGGGGCAGGAAAAATGACGGGGCAGGAGCAGTGACGGGGATGGAGCAGTGACGGGGCAGAAGAGGCAACAGTAAAGGAGATATGACTGGGCAGGAGAGGTGACTGGGCAGGAGTGGCGACTGGGCAGGAGTGGCGACTGGGCAGGAGGGGTGACGGGGCAGGAGTGGTGACGGGGCAGTAGAAGTGACGGGGCAGGAGCGGTGATGGGGCAGGCGAGGGGATAGGGCAGGAGAAGTGACGGGCCAGGAGTGGCGATTAGGCATGAGCAGGAGCGGTAACCGGGCAAGAGCAGTGAACGGATAAGGGCAGTGAACAGATAGGAGCAGTGAACGGGGCAGGAGAAGTGAACGGGGTAGGAGAAGTGACTGGGCAGGAGAAGTGACTGGGCAGGAGAAGTGACGGGGCAGGAGAAGTGACGGGGAAGGAGAAGTGACGGGGCAGGAGAAGCGATGGGGCAGGAGCGGTGATCAGTCATGAGCAGGAGTGCTGACTGAACAGGAGCAGTGAACAGGCAGGGGCAGTGACGGGGCAGGAAAAGTGATGGGCAGGAGCAGTGACGGGGAAGGATCAGTGACGGGGCAGGAGAGGCAACAGGAAAGGAGAGGTGACTGGGCAGGAGAAGTGGCTGGGCAGGAGTCGCGACCGGGCAGGAGTGGCGACCGGGCAGGAGAAATGATGGGGCAGGAGAAGTGACGGGGCAGGAGAGGTGATGGGGCAGGAGAGGGGATGGGGCAGGATAAGTGACGAAGCAGGAGAAGTGACGGGGCAGGAGCGGCGATTGGCATGAGCAGGAGCAGTAACCAGGCAGGAGCAGTGAAAGGACAGGAGCGGTGAATGGGGCAGGAGCAGTGAACAGGTCTTAGGATGCTTGTTACCTGGCCTGGCAGTTCGGGCTGGAATGTTCCCTTTGGGCGCAGGGTCAAGACTGATTTGCATATGGCTGGGTCCAAACTGGAATGGCATGGTGAGCACAACAACAATGGATTTAGGCCCAGATCTCTGTACTGGGGTGAATATAGGACATTGTTCTGCATTCTGTCCACCAGTTGTTCTTTTTGCTATATTATGATTGAGCAGCTGACATGAATATGAAGGATAGGAAATCAAAATTGGATAGGACACTTGTTACCACTTTTACACAGAGAAAAGTATTGTGAAACCCTCATAAACGTAGTGTATAACGAGAAGCGGTATATGTTGTTCTCCGCCCCACACAAACGTTTTGGCAGCAATCATCGGGTTAAACAAAGTGTGTATTGCCTAGCCTCGCCCGAGGCTTTCTCTGGTTTTTATAGTGGCAGTCTCCAGAGATAAAAATTCGTATAACCCCAACAAAAAAGGCTCAAAAAAGAATAAAATAGTTTCCAACCGAGTGAGTTACTCTTATTTTATTAGTATCGGTGGATAACTAAATTAAAAGAAATTGGTATGCTCGCTGGAAGGTTAGGAATCCATAGCATATATAACTAGCATTGACAAAAAAGTCGACATGTTTCTGCTCTATTGGCCCGTGGGTCTAAGAGCATTCGTCAGGACAAGGACAACAATGAACAAAGATCTACCTATCACTATTTGTGACGTAGGAGGGTAGAGGTATTGATTACAGTCTTACCCTTATGAGGTTCTATGAAGTCACCTGTAAGTTTAAAGAAAGGGTTGGGGTCACTAATGACATTTACCAGTGTATTATTTAAAAAGGAAAAACATTGTACCTTTTATCATGCAAATTCATAAAAAGACAAACTCTATTTAGAGTATTAAGAATAAGACGGACATGTTGGCGAATTAATGGTGGCGACTGGTTGAGACATTTACAATTACAGGGAGTGTAACATACCTCTAATCAGGTGTACTCGAGTCTGTGAACCTGATAGAGAAACGTGATAGAAAAACGTGATAGAAAATCGGCAGTGGTGTGTTCAGCACATTTTGTAATCATGATAGAGTCTGTTATACCCCATGTGAGGTCTTACCTTATTATTATTTAAAAAAGGTTCCCTCAGGAGATCCCAGGCTATAACAGTGTCGGAGAGACAAGATGTTAGTCATTCCGATACTATAAAGACTAAATAAGCGAGGGCGGTAGGGGGACAGCGACTTACCCGCAGCGGAAATGTGTTCCGCGTCTTGTGCTGGCTCTGCCTCCTGGACGCCGAGACCACGTTTCCAATGGCGTTTTTACTCTGCTAGTCATGGAGATAGAAATGGGACTTTTGTATATATTCGTGGAAACACACTAAAAGTTGGTTTTAGAAATGATTGTGTGTTTACAAAGTAATTGTAGGAAATGTACAGCATGGTTTTATAATTATCGAGGCACAAAATTACATTTCATTAAATTTCGATTCTCATTGTATCAGGGTTCCAAATGTACTCTAAATATGCAGATTACTAGCTAATATCAGCGTGCAAAGTGGTGCCAGCAAATATCGTCATTCAGACCATTTTTATTCGTCTTAAAACGGTCCACCCAGCGTTGTTCTTTTTCGTACAGCACTTTTTCAACGTTGGGTGTGTTCTCTTGTACTTTTTCTATGACTGTCCACTTCAGATCTTCAATACAATGGTTATGCTCGATAAAGTGTGCACATAATTTAGTAGTGTTCTTTTTTAAGCGTATATTACTTTTATGCTCACCTATGCGCAGTTTTACCTTTCTACAGGTCATTCCAATGTATTTTTTGGCACATGGACATGTGACCATATAGATCACATGGGAGGTGTTACAATTGCTGTGTTGTCGTTGGGTCCATGTAAATGATGGGGACAGTTGCAATGTTTTTGAAATAGATGTTGAAGTACAGGCTGTGCAGGAGCCGCATGGGTAGTGGCCTGAAACTGGAGCCATGTTTATATTTCTGATCTGACTAGTTGGATTTCTCAGTTTTGGGCGAGTATGAACCAGCATATCTCGTAGGTTTTTTGTACGTCTGTTAGCAAATCGGGGTTTTGGCCAGTTAAATTTGCCAGTATTTACAATATGCCAGTTTTTGCTGATCAGTTTATTGACCTGGTATGTTGCTGGGCCAAATGTGGTAACACAGGTTACGAGGTCCTTATTTTCAGTTTTTTCAAAGGAAGTTAAAAGGTTTTCCCTCGGCTGGTTCTGTGCTCTTTTTTGGCATTTTGATATTGTGCTGTTTTTGTAGTGTCTTTGTTGTAATCTGATGCTCAGGGCTCGTGATTGTGCTTGATAATCCTTTTTTTGACTGCAGTTCCTTTTTAAGCGCAAAAATTGGCTGTAAGGGAGGTTGTCTCTGAGTGGTTGAGGATGGTAACTTTTGTAGGACAACAAGCTATTTTTAGCAGTCGGTTTTCTGAAAGTTTTTGTCTCGATTTTGTTATTCTCAGAAAAGATCGTTAGATCTAGGAAATCAATACTCTCTTTGTCGGATGTATATGTGAATTTCAACCAAGGGTCACGTGTGTTCAGCCAGTCGACAAAGATCTTTAGGTCTTGGTTATTGAGCCAAATCAAGAAGACATCGTCTATGTAACGTTTCCAGTAAATAATACTGGAAACGTATGGGTTAGCAGTTGTAAGTACATGGTGAGTTTCAAAATTACTGACGTAGAGTCTGGCCACCGATGGCGCAAAGGCACTGCCCATGGAGGTCCCATGGCTCTGTAGGAACAATTGGTTCTCGAACTCGAAATAATTCTCCGTGAGTGCCATCCGACAACATTCCAGAACAAAGTGTCTGGGTGTTCTAAAGTCCCAGTTCTCCATGAAGAGTACGTCTTCCAACATTTCCAGGGTCTCTTTTTGGGGCAGACTCGTATATAGGGATTCAACATCCAATCCCACCAGGAGCATCTTATTAGGGTCGAAGGTCAGTTCTTTCAGCTGATTCAACAAATCTCGTGTATCTTGTAAGTAAGCTGGTGTTTTCTTAACAAGTGGTTGTAGGAATTGGTCCGCAAATTTGGATAAGGGTTCCAATGCTGACCCTATCCCCGACACAATTGGACGGCCTGGAGGTGGTATTCTGTTTTTATGTGTCTTGGGGAGGGAGTAGAAATAGGGGATCTTGGGGTTCTCAGTTACTAGGAAATCAGCCTCTTTTTTACTTATCCAGCCATTTGTTTCCGCTTCGTGAACCATGATGGCAATGGTTGTCTGTAGTCTTGAAGTTGGATCAATTGATATTTTAGTATAGAATTTCTCATCTGCTAGTAGGTCAAGACATTGGTTCATATAGCCTTCTTTACCGAGGATAACTATACCTCCACCCTTATCCGCGGGTTTTATGACAATGTTCTCGTTTGTCTGTAGTTCTTCCAAAGCGATTCTCTCTGATCTCGTTAGGTTCTGGAAGGGTCTTCGCACAGTAGTTGCCAAGTTATCAATTCCAGTTAGGACCGCTTGTTCGAAGGCTAGTATCTCTACTGGTACCATATTTGTCGGTGGGCTGTAGTTTGATTTTTTCCGAAGGTTTGTGTCTCCTAGATCAGAGGTTACTGGTGACTCCCCAAAGTGTGCTTTTAGCTTGAGAGTACGACAAAACTCTGATAGTTCACACTTAAGTCGGAACAAGTCGAGGTTAGGGGTAGGGACATATCCAAGTCCTTTGTTCAGGACATTTTCTTGGTCTGTTGAAAGGGTCACCGTGCTTAGGTTTACTATTAGTGACTCGTTTTGCTGGTCCCCGGTTTTGTCGAGGTCATGCTCCTTGTTTGGACATTTGGCTGTTGGTCTTGCCATGTTATGCCTCTTCTCCTTCCTCTTTGGTTTTGACCCCTCAATAAAAAAGGATCCTGGTTCTGATTGTTTGTTCCTTGTTGGGATATCCCCATGAAGTTTTGCATTTGTTGTGGACCTTGGTTATAAGGATTCATCCAACCCGCATATGGTTGCATATATGGCTGAAAGAATGGCATTGGGGGACCCATAAATTGTTGTCTAGGCCATCTATTGCCTCTTCTTTGTGGTCTGGGCCGGTATTGCCCTCTTCCTCGTCGATTGTAAGAGTCATCGGACCCTGTATCAGATCCTCCTGAGGAATCCCAGCCATCTGAGTCATTATCTGATCTTGGGACTGATGATTTGTAATCTTTGTTGGTATAGGGATGCATTTTCTCATGGCTGAATTTTTTAATGTCTTTACTTAGTTTTTGTAACTTACTTTGCATCAAGAAGTCCTCACTTTCTGATATCTCCTTGTTTATCTCTTCGAGTCTTTTTTTGTACACTGCTGGTTGTATGCCTTTCTTTAGTTCTACTTCACAGGCTTCTATTTCAATTAGAAGTTCATCTGAGAGTCTTTTGGCCGTTTTGACTATTAACACTAGATAGTCAAGAGTGCACTTCCACGAGATTGCCGACCAATCGCGTCTGAATGCCAGGTCGTGTAAGAAGATTCTTGGCGCATTCGTAATCCACAATCCTCGCGGAGCTATTTTAGAGCGCAAGTATTCAGTCATTATTATCCCATGGATAGCAACTCTTATTTGTTCCTGTTTTTTCGCTGTGAGATTATCCCAATCATCAGTCTGTGCTAAAACTTGTACAAAGTCTGGGTTCTGAATTAGCGTATGAGCCGCTAAAATCTCGCTTATGTCGCTCCCCGAAAAACTCAAACCATTCATGTCCTCCATTCTCAATTTTTCAAATGAGTTCTTGTTGATTCATAAACAAGAAATTCAAAAGTAAATTTCCCACAGCTGTGCGCTGCTTAATCAGAATAAATCAAATGGAGGGACGAGGAAAGCTTGTCCTATCTGTTCCCCGAGATTCAGCATAGGAAATCAAAATTGGATAGGACACTTGTTACCACTTTTACACAGAGAAAAGTATTGTGAAACCCTCATAAACGTAGTGTATAACGAGAAGCGGTATATGTTGTTCTCCGCCCCACACAAACGTTTTGGCAGCAATCATCGGGTTAAACAAAGTGTGTATTGCCTAGCCTCGCCCGAGGCTTTCTCTGGTTTTTATAGTGGCAGTCTCCAGAGATAAAAATTCGTATAACCCCAACAAAAAAGGCTCAAAAAAGAATCATTTACATGGACCCAACGACAACACAGCAATTGTAACACCTCCCATGTGATCTATATGGTCACATGTCCATGTGCCAAAAAATACATTGGAATGACCTGTAGAAAGGTAAAACTGCGCATAGGTGAGCATAAAAGTAATATACGCTTAAAAAAGAACACTACTAAATTATGTGCACACTTTATCGAGCATAACCATTGTATTGAAGATCTGAAGTGGACAGTCATAGAAAAAGTACAAGAGAACACACCCAACGTTGAAAAAGTGCTGTACGAAAAAGAACAACGCTGGGTGGACCGTCTTAAGACGAATAAAAATGGTCTGAATGACGATATTTGCTGGCACCACTTTGCACGCTGATATTAGCTAGTAATCTGCATATTTAGAGTACATTTGGAACCCTGATACAATGAGAATCGAAATTTAATGAAATGTAATTTTGTGCCTCGATAATTATAAAACCATGCTGTACATTTCCTACAATTACTTTGTAAACACACAATCATTTCTAAAACCAACTTTTAGTGTGTTTCCACGAATATATACAAAAGTCCCATTTCTATCTCCATGACTAGCAGAGTAAAAACGCCATTGGAAACGTGGTCTCGGCGTCCAGGAGGCAGAGCCAGCACAAGACGCGGAACACATTTCCGCTGCGGGTAAGTCGCTGTCCCCCTACCGCCCTCGCTTATTTAGTCTTTATAGTATCGGAATGACTAACATCTTGTCTCTCCGACACTGTTATAGCCTGGGATCTCCTGAGGGAACCTTTTTTAAATAATAATAAGGTAAGACCTCACATGGGGTATAACAGACTCTATCATGATTACAAAATGTGCTGAACACACCACTGCCGATTTTCTATCACGTTTTTCTATCACGTTTCTCTATCAGGTTCACAGACTCGAGTACACCTGATTAGAGGTATGTTACACTCCCTGTAATTGTAAATGTCTCAACCAGTCGCCACCATTAATTCGCCAACATGTCCGTCTTATTCTTAATACTCTAAATAGAGTTTGTCTTTTTATGAATTTGCATGATAAAAGGTACAATGTTTTTCCTTTTTAAATAATACACTGGTAAATGTCATTAGTGACCCCAACCCTTTCTTTAAACTTACAGGTGACTTCATAGAACCTCATAAGGGTAAGACTGTAATCAATACCTCTACCCTCCTACGTCACAAATAGTGATAGGTAGATCTTTGTTCATTGTTGTCCTTGTCCTGACGAATGCTCTTAGACCCACGGGCCAATAGAGCAGAAACATGTCGACTTTTTTGTCAATGCTAGTTATATATGCTATGGATTCCTAACCTTCCAGCGAGCATACCAATTTCTTTTAATTTAGTTATCCACCGATACTAATAAAATAAGAGTAACTCACTCGGTTGGAAACTATTTTATTCTTTTTTGAGCCTTTTTTGTTGGGGTTATACGAATTTTTATCTCTGGAGACTGCCACTATAAAAACCAGAGAAAGCCTCGGGCGAGGCTAGGCAATACACACTTTGTTTAACCCGATGATTGCTGCCAAAACGTTTGTGTGGGGCGGAGAACAACATATACCGCTTCTCGTTATACACTACGTTTATGAGGGTTTCACAATACTTTTCTCTGTGTAAAAGTGGTAACAAGTGTCCTATCCAATTTTGATTTCCTATGCTGAATCTCGGGGAACAGATAGGACAAGCTTTCCTCGTCCCTCCATTTGATTTATTCTGATTAAGCAGCGCACAGCTGTGGGAAATTTACTTTTGAATTTCTTGTTTATGAATCAACAAGAACTCATTTGAAAAATTGAGAATGGAGGACATGAATGGTTTGAGTTTTTCGGGGAGCGACATAAGCGAGATTTTAGCGGCTCATACGCTAATTCAGAACCCAGACTTTGTACAAGTTTTAGCACAGACTGATGATTGGGATAATCTCACAGCGAAAAAACAGGAACAAATAAGAGTTGCTATCCATGGGATAATAATGACTGAATACTTGCGCTCTAAAATAGCTCCGCGAGGATTGTGGATTACGAATGCGCCAAGAATCTTCTTACACGACCTGGCATTCAGACGCGATTGGTCGGCAATCTCGTGGAAGTGCACTCTTGACTATCTAGTGTTAATAGT
This sequence comes from Lissotriton vulgaris, assembly GCF_964263255.1. Lineage (NCBI taxonomy): Eukaryota > Metazoa > Chordata > Amphibia > Caudata > Salamandridae > Lissotriton > Lissotriton vulgaris. The sequence continues at coordinate 11,210,800 of NC_141693.1, read as the reverse complement.
CAAAACGGCCAAAAGACTCTCAGATGAACTTCTAATTGAAATAGAAGCCTGTGAAGTAGAACTAAAGAAAGGCATACAACCAGCAGTGTACAAAAAAAGACTCGAAGAGATAAACAAGGAGATATCAGAAAGTGAGGACTTCTTGATGCAAAGTAAGTTACAAAAACTAAGTAAAGACATTAAAAAATTCAGCCATGAGAAAATGCATCCCTATACCAACAAAGATTACAAATCATCAGTCCCAAGATCAGATAATGACTCAGATGGCTGGGATTCCTCAGGAGGATCTGATACAGGGTCCGATGACTCTTACAATCGACGAGGAAGAGGGCAATACCGGCCCAGACCACAAAGAAGAGGCAATAGATGGCCTAGACAACAATTTATGGGTCCCCCAATGCCATTCTTTCAGCCATATATGCAACCATATGCGGGTTGGATGAATCCTTATAACCAAGGTCCACAACAAATGCAAAACTTCATGGGGATATCCCAACAAGGAACAAACAATCAGAACCAGGATCCTTTTTTATTGAGGGGTCAAAACCAAAGAGGAAGGAGAAGAGGCATAACATGGCAAGACCAACAGCCAAATGTCCAAACAAGGAGCATGACCTCGACAAAACCGGGGACCAGCAAAACGAGTCACTAATAGTAAACCTAAGCACGGTGACCCTTTCAACAGACCAAGAAAATGTCCTGAACAAAGGACTTGGATATGTCCCTACCCCTAACCTCGACTTGTTCCGACTTAAGTGTGAACTATCAGAGTTTTGTCGTACTCTCAAGCTAAAAGCACACTTTGGGGAGTCACCAGTAACCTCTGATCTAGGAGACACAAACCTTCGGAAAAAATCAAACTACAGCCCACCGACAAATATGGTACCAGTAGAGATACTAGCCTTCGAACAAGCGGTCCTAACTGGAATTGATAACTTGGCAACTACTGTGCGAAGACCCTTCCAGAACCTAACGAGATCAGAGAGAATCGCTTTGGAAGAACTACAGACAAACGAGAACATTGTCATAAAACCCGCGGATAAGGGTGGAGGTATAGTTATCCTCGGTAAAGAAGGCTATATGAACCAATGTCTTGACCTACTAGCAGATGAGAAATTCTATACTAAAATATCAATTGATCCGACTACAGACAACCATTGCCATCATGGTTCACGAAGCGGAAACAAATGGCTGGATAAGTAAAAAAGAGGCTGATTTCCTAGTAACTGAGAACCCCAAGATCCCCTATTTCTACTCCCTCCCCAAGACACATAAAAACAGAATACCACCTCCAGGCCGTCCAATTGTGTCGGGGATAGGGTCAGCATTGGAACCCTTATCCAAATTTGCGGACCAATTCCTACAACCACTTGTTAAGAAAACACCAGCTTACTTACAAGATACACGAGATTTGTTGAATCAGCTGAAAGAACTGACCTTCGACCCTAATAAGATGCTCCTGGTGGGATTGGATGTTGAATCCCTATATACGAGTCTGCCCCAAAAAGAGACCCTGGAAATGTTGGAAGACGTACTCTTCATGGAGAACTGGGACTTTAGAGCACCCAGACACTTTGTTCTGGAATGTTGTCGGATGGCACTCACGGAGAATTATTTCGAGTTCGAGAACCAATTGTTCCTACAGAGCCATGGGACCTCCATGGGCAGTGCCTTTGCGCCATCGGTGGCCGGACTCTACGTCAGTAATTTTGAAACTCACCATGTACTTACAACTGCTAACCCATACGTTTCCAGTATTATTTACTGGAAACGTTACATAGACGATGTCTTCTTGATTTGGCTCAATAACCAAGACCTAAAGATCTTTGTCGACTGGCTGAACACACGTGACCCTTGGTTGAAATTCACATATACATCCGACAAAGAGAGTATTGATTTCCTAGATCTAACGATCTTTTCTGAGAATAACAAAATCGAGACAAAAACTTTCAGAAAACCGACTGCTAAAAATAGCTTGTTGTCCTACAAAAGTTACCATCCTCAACCACTCAGAGACAACCTCCCTTACAGACAATTTTTGCGCTTAAAAAGGAACTGCAGTCAAAAAAAGGATTATCAAGCACAATCACGAGCCCTGAGCATCAGATTACAACAAAGACACTACAAAAACAGCACAATATCAAAATGCCAAAAAAGAGCACAGAACCAGCCGAGGGAAAACCTTTTAACTTCCTTTGAAAAAACTGAAAATAAGGACCTCGTAACCTGTGTTACCACATTTGGCCCAGCAACATACCAGGTCAATAAACTGATCAGCAAAAACTGGCATATTGTAAATACTGGCAAATTTAACTGGCCAAAACCCCGATTTGCTAACAGACGTACAAAAAACCTACGAGATATGCTGGTTCATACTCGCCCAAAACTGAGAAATCCAACTAGTCAGATCAGAAATATAAACATGGCTCCAGTTTCAGGCCACTACCCATGCGGCTCCTGCACAGCCTGTACTTCAACATCTATTTCAAAAACATTGCAACTGTCCCCATCATTTACATGGACCCAACGACAACACAGCAATTGTAACACCTCCCATGTGATCTATATGGTCACATGTCCATGTGCCAAAAAATACATTGGAATGACCTGTAGAAAGGTAAAACTGCGCATAGGTGAGCATAAAAGTAATATACGCTTAAAAAAGAACACTACTAAATTATGTGCACACTTTATCGAGCATAACCATTGTATTGAAGATCTGAAGTGGACAGTCATAGAAAAAGTACAAGAGAACACACCCAACGTTGAAAAAGTGCTGTACGAAAAAGAACAACGCTGGGTGGACCGTCTTAAGACGAATAAAAATGGTCTGAATGACGATATTTGCTGGCACCACTTTGCACGCTGATATTAGCTAGTAATCTGCATATTTAGAGTACATTTGGAACCCTGATACAATGAGAATCGAAATTTAATGAAATGTAATTTTGTGCCTCGATAATTATAAAACCATGCTGTACATTTCCTACAATTACTTTGTAAACACACAATCATTTCTAAAACCAACTTTTAGTGTGTTTCCACGAATATATACAAAAGTCCCATTTCTATCTCCATGACTAGCAGAGTAAAAACGCCATTGGAAACGTGGTCTCGGCGTCCAGGAGGCAGAGCCAGCACAAGACGCGGAACACATTTCCGCTGCGGGTAAGTCGCTGTCCCCCTACCGCCCTCGCTTATTTAGTCTTTATAGTATCGGAATGACTAACATCTTGTCTCTCCGACACTGTTATAGCCTGGGATCTCCTGAGGGAACCTTTTTTAAATAATAATAAGGTAAGACCTCACATGGGGTATAACAGACTCTATCATGATTACAAAATGTGCTGAACACACCACTGCCGATTTTCTATCACGTTTTTCTATCACGTTTCTCTATCAGGTTCACAGACTCGAGTACACCTGATTAGAGGTATGTTACACTCCCTGTAATTGTAAATGTCTCAACCAGTCGCCACCATTAATTCGCCAACATGTCCGTCTTATTCTTAATACTCTAAATAGAGTTTGTCTTTTTATGAATTTGCATGATAAAAGGTACAATGTTTTTCCTTTTTAAATAATACACTGGTAAATGTCATTAGTGACCCCAACCCTTTCTTTAAACTTACAGGTGACTTCATAGAACCTCATAAGGGTAAGACTGTAATCAATACCTCTACCCTCCTACGTCACAAATAGTGATAGGTAGATCTTTGTTCATTGTTGTCCTTGTCCTGACGAATGCTCTTAGACCCACGGGCCAATAGAGCAGAAACATGTCGACTTTTTTGTCAATGCTAGTTATATATGCTATGGATTCCTAACCTTCCAGCGAGCATACCAATTTCTTTTAATTTAGTTATCCACCGATACTAATAAAATAAGAGTAACTCACTCGGTTGGAAACTATTTTATTCTTTTTTGAGCCTTTTTTGTTGGGGTTATACGAATTTTTATCTCTGGAGACTGCCACTATAAAAACCAGAGAAAGCCTCGGGCGAGGCTAGGCAATACACACTTTGTTTAACCCGATGATTGCTGCCAAAACGTTTGTGTGGGGCGGAGAACAACATATACCGCTTCTCGTTATACACTACGTTTATGAGGGTTTCACAATACTTTTCTCTGTGTAAAAGTGGTAACAAGTGTCCTATCCAATTTTGATTTCCTATGCTGAATCTCGGGGAACAGATAGGACAAGCTTTCCTCGTCCCTCCATTTGATTTATTCTGATTAAGCAGCGCACAGCTGTGGGAAATTTACTTTTGAATTTCTTGTTTATGAATCAACAAGAACTCATTTGAAAAATTGAGAATGGAGGACATGAATGGTTTGAGTTTTTCGGGGAGCGACATAAGCGAGATTTTAGCGGCTCATACGCTAATTCAGAACCCAGACTTTGTACAAGTTTTAGCACAGACTGATGATTGGGATAATCTCACAGCGAAAAAACAGGAACAAATAAGAGTTGCTATCCATGGGATAATAATGACTGAATACTTGCGCTCTAAAATAGCTCCGCGAGGATTGTGGATTACGAATGCGCCAAGAATCTTCTTACACGACCTGGCATTCAGACGCGATTGGTCGGCAATCTCGTGGAAGTGCACTCTTGACTATCTAGTGTTAATAGTCAAAACGGCCAAAAGACTCTCAGATGAACTTCTAATTGAAATAGAAGCCTGTGAAGTAGAACTAAAGAAAGGCATACAACCAGCAGTGTACAAAAAAAGACTCGAAGAGATAAACAAGGAGATATCAGAAAGTGAGGACTTCTTGATGCAAAGTAAGTTACAAAAACTAAGTAAAGACATTAAAAAATTCAGCCATGAGAAAATGCATCCCTATACCAACAAAGATTACAAATCATCAGTCCCAAGATCAGATAATGACTCAGATGGCTGGGATTCCTCAGGAGGATCTGATACAGGGTCCGATGACTCTTACAATCGACGAGGAAGAGGGCAATACCGGCCCAGACCACAAAGAAGAGGCAATAGATGGCCTAGACAACAATTTATGGGTCCCCCAATGCCATTCTTTCAGCCATATATGCAACCATATGCGGGTTGGATGAATCCTTATAACCAAGGTCCACAACAAATGCAAAACTTCATGGGGATATCCCAACAAGGAACAAACAATCAGAACCAGGATCCTTTTTTATTGAGGGGTCAAAACCAAAGAGGAAGGAGAAGAGGCATAACATGGCAAGACCAACAGCCAAATGTCCAAACAAGGACCAACAGCCAAATGTCCAAACAAGGAGCATGACCTCGACAAAACCGGGGACCAGCAAAACGAGTCACTAATAGTAAACCTAAGCACGGTGACCCTTTCAACAGACCAAGAAAATGTCCTGAACAAAGGACTTGGATATGTCCCTACCCCTAACCTCGACTTGTTCCGACTTAAGTGTGAACTATCAGAGTTTTGTCGTACTCTCAAGCTAAAAGCACACTTTGGGGAGTCACCAGTAACCTCTGATCTAGGAGACACAAACCTTCGGAAAAAATCAAACTACAGCCCACCGACAAATATGGTACCAGTAGAGATACTAGCCTTCGAACAAGCGGTCCTAACTGGAATTGATAACTTGGCAACTACTGTGCGAAGACCCTTCCAGAACCTAACGAGATCAGAGAGAATCGCTTTGGAAGAACTACAGACAAACGAGAACATTGTCATAAAACCCGCGGATAAGGGTGGAGGTATAGTTATCCTCGGTAAAGAAGGCTATATGAACCAATGTCTTGACCTACTAGCAGATGAGAAATTCTATACTAAAATATCAATTGATCCAACTTCAAGACTACAGACAACCATTGCCATCATGGTTCACGAAGCGGAAACAAATGGCTGGATAAGTAAAAAAGAGGCTGATTTCCTAGTAACTGAGAACCCCAAGATCCCCTATTTCTACTCCCTCCCCAAGACACATAAAAACAGAATACCACCTCCAGGCCGTCCAATTGTGTCGGGGATAGGGTCAGCATTGGAACCCTTATCCAAATTTGCGGACCAATTCCTACAACCACTTGTTAAGAAAACACCAGCTTACTTACAAGATACACGAGATTTGTTGAATCAGCTGAAAGAACTGACCTTCGACCCTAATAAGATGCTCCTGGTGGGATTGGATGTTGAATCCCTATATACGAGTCTGCCCCAAAAAGAGACCCTGGAAATGTTGGAAGACGTACTCTTCATGGAGAACTGGGACTTTAGAACACCCAGACACTTTGTTCTGGAATGTTGTCGGTTGGCACTCACGGAGAATTATTTCGAGTTCGAGAACCAATTGTTCCTACAGAGCCATGGGACCTCCATGGGCAGTGCCTTTGCGCCATCGGTGGCCGGACTCTACGTCAGTAATTTTGAAACTCACCATGTACTTACAACTGCTAACCCATACGTTTCCAGTATTATTTACTGGAAACGTTACATAGACGATGTCTTCTTGATTTGGCTCAATAACCAAGACCTAAAGATCTTTGTCGACTGGCTGAACACACGTGACCCTTGGTTGAAATTCACATATACATCCGACAAAGAGAGTATTGATTTCCTAGATCTAACGATCTTTTCTGAGAATAACAAAATCGAGACAAAAACTTTCAGAAAACCGACTGCTAAAAATAGCTTGTTGTCCTACAAAAGTTACCATCCTCAACCACTCAGAGACAACCTCCCTTACAGCCAATTTTTGCGCTTAAAAAGGAACTGCAGTCAAAAAAAGGATTATCAAGCACAATCACGAGCCCTGAGCATCAGATTACAACAAAGACACTACAAAAACAGCACAATATCAAAATGCCAAAAAAGAGCACAGAACCAGCCGAGGGAAAACCTTTTAACTTCCTTTGAAAAAACTGAAAATAAGGACCTCGTAACCTGTGTTACCGCATTTGGCCCAGCAACATACCAGGTCAATAAACTGATCAGCAAAAACTGGCATATTGTAAATACTGGCAAATTTAACTGGCCAAAACCCCGATTTGCTAACAGACGTACAAAAAACCTACGAGATATGCTGGTTCATACTCGCCCAAAACTGAGAAATCCAACTAGTCAGATCAGAAATATAAACATGGCTCCAGTTTCAGGCCACTACCCATGCGGCTCCTGCACAGCCTGTACTTCAACATCTATTTCAAAAACATTGCAACTGTCCCCATCATTTACATGGACCCAACGACAACACAGCAATTGTAACACCTCCCATGTGATCTATATGGTCACATGTCCATGTGCCAAAAAATACATTGGAATGACCTGTAGAAAGGTAAAACTGCGCATAGGTGAGCATAAAAGTAATATACGCTTAAAAAAGAACACTACTAAATTATGTGCACACTTTATCGAGCATAACCATTGTATTGAAGATCTGAAGTGGACAGTCATAGAAAAAGTACAAGAGAACACACCCAACGTTGAAAAAGTGCTGTACGAAAAAGAACAACGCTGGGTGGACCGTCTTAAGACGAATAAAAATGGTCTGAATGACGATATTTGCTGGCACCACTTTGCACGCTGATATTAGCTAGTAATCTGCATATTTAGAGTACATTTGGAACCCTGATACAATGAGAATCGAAATTTAATGAAATGTAATTTTGTGCCTCGATAATTATAAAACCATGCTGTACATTTCCTACAATTACTTTGTAAACACACAATCATTTCTTTTTTTTTTTTTTTTTTTTTGAAAAAGACCTTTATTGCAAATATTGCCAACTGTCATAATACAGGTGTCATTGCAGTTCGACTGTACAGTGCATCAAAGCTTACATAAGTTCCAAAAGCAGATTCGCTGCACCTAATACACAGCCTGTGTGCCGGCATCCCGGAGGCCCAGCGGCGTAACTCAATGACAAGACTCAATCGAGAACAATGTGATCATGCACTGTTGTCCCTCAGCGTAGCATCAAGACAGTCAATAGGCAATAAATGGAGGCATAATAGTACGGTCTTTCATGAACAAGAAAAGGGCAGGAAACCAAAAATAGAAAAGGGAGAAACAAACCCAAATTACCCCCAAACCCCCCCCAGGCCCACCCCGTTTGCTATTGTGCACCCCGAAGGAGTCCCAGTGACGCAACCTGCCTGCGTGATGACGTGTACGTATCGTGTATATTCTGCACCCGTCCCCCGCCAGCCCTGTCCCCTGAGTCCTGACACACCACTCCCCCCATTCCCGTCCCTCACCTACACCTTGCCTGTACCCACCTCCCCCCAGAGGAACACTAAAGCCCCCCCTGCAGTGAAGGTCTCCATTCTATAGCAGTATCTAACCCCTCATCCTGAGGTTCCACTTCCTCCGACCTGTCACTGTCGTCCACCTCCCCCTGTTGTTTGTACTCCTTATAGAGCTCCCAAAAGGACTTCGGTCTACTTTTGGGCGGCAGCAGCTCGCTGTACAATTCCGTCTGCGTGCAACAGTATTGGAGATCCCTGAGCCATCTCGTCTTGGTGGGGAGAGGACCGCGCATCCAGCACGCAGCCACCACCCGTCTGGCCAGTAGCAACGCTACGTCTACTAATCTGCGCAGCGCAGGAGCCAACGGCTTGGAGAAGCCCAGTAGTGCAAGCGATGGGGATCTCAACAGCGGTTCCCCTATAATCCGTCCCAGCTCCGCGAAGACCTCCTCCCAGAACGCACTCACTCCCGGGCACAGCCATGCCAAATGAAGGAAATCAGCGGACCCAATCCCGCAGCGCTCACACTCCGGGGAGCCACGTAGGCCGTAGCGGTGTAGCCGCTCTGGTGTGTAGTACACTCTCTGTAGAAATTTGAAGTGCACCAAGCGGTGTCTACCATTCAGCGAGACCCTGCGAGTGTTGGCGCAGCAGTAGCGCCACATAGCATCGTCTATGGGGGTTTGGAGATCTGCTTCCCACGCCGTTCTAGGGGCCGAAGTGGGTAATGCCTGATAAGAAGGCCTAAGCCTGTTAACCGCAGAGATCAATTTGGCCGGTGATTTCGTTCCGATAATGTACGTCAGTTCTGGGACCTCTTCCGGCTCCCGCAGTTCGGGGCCCAGTATTACTCTGCAGGCCGACCGTATCCTGTGATACTGAAACTTCTGCAGCAGCGATGGAGCCGGGGCAACAGGGGGGAGTTGTTCCCAGGTTTTCAGCGCTCCGTCCAAGAACAAGTCCTCCATTGTCTGCACTCCCAGGGCCTTCAGGGCCTCTACCACCCCCCTCTCATTGAGCGGATCCAACCACAGGGCCCAGGCTACCGGCATCTGCGGGGAGTACAGTAAGGGACACCCCCTTTCTCTCAGCAGCGCTTGCCACGCATGATTCGTTGCCTTAAGCGAGTCCATTCGCCCGATTGCTCGGTCAGTAGTGAGACAAATCGTGGCGGGTAAGGGAAGTGGGTCAGCGAATAGTTTCTCCAGTATGAGATGCGGAATGCGGGCATCCCCATGTATCCAGGAGTGTAAGTGGGTCGCCTGTGCCACCCTGTAGTAACGCTCCAGGTCCGGCGCCCCCAGACCCCCCATCTCGCATGGGAGCATCAGGGTCGTCCACTTGACGCGAGGTTGCTTTCCGCCCCAGGCGAGCCTAATCAGGACTTGGTTCAAGCGCCTAAAGAACGATTTCGACAGGACTACCGGAATATTAACAAAGAGGAAGAGAAACCGGGGTAGTACCACCATCTTCATAAGGGCAATCCTGCCCATCAAGGAGAGGGGGAGCTTAATCCAGGCGTCCACATCCTCCTCAAGCTTGGCGAACGCAACCCCATAATTATCGCGGATCAGGACCTCTGGGTCCGTGTGGAGTCGGATGCCCAGGTATCTCACGGAGTCATCCGTCCACTGTAGGGGATACTCCATCCCAAACGGTCGCGTGACTGGGGTCAGTGGGAAAGCAATGGATTTATCCCAGTTCACTTTGAGTCCCGACAGCGCCCCAAAGCGAACCACCTCCCTAAGTATCGGTGCTAGATTAGTGACCGGGTCCCGAACGTACAGTAAGGTGTCATCTGCATAAGTAGAAATGCCAACCTTGTATGTGGGGAAGCTGACACCCTCCAGGCTATGATATTCTCGCATGGCGCACGCTAGTGGTTCAGCCACCAATGCATATAATAGAGGGGACAAGGGGCATCCCTGCCGGGTGCCTCTACCGATGTGTATCGGTGCCGAGACCCTGTCGCCGAGACGCAGGCGGGCCGAAGGGTGATGATAAAGAGCCCCTATTCTCTGAAGAAACGGCTCTCCCAGCCCCAGTTTGCGCAGCACCCTGATCATGAATGGCCATTCGACAGAGTCGAACGCCTTCTCCATGTCTAAGAAGATCGCCAAGGCGGGGTTCTCCTGCTTCACATGCTGTATCGTCCCCAGCACCGTGCGGATATTATAGGTTAGGTTCCTGCTGGGTACGAAGCCCGACTGTTCCGGCGCTACTAAGTCCGGGACCAGCAGCGCGAGTCTGTTGGCTAGGACCTTCGCGTAGAGCTTCGCGTCCACGTTCAGTAAGCTCAGCGGGCGGTATGACCCACATTGGTCCAGGGGCTTCCCTGGTTTCGGGATCGTGACCAGCAACGCTTCCCGCATGGAGGTCGGCATTTCGCCCTCTTCGCAGATTGCATCAAAGAGGGCAAGCAAATGAGGGAGCAATAGGTCCCTGAAGGCTTTGTAAAAGCCCGCCGTGAGCCCGTCCGCGCCCGGGGCGCTCCCCGAGCGCATGCCGCTCAGTGCATCCAGGATCTCATCCTCATGGAAGGGGGCCATCAGGAATTCCCTGTCTGAGTTCTTAAGGAACGGCATCGAGATGTAATCTAAGTAATCATCTATCTCGGCTTCTACACCCCCTGCCCTGGCGCGGTACAGGTCCGAATAATATCGGCGGAACGTTTCCAATATTTGGTCCTCCTCCACCACTCGGGCGCCCTCCGGAGTCTGCAATTCATCCACCACCAATGGTTTACGGGACCCTTTGGCCATACGCGCCAGCAGCGCCCCCGGTCTCTCCCCCTCTCCATAAGCTCGAGCCGTGGCGTACTTCCCCATATAGAGAACTTCCCGATCCGCAAGTGCGTGATATTCCGCTAACATGGGCGCTAGGTCTTGTCCCGCCTCTCCTTCCGGGTCCGTCAGTCGTGCCCCCTCCAGGGCGGCTATCTTGTTCTCGAGCGTAGAGAGATCCCTTCTAATGGAACGTAGGACACTGGAGTGTTTGGACATGGCCATCCCCCTAATATAGACCTTGAAGGCCTCCCATACAGTAAAGAAGCTATCCACTGAGTTAATATTGGTGGCGAAAAACCTTTCTATGTCTTCCGCTAGTTCCCCGCGGAAGGCGTCATCAAGGAGCGCGTAGGGCGGGAAACGCCAAGTATATGGCGGTATCCCCTTCCCGGCAGTGGAGAGACTGAGCAATATCGGGGAGTGGTCCGATAACGTACGTGGAAGAACTGTACATGAGCTGATGCCACCCAGTACCGAGGAGGAGGCGAGCCAGTAATCTATCCTAGTATGTATGTTGTGGTATGCGGAGTAGTGCGTGTAACCGCCCTGTGTAGGGTGCTTCTCCCGCCAAACATCCACTAGGTCCAGCTTCGTCATTTCCGCTCTCATGTAGACAGCCGACGCTACTGGCCGCCTAACAGGGCCCGCCGAACGGTCCCTTTCGGGGTCAAACACAAAGTTGAAGTCCCCCCCCCATAACATTTTTGTGTGTGTGTGCGACCTACAGATAGCTGACAGTGCCGTGTAAAACTCCGGGCTATCATGGTTCGGGCCATAAACATTCACCAGGAGCAGGTCCAACCCCCTCCCCGTGCACTTAGCCACTACGTATCTGCCCTCAGTGTCCACAGTTAGAGGGGTAAGCTTCAGTCTCGAGGCAGGGTTAACCCAGGTGATTACGCCGCGGGCGTGTGAGGTGAAACCCGCTACTGCTATATTTCCCGCCAACCCTCTGGCCTGTAACATCTTACTGTGTACTGGCAGGTGTGTCTCTTGCAACAGGGCTACATCCACGTGGTGCCTATGTAGGAAGCTCATCACCTTCCTTAGCTTCCGGTGGTCATTCAGCCCCCGCACGTTCCAGGTTAGCAGGGACAGCGCGCGCACCGGCTGCGGGTGCCCAGATACTACAGCAGCAGACATCTTAAAACATAGCACATCATCTTGACTCCACCGGGAGACATCTGACCACCAAGCAGTACATCATCACACAAGGCAGGCAGACAGACACTCCGCCCATTCTCACACATCCTTCGCCAGTCATCCATAGCAAACCACAGGCCCTTCAATTCCCGAACAACAAACTCCTCAACTTCCGACCATCCACCCTCCCCCCTGACCCCTCCCCACCCACAGCTGACCACCCCCAACCCGGCCAGACAGCACCCCCCACATGTCCCCATCAATACAACTGCCCCAACGTAGCGGGCGATACTAGTCCCAACTCCCTGGGGAGTTCCTCAGCCAAAAGCACAGGGGCAAAGCGTGCCGAAACTGCGTAGTAACCACCAGTGGTGCAAAAGTTCACTTATCTCCAGTTCCGTTCCCCCGCCCAGCCCCCCCGTGTTGTAATGCCTCAAACTGGATGCACCTGGTTCCCCCCCCCGCCCCCCCACCCGTTTCCAATCATAACATAGTGATCACCTCACCGGCATAAGTAAATGGTACAACGAACAGCACGCGGCATGAGTCATTGCGCCGCTTCTCCATCCGTCTCCCGGCCATTGTTACTAGTCGAGTCCGGGCCACAGCCCACCACCGGGAGACTCCGAGTGCATCCACAGAGTCTTACTCCACAAATACGTTATGACAGGGAAGAAAGCAGGCGTGATGCCTCAGTCTTGTTCCTCCATCGGGGACGCCTCCCCCAAGTCCTCGCCGTGTCGCTGTCGATGTTCCTTGCGTTCTTTGGCCCAAGTTTTCAGTGATTTCTGCAGTTCCTTCGGGTCCGTAAAAAAGTACGATTTCCCGCCGGTGTTAATTCTCAATTTGGCCGGGTACAGCATCGCATAGTCCAGGCCCAGCTCGCGCAGCTGCTTCTTGTGCGGTATGAACTGACGGCGTTCCTCCTGTACCTTGGCCGTGAAGTCGGGGTACAGTGATATCTTCATGCCTTCCACCTGCAGTTGTCCTTTCTCCCGAGCCAGTCGCAGGGCCGTGTCTCTGTCCCTGTAGTTTAGGAGCTTGGCAATTATGGGTCGGGGTGGCAGACCAGGTTGGGGTTGAGGGCCCAAAGTGCGATGCGCTCTCTCCACTATGAACATTGGGGAGAAGGCCTCCTCCCCAAGTAGCATTTTCAGCAGGCGTTCCACGTAGAGCTCCATCTTGCCTGTCTGCGTTGATTCCGCCACCCCCGTTATGCGAATGTTCGATCTGCGGGAGCGCGCTTCCAAGTCCTCGGTCTTATCTCTGATCACCTGGAGCAACCTGCCGAATTGTCGACGGTCTTTGTCCCACTCGGTCTGTGCCTCCTCCGCTTCCGTGAGGCGCCGTTCTGCCATGTCGAGGCGTTCGGCATGCTTGTCCACACGTTCCGCCATGCGGTCCATGCGGTACGATAAATCGTCGATCTTGGAGCCCACCGCTTCTATGCTGTTCTGGATTCCTTTCTCCATCGCCGCTAGCAGCTCTCTAAGGTCCGCAGGGGTCGAGGACGCTGCACCACCCTTCGGGGAGGACTCCGCCGCCTGTGACTCCGGCCCCCTCGTTTTCCGGCGGTCAAACGAGAGTTTCGCTTGCGTTGCTTCGTTCTTCCCCATGGTGGGGGCTCAGCACCAGAGCAGATCTCACCCTGGAAATGTCCAGCAAAAGCCGCAAGCGTAGGGTACCTCACACTCCGCAGTCCCCGCTACGGTGGCACTGGCGGGCTTAAAATGGCGTCTGCGTCGCAGGAGTAACCTCCGGTGTGTTCCTCGTGTCAGGGTGCGCCAACCACCCAGCACAATGTCCGGCCTCGACTGGCGTGCTAATGTTAGCGTCCCTGCAGGGTTATCTTCCCCGCACCTGTTCTTCCAAATGAGCCTTGTCGGGCATGCGAATCGTGCTCCGCCCCAGTATCCGCGGGTTGCGCTCTCCGGCTCCTCCGGGTGTCAGGGCCGCACGTCAGGTGACGTCGTGCGGCCAGCGCCACAGGGCAGACCGCGGCTTCAGGCCTGGTCCGCGCCTCTCTCCGTCGCCAATCTTGTGCGGGTCGGTACTCACAGCCACCGGCACTCCGGGCCTTCCAATCGAGGCAGGGGGCCACCGGGGGTCACCAGGCACCGAACCCAGTCAATTCGGCATGTAGCAGGATAGTTTGCAGGATTTTTAAGGGGCTTAAGCGAGGAGCCGAGAGCTCACACGTCCGCCATCGACGCCGGCTAGCTCCGCCCCCCCAAAACACAATCATTTCTAAAACCAACTTTTAGTGTGTTTCCACGAATATATACAAAAGTCCCATTTCTATCTCCATGACTAGCAGAGTAAAAACGCCATTGGAAACGTGGTCTCGGCGTCCAGGAGGCAGAGCCAGCACAAGACGCGGAACACATTTCCGCTGCGGGTAAGTCGCTGTCCCCCTACCGCCCTCGCTTATTTAGTCTTTATAGTATCGGAATGACTAACATCTTGTCTCTCCGACACTGTTATAGCCTGGGATCTCCTGAGGGAACCTTTTTTAAATAATAATAAGGTAAGACCTCACATGGGGTATAACAGACTCTATCATGATTACAAAATGTGCTGAACACACCACTGCCGATTTTCTATCACGTTTTTCTATCACGTTTCTCTATCAGGTTCACAGACTCGAGTACACCTGATTAGAGGTATGTTACACTCCCTGTAATTGTAAATGTCTCAACCAGTCGCCACCATTAATTCGCCAACATGTCCGTCTTATTCTTAATACTCTAAATAGAGTTTGTCTTTTTATGAATTTGCATGATAAAAGGTACAATGTTTTTCCTTTTTAAATAATACACTGGTAAATGTCATTAGTGACCCCAACCCTTTCTTTAAACTTACAGGTGACTTCATAGAACCTCATAAGGGTAAGACTGTAATCAATACCTCTACCCTCCTACGTCACAAATAGTGATAGGTAGATCTTTGTTCATTGTTGTCCTTGTCCTGACGAATGCTCTTAGACCCACGGGCCAATAGAGCAGAAACATGTCGACTTTTTTGTCAATGCTAGTTATATATGCTATGGATTCCTAACCTTCCAGCGAGCATACCAATTTCTTTTAATTTAGTTATCCACCGATACTAATAAAATAAGAGTAACTCACTCGGTTGGAAACTATTTTATTCTTTTTTGAGCCTTTTTTGTTGGGGTTATACGAATTTTTATCTCTGGAGACTGCCACTATAAAAACCAGAGAAAGCCTCGGGCGAGGCTAGGCAATACACACTTTGTTTAACCCGATGATTGCTGCCAAAACGTTTGTGTGGGGCGGAGAACAACATATACCGCTTCTCGTTATACACTACGTTTATGAGGGTTTCACAATACTTTTCTCTGTGTAAAAGTGGTAACAAGTGTCCTATCCAATTTTGATTTCCTATGCTGAATCTCGGGGAACAGATAGGACAAGCTTTCCTCGTCCCTCCATTTGATTTATTATGAATATGAAGGAGCCTTTGTGGGTTTCCATGAGTCTAGATTCTCCTGAAGAGTCCCTTTCTCTTCTGAGCCCTGCTTAACACATGTGTAAGGGGGGGCCCTGTATTCATGGCCTCAATGTTTGAGACAAAAAATACTCCTGGATTTCTGAACACTGAGAGTAAAAGCATTAAGGTAACATGTTGTTCCAGCTTATATTTCAAAGCTTTACATAAACCTGCATTCCCTATGAGTGTTTTCTTTTTCCTGAATTAAACTTCTAATAAACATGTTTGTTTATCCATTGTTTGAATTAAATATAGTTATAAGCTGTAAATGGTCAGTGAAATGCTAAACGTACTAAAAATTGGTATGTTTTGCAATTTCTAGCCACACCCCTGACTCCGCCCACTGATTCAATCTTGTGTTATTCCCGCCCCCTGATTCTCCACCCACAGTTCCCCTACTTTTTTCCCCACTTCGACCACTGACGCTCACTCTGATAAACACACTCACCCGCGGGGCGTGTCTTGGACGGCAATGCGGACGGACGTCTAGCTCCGATGCCTCCAGAGCCCCGAGGCTTTCAGCCGCGAATATAGACAGCCAAATGAGTTCATCCTAGAACAAAAAGGAAATCGGAGCATTGCGGAAAGGTAAAGAGCCTAGTGAGATCCCGGACTAGCTGCCAACGGCGCAACATTGGAAACTTCCCCCTCCTGAAAACGAAGGAATCAGAAGCCCTAACAAGATGGCGGACGGCACGCGCGAGTGAAGAAGTGAAGAGATGAGCACAGCCCCAGCGTAAAGAGCCCCCGTAACCCCTCCAAAACTCCAGCAAAAGTCCACAAGAGCCAGCAACCTGTAAGCGACCCCAGCAGGAGCGCTCAAACTAGCTCCTGCAGCCGCCGGCCCACACCGGGATACCGGAGCCAAAACGAAACCGAAACCTAACACAGGGTGCGGCCATTTTGGAGCCAATAAACAAGGGGTGGAAGAGGGCTGGAAGCAATCAAAAGGGATGGCGAGTGCGAGTGAAAGAAGCTACGAGGTAGCGCTGACCCGGAGAGGAAAGCCCCCCACAGCCCCTCCAGTGACTGCAGAACGACACGCGACCTCAGCGAGAGCGCGCAAACAAGCTCCTACTGCCGTCAGACTACACCGGGCTACCGAAGCTAGGAAAAAAAACGAAACCAAAGTAACGCAGGGCGCGGCCATCTTAAAGCAAAACAACAAAGCAAAACAACAGGGGCGGAAAGGTAAACAGAGGGGGAACGCCGAGCGAAGGAAGGCAACCATCCCGCAGGGCACCAACTCACCAATAGCGCTCACCGACTGAACTTAAGGGGGATCAGTAGGGCAAGCGCCACGAGGAAGCGCCAAGCAAGCGGTGCATCTGCAAACTCAGCACCCCGCCAGCCCCAAGCAAAACGCGCCAGAAGTGGCAGCGATACACAGGCCCACAATCACAACACAACACAAGTGTAGAGCAAAACGAAGAAACACCTGTGCGGGACAAGTGGAAGGGGCTCCAGCGGACGCGCCACCGATCTGCGATAAAGGAAAATGAAAAGGGGGCAACAAGATGCACTGGGCAAGACAAGTAGAGCCCAACAACCACAACAACCACAACAAAAGGAAAAGGAAGCACTACAATAAAAGCGATGGCAGGAGCAAAAACGAAAACGAGGACGAGGAACATCAGAGAACCTAGCAGGTACAGAACGCTCCACACAGTCCCCACTCCAAAGACTGAACCAGCCAAGGCCCTAGCATCAATCCAAAAAGAAGGTAGACTAGGCAGCTTCCAATCCAGAAGAGGCATCTGCACGATGGTAAGCCACGAAGGAAAACCCAATAACAATTTGAAAAAACATAGGAAAGATTCGCCGGAGTCACCACTAAAGCAAAAAAGCGAAGCAATTACCCTATAGACGATCCTAAAAAGGGTAAATGAAGGTAATGCAGTGGCCAAACAAACAAAAATAACAATATACAACATGCAGCTGGAACTAACAGCAATAAGAGCAGACCTACACAGCACCAACACTAGAATAGAAGCAGCAGAGAGGCGCATAAGCGATATCGAAGATGTAACCTTCAAGAACAACAAAGCGCTATCAGAAAATTTCAAGATCGGGGAGGGGGGTCGGGCGCAGATATATGGGGTGTTCTTTACTTTCTACTCTTTTTCTTTCCTTTCTTCATTTCTTGACCACTACCCTCCACTAAGGGGAGAACACAAGCAACTACTAACAAGCACCGACAGACAACACCGCAACAGAGGCATAGACACCAAGACAAACGGAGCTCTGCACACGAGACAAACCAATAACACCAACAACAGACCACCAAGCATAAGGCGAGGGCCACAACACATAGAATGACACACAACCAGCAAAGCCACCTCTCAGCCAACATCAAAGTAATATCCTTCAACGTTAAGGGTCTCAACCATCCGGTATAAAGAACGAAGGTCCTGGAGTACCTTGCCAAACTAAAAAGTGATGTATATGTCCCTCAAGAGACAAAACTCTCTGCGGACAGCATAGGCCGACTCAAAGCTAACTGGATAGGGGAGGTAATAGGCTCGCCAGCATACAACAAAAAAACGGGGTCATTACACTAATTAATAAGAGGGCAAAGCTAGCACTAAAAGACTCATACGCAGACGAGGAAGGGAGGGTCCTGATAACCAGCCTATCAAAGGGAGAGGAGACAATACATGTAGCAATCATCTTTGGGCCTAACACTGAAGACAAACACTTCTGGAAGAGGGTAGAAGACCAACTGAGCACACTGCCGCAAGAAGACCTCCTAATAGTGGCGGGCAACCTAAACCAGGTCCTTGACCAAGCCATAGACAGACACCCACTAAGACAGTGCCACAGCTCACAAAGGGGGAGCACTCTGAAAAACTTGTGCGCTAGGCTTAAACTCAAAGACCCCTGGAGATTCCAGAATCCAGACGGCAGAGATTACACGTTCTACTCGCACCCCCATAACTCCTACAGCAGGATTGACTACATTCTAATCTCAGAATCACACACCCACCTCATAGACCAAACGGAGATAGCCCTGAGGTCCATCTCAGACCACTCACACATCAGCCTGACTCTATCAGGTAGACATAAGGAAAGAATAACGCGCAGATGGAGGTTTGACGACGACCTCCTCAAAAACACAAACGCAACGGCAGAAATAGAAGAGGCCATAAGAGACTACCTGGAACTCAATGACAACCCAGAAACAGATAGAAGTCCCCTTTGGGATGCCCTAAAAGCAACGATCAGGGGTAAAATTCTCTCCATCAAAGGACGAATAAATAAAGAGAGGAACAATAAGATTTCAAACCTGGAAAAGGAGATAAAAGGCCTGGAGACGGGCCACATAGCTAACCTAAGAGACAGGAACACCCTCACAACACTGACGAAAAAGAAGTATGAGCTGAACAAAATTCTTAGCGAAAGGGCGGGAACATGGCTAAACAAATATAAAGCCATCAACCTATGCACCGCCAACAAAGCAGGGAAAGCGCTTGCCTCATACCTTAAAAGCAAGCAAAGGCAACACGCAGTAGCGGCAGTGACAGACGCCAAAGACAAATCACAGACAGCAAACAAAGAAATCCTAAAAGTGTTCAAAGACTTCTACGAGCAGCTTTGCAAAGAAGACCAGACCCTAACCAAAGACGGCAGAGCAGCTCTCCTAGATAAGATCACAATGCCCACACTCACAGACACACAGAGATAGACACTCGAATCAGATACCACAAGCGACGAGATAGAAAAGGCAGTGGGGAACCTCAAGGAAAACAAAGCCCCAGGCCCGGACGGGTACACAGCGAGATTCTATAAGCAATTCCTACCCCTACTTAGACCCACAATGACAGAAGTCTTCTCAAGCTGCGTCCAAAAAGGCTGCATTACACCCACAATGGCGGAAGCCAACATCATAGTAATCCCAAAAGAAGGGAAGGACCGACAATATCCCAAGAACTACAGGCCACTTTCCTTGATAAATGTAGACTGCAAAATCTATGCGAAAATACAAGCGACCAGACTTAATACATTCCTACCCAAACTCATACACTGCTCGCAGGTAGGCTACTTCAAAAACAGGATGTCCCATAATAATACCAGACTGCTCTGCCACCTAATCAATCATGCTTCCAGAAGCAATAACGCTGCAGTTATGATTGCCGTAGACGCAGAAAAGGCATTCGACAGAGTGTCCTGGCCATTCCTGGACCGCTGTATGCAAAAATTCGGTCTGGGACCTAACTATAGGAAGATGGTGCTAGCACTATATAGCGAGCCAAAAGCACGCGTAGTAGTCAACGGCGGCACATCAGAGCCATTCACCTTAGAACGAGGCACCAGACAAGGATGCCCGCTATCACCGGCCCTCTTCCTACTTGCCCTAGAACCACTCCTAATTATGATAAGAGCCAACAAAGACATCACAGGAATGCCGATAAGGGGTGACACGGTCAAACTGGCAGCTTATGCGGAGGACATCCTAATCACAACCGAGAACCCAGACCAGTCAATAACCGCTCTTATGGCCACCATAGAGCAGTATGCACGCGCATCAGGATACAAACTTAACAGAGATAAATCAGAATGCAAACCCCTGAACGTGCACACAACCAGAGCGGTGCTGGGAAACTCGGGGCTAGCATGGCAGAAAAAATCCCTAAAGTACCTAGGCCTGCTCTTTGGAAGAGACCTCAAGACCACACTAGATCAGAACGAATCGACACTACTGAACAAACTGAGAGAGAGAATAGAGGCATGGTCACCCAAATTCATCACATGGTGGGGCAGAGTAGAGACAATCAAAATGATGCTAACCCCGATGGTGAACTACATGCTCAATATGCTCCCGCTGACCAACACAGATGACTTCCACAAGCGACTAGATAAACTAATAAACAAGTTCTTGTGGAAAGACAAAAAGCCCCGAATTAGCCTACAAAAACTCAGGCTTAGTAAAAGCCTAGGAGGCCTAAACATAACAAACTTTAAAACCTTCCAAACTGCCTGTATAGCGAAACAAGGACTGTACTGACTAACCCCCGAACAAGAATACACCCCAGCATGGCTCTCACTAGAGAAGAGACTGTTGAAAGGGCTGGAACCCATCGCCCTCCTCACGGCGACCAAACACCCCGAGATCGCCAACAACCCCTTACTCAAGAACACCAGGATCGCCCTCCTTAAAATAGACAAGAAAATGGACACAGGCATTAGGAATACTGAGTGGGAATCTATATGGTTCAACCCCAAGATAAAATACCGGGAGAGAACGCTAGACATACACTCCTGGTACAAGCACAGCATCTCCACTGTTACTCAACTATATACCCTAGGGACACACACCACCTTCGACTCACTTAAGAACAAATACAAACTAGAAGGCATCGAACTGTATAACTTTCTCAAGATAAAAGTGGCGATCACAAAGGCTGACCTCAGCAAGCAGACCCCCCAATCCTACAATATGCCACTAATCTAAACAAAACAGGACACCAAACATCGCACCTCTACAAATTACTGAGCCCAGGAACTTCCAAACTGAACAACAAGGCCATAGCATATTGGGAATCACTCCTAGACAGAACACTTAGCAAGAGAGAAAAGTCCAACCTCTGGACGTCAACTTCGAACAAGAAAGTCACCACCACCCTAGCCCAAACCAAATTCTGGCTAATACACAAGGCGTACTGGACCCCCGCCCGCCTCGCGTCCATCAGTGTCCGTGAAAACGACACATGCTGGAACTGCGACGGGCAGAAAGGCGATCTGGCCCACCTAATCTTCCACTGCCCCAAAGTAAAAAAATTCTGGCACAAGATAAGCAAACTTATGAACCCCATGCTAGGCATCCCCCTCCAGCTAGAATTTCACAGCTTAGCCTCAGGCTTCATGGCCCCAACAATCCAATCCAGAGAGGACAGAGACCTGACTGACCTCCTACTCACGGCAGCGGCCAAGACGGTCCTGAACAACTGGAAAGAACAACTGGATAGACACAGGGAAGACGTCCTTCAAGGCCTGGTTTAACTGGGTCACCTTCCTACGAGGAGCGGACACCATAACCTCCAACCATACACCCCAAACCCACACAAAGTGCGAAATGTGGCTCTCACTGGATAACTATCTGTCCTCACACAAGCCACCGTAGCCAACTAGCGGTCTAGTCAGCTCAGAACCTCCTGAGCGAGTAAAGATCCTGACCAGTCTCAATCGAAAACAAGCACTGTGCTCCATCCAACATCACAGCCATACATGTCTCCTCCTCTACTTTCTTTCCTTCCTTTCTCGCCGCCGGGGGAGACGGCCAGGGGCCGGGGCAAGAACAATCACCGACCATACGAGCAATATGCAATCCCACCGGCCAGAAGGTCGGGGGAGACGGCCGCGGGCCCAGACAAGAACAATCACCGACTATACGAACAATATGTAACCCCACCGGCCCAGAATGTCGTTGCGACCTCTTGCTATGTCTCCACCCCCGGGGGCGCTCCTGCTTTTCTGTTGACTATACCCCTGTATACTGCACCTTGTATATACAAATCTCTTCTTTTCAATAAAAAATTACTGAAATAAAAAAATTAAAAAAACACACTCACCCACAAGCACACACACAACACACCACATGTGATCTGTGCCGAGTTAGGGTCATCCACACCTTTACCCCATCCCCAGACCCCCTCCCTAGCTCCCCTCTTGCACCCTGCTCCCCCCTCCCTGCATCACTCCTCACTGCCACTGACCTTCCATGGTCCAAGGTGCTGAGCGCATGCACTCACTATAGCACGACGTCCGTGAGTACCATCTGTTTGTGCATGCATGGGTGTATGTTCTTTGCTCTATGTGCATGGATGTCGGTAGGCATGTTGCTCTGTCTGCCTATCGGCATGTATGTATCACATACGTCGTGTGTCTGTCTGAGGATTACCTCCTCACAGCATCCCTCGCCGCCCTGGACTTCATGTGCGCGTCCGCGGAGCCGCGTCTGTCAGTCTCGCTAGTTGCGTGTTGTGGCCCAGCACTACACGTCCCAGAGTGCATTGCTGTCTTTGGAAAGCCCAGGACTGCAAACAGCCTGTGTGAGGACATAGATGGGTGTGGCCACCATCCTTTGCGTTTGTGCACACCTCCATCAAGGGCAAACCCTTTGACTTTTACAGTGCTTGTTTTCTTAGTAACTTATTTACCTATAGCGCTTGCCGTTGCCGATAGTGCCGCAGCAGTGACCCTTTCAGTGGGATTCATTACAAATAACATTGGAAGGATGAACTGCAGTGAACACACACAGCACACCAACCCCCTGAGCTATCTTACGAGGGCCAGCTGCTCTTTCAGTTGAACCTTGGAAGGATGAACTGCAGTGAACACACACAGCACACCCAGTGTACACATACAGCACACCAACCCCCTGAGCTATCTTACCAGGACCAGCTGCTCTTTCAGTTTAACCTTGGAAGGATGAACTGCAGTGAACACACACAGCACACCAACCCCCTGAGCTATCTTACCAGGGCCAGCTGCTCTATCAGTTGAACCTTGGAAGGATGAACTGCAGTGAACACACACAGCACACCCAGTGTACACATACAGCACACCAACCCCCTGAGCTATCTTACCAGGACCAGCTGCTCTTTCAGTTGAACCTTGGAAGGATGAACTGCAGTGAACACACACAGCACACCCAGTGTACACATACAGCACACCAACCCCCTGAGCTATCTTACCAGGACCAGCTGCTCTTTCAGTTTAACCTTGGAAGGATGAACTGCAGTGAACACACACAGCACACCAACCCCCTGAGCTATCTTACGAGGGCCAGCTGCTCTTTCAGTTGAACCTTGGAAGGATGAACAGCAGTGTACACACACACACAGCACTCCCAGTGTACAGACACAGTACACCAACCCCCTGAGCTGTCTTACCAGGACCAGCTGCTCTTTCAGTTTAACCTTGGAAGGATGAACTGCAGTGAACACACACAGCACACCAACCCCCTGAGCTATCTTACGAGGGCCAGCTGCTCTTTCAGTTGAACCTTGGAAGGATGAACTGCAGTGAACACACACAGCACTCCCAGTGTACACATACAGCACACCAACCCCCTGAGCTATCTTATGGGGGCGGCCGCTCTCTAAGCTTGGTACGCTATATAAGAACGCAGTACCTTCGAGCCACTATTCCACAGGCCGCAGCCATCTTCCAGGCACTATGGATCCCGCACATCATAGACCCACGGCATTGGAGTTTGTCTTATAAGCAAACATGAGGCCACGTCATTCCCAGGCTGGGCGTTGAGAGGCGGCTTACCTGCAGGAAGCGGGCTGTGGATGACAAACAGGAGCGGCAGCACCTCTGCAGCGTCCCCGCGCATGGTGTAGCAGAGTGCGCTCTTGGGCACTGCTTTTCTCGCTCTCTTCTCCATCCAAGTGTTTGGGTCCCAGGGGTTCTTCATCCTCCTCCACCTCCTTCTGAAATCCGGGCCTCCCACAATAATCCTCAGCAGCCAATGGGCTTTCAAGCTCCGGCCATCCCCCCTCAGGGGGAGAAACTCGGGGTGTGATCCCAGGGGAAGTCCCGGCAGGGAGAGACGGCCTGGAGAGGGCTGACGCCCGGGTAGGGAGGAGAGTGATGCCAGGACACCCAAAGAGCCTCCATGCTGCCTGGTTTACTGCCAAGAATGGGCGAGCACCTCCTTGGCTCTCATGAACTGAACCTCACAATAAAACAGAGGCGCTCCACGGAAGCTGAACCCACAGACATAAACAGAGAACAACCAATGCGGTACAAGACTCATCCCACGCAGACCAGAGCACACCTGCTGGGAAAGCACCTGAAAGATGCCACTCTGAGCCCTGACCCAACTTGTACCTGCAGAACAGGACTGATCCCACGCAGACCAGGCATGCCTGCTGGGAAAGCACCTGGCCAATGAGGCACTGAGCCCTGATCCAACAAGGAACATCAGAACTGCAGCTGCACAGCCAGAACCTTCAATACAGGCCGACCACAACCAGACCAGCCTACACCCTACGGCGAAAGATCTGATGGATGCAGCTCTTCTTAACCCTGACCCAACTGGGAACCTGCAGGACACCAACCAACAATGAGACCAGCACCTTCAATAGAGGTCCACCTCAACCAGACCAGTCTTCACCCGACGGCGAAAGATCTGATGGATGCAGCTCTTCTTAACCCTGACCCAACTGGGAACCTGCAGGACACCAACCAACAATGAGACCAGCACCTTCAAGACAGGCCCACCTCAACCAGACTAGTCTTCACCCGACGGCGAAAGATCTGATGGATGCAGCTCTTCTTAACCCTGACCCAACTGTGAACTTGCAGGACACCAACCAACAATGAGACCAGCACCTTCAAGACAGGCCCACCTCAACCAGACCAGTCTTCACCCGACGGCGAAAGATCTGATGGATGCAGCTCTTCTTAACCCTGACCCAACTGTGAACTTGCAGGACACCAACCAACAATGAGACCAGCACCTTCAATAGCGGTCCACCTCAACCGGACCAGTCTTCACCCGACGGCGAAAGATCTGATGGATGCAGCTCTTCTTAACCCTGACCCAACTGGGAACTTGCAGGACACCAACCAACAATGAGGCCAGCACCTTCAATACAGGCCCACCTCAACCAGACCAGTCTTCACCTGACGGCGAAAGATCTGATGGATGCAGCTCTTCTTAACCCGGACCCAACTGGGAACTGGCAGGACACCAACCAACAATGAGGCCAGCACCTTCAATAGAGGTCCACCTCAACCGGACCAGTCTTCACCCGACGGCGAAAGATCTGATGGATGCAGCTCTTCTTAACCCTGACCCAACTGGGAACTTGCAGGACACCAACCAACAATGAGACCAGCACCTTCAATACAGGCCCACCTCTACCAGACCAGTCTTCACCCGACGGCGAAAGATCTGATGGATGCAGCTCTTCTTAACCCTGACCCAACTGGGAACTTGCAGGACACCAACCAACAATGAGACCAGCACCTTCAATACAGGCCCACCTCTACCAGACCAGTCTTCACCCGACGGCGAAAGATCTGATGGATGCAGCTCTTCTTAACCCTGACCCAACTGGGAACTTGCAGGACACCAACCAACAATGAGACCAGCACCTTCAATACAGGCCCACCTCTACCAGACCAGTCTTCACCCGACGGCGAAAGATCTGATGGATGCAGCTCTTCTTAACCCTGACCCAACTGGGAACTTGCAGGACACCAACCAACAATGAGACCAGCACCTTCAATAGAGGTCCACCTCAACCAGACCAGTCTTCACCCGACGGCGAAAGATCTGATGGATGCAGCTCTTCTTAACCCTGACCCAACTGGGAACTTGCAGGACACCAACCAACAATGAGACCAGCACCTTCAATAGTGGCCCACCTCAACCAGACCAGTCTTCACCCGACGGCGAAAGATCTGATGGATGCAGCTCTTCTTAACCCTGACCCAACTGGGAACTTGCAGGACACCAACCAACAATGAGACCAGCACCTTCAATAGCGGTCCACCTCAACCAGACCAGTCTTCACCCGACAGCGAAAGATCTGATGGATGCAGCTCTTCTTAACCCTGACCCAACTGTGAACTAGCAGGACACCAACCAACAATGAGACCAGCACCTTCAATAGCGGTCCACCTCAACCAGACCAGTCTTCACCCGACGGCGAAAGATCTGATGGATGCAGCTCTTCTTAACCCTGACCCAACTGGGAACTTGCAGGACACCAACCAACAATGAGACCAGCACCTTAAATAGCGGTCCACCTCAACCAGACCAGTCTTCACCCGACGGCGAAAGATCTGATGGATGCAGCTCTTCTTAACCCTGACCCAACTGGGAACTTGCAGGACACCAACCAACAATGAGACCAGCACCTTTCAATAGCGGTCCACCTCAACCAGACCAGTCTTCACCCGACGGCGAAAGATCTGATGGATGCAGCTCTTCTTAACCCTGACCCAACTGGGAACTTGCAGGACACCAACCAACAATGAGGCCAGCACCTTCAATAGCGGTCCACCTCACCCAGACCAGTCTTCACCCGACGGCGAAAGATCTGATGGATGCAGCTCTTCTTAACCCTGACCCAACTGGGAACTTGCAGGACACCAACCAACAATGAGACCAGCACCTTCAATAGCGGTCCACCTCAACCAGACCAGTATTCACCCGACGGCGAAAGATCTGATGGATGCAGCTCTTCTTAACCCTGACCCAACTGGGAACTTGCAGGACACCAACCAACAATGAGACCAGCACCTTAAATAGCGGTCCACCTCAACCAGACCAGCCTTCCCCTGCTGGCTAACGGTCAGAAGGATACAACTCTAAACAGCTGGCCAAGGGACACCTCATCAGGTCGAGCATGATCGAGCATGCACGCCCTGCTCTGCGATATCTGTGGTAGTCCAGGACAGGAGAGAAGCCCCACTACTCACCCACCTATATTTGTCATTGGCTTGTGTCTTTGTCCTTCCTAAATGCAGGCTTCTGATTCATTATGAGGCTTGTTAGTCCCTCCTTAGTACAGCCATGTCATCATTTGTATCCTCCCATGGCTACTGACCCCTTTACTTGGTTGTTACACTGTAGTGTTCTATTTTGTTTATTGAGTTTCTCCTTCAGAATTTGCCCATTCAGCATGTTGTGCGCACTTTCAAGGCAGCTGAGGTTGGAGGAGGCGGTGAGGCTGTAAATGCCCAATCCTGCGCACGAGCCAAGGGTGACAGGTCCGCCACACGATAGGCCATTATATTTATTTAATGCATTTTTATAAAGTGCGGATTTTACCCGAAGGTGTCAGAGCACTGTACAATAGAACCAGTTATGTTACATGAGAAAACTGTTGCAGGAATAGAACGAACAAAAATACCAAGACACAGAATCGGAGCGGCGCAGGCAAAAGGAACACAATCTCAAGCACAGCAAGCACAGACTGTACAAGCAAAAGATAAGAATAAATATGACAAATTATTGAATGACAAAAGAACTTCCTGGCGAACAATAGCAGGCCATAGAATCAAAACAACGCAGGCAAATGGAACACAATCTCAAGCACAGCATGAACAGACTTGAGCCTGTCGGGTGAAGATTAACCCCTTGGAGCCCGACAAGAGTTTGAGATGGCTTTTTAAAATATTTGTCTATTTGGTACTTCAGAGTTAAACATGTACTTTTGAATGTTTGTGCTCATAATTGATCAGCTTTTTTTTTTTAAAACAGTAGGGGTGTGGTCCTATGGGACCTGGCAAGACACTATAATCAATAATCAGAAAAAAGCGCCTAGTCTCGACATTCGAAACAGCTGCTGTTTATTTTAAAGCAAACTGTGGGCTTCGATTAATTAATTCTGAAGCTCCTGTTTTTTATTCACATACATGCATTCTCAAACATTTTTCAATTTCATACTCTGTTTACAAGTATGCACAAGAATTTGACACTTCCATACATATGATCAACAACAAATAATGATGTTGGTACTTAAACAATACATTGAAAACAAAATCAATTGCACAATTACATCAAAATATTAAACCCCGGAATAAATCGGCCTGTTACGCGACCCCAAGCTAAACAGCGCATTGTGAAAGTAAGGCGCCCAGAGTTATTTATCTTAATTCATGTAGACTAATTGGAGCACACGTTTGATTCATGCTAGCAAACCCCCTTTTTCGCCAGATAACACGGTGACAGCCAAATATATCGATCGCCTACAGCAGCCATTATTATCTTGAAGTAGGCTTCCATCACAGTTCCATTACAGTTCACAAGTAAGTGGATTGCTCAACTCATCTAAAATTATATGAAAATGTTCCCGTGCACAGCACAATTTTAAGACACAGTCAATCAGGTCCCCACTTTGTACACTGTCCTCGAGGAACAAATATGAACGCCCTAACAGATGTCCTGAACCTAAGTATGGCACTGTCTTTGAAAGACGATTCTTTCATCTTCAAAATCCCAACTTATAAAGGCTCAGAGTCAGGCTCTTATATAGATCATATCCTTCTCTCAGCTGGTATGGTTAACCAGGTTATAAACTTTGACATACTTGAAAGTATCTACAGTGACCATAACCCGCTCTACCTTGAGCTACAATGTGGACCTTTTGCACTCAGGAAAAACCATAGGGACCCGGGAGTACTAAAACCGGTTAATGGAAACCGCTGTTTGAAATGGACCACGATAAATAGTGACACCTTGCACGAGTCTGTCATAAAGTGTTGTGAACAAGAACTCAACCTCTGTGTTTCAAACACCACACCTCCCGAATCCATCTTATCTGCTTTTGTTGTGGTCACAAAAAGAATAGATCAACTGCTCTCTGTATCAACAAAAGGATCAATCGCTCAACAACCACGTTGGTTTGATCACACTTGCTCATCAGCCAGTCGAAAATTGAAAATCACCCTTAAGAACAAGACAAGAGATCTCGCACTTGTTAAGGTCCTGCGATCAGAATATAAAATAGCCCTGGCATCCCGTAAAAAGACAATAAAAAAGGAAATCTGGGAGTCATTGCTTGATCCCTCAACCTTGGGTAACAGCTCGAAGTTTTGGAGTATAATCAACAAGCCACTGTTCGACGATCCCAACGCTGCAAGTCTCGGAACTGTCATACCAGAGAACGAATGGATCTCCCATTTCAGTTTAATTTTCAAGAGCGATGCACCACAACCAATACAAGCTCCTAAACACCCTGAAGGCGCACCTTTGCACTTTACAGTTAAAGAAGTTGAAATGGGAATCCGTGGTTTAACAAATAACAAAGCCCCAGGCCCAGATGGCCTTCCCCCGGATTTATTCAAATCAAACATCCCCTTTTGGGCTCCTATTCTCACAGCGGTCGTCAACGCTGGGGCCGCAATTGGAGCTCCAAAGACCTGGGGAGCCTCTACCATCGTTCCAGTATACAAGAAGGGCGACAGATCCAACGCAGCGTGCTACAGACCAATCTCCCTGATTAATTCAGTTGCTAAAGTAGTGGGAGGGATTCTTTTAAACAGGCTGACCACATGGGCCAATAATAACAACATAATGGCATCCGCTCAATATGGCTTTAGACCGGGGCATTCAACAACAACTCAATGCCTGAACTTATATATGATTTGCGGCAAGTATACCCTGGCCAGAAATGGAACATTATACATGGCCTTCATGGACCTTTCATCGGCCTTTGATTGTGTTGATAGAAGCAAACTCTGGGACGTGTTACTGAACATGGGTGTTGAAAACAACCTGATTAATTTCCTGGCTGATCTTCACAATGATGCACGTGCAAACGTTCGTTACACCAAAGACTTGAAAGTAACTAGAGATTTCAACATCAACCGGGGGGTTAGGCAGGGCTGTATTTTAGCGCCTTTTCTTTTTAACCTCTACATAACTGGTCTTGAGGAGCATCTTTTAAAAACTGATACAGACTACCCCTGTATAGGGAAAAAGGGCGTCCCGGTTCTGCTATACACAGATGACGCCGTCCTCATATCCAGAACTGCTCTTGGACTTCAGAAGTTATTAGACTCCTTTCTCCAATTTATGAACTTGCGTGGCCTGAGCATCAACAACTACAAATCATTCGTTATGAAGGTAGGCTCAGGATCAAAAAAGTCCTACCCCTTCTTTGTCAACGGGGAAAAAGTACCAACAACAAAAACCTTCTCATACCTTGGAGTACTGTTTGACCACAAACTCACATGGGGACCCGCAATAAATAAAAAGAAAGGTGAATTAATAAGGACTAATGCCGGAATAATGGACTTTGCACGCAAAATGGGCAACACCCCAGTGATCGCCGTGACAAAATTATATCAAGCTAAAAGTATTGCGATCGCTTGCTATGGTAGTGAATTATGGGGCTTTGCCCCGGTGGACGCCCTGACAATTACTGAAAATAACTTTTTAAAACAGGTCCTGTGTCTACCAAAAAGTGTTGCTAATTTCTCCACTCATGAGGAACTGGGCATATCACATTTAGGGGACAAGCTTGCTGTAAACCCCCTGCTCTGGTGGCTAGAAAGCTGGTTGAATGATGCTATACCATTAACCCATAACATCCTCCAAGAAGCACTCAACTGGGAAGGGAAATTCAAGATACCCTGGCTAAAATACATCATAAACTGTCTTCAAGATCTGGGCAGGCTGGATCTCTTTTTACCACCTCAGCATGTATCCAAGCAAGATGTAACATATGTAAAGGACACTTTCCTACTGAAACGACAGCTTGCGAGGGAAGAAATTGAATTGAAGAAGGGTAGTGTAATGAGACATATTCTAATCAAAACTTGCATACAAATTGAACCATACCTATCCTGGCCCATTTCCAGATATGAGCGCTTCTTGTTGAGTAGACTTCGTTTTGGTTTATTTCATCTGATGTTAGCTGTACCGAGCGGAGCCCACAGAGGACAAGTGTTACCACCTTGCGGCTGCGACAACAAGTCTCCGCAAGACCTGGCACACTTTTTATTTATATGCTCATTTTATACAAGACCGCAGATAATATTTTTAAAACCTTTGCTTAAGAAACTGAACTATGTGCAAATAAAGCCAGCATTATTACATCTTCAAATGCTGCACTGTGATAGCACTTTCTTCACATGTAATTTTTTAAAATCAGCCCTGAAATTCAGACAAAGTATGGAAGGCTAACCCCCAGCCGAACTATATTACCCCCGTAAACAAGCCTTTGCCAAACAGTATACTTACATTTGACCGTGATACCATATATTTCTTCGTGATTACCTGTTTCTGTTGTTTTAACTCTTTTAAATATGACTTGTATATATATGTATTTTACTGCACTTTTATGACTGTATTTCACACAGTCGAATAAAGAACTTTGAATTGAATTGAATTGGACACAGTCAATCTTTTCTTTGAGTCCAGGGAAACTGAAACAAACCATAAAACGACTCGTATGTGCACAAACAACTACATACAACCACACCATTGTGAACCACGAAGGTAATACTTAATCCTCTTATAATGATTTTAATAATGAGGAATATAGGAGAACACTTGGTAAAACAGTGTTGTTTAATTGACAGGTACCACAGCATCACTCAGCAGCGAATATATGATGTCAGACCGCAGACAAACATACCGCATAACATCATACCGCAAATTTGATCCCGCAAGTACTATTAGGCCGCAAATAAAGAGAACAAATACTTTTTAAACGAATATGCCTTTAATATGCATGCCGTTACAACGAAAAGGCATGCATGTTAAAGGTATACTCGTTGTTAAAGTAGTTAAGGTAAGTAAGAGTACCCTACCCAACCCTACACTACACTGTAATGTAGTACCCCTGCACCACCCACCCTTGACACACAGTCCTTTTCCAACATTTACACTACCCAGCACGACCCCCCAACACTACCATAAAGCACTTTACTTCCCTACACATACACTACAACACTACCTTAATACACTACCCCCAGCATGACCCTACACAAACACTACAATACTACCCTAAACCACTACACCCCAGCATGACCCAACACTACACAAACACTACAACACTACCCTAAACCCTAAAACACTACACCCCAGCATGACCCTACACTACACAAACACTACAACACTACCCTAAACTCTAAAACACTACCCCTACATTACACAAAAACTGCAACACTACCCGAAACCCTAAAACACTACCCCCAGCATGACCCTACACTACACAAAAACTACAACACTACCCTAAACCCTAAAACACTACACCCCAGCATGACTCTACACTACACAAACACTACAACACTACCCTAAACCCTAAAACACTACCCCTGCATGACCCTACACTACAACACTACCCTAAACCCTATAACACTTCCCCCAGCATGACCCTACACTACAACACTACCCAAAACCCTAAAACACTACCCCCAGCATGACCCTACACTACACAAACACTACAACACTACCCTAAACCCTAAAACACTACCCCCAGCATAACCCTACACTACACAAACACTACAACACTACCCTAAACCCTAAAACACTAACCCCAACATGACCCTACACTACAGAAACACTACAACACTACCGTAAACCCTAAAACACTACCCCTGCATGACCCTACACTACACAACACAAACACTACAACACTACCCTAAACCCTAAAACACTATCCCTAGCA
Source organism: Lissotriton vulgaris (assembly GCF_964263255.1). Taxonomy (NCBI): domain Eukaryota; kingdom Metazoa; phylum Chordata; class Amphibia; order Caudata; family Salamandridae; genus Lissotriton; species Lissotriton vulgaris. The sequence continues at coordinate 11,178,015 of NC_141693.1, read as the reverse complement.
TGACCCTACACTACACAAACACTACAACACTACCCTAAACCCTAAAACACTACCCCCAACATGACCCTACACTACACAAACACTACAACACTACCCTAACCCCTATAACACTTCCCCCAGCACAACCCTACACTAAACAACCACCACAACTCTACACTACACTAACACAACACTACACTACACAATAACTACCCCAGCACGACTCCCACCCCTAAAAAATTAACCCAAACCCCCTTACCTCTCTCGTCATCGTGGTTTTCAAAACGCAAATGCATTTACCATACATGCCTTTACAACGTAATTCGTTGTAAAGGCATGCGTGATAAATGCACATGCGTTGTGAAAAAATGCGGCATGATGGTATGCGAGGTCAATGACCTTGCGGGTAAATGGTATGCGGCCTGAAAGTCCGCGGGATAAAAAATGCGGGATAATGGCTGCAAACCCTCAGCAGTACCCCAGTATCACTCAGCACCACTCAGCATCACCACAGCATCACTCAGCACCACCACAGCATCACTCAGCACCACCACATTATCACTCGGCACCACCACAGCACCACTCAGCATCACCACATCACTCAGCACCACCACAGCACCACTCAGCACCACCTTAAGAAATCCAAGAAGTTCTGTCGGATTCTCTAGAAAACCTGGAGAAAAAACCCTACCACTGACAGCCTAGCCACCTTCAAGAACGCCACCCGCAAACACCACCAACTGATCCGATCCACCAAGAAATCAGCATTCAAGGATCGACTTGACAACAATGCCCAAAACAGCAAGGAACTATTCAACATCGTCAAAGAATTCACTAACCCCTCCGCAGGCACTAACGACATCACCCCCTCCCAAGACCTCTGCGACTCTCTATCATCATTCTTCCACAACAAAATCGCCGAAATACATAACAGCTTTCAAAACCAGTCCAAAGACCAGCCCACTCCACCCACCTCCGAACCAAAACCCCCCTCTAACAACCTTTGCGCCTGAAACCCAATCACCACTGAAGACACCATCCGCCTGATAAATTCCATCCACTCAGCATCGCCAACCGACCCATGTCCCCACCACATCTTCAACAAAGCAGACTCCATCATCGCACCCCATCTCCGAGACGTCATCAACTTCTCCCTCAACTCCGCCACCTTCCCGGAAAACTGGAAACATGCCAAACTCAGCACCCTTCTGAAGAAACCCACGGCTGACCCAACCGAACTTAAGAACTACCGCCCCATCTCGCTCCTCCCATTCCCCGCCAAAGTCATCGAAAAAGCCGTCAACAGTCAGCTCGCCGCCTTCCTCGAATCCAACAAATCCCTCGACTCCTCTCAATCCGGCTTCCGAGCCAAACATAGCACCGAAACCACCCTCATCGCAGCAACAGATGACATCCGAACACTACTGGACAACGGAGAAACAGTTGCTCTCATCTTACTTGACCTCTCCGCAGCCTTCGACACAGTCTGTCATAGCACCCTCATACAAAGCCTCAGCGACATCGGAGTACAAGGAAAGGCACTGGACTGGATCATATCGTTCCTCACCGGAAGAAACCAGAGAGTTCGCCTCCCCCCTTTCAAATCAGAGGCCACCGAAGTCATCTGCGGCGTACCACAAGGATCATCACTCAGTCCCACCCTCTTCAACGTATACATGAGTCCCCTCGCTTCCATCGCACGCCAACACAACCTCAACATCATATCATACGCAGACGACACCCAGCTGATCCTCTCCCTAACCAAAGACCCAAACACAGCCAAAACCAACTTACACGAAGGAATGAAAGAAGTAGCCGAGTGGATGAAGAACAGCCGTTTAAAACTAAACTCGGACAAAACAGAAGTCCTCATCTTAGGGCCATCCCCCTCTGCCTGGGACGACTCATGGTGGCCACCGGCTCTCGGAACCGCACCCATACCTACAGACCACGCACGTAACCTGGGCTTCAACCTGGACTCCTCCCTCTCGATGACCAGACAACTCAACGCTGTCTCATCATCTTGCTTCAACATCCTACGAATGCTCAAAAAAATCTTCAGTTGGATCCTCACTGAAACAAGAAAGACGGTCACCCACGCACTGGTCACAAGCCGATTGGATTACCGCAACACCCTTTACGCCGGAACCACAGCCAAACTACAGAAAAAACTATAACGCATCCAAAACACCTCAGCTAGACTCATATTGAACATCCCTCGGCATGCTCACATTTCTGGCCACCTGAAAGACCTCCATTGGCTCCCTGTCAACAAGAGAATAACGTTTCGTCTCCTCACCCACGCTCACAAAGCCCTCTACGACCTAGGACCCGAATGCCTCAACACACGTCTATCCTTCTACACCCCCCCCGCCAACTACGATCGTCCAATCAAGCCCTCGCCGCAATTCCGCGCATCAACAGATCCACCATGGGAGGAAGATCCTTCTCCTACTTAGCGTCTAAAACCTGGAATTCTCTCCCCACCCACCTGCGCCTCACTCAGAACCACCTCTCTTTCAGAAAGCAACGAAAAACCTGGATATTCGATAAGTAAGTCACCTCCCTCCCTCAAGCGCCTTGAGACCCTCTGGGTGAGTACTGAGGAGAAGAGTGGAGTATAAAGCGCTCTGCACCTGTCATCGCATCTTGAATGGCAGGGCACCCGACCCTCTGACCAAACTGATCGAAGTGTACAAACCCACACGTGCGCTGAGATCCACGGGGGGCGGCCTACTGAAGACTCCAAGAATTAAGAAGGCCCGCATGGGAGGCAGGTCCTTCAGATGCCTAGCGGCTGCTAACTGGAATAAACTGCCAGCGGACTTGCGCCTGGATCCAGTGGAGGCTAGCTTCCGAGCGAAACTAAAAACATTTCTTTATACTAAATAACGCCCGCACAGTTTTTGTGTTCCCTGTTTTCTGCCTCTCCCACTTTCAGCGCGTGGACACGCCGGTGTGCGTAATCGCAGCGCTCTACAAATGTCCCAATAATAATAGTGCGCTATACAAATTCTGGAACTTGAACTTGAACTTGAACTCAGCACCACCACAGCATCACTCAGCACCACCACAGCATCACTCAGCACCACCATAGCATCAGTCAGCACCACCATAGCATCACTCAGCACCACCACAGCATCACTCAGCACCACCCGAGTACCACTCAGCACCACCCCAGCATCACTCAGCATCACCCCAGTATCACTCAGCACCACTCAGCAAGCACCACCACAGCACCACTCAGCACCACCACAGCACCACTCAGCACCACCACAGAATCACTCAGCACCACCACAGCATCACTCAGCACCACCACAGCACCCCTCAGCACCACCACAGCACCACTCAGCGCCACCCCAGCATCACTCAGCACCACTACAGCACCACTCAGCGCCACCCCAGCATCACTCAGCGCCACCACAGCATCACTCAGCGCCACCACAGCATCACTCATCACCACCACAGCATCACTCATCACCACCACAGCATCACTCATCACCACCACAGCATCACTCATCACCACCACAGGACCACCACAGCATCACTCATCACCACCACAGCATCACTCAGCACCACCACAGCATCACTCAGCACCACAACGGCATCACTCAGCACCACCACAGCATCACACTGGAACACTACAGCATCACTCTGGAACACCACTGCATCACTATGCGCTACTACAGCATCATTATGCGCCACCACAGCATAGTTCAAGTTCAAGTTCCAAAATTTGTATAGCGCACTACTCACCCAGAGGGTCTCAAGGCGCTTGGGGGAGGGAGATGTTTTACTTATCGAATATCCAAGTCTTTAGTTGCTTTCTGAAGGAGAGGTGGTTCTGTGTAAGACGGAGGTGGGTGGGGAGAGAGTTCCAGGTCTTGGCCGCTAGGTAAGAGAAGGATCTTCCCCCCATGGTGGATCTGTGGATGCGCGGAATTGCGGCGAGGGCTTGATTGGACGATCGTAGTTGTCGGGAGGGGGTGTAGAAGGATAGACGCGTGTTAAGGCATTCGGGTCCTAGGTCGTAGAGGGCTTTGTGTGCGTGGGTGAGGAGACGGAACGTTATTCTCTTGTTGACAGGGAGCCAATTGAGGTCTTTCAGGTGGCCCGAAATGTGAGCTTGCCGAGGGATGTTGAGGGATGTCCACAGCATCACTCAGGGCCTCCACAGCATCACTCAGGGCCTCCACAGCATCACTCACGGCCTCCACAGCATCAATCACGGCCTCCACAGCATCACTCACGGCCTCCACAGCATCACTCACGGCCTCAACAGCATCACTCACAGCCTCCACAGCATCACTCAGGGCCACCACAGCATCACTCAGGGGCACCACAACACCATTATGCGCTACCACAGCATCACTGAACGCCACAGCATCACTCGTCGCCACCACAACATCACTCCACACCATCACAGCATCAATCTGTGCAACCATTCAACAACAACTGGTTCAAATATGTTCTCTCAATGTTTCAAGCTTTATTACAAATGTCACAAAAATATGTTAATATTTCACTTCTGTTCTTGTATTTTCGTCACAATAAAATACACTGAACATAATCTTCACAAAAGTTATTTACAAAAGTTTAAGCTATTGCCATTATAAATTACAATCACTTTTATTTAAGTATTAATTAATTAAAAAAATTAAAAGCTATTGTTATTTGTAATATCAATACATCTGAGTCACGTAAATACAAAACATGTTGCATTACAAATGCTATAGGCGTCACATTTGCGAAAGTTATAACAATTGGCATTGTAAATGACAAAGCTATTAATTTTGCTATTTTCAAAACCAACACATAAATAAAAAAATTAGCATTTACAAGACCAATAGCTCAAACTTTCCTAATGCGAGACCTATTGCATGGCAAATGCTTGTTGTTACCGGGGGTCGATGTAACAAATCGGCAAACTGCTCGGATGAACTCCCCCTCACCCCAGGGGGGGCGGCTGAGGTTTCTGTTCCCAGTCCGGCCCTGGATGGAGGGCTGTGGTACAGTCTGCAAGCAGGGGCACGGGGGAAATCCATGCCTCAAAAATAGAACTTTCGGGCGGTTTCGTTGTAGTAATAATGCCCTATTGTGTGTTAATTTATTTACACTTTGTGTTTACAGAGCAGGATTTGATTGAGTGTATGGACGTTGAGAGGTTGTTTGCATACCTCTTTAAGCACCTGAATTGTAAGGGTAATCCCTCCCGTCAACCCTCAATCATTCGTCTCCTAGTGGTAAGAAGGACAGTGAATGCTCTGGCGAAGGGGTGACATGAGTGGATCTAACCAGCAAGGTCCGGGTGACAAGTGTGTTACTTTTTGGGAAGAAGAGTTGTAGGCACTGCCATGTAATACGGCACATTAATTCTACAGTAACGCCCCACTACAGATAATGGTGTCAAAGTAGCACACGCATTAATCCCAGGGCCGATCACCCACTGCTATGTACAGAGCAATCTCACCATTTCGTTTCCAATCTTAGCTCACGCATTCTAGTTTTGTTTGCGTCCCTCTTACATTGAGATACTCACCGCCTGTAGTCCTGATCTCTGGGCCAACTGTCTGATCTTGGGCAGTTTTTGTTCTGCTGTATAGATTGGGTCATAACTGTAAGTAGAGTGCACATCGGCCTCCCTACCGCCACTGGAAAGCCCTGAATGAATGAATTTTAATTGTGGTTTTCTCTGGTTACCCCCATAGCATATCATGCTACTATAAGTTTAATTTGAAGCGTTTAGTTATACACAAGGCTAAATGGGCAATGCTTCCAATGGAGGAAAAGACGGAGCATGCTAGGTGGAATCAGAAAGGCTGGTTGTGGGTGGCGCGGTCTTTAAACACGCCAGTACTTTTAAGTGGACAGTGAAGCTGGACACCAGAAGCAGCTGGAAAGGCCTCATGGGCGGTGGAAAGAGAAGAATTGTGATAGGAGAAATGACGGTGCCAAAGACACACGATGAACCTTCCAGAAAAAAAGCAAATGAAATAATTAAATGGACTCTGACCCTGTAAAGCAAAATGGTTGCATATGTTCTCTCAAAATAGTAAACCATGGAAAGGGACCATTATTTTTATTTTTGTTTTGATTACACCTCGCAAAGAATGGCAAGTGATGTTATTGTTGGCACAATAGGCATAATAACCTTCTTGCTTACAGTGTAAAACAGCCCCCTACAGTTTTTTAGGTCTCGCCTTTTCCATTCCGAAGGAATGGGAAATGGCGAGAATTCAAGTGCTCAAAATACTCGTGAAACCAAGGGTTTTTCGTGCGGTTTTCTTTGAGTTCACGTGAATCACGTGACCAAACAAGCACGCGCATCAGCCTCCCTCCCTCCGTCCTAATTGCATTTTTTCACGGCCGCCACCACATCAAAGGGCTTCTCCCAGCGTGCGCTCTGCGGCTTCTCCTCCCCTAATTATTCATGGCTGGCCGGTGGCCGGCCGTACTTTCAGTTTCCCGGCAGCTCTTTACCTATGAGCAAACATCCACTTTATATTGTTATTGGTAATGTTTGTTTTAATTTTCTGTGTAATTCACTGCCTAGGACACTGCTTAGTTAGTTTTTAAAATTTTCCAAAATTACTGTTTAATAATATAGTGAGTCGCCCTTCTCGATGTTTCTGCTCGTCCGGTTGATTTTACCAATTCGAAGCGTTTCTGTGAGTCAATTTCCTGTTTATGCTCGTTTGCTGCGATGCATGCTTGAAGTCTAGGCTGTCATGTTGTGCGCGTTAAATTCTTTCTAGATGGCCGCCACGTCGTTTACTTCAGCGTGAAGACGTCGTTTTCAGCTGTCTATGAGCAAACATCCACTTTATATTGTTATTGGTAATGTTTGTTTTAATTTTTCAGTGTAATTCACGGTGATGGATCAAGCCCTGGTCTCTTGACTGGGTAGGAGTATTCTGCATCATTCAGAAACTCTGTCCATCACCTTTTCCAAAATCGATTTTGTCCACACTAAGTGTGGGAGGGTATACTCAGACGTGAGTCCCTTGCTCATTGCACCATCAGGATTCAAGCAAGCCGGGCCGACGACGGCTGAAATGCCAGAAACCGGTCCCCGGAAGCTTGTCTCCTTCCCAGTATAAGAATTGGCTTGGTAGTTTGGTTTGCCCTGTTCCCATCATGCACTGGCACAGGAACAGACTAATTTGCATGTAGCCAGGTTCTGAGCTGGGATGGTGCAGTGAGCTAAAAAACGGTGATGGATCAAGCCCTGATCTCTTGACTGGGTAGGAGTATTCTGCATCATTCAGAAACTCTGTCCATCACCTTTTCCAAAATCGATTTTGTCCACACTAAGTGTGGGAGGGTATACTCAGACGTGAGTCCCTTGCTCATTGCACCATCAGGATTCAAGCAAGCCGGGCCGACGACGGCTGAAATGCCAGAAACCGGTCCCCGGAAGCTTGTCTCCTTCCCAGTATAAGAATTGGCTTGGTAGTTTGGTTTGCCATGTTCCCATCATGCACTGGGACAGGAACAGACTAATTTGCATGTAGCCAGGTTCTGAGCTAGGATGGTGCAGTGAGCTAAAAAACGGTGATGGATCAAGCCCTGATCTCTTGACTGGGTAGGAGTATTCTGCATCATTCAGAAACTCTGTCCATCACCTTTTCCAAAATCGATTTTGTCCACACTAAGTGTGGGAGGGTATACTCAGACGTGAGTCCCTTGCTCATTGCACCATCAGGATTCAAGCAAGCCGGGCCGACGACGGCTGAAATGCCAGAAACCGGTCCCCGGAAGCTTGTCTCCTTCCCAGTATAAGAATTGGCTTGGTAGTTTAGTTTGCCCTGTTCCCATCATGCACTGGGACAGGAACAGACTAATTTGCATGTAGCCAGGTTCTGAGCTGGGATGGTGCAGTGAGCTAAAAAACGGTGATGGATCAAGCCCTGATCTCTTGACTGGGTAGGAGTATTCTGCATCATTCAGAAACTCTGTCCATCACCTTTTCCCAAATCGATTTTGTCCACACTAAGGGCCCGATGTAGGTACCAAATACCGGTCGGAAACGGCCGATTTCGTCCGATTCCGACCGGTATTTGGCCTACTGAGATGTAGGGGACCTTTTGTTGTCCGATTCGGTATTTTACCGATTCGGTAAAATTACCGAATCGCAAAAATACCGAATCGGTAATTTTACTGATTTTTTAAATTTGGGATGTAGGTGGGACTACTTTCAGTCCCACAGGCCCTTCAGATTCGGTATTTTAACACCCAATCCAATTGGGTGTTAAAATACCGAATCCAGGTGTGCATGCACATGTGTGCATGCACACCTATGCCATGTGACAGACAGACATGCCCCTAGGGCATGTCTGTGTGCCACATGGCTCACATGCCTGTTTTTGGGGGTGCTAGAGGGTGTCAAAGTGACACCCCCTGCACCTTGCACAAATCGGTAATTACCGAATCGGTAATGCCCATTGATTCCTATGGGCTTCAAGGCCCATAGGAAGCAATGGGGGATACCGAATCGGTATTTACAGAATCGGTAAATACCGAATCTTACAGATTCGGTATTTACCGAATCTGAAATACCTACATCTCCCCCCCTCTAATTTACCACTTCATAAATACAGATTCGGTATGATTCGGTATTTATGAAGTGGTAAATGTAGATTAACCTACATCGGGCCCCAGGTGTGGGAGGGTATACTCAGACGTGAGTCCCTTGCTCATTGCACCATCAGGATTCAAGCAAGCCGTGCCGACGACGGCTGAAATGCCAGAAACCGGTCCCCGGAAACTTGTCTCCTTCCCAGTATAAGAATTGGCTTGGTAGTTTGGTTTGCCCTGTTCCCATCATGCACTGGGAAAGGAACAGACTAATTTGCATGTAGCCAGGTTCTGAGCTGGGATGGTGCAGTGAGCTAAAAAACGGTGATGGGTCAAGCCCTGATCTCTTGACTGGGTAGGAGTATTCTGCATCATTCAGAAACTCTGTCCATCACCTTTTCCAAAATCGATTTTGTCCACACTAAGTGTGGGAGGGTATACTCAGACGTGAGTCCCTTGCTCATTGCACCATCAGGATTCAAGCAAGCCGGGCCGACGACGGCTGAAATGCCAGAAACCGGTCCCCAGAAGCTTGTCTCCTTCCCAGTATAAGAATTGGCTTGGTAGTTTGGTTTGCCCTGTTCCCATCATGCACTGGGACAGGAACAGACTAATTTGCATGTAGCCAGGTTCTGAGCTGGGATGGTGCAGTGAGCTAAAAAACGGTGATGGATCAAGCCCTGATCTCTTGACTGGGTAGGAGTATTCTGCATCATTCAGAAACTCTGTCCATCACCTTTTCCAAAATCGATTTTGTCCACACTAAGTGTGGGAGGGTATACTCAGACGTGAGTCCCTTGCTCATTGCACCATCAGGATTCAAGCAAGCCGGGCCGACGACGGCTGAAATGCCAGAAACCGGTCCCCGGAAGCTTGTCTCCTTCCCAGTATAAGAATTGGCTTGGTAGTTTGGTTTGTCATGTTCCCATCATGCACTGGGACAGGAACAGACTAATTTGCATGTAGCCAGGTTCTGAGCTGGGATGGTGCAGTGAGCTAAAAAACGGTGATGGATCAAGCCCTGATCTCTTGACTGGGTAGGAGTATTCTGCATCATTCAGAAACTCTGTCCATCACCTTTTCCAAAATCGATTTTGTCCACACTAAGTGTGGGAGGGTATACTCAGACGTGAGTCCCTTGCTCATTGCACCATCAGGATTCAAGCAAGCCGGGCCGACGACGGCTGAAATGCCAGAAACCGGTCCCCGGAAGCTTGTCTCCTTCCCAGTATAAGAATTGGCTTGGTAGTTTAGTTTGCCCTGTTCACATCATGCACTGGGACAGGAACAGACTAATTTGCATGTAGACAGGTTCTGAGCTGGGATGGTGCAGTGAGCTAAAAAACGGTGATGGATCAAGCCCTGATCTCTTGACTGGGTAGGAGTATTCTGCATCATTCAGAAACTCTGTCCATCACCTTTTCCCAAATCGATTTTGTCCACACTAAGGGCCCGATGTAGGTACCAAATACCGGTCGGAAACGGCCGATTTCGGCCGATTCCGACCGGTATTTGGCCTACTGAGATGTAGGGGACCTTTTGTTGTCCGATTCGGTATTTTACCGATTCGGTAAAATTACCGAATCGCAAAAATACCGAATCAGTAATTTTACTGATTTTTTAAATTTGGGATGTAGGTGGGACTACTTTCAGTCCCACAGGCCCTTCAGATTCGGTATTTTAACACCCAATCCAATTGGGTGTTAAAATACCGAATCCAGGTGTGCATGCACATGTGTGCATGCACACCTATGCCATGTGACAGACAGACATGCCCCTAGGGCATGTCTGTGTGCCACATGGCTCACATGCCTGTTTTTGGGGGTGCTAGAGGGTGTCAAAGTGACACCCCCTGCACCTTGCACAAATCGGTAATTACCGAATCGGTAATTACCGAATCGGTAATGCCCATTGATTCCTATGGGCTTCAAGGCCCATAGGAAGCAATGGGGGATACCGAATCGGTATTTACAGAATCGGTAAATACCGAATCTTACAGATTCGGTATTTACCGAATCTGAAATACCTACATCTCCCCCCCTCTAATTTACCACTTCATAAATACCGATTCAGTATGATTCGGTATTTATGAAGTGGTAAATGTAGATTTACCTACATCGGGCCCCAGGTGTGGGAGGGTATACTCAGACGTGAGTCCCTTGCTCATTGCACCATCAGGATTCAAGCAAGCCGTGCCGACGACGGCTGAAATGCCAGAAACCGGTCCCCGGAAACTTGTCTCCTTCCCAGTATAAGAATTGGCTTGGTAGTTTGGTTTGCCCTGTTCCCATCATGCACTGGGACAGGAACAGACTAATTTGCATGTAGCCAGGTTCTGAGCTAGGATGGTGCAGTGAGCTAAAAAACGGTGATGGATCAAGCCCTGATCTCTTGACTGGGTAGGAGTATTCTGCATCATCCAGAAACTCTGTCCATCACCTTTTCCAAAATCGATTTTGTCCACACTAAGTGTGGGAGGGTATACTCAGACGTGAGTCCCTTGCTCATTGCACCATCAGGATTCAAGCAAGCCGGGCCGACGACGGCTGAAATGCCAGAAACCGGTCCCCAGAAGCTTGTCTCCTTCCCAGTATAAGAATTGGCTTGGTAGTTTGGTTTGCCCTGTTCCCATCATGCACTGGGACAGGAACAGACTAATTTGCATGTAGCCAGGTTCTGAGCTGGCATGGTGCAGTGAGCTAAAAAACTGTGATGGATCAAACCCTGATCTCTTGACTGGGTAGGAGTATTCTGCATCATTCAGAAACTCTGTCCATCACCTTTTCCAAAACCGATTTTGTCCACACTAAGTGTGGGAGGGTATACTCAGACGTGAGTCCCTTGCTCATTGCACCATCAGGATTCAAGCAAGCCGGGCGGACGATGGCTGAAATGCCAGAAACCGGTCCCCGGAAGCTTGACTCCTTCCCAGTATAAGAATTGGCTTGGTAGTTTGGTTTGCCCTGTTCCCATCATGCACTGGGACAGGAACAGACTAATTTGCATGTAGCCAGGTTCTGAGCTGGGATGGTGCAGTGAGCTAAAAAACGGTGGTGGATCAAGCCCTGATCTCTTGACTGGGTAGGAGTATTCTGCATCATTCAGAAACTCTGTCCATCACCTTTTCCAAAATCTATTTTGTCCACACTAAGTGTGGGAGGGTATACTCAGACGTGAGTCCCTTGCTCATTGCACCATCAGGATTCAAGCAAGCCGGGCCGACGATGGCTGAAATGCCAGAAACCGGTCCCCGGAAGCTTGTCTCCTTCCCAGTATAAGAATTGGCTTGGTAGTTTAGTTTGCCCTGTTCACATCATGCACTGGGACAGGAACAGACTAATTTGCATGTAGCCAGGTTCTGAGCTGGCATGGTGCAGTGAGCTAAAAAACGGTGATGGATCAAGCCCTGATCTCTTGACTGGGTAGGAGTATTCTGCATCATTCAGAAACTCTGTCCATCACCTTTTCCCAAATCGATTTTGTCCACACTAAGTGTGGGAGGGTATACTCAGACGTGAGTCCCTTGCTCATTGCACCATCAGGATTCAAGCAAGCCGGGCCGACGACGGCTGAAATGCCAGAAACCGGTCCCCGGAAGCTTGACTCCTTCCCAGTATAAGAATTGGCTTGGTAGTTTGGTTTGCCCTGTTCCCATCATGCACTGGGACAGGAACAGACTAATTTGCATGTAGCCAGGTTCTGAGCTGGGATGGTGCAGTGAGCTAAAAAACGGTGGTGGATCAAGCCCTGATCTCTTGACTGGGTAGGAGTATTCTGCATCATTCAGAAACTCTGTCCATCACCTTTTCCAAAATCTATTTTGTCCACACTAAGTGTGGGAGGGTATACTCAGACGTGAGTCCCTTGCTCATTGCACCATCAGGATTCAAGCAAGCCGGGCCGACGACGGCTGAAATGCCAGAAACCGGTCCCCGGAAGCTTGTCTCCTTCCCAGTATAAGAATTGGCTTGGTAGTTTAGTTTGCCCTGTTCACATCATGCACTGGGACAGGAACAGACTAATTTGCATGTAGCCAGGTTCTGAGCTGGCATGGTGCAGTGAGCTAAAAAACGGTGATGGATCAAGCCCTGATCTCTTGACTGGGTAGGAGTATTCTGCATCATTCAGAAACTCTGTCCATCACCTTTTCCCAAATCGATTTTGTCCACACTAAGTGTGGGAGGGTATACTCAGACGTGAGTCCCTTGCTCATTGCACCATCAGGATTCAAGCAAGCCGGGCCGACGACGGCTGAAATGCCAGAAACCGGTCCCCGGAAGCTTGACTCCTTCCCAGTATAAGAATTGGCTTGGTAGTTTGGTTTGCCCTGTTCCCATCATGCACTGGGACAGGAACAGACTAATTTGCATGTAGCCAGGTTCTGAGCTGGGATGGTGCAGTGAGCTAAAAAACGGTGGTGGATCAAGCCCTGATCTCTTGACTGGGTAGGAGTATTCTGCATCATTCAGAAACTCTGTCCATCACCTTTTCCAAAATCGATTTTGTCCACACTAAGGGCCCGATATAGGTACCAAATACCGGTCGGAAACGGCCGATTTCGGCCGTTTCCGACCGGTATTTGGCCTACTGAGATGTAGGGGACCTTTTGTTGTCCGATTCGGTATTTTACCGATTCGGTAAAATTACCGAATTGCAAAAATACCGAATCGGTAATTTTACCGATTTTTGAAATTTGGGATGTAGGTGGGACTACTTTCAGTCCCACAGGCCCTTCACATTCGGTATTTTAACACCCAATCCAATTGGGTGTTAAAATACCGAATCCAGGTGTGCATGCACATGTGTGCATGCACACCTATGCCATGTGACAGACAGACATGCCCTTAGGGCATGTCTGTGTGCCACATGGCTCACATGCCTGTTTTGGGGGTGCTAGAGGGTGTCAAAGTGATACCCCCTGCACCCTTGCACAAATCGGTAATTACCGAATCGGTAATTACCGAATCGGTAATGCCCATTGATTCCTATGGGCTTCAAGGCCCATAGGAAGCAATGGGGGATACTGAATCGGTATTTACAGAATCGGTAAATACCGAATCTTACAGATTCGGTATTTACCGAATCTGAAATACCTACATCTCCTCCCCTCTAATTTACCACTTCATAAATACAGATTCGGTATGATTCGGTATTTATGAAGTGGTAAATGTAGATTAACCTACATCGGGCCCCTGGTGTGGGAGGGTATACTCAGACGTGAGTCCCTTGCTCATTGCACCATCAGGATTCAAGCAAGCCGTGCTGACGACGGCTGAAATGCCAGAAACCGGTCCCCGGAAACTTGTCTCCTTCCCAGTATAAGAATTGGCTTGGTAGTTTGGTTTGCCCTGTTCCCATCATGCACTGGGACAGGAACAGACTAATTTGCATGTAGCCAGGTTCTGAGCTGGGATGGTGCAGTGAGCTAAAAAACGGTGATGGATCAAGCCCTGATCTCTTGTCTGGGTAGGAGTATTCTGCATCATTCAGAAACTCTGTCCATCACCTTTTCCAAAATCGATTTTGTCCACACTAAGTGTGGGAGGGTATACTCAGACGTGAGTCCCTTGCTCATTGCACCATCAGGATTCAAGCAAGCCGGGTCGACGACGGCTGAAATGCCAGAAACCGGTCCCCGGAAGCTTGTCTCCTTCCCAGTATAAGAATTGGCTTGGTAGTTTGGTTTGCTCTGTTCCCATCATGCACTGGGACAGGAACAGACTAATTTGCATGTAGCCAGGTTCTGAGCTGGGATGGTGCAGTGAGCTAAAAAACGGTGGTGGATCAAGCCCTGATCTCTTGACTGGGTAGGAGTATTCTGCATCATTCAGAAACTCTGTCCATCACCTTTTCCAAAATCTATTTTGTCCACACTAAGTGTGGGAGGGTATACTCAGACGTGAGTCCCTTGCTCATTGCACCATCAGGATTCAAGCAAGCCGGGCCGACGATGGCTGAAATGCCAGAAACCGGTCCCCGGAAGCTTGTCTCCTTCCCAGTATAAGAATTGGCTTGGTAGTTTAGTTTGCCCTGTTCACATCATGCACTGGGACAGGAACAGACTAATTTGCATGTAGCCAGGTTCTGAGCTGGCATGGTGCAGTGAGCTAAAAAACGGTGATGGATCAAGCCCTGATCTCTTGACTGGGTAGGAGTATTCTGCATCATTCAGAAACTCTGTCCATCACCTTTTCCCAAATCGATTTTGTCCACACTAAGTGTGGGAGGGTATACTCAGACGTGAGTCCCTTGCTCATTGCACCATCAGGATTCAAGCAAGCCGGGCCGACGACGGCTGAAATGCCAGAAACCGGTCCCCGGAAGCTTGACTCCTTCCCAGTATAAGAATTGGCTTGGTAGTTTGGTTTGCCCTGTTCCCATCATGCACTGGGACAGGAACAGACTAATTTGCATGTAGCCAGGTTCTGAGCTGGGATGGTGCAGTGAGCTAAAAAACGGTGGTGGATCAAGCCCTGATCTCTTGACTGGGTAGGAGTATTCTGCATCATTCAGAAACTCTGTCCATCACCTTTTCCAAAATCTATTTTGTCCACACTAAGTGTGGGAGGGTATACTCAGACGTGAGTCCCTTGCTCATTGCACCATCAGGATTCAAGCAAGCCGGGCCGACGACGGCTGAAATGCCAGAAACCGGTCCCCGGAAGCTTGTCTCCTTCCCAGTATAAGAATTGGCTTGGTAGTTTAGTTTGCCCTGTTCACATCATGCACTGGGACAGGAACAGACTAATTTGCATGTAGCCAGGTTCTGAGCTGGCATGGTGCAGTGAGCTAAAAAACGGTGATGGATCAAGCCCTGATCTCTTGACTGGGTAGGAGTATTCTGCATCATTCAGAAACTCTGTCCATCACCTTTTCCCAAATCGATTTTGTCCACACTAAGTGTGGGAGGGTATACTCAGACGTGAGTCCCTTGCTCATTGCACCATCAGGATTCAAGCAAGCCGGGCCGACGACGGCTGAAATGCCAGAAACCGGTCCCCGGAAGCTTGACTCCTTCCCAGTATAAGAATTGGCTTGGTAGTTTGGTTTGCCCTGTTCCCATCATGCACTGGGACAGGAACAGACTAATTTGCATGTAGCCAGGTTCTGAGCTGGGATGGTGCAGTGAGCTAAAAAACGGTGGTGGATCAAGCCCTGATCTCTTGACTGGGTAGGAGTATTCTGCATCATTCAGAAACTCTGTCCATCACCTTTTCCAAAATCGATTTTGTCCACACTAAGGGCCCAATATAGGTACCAAATACCGGTCGGAAACGGCCGATTTCGGCCGTTTCCGACCGGTATTTGGCCTACTGAGATGTAGGGGACCTTTTGTTGTCCGATTCGGTATTTTACCGATTCGGTAAAATTACCGAATTGCAAAAATACCGAATCGGTAATTTTACCGATTTTTGAAATTTGGGATGTAGGTGGGACTACTTTCAGTCCCACAGGCCCTTCACATTCGGTATTTTAACACCCAATCCAATTGGGTGTTAAAATACCGAATCCAGGTGTGCATGCACATGTGTGCATGCACACCTATGCCATGTGACAGACAGACATGCCCTTAGGGCATGTCTGTGTGCCACATGGCTCACATGCCTGTTTTGGGGGTGCTAGAGGGTGTCAAAGTGATACCCCCTGCACCCTTGCACAAATCGGTAATTACCGAATCGGTAATTACCGAATCGGTAATGCCCATTGATTCCTATGGGCTTCAAGGCCCATAGGAAGCAATGGGGGATACTGAATCGGTATTTACAGAATCGGTAAATACCGAATCTTACAGATTCGGTATTTACCGAATCTGAAATACCTACATCTCCTCCCCTCTAATTTACCACTTCATAAATACAGATTCGGTATGATTCGGTATTTATGAAGTGGTAAATGTAGATTAACCTACATCGGGCCCCTGGTGTGGGAGGGTATACTCAGACGTGAGTCCCTTGCTCATTGCACCATCAGGATTCAAGCAAGCCGTGCTGACGACGGCTGAAATGCCAGAAACCGGTCCCCGGAAACTTGTCTCCTTCCCAGTATAAGAATTGGCTTGGTAGTTTGGTTTGCCCTGTTCCCATCATGCACTGGGACAGGAACAGACTAATTTGCATGTAGCCAGGTTCTGAGCTGGGATGGTGCAGTGAGCTAAAAAACGGTGATGGATCAAGCCCTGATCTCTTGTCTGGGTAGGAGTATTCTGCATCATTCAGAAACTCTGTCCATCACCTTTTCCAAAATCGATTTTGTCCACACTAAGTGTGGGAGGGTATACTCAGACGTGAGTCCCTTGCTCATTGCACCATCAGGATTCAAGCAAGCCGGGTCGACGACGGCTGAAATGCCAGAAACCGGTCCCCGGAAGCTTGTCTCCTTCCCAGTATAAGAATTGGCTTGGTAGTTTGGTTTGCTCTGTTCCCATCATGCACTGGGACAGGAACAGACTAATTTGCATGTAGCCAGGTTCTGAGCTGGGATGGTGCAGTGAGCTAAAAAACGGTGATGGATCAAGCCCTGATCTCTTGACTGGGTAGGAGTATTTTGCATCATTCAGAAACTCTGTCCATCACCTTTTCCAAAATCGATTTTGTCCACACTAAGTGTGGGAGGGTATACTCAGACGTGAGTCCCTTGCTCATTGCACCATCAGGATTCAAGCAAGCCGGGCCGACGACGGCTGAAATGCCAGAAACAGGTCCCCGGAAGCTTGTCTCCTTCCCAGTATAACAATAGGCTTGGTAGTTTGGTTTGCCCTGTTCCCATCATGCACTGGGACAGGAACAGACTAATTTGCATGTAGCCAGGTTCTGAGCTGGGATGGTGCAGTGAGCTAAAAAACTGTGATGGATCAAGCCCTGATCTCTTGACTGGGTAGGAGTATTCTGCATCATTCAGAAACTCTGTCAATCACCTTTTCCAAAACCGATTTTGTCCACACTAAGTGTGGGAGGGTATACTCAGACGTGAGTCCCTTGCTCATTGCACCATCAGGATTCAAGCAAGCCGGGCCGACGACGGCTGAAATGCCAGAAACCGGTCCCCGGAAGCTTGTCTCCTTCCCAGTATAAGAATTGGCTTGGTAGTTTGGTTTGCCCTGTTCCCATCATGCACTGGGACAGGAACAGACTAATTTGCATGTAGCCAGGTTCTGAGCTGGGATGGTGCAGTGAGCTAAAAAACGGTGAAGGATCAAGCCCTGATCTCTTGACTGGGTAGGAGTATTCTGCATCATTCAGAAACTCTGTCCATCACCTTTTCCAAAATCGATTTTGTCCAAACTAAGTGTGGGAGGGTATACTCAGACGTGAGTCCCTTGCTCATTGCACCATCAGGATTCAAGCAAGCCGGGCTGACAACGGCTGAAATGCCAGAAACCGGTCCCCGGAAGCTTGTCTCCTTCCCAGTATAAGAATTGGCTTGGTAGTTTGGTTTGCCCTGTTCCCATCATGCACTGGGACAGGAACAGACTAATTTGCATGTAGCCAGGTTCTGAGCTGGGATGGTGCAGTGAGCTAAAAAACGGTGATAGATCAAGCCCTGATCTCTTGACTGGGTAGGAGTATTTTGCATCATTCAGAAACTCTGTCCATCACCTTTTCCAAAATCGATTTTGTCCACACTAATTGTGGGAGGGTATACTTAGACGTGAGTCCCTTGCTCATTGCACCATCAGGATTCAAGCAAGCCGGGCCGACCACGGCTGAAATGCCAGAAACCGGTCCCTGGAAGCTTGTCTCCTTCCCAGTAAAAGAATTGGCTTGGTAGTTTGGTTTGCCCTGTTCCCATCATGCACTGGGACAGGAACAGACTAATTTGCATGTAGCCAGGTTCTGAGCTGGGATGGTGCAGTGAGCTAAAAAACGGTGATGGATCAAGCCCTGATCTCTTGACTGGGTAGGAGTATTTTGCATCATTCAGAAACTCTGTCCATCACCTTTTCCAAAATCGATTTTGTCCACACTAAGTGTGGGAGGGTATACTCAGACGTGAGTCCCTTGCTCATTGCACCATCAGGATTCAAGCAAGCCGGGCCGACGACGGCTGAAATGCCAGAAACCGGTCCCCGGAAGCTTGTCTCCTTCCCAGTAAAAGAATTGGCTTGGTAGTTTGGTTTGCCCTGTTCCCATCATGCACTGGGACAGGAACAGACTAATTTGCATGTAGCCAGGTTCTGAGCTGGGATGGTGCAGTGAGCTAAAAAACGGTGATGGATCAAGCCCTGATCTCTTGACTGGGTAGGAGTATTCTGCATCATTCAGAAACTCTGTCCATCACCTTTTCCAAAATCCATTTTGTCCACACTAAGTGTGGGAGGGTATACTCAGACGTGAGTCCCTTGCTCATTGCACCATCAGGATTCAAGCAAGCCGGGCCGACGACGGCTGAAATGCCAGAAACCGGTCCCCAGAAGCTTGTCTCCTTCCCAGTATAAGAATTGGCTTGGTAGTTTGGTTTGCCCTGTTCCCATCATGCACTGGGACAGGAACAGACTAATTTGCATGTAGCCAGGTTCTGAGCTGGGATGGTGCAGTGAGCTAAAAAACGGTGATGGATCAAGCCCTGATCTCTTGACTGGGTAGGAGTATTTTGCATCATTCAGAAACTCTGTCCATCACCTTTTCCAAAATCGATTTTGTCCACACTAAGTGTGGGAGGTTATACTCAGACGTGAGTCCCTTGCTCATTGCACCATCAGGATTCAAGCAAGCCAGGCCGACGATGGCTGAAATGCCAGAAACCGGTCCCCGGAAGCTTGTCTCCTTCCCAGTAAAAGAATTGGCTTGGTAGTTTGGTTTGCCCTGTTCCCATCATGCACTGGGACAGGAACAGACTAATTTGCATGTAGCCAGGTTCTGAGCTGGGATGGTGCAGTGAGCTAAAAAACGGTGATGGATCAAGCCCTGATCTCTTGACTGGGTAGGAGTATTCTGCATCATTCAGAAACTCTGTCCATCACCTTTTCCAAAATCGATTTTGTCCACACTAAGTGTGGGAGGGTATACTCAGACGTGAGTCCCTTGCTCATTGCACCATCAGGATTCAAGCAAGCCTGGCTGACGATGGCTGAAATGCCAGAAACCGGTCCCCGGAAGCTTGTCTCCTTCCCAGTATAAGAATTGGCTTGATAGTTTGGTTTGCCCTGTTCCCATCATGCACTGGGACAGGAACAGACTAATTTGCATGTAGCCAGGTTCTGAGCTGGGATGGTGCAGTGAGCTAAAAAACAGTGATGGATCAAGCCCTGATCTCTTGATTGGGTAGGAGTATTCTGCATCATTCAGAAACTCTGTCCATCACCTTTTCCAAAATCGATTTTGTCCACACTAAGTGTGGGAGGGTATACTCAGACGTGAGTCCCTTGCTCATTGCACCATCAGGATTCAAGCAAGCCGGGCCGACGACGGCTGAAATGCCAGAAACCGGTCCCCGGAAGCTTGTCTCCTTCCCAGTATAAGAATTGGCTTGGTAGTTTGGTTTGCCCTGTTCCCATCATGCACTGGGACAGGAACAGACTAATTTGCATGTAGCCAGGTTCTGAGCTGGGATGGTGCAGTGAGCTGAAAAACGGTGATGGATCAAGCCCTGATCTCTTGACTGGGTAGGAGTATTCTGCATCATTCAGAAACTCTGTCCATCACCTTTTCCAAAATCGATTTTGTCCACACTAAGTGTGGGAGGGTATACTCAGACGTGAGTCCCTTGCTCATTGCACCATCAGGATTCAAGCAAGCCGGGCCGACGACGGCTGAAATGCCAGAAACCGGTCCCCGGAAGCTTGTCTCCTTCCCAGTAAAAGAATTGGCTTGGTAGTTTGGTTTGCCCTGTTCCCATCATGCACTGGGACAGGAACAGACTAATTTGCATGTAGCCAGGTTCTGAGCTGGGATGGTGCAGTGAGCTAAAAACGGTGATGGATCAAGCCCTGATCTCTTGACTGGGTAGGAGTATTCTGCATCATTCAGAAACTCTGTCCATCACCTTTTCCAAAATCGATTTTGTCCACACTAAGTGTGGGAGGGTATACTCAGACGTGAGTCCCTTGCTCATTGCACCATCAGGATTCAAGCAAGCCGGGCCGACGACGGCTGAAATGCCAGAAACCGGTCCCCAGAAGCTTGTCTCCTTCCCAGTATAAGAATTGGCTTGGTAGTTTGGTTTGCCCTGTTCCCATCATGCACTGGGACAGGAACAGACTAATTTGCATGTAGCCAGGTTCTGAGCTGGGATGGTGCAGTGAGCTAAAAAACGGTGATGGATCAAGCCCTGATCTCTTGACTGGGTAGGAGTATTTTGCATCATTCAGAAACTCTGTCCATCACCTTTTCCAAAATCGATTTTGTCCACACTAAGTGTGGAAGGGTATACTCAGACGTGAGTCCCTTGCTCATTGCACCATCAGGATTCAAGCAAGCCAGGCCGACGATGGCTGAAATGCCAGAAACCGGTCCCCGGAAGCTTGTCTCCTTCCCAGTATAAGAATTGGCTTGGTAGTTTGGTTTGCCCTGTTCCCATCATGCACTGGGACAGGAACAGACTAATTTGCATGTAGCCAGGTTCTGAGCTGGGATGGTGCAGTGAGCTAAAAAACGGTGATGGATCAAGCCCTGATCTCTTGACTGGGTAGGAGTATTCTGCATCATTCAGAAACTCTGTCCATCACCTTTTCCAAAATCGATTTTGTCCACACTAAGTGTGGGAGGGTATACTCAGACGTGAGTCCCTTGCTCATTGCACCATCAGGATTCAAGCAAGCCGGGCTGACGATGGCTGAAATGCCAGAAACCGGTCCCCGGAAGCTTGTCTCCTTCCCAGTATAAGAATTGGCTTGATAGTTTGGTTTGCCCTGTTCCCATCATGCACTGGGACAGGAACAGACTAATTTGCATGTAGCCAGGTTCTGAGCTGGGATGGTGCAGTCAATCAATCAATCAATCAATGACACTTGTAAAGCGCGCTACATACCCGTAGGGTCTCAAGGCGCTGGGGGGGGGGGGTGCCGCTACTGCTCGAACAGCCAGGTCTTCAGCTTCTTCCTGAAGGAGAGGTGGTCTTGGGTCAGGCGCAGGTCGGTCGGGAGGAAGTTCCAGGTCTTGGCAGCCAGGTAGGAGAAGGACCTTCCTCCTGTAGTCGCTCTTCGGATGCGGGGGACGGCGGCGAGGGCGTGGTTGGCTGATCGGAGGTGGCGTTTGGGAGCGTAGAAGTTGACTCGGCTGTTGAGGTAGCTCGGGCCTTGGTCGTGTAGGGCTTTGTGTGCGTGGGTGAGGAGGCGGAAGGTGAGTCTTTTGTTGACGGGGAGCCAGTGAAGGTCTCTCAGATGTCCGGAGATGTGACTGGTTCGTGGGATGTCGAGGATGAGTCTGGCTGAGGCGTTCTGGATCCGCTGGAGTCTCTTCTGGAGGTTGGCGGTGGTACCGGCGTAGAGGGCGTTGCCGTAGTCCAGTCGGCTGGTGACGAGGGCCTGGGTGACGGTCTTCCTGGTCTCGGTGGGGATCCACCAGAAGATCTTCCGTAGCATGCGTAGGATGTTGAAGCACGCCGAGGAGACGTTGTTGACTTGCCTGGTCATGGAGAGGGAGGAGTCCAGGATGAAGCCCAGGTTGCGTGCATGGTCTGTCGGTTTGGGTGCGGTGCCCAGGGCGGGAGGCCACCAGGAGTCGTCCCAGGCGGAGGGTGAGGGGCCCAGGGTGAGGTCCTCCGTCTTGTCCGAGTTCAGTTTCAGGCGGCTGGTCGTCATCCACTCGGCTACCTCTTTCATCCCTTCGTGCAGGTTGGCTCTGGCGGCGGTGGGGTCGTTGGTCAGGGAGAGGATCAGCTGGGTGTCGTCGGCGTAGGAGATTATGCTGAGGTTGTGTTTGCATACGATGGCCGCGAGGGGGCTCATGTAGACGTTGAAGAGGGTGGGGCTCAGAGATGATCCTTGAGGGACGCCGCAGATGACTTCGGAGGCCTCTGACTTGTACGGTGGTAGGCGGACTCTCTGTGTTCTTCCGTCGAGGAAGGAGATGATCCATTCCAGCGCCTTGTCCTGGATTCCGATGTTGCTGAGGCGCCGTACTAGGGTGCGGTGGCAGACCGTGTCGAATGCCGCGGAGAGGTCTAGGAGGATGAGGGCCGCTGTTTCTCCATTGTCCATCAGGGCTCGGATGTCATCGGTGGCGGCGATGAGGGCGGTCTCGGTGCTGTGATTGGCTCGGAAGCCGGACTGTGAGGGGTCGAGGGATCCGTTCGTCTCGAGGAAGGCGGCCATCTGATTGTTGACGGTCTTCTCGATGACTTTGGCTGGAAACAGGAGGAGCGAGATGGGGCGGTAGTTCTTGAGGTCGGTGGGGTCCGCTGTTGGTTTCTTGAGTAGAGCGCTGAGTTCGGCGTGTTTCCAGCTCTCAGGGAAGATGGTGGTGTCGAAGGATGTGTTGATGATGTCTCGCAGGTGGGGTGCGATGACAGCGTCGGCCTTGTTGAAGACGTGGTGAGGGCAGGGGTCGGTCGGTGATCCGGAGTGAATGGAGTTCATCGTGCGGATGGTGTCTTCGGTGCTGATCGGGGTCCAGGCGTGGAGAGAGGTGGTGGGGGGTAGTTGTTCGGTCATGGTGTGCGTTGGTTGGTTGTTGAAGCTGTCCGCGATCTTGTTGTGGAAGTATGAAGCGAGGGAGTTGCAGAGGTCTTGCGATGGGGTGATGTCGTTGTTTCCTGCGCTGGGGTTGGAAAGCTCTTTCAGTGAGCTAAAAAACAGTGATGGATCAAGCCCTGATCTCTTGACTGGGTAGGAGTATTCTGCATCATTCAGAAACTCTGTCCATCACCTTTTCCAAAATCAATTCACTGCCTAGGACACTGCTTAGTTAGTTTTTAAAATTTTCCAAAATTACTGTTTAATAATATAGTGAGTCGCCCTTCTCAATGTTTCTGCTCGTCCGGATGATTTTACCAATTCTAAGCGTTTCTGTGAGTCAATTTCCTGTTTATGCTCATTTGCTGCGATGCATGCTTGAAGTCTAGTCTGTCATGTTGTGCGCGTTAAATTCTTTCTAGATGGCCACCACGTCGTTTACTTCAGCGTGAAGACGTTGTTTTCAGCTGTCATTGACTTCAGCTGGCGATGACAGTTGCTTGTGGCGGTTGTTCATGGCAGTTGCTCGATACCGTTGACTATGTAATTGAGGCTTCTCACACATTATAAACTCCTTCATAGTTCCTGCTTTTATTCCTACCATATGCACTCACAGTTTATGTTTAATTTTTCTGGCACATACTTCAATTTTTTTTTTTTGCTGATCACTGTATAATATTTTACTTCAGTGACACACTGCGCCTTTCTTCAAAAGTCTTTGCGGGTCTTCACCACAAAATTCCTCAACTATACGCTGATCCAATTGCCTTCACAGTTTTAATTCGTGCTAAATTGCTGTTCGTTGGTGGATCAAGCCCTGATCTCTTGACTGGGTAGGAGTATTCTGCATCATTCAGAAACTCTGTCCATCACCTTTTCCAAAATCGATTTTGTCCACACTAAGTGTGGGAGGGTATACTCAGACGTGAGTCCCTTGCTCATTGCACCATCAGGATTCAAGCAAGCCGGGCCGACGACGGCTGAAATACCAGAAACCGGTCCCCGGAAGCTTGTCTCCTTCCCAGTTTTTCTGTGACACACAATTTCACTGACATTTCTTTATATTTTTCTTTGTCTGTACCTGCATGTTCGTGGCAAATGTTCTTGGCAATGTTCTCCGTTTGTTTTCTCTCGCAGCGTATTCCTGACTTTTTTTTATTTTCAACTACTGGTTTTATTTATTTTCTTCTTCCACTTTTCCTTGATGCGTGGATTCTGTGTTGGCCCTCGTCGCCAGTTTTGTTAGGGACTCCGGACACAACTTGACTTAAGATTACTATTACACTGGTATCGGTTTCAAGATAAGCTATGGAGTCAAGTCTCCCACGGAACTAGACAGAGAAGTAAACTAATTAGCATTGCACTGCTTAAACTCCTGACTACGTAACTGTAAGCACTAACAACACAACAGCACTCACTCAGTGTACACAGCTCTCACTCGCACTGCACACAGGGATCACTCACACTGCACACAGGCCTCACTCACACTGCACAAAGTCTTTGATCGCACTGCATACAGGCCTCACTCAGTGCATACAGCCGTCACTCAGTGCACACAGCCCTAACTCACACTGCACACAGGCTTCACTCACACTGCACACAGGCCTCACTCAGTGCACACAGCCCTCAATCACACTGCATACAGCTCTCACTCGCACTGCACTCAGTGCATACTGCACACACTCAGTGCACACTGCCCTAACTCACAGTGCACACAGCACTCACTCAGTGCACACAGCACTCACTCAGTGCACACAGCTCTCACTCGCCCTGCACACAGGACTCACTCACACTGCACACAGGCCTCACTCACATTGCACACAGGCCTCACTCACACTGCACACAGGCCTCACTCACACTGCACACAGGCCTCACTCAGTGCACACGGCCCTCATCACTCAGCGGAACCACAGCATCACTCAGTACCACCACAGCATCACTCAGCACCACCACAGCATCACTGGTTCAAATATGTTCTCTCAATGTTTCAAGCTTTATTACAAATGTCACAAAAAAATGTTAATATTTCACTTCTGTTCTTGGATTTTCGTCACTGAACATAATCTTCACAAAAGGTATTTACAAAAGTTTAAGCTATTGCCATTAAAAATTACAATCACTTTTATTTAAGTATTAATTATTTAAAAAAATTAAAAGCCAATGTTAATTGTAATATCAATACATCTAAGTCACGTCAATACAAAACATGTGACATTACAAATACTAAAAGTGTCACATATGCTAAAGTTAAAAGTATTGGCATTGTAAATCACAAAACATAAATATAAAATGTCATTTACAAAACCAATAGCTCCAACTTTCCTACTGCGAGACCTATTGGCAACGCCAGTGCTTGTTGACCATTGCTAGCCAGCAATTGGGTGACCAGAATTTTAAAGCCATAAAACAGGACATTTCACAAAAACAGAAGAACTACGGGGCCTATTACCAAGGGCCATATTGCCGGTTTAGCGGCTCTTTTTGCAGCTAAAGCAGCAATTTTTTTATCGCCCTATCAGCAAGCTGTCGCTAACAGGCTTTACCGACAGCTTTCTGGCGATAGCGGACGTTTTTCCTGCTGCCTTGCATGCCAGCGCTAATTATCGCTAATGACATGCAAGGTAGGTGTTTCCAACTAAAAGCGACTGAAAACAGTCGCTAACACTGCTTCCCCTTATTACCAAAGCAGGCGAAGCGATTACAAAATTTGCACTAAGCGGGAATATCGCTAAAACCTAACGCCTGCTCAGACCACTTCTTACCTGTATATCCAATGGGAGGTGGATATTCAGGTTAAGACCCTATTAGCGTTAATACCTGAATATCGCTGGATTTCCAGCGATATTTACGCATTAAGCCGCTATCGCCGGATATTTTATCGCTTTTGAGATAAACGTTGCTAATAGCGCGTTATCTCAGCGATAATATCCAGCGGTGTGCGGCGATAGAAAAAAATGCACAAAGCACATTTAGCGATAATTATCGTTATTTCTTGGTAATAGGCCCCTACAATTTTACGTGAACGAAGCCCACAGAATGACAGCGCTCATCAGCATAAAATAAATTACACAAAAGCAGTAAAAACAGATAAAATAAAATGTTAATCACATTGCTTTTTTATAGCAGCTGCTAACTATCCCTGCTCTGGAAAACATAAAAAGGCACCTCACACCGTTTTAAGTCGACCTTTTCTAAAAACCGGGACAGGAACAAAATTTCCCGAAATCTGCTGGGACAGGTGGTGAAAAACCAGGACTGTCCCTGCAAATCAGTGATGCCAGGTCACCCTAGCCATCACCAGCTTGGTTCCCTCCCACTTCTCTGTTCTTAGCCGCAGGGGTCTTCCATGATTTGTAAGTGCTCCTCGTTCACACATCTTTTTACTTTGTTGGTCTGCTTTCTAGTGAGAAGTGTTCGTGTTTTATTTACTCTGCTTGCGCTCCCAGCTGGCATGGATGTTTGTTTTGCATGCACCATGGAAACTGCCAACTAATGCCTGTGCTATTAATTGTTTTTGTAAAATGGAATCTAAATTCCCATGTTTTTGGGTTGACATCCTTTTAGTAACCAAGCATTTGCAAATTCCACTAAACAATTTGCTGTGTCTTTCGAGGAGGTTTCGATGTGAGGAGTGCAGTATGTGATGGGCTGAGTAGCTGCACTCTTACAGTACAGCATGTACTAGCTGTAGCTGTGTGTACAGTGCCATATTTGACCTCCCACGCCAGTCATCGGAGATGTAATGTGACGGTTTGTGTGTTGTTCTGGCTAAACTAGTTTGCCTTATCATGCTTAAGTAACTTACTTAAAGTTCTCTTGTTTGGCTATGAAGTGGATATTCAGCCCTCCCCGTACTTGATATGCATTGCCTAGTTCAGCAGATCAAAAAGCATAAGTAAAAACCTAGCAATTTACAATACCAATAGCTCTAACTTTCAAAAATGCAAGACCGATTGCATTGCAAATGCTTGTTTTTTGGTAGTGCTCAGTAAGAATATGAATGTTAACTATGTTGCATACCTCAGAAGCATACGAGAGCTATTGAAAATAAGTCCACTGGGACAATCGTTGCATTCTAATAACACCTAATTAGTACGCTATGAATTACCCCAGTTAAATCTTTCAAGGGGCTCGTCAGCCTTGTCGCCGTAGAGGGGAGACCCATTGAAGGGCCAGGCATGCTCTACATCACTCTCTGGACCACGTTCGCCAGCACATGGATGTATCTGGCCAGTTCGGAGATGGCATTCATGGGCTGGACTCCCTGTGGAGATGACTTTCTTTCTCATTGCCTCCAGATTCTTGGATTCCCTATCATGAGTTGCATGGGGAATGAACCCCAAGACCACAGAACAACCTGCACCGCCTGGCCTTTTGGTGCGGTAGGAGTGGACAGGAACTGTGGGTCCCATGGTGGATGTTTCATATTTGTGTAAAAACATTGTCTGTCAGCAATATTGTGGTAGAAATGTTGTCATGTGTTGGGAAGGAAAAGTCCACTGCATGGTGAGAGACATGTACTCCTGCCCTGAGTGTCCAACTTTATTGTTGTCCGGCTCCCTAATGATTTTTTTTGTCATAGGCAAACACAGATCATAGATCATGCGTGTCTGCCATGACATAGGCCTGTCTCACGGGTTGCAGTCTTGTTGGACCAGGAGGGATCCCCAGAGCGCTATCCTCATAGTAGTGGAAGGCTACTGTCTTCACCAGGAGTTAAACAGTACGAGCGTGGTGGTGGCAGCGTACCGTGTAGTGATCAGTAGTAGTGAACAGGGCCTTTTTACCCTGTGTCACTGGAATGAGGCCTACAAGCTCACTTACCTTTGTAAAAGTTCTGCGGCTGTGTGTTTAACTCTCACCTGGCCTACATCAGGTTGATGTGAAAGTGCATGCAGGATGAAAACATGTACTAGGAGCATGTGTGCACACAGGATATACACTTTGCGAAGGGTGAAGTGTGGTACAGTGAGCACATGGTAAATGTATGTATGCTGGCGGGAGGTGCTTTTAAAATAACACACTCTGGCACAGTACAGAGAGGCTACAGTACTGAACAGTGTGTGCAGAGTGAGTGTGTGTGCTGCATGTGGGAATGCGGGTGGTAGCATGATGCAGCTGCGTCACTAGGGTTGGTGTCACCCAGTGCGGTAACTCATGGTGTCACCCATGCGGTTTGCACCCCCGCACTTCCCTAGTGACGTCACTGCACAGTGGTTCCCCCTGCAAAGAACCCTGAGGCAGACCCTCACGCTTAGGATTCAGTCAAGAGACCCACTGCCGGTGCACAATGTTGGACGGGGCCCCCTGGAGCGCTGGAACCCCAGCACCCCCTGCACTGCGGGGACCATTGTTACGCCACTTGGTCTGCAGGAGCGATGAAATGCCCGAACACCCTCCAGCAAACTCTACTGTTAGTAACCTGCACTCTCCGTACTGCACAGCCGTGGTGTAATAATGCCATAGTTTAACTAACTACTACTTTGAATTGACCTGCTGCCACTACCTGCCCAGCGCTCTTGACTAACTTTTCTTCTTATGTATTGCACAACCCCCGATGGGTTTTATACTGCCTTCTAGGCACACAACACCACAGGGCACAGTCATTCTTGTAACTGTGGACCAGCAGCCCCCACTGCACTCACCCAAACACCGTAAACTCTTCTCTCACAATGTCTCCTTCCTACAGCACTGCCAGCTGCTCTAATGCGTTGTCACCCTGCGTCCCAGCCACGTATCAGTTTACTTACCCTCCTTACATGATGGACATATGTTCTCTCGGTACCAGTTCACCCTCAGAGGTGGCCCCCATCGTTCTAATGCCCTCTTATGTACATGTGACTGATATGCTGCTGTTTCCACCCTCCCCGTGGGCCCACTTTGTTGTTTTTTAGGTCTCGCCTGTCGATGCGCATGCGCATCGAGCAAGCGAGACTATGGGGGCTCATCCACTCTTTATCTAACTTGCAAGGAATCGTGGCGATTCCTTGCAGTGCCCGTGACTTTTAAGCTCAATGCGCATGCGCATTGAGCTTAAAAGCGCGTGCACATGCCCCCAGCCGCCTGCCTTGCCTACTCTCCCGCCCCCTCACTCCTTGATTGCACGGCCGCTAGGCCGTGCCTCCCCTACTCTCCTCCTCCTACTCTGTCTGTTCCCGCACTCCTCCCACACCCCCGCTCCGCCCCCTCCCCTGCCTGCCATGTCGCGAGCGGCTCCCCACAGGCGCACCTTACAGCCAGGGCTGAATGAGACCTGCAGATATAATGCTCATCTCCAGATGACATTAGTGATTCCTGCTTCTTTAATCCGCCCGATAATTGGTTTACTCAGACTGCGCGCCTCGGTCGTTTGCTCAGAACCTTCGTGTTGACTCTACAGAACTCGTATGCGGGGTATTTTAATTCAGTTCTTTCAGCCTGCGAGCGAGGCCGGCTTTGCTCTATTTTATCTGTTAATCCGGTCGTCGTGGTACTTCCCTCAATGCTACAAAACAAATTACTTAGACTAAAGACCTCTTCCTACTGCTCAGACGCCATCACGCGCCTTCCCTCCAACCTGCGACGACTGTAATCAAATTGTCAACGCCTTTGAATTACAAATTTGAATAATAATGACCCACGCGCTCTTGCCTACTCTTCCGCCCCCTCACTTCTTGATTGCACGGCCGCTAGGCCGTGCCTCCCCTACTCTCCTCCTCCTACTCTGTCTGTTCCCGCACTCCTCCCACACCCCCGCTCCGCCCCCTCCCCTGCCTGCCATGTCGCGTCGCATTTCTCCTCCCCCCTCCCCCCAGCCGCCTGCCTTGCTAAGTCCCACGTGGCCTAGTCCTATCCCCACCCCGCCGACCTATCACTGCTCTGAGAGGGTGTATTGTGCAAAGCATCGAGGCATATTTATTATGCACAATATGAGGCCTGCGCGAGCGGCTCCCCACAGGCGCACCTTACAGCCAGGGCTGAATGAGACCTGCAGATATAATGCTCATCTCCAGATGACATTAGTGATTCCTGCTTCTTTAATCCGCCCGATAATTGGTTTACTCAGACTGCGCGCCTCGGTCGTTTGCTCAGAACCTTCGTGTTGACTCTACAGAACTCGTAAGCGGGGTATTTTAATTCAGTTCTTTCAGCCTGCGAGCGAGGCCGGCTTTGCTCTATTTTATCTGTTAATCCGGTCGTCGTGGTACTTCCCTCAATGCTACAAAACAAATTACTTAGACTAAAGACCTCTTCCTACTGCTCAGACGCCATCACGCGCCTTCCCTCCAACCTGCGACGACTGTAATCAAATTGTCAACGCCTTTGAATTACAAATTTGAATAATAATGACCCACGCGCTTGCCAACGAAATTGAAACGGCCTGTGGGCTTTTACCTCCTAACCCCCAAATCTCTGAGGTTGACGCCCTCCTCGCGCCCCGGCTTGCTCCTGGTGAAGAAGGTATGTCTCCCGCACCTTTCATGGGCTCCAAGCAGACTGGTAGCACGTGCATGGCTTTTGGCACGGCAGTCTGCTAAGTGACTCAATGCAACACTTGTTTGAAATCCGCAGGAACTTGGCACCAAGAGTGTTGTTTATGTGCGCGATTTGCTCGACTTGAGGAATCGAGCGGCTGAGCTCTCACTGTTTCACTTGTGTCCTGGGCGGAAAGCAAGAACGGTTATATAATTCAGCAGATGGTTTAAACTTTCATAACGCTTCTTCCTTTTGGTTTTTCCATGTCCCCCTTTCTCTAATGAGAACAGATCGGAAAAAAAGGCTTCTTGCTATGCGGCTGGTTCCTCTTGCCCGTGTTTTGAAATGTATGCTTTCTGAAGAGATTTCTGGAGGCCATGGGGTTCCATTATGAAGCAATCATTTCTCAATTGTTAGCAAACTAAACATAACTAGAGCAGCCCTTCTGCCAGTAGGAACCGGGACATATAATATATAAAACAATGGT
This sequence comes from Lissotriton vulgaris, assembly GCF_964263255.1. Lineage (NCBI taxonomy): Eukaryota > Metazoa > Chordata > Amphibia > Caudata > Salamandridae > Lissotriton > Lissotriton vulgaris. The sequence continues at coordinate 11,146,906 of NC_141693.1, read as the reverse complement.
TTAGCCTCCCCTACTCTCCTCCTCCTACTCTCCTCCCCTCGCCCTCTGTTCCCGCACTCCTCCCACACCCCTGCTCCGCCCCCTCCCCTCCCTGCCATGTCGCGTTGCATTTTTCCTCCCCCCTCCCCACAGCAATGCCCTCCTAACAACACACAGTGCTCCCTGATGCAACGTAATTATCCGTCATATTAGGAGTACTTTGTTAGCTAACAAGATGGTTGTACTGATGGCTTGTTTTCATTTTTTTGGTGCTTTTGGACCATCATTAATAAAAATGAACCCCGTTACAGAGTCATCATCATGTCTCTTCTCACCACCCTCTGGGTCTACATTAGCCAGTCAACTAGCCCTTTCAGCGTCATGTGACCAGCGCGCCCCATTCAGCTTTGCTGGTGTCGTATCACATGACCCAGGCATGGCCAGTCGTCAGGTTGCACCGCCCTTTGGTTCCCGAGCATGCTGTTCTCAGCCTTCTCCAACATTAACCAAATCGGCAGCGGCCTCCTCGACCGCCCACTCATTCCCGGCCATTCAGCTCAGCTGTTTACATTGCCAAATGTCTTCACAACATCTGCAGCAGCTCGGCTAAAAAAAGCAGGAAAAATCCACAACACCCCCTTCGCCAACCAACTAAATACATTGCAACACCTGGCAAACCTTTTTCTGTACCCTGCTGCTTAACACCCTCTCCCCCGCTCCGCCCCCTCCCCGCCATGTCGCATTTCTCCTCCCCCCTCCCCACAGCAATGCCCTCCTAACAACACACAGTGCTCCCTGATGCAACGTAATTATCCGTCATATTAGGAGTACTTTGTTAGCTAACAAGATGGTTGTACTGAACCCCTCACCCTCACTCACCCTCACTCACCCTCACCCTCACACTCACCCTCACCTTCACTCACCCTCACTCACCCTCAACCCCTCACCCTCACTCACCCTCACCCTCACTCACCCTCAACCCCTCACCCTCACCCTCACTCACCCTCAACCCCTCACCCTCACTCACCCTCACCCTCACTCACCCTCACCCTCACTCACCCTCAACCCCTCACCCTCAATCCCTCACCCTCACCCTCACCCTCACTCACCCTCAACCCCTCACCCTCACTCACCCTCAACCCCTCACCCTCACTCACCCACCCTGACCCTCACTCACCCTCAACCCCTCACCCTGACTCACCCTCACTCCCCCTCACTCACCCTCACTCACCCTCAACCCCTCACCCACCCTCACTCACCCTCAACCCCTCACCCTCACTCACTCACTCACCCTCACCCTCACTCAGCGCAACTAAATATATTTAATAAACTTTACGCTATTGGCAATATAAAATAAAATCCATTTTATTTACGTATTAATTATTAATTGTTTTTTAAAGCCATTGATTTTTTTTATATCAACACATATAAGTCACATATAAGTCCCGTTAATACAAAACATGTTGCTTTACAAATGCTAGAGGTGTCACATTTACAAAAATTATAACTATTGGCTTTGTAAAGAAGAAAGCTATTAATTTAGCTATTTAGAAAAAACAACACATAAATAAAAAACAAAAAAATATATAACACCTATAGCTCAAACTTTACTACTGCGAGACCTATTGCATTTCCAATGCTTGTACTTCTGTGACATTGTTATCCATGGCGTGTTTCCCTCTCCGTGTTTCTGATTATGGTGCAATTTTCCGTTTTTTCTGATTTTTAAAGACAAATTTGGGATAAAAATGGGAAATTAAGTTATATATTGACTGATTTCTAAATGCAGTCAGTCGTGACTGACAGGCCAAAGTCTGTGTGTGTTGCCACGTAAAGGGCATCAAAGGAGAGGAAGTTTGCTATTGAGACTTAAACCACTGCAGATGTGCACAGCACTGACAGTAAATGTGCCTGTCTTCATAGGATCGTTGTGTTTCATTACCTCTTGGTTTTCATAGCGTTGAAGCCTGCCAGCCATTGGAGAGTGAGTGTACATCTATCAGTTAATTACATGTAGCAGTATACTAGGTTCAGCTTAACTTTTTAACTAAACTGAAAATAAGTACAGATAAACAAGTAGTAAAAAATAAACATGGGTAAATAGACGGAAAAATAAAAACCATAAAATGTGGGGCGGTATATATTTTTCCCTGCTGACGCTCTGACACGTCCACTCGCTGAAATTACACCTGGGCCTGCTTGCTTCGGCAGACGACGGCCGGGGGCTGTGTGCGAGGGCGCTGGGCAGTTTATATCTGGAGGGGGGCTAGGGGGGGGTGATGGGGGTGCGTGCGTGTGAAGGTCAGCTGCGGCCGGGGGCTGTGTGCGAGGGCGCTGGGCAGTTTATATCTGGGGGGGGGGTTGATGGGGGTGCGTGCGTGTGAAGGTCAGCTGCGGCCGGGGGCTGTGTGCGAGGGCGCTGGGCAGTTTATATCTGGGGGGGGGGGGGGGGGGGGGGTTGATGGGGGTGCGTGCGTGTGAAGGTCAGCTGCGGGCGGGGGTCCCATTATTTTGCATTTTGGTGTCACCCCATGTGATGGTGTGACCCGGTGCGGTCCGCACCCCCTAGTGACGCCACTGGCATGATGTATGAGGAAAGCAGTATTGAATTGATAGGTGAGCTAACGCTTGTAGATTTCTTTGGTTTCTTTAATTAGTTATGGGCTTTTCTTAATCTTGTCCTTGCTCTTTTGGTCAGACCTGCTTGTACTACTTGTGATGAATGTAAGGTTGCACCAGACTGGAGATTGTATGGGGAGCAATGATAGCAGATACTGATAGTTGTCCAATGGATTTGTTTCCTTCCATCGAATCCTGAGGTTTCTGAGGGACACTTTGAATGGTCTCGCCCCTTGATTTTTGATTTTCACTTCATTCTCCTTCCTTGTTGGTGAGAGTAAGCTCTGTTGCTGAACTTTATGGGTATGAGAACTGTTTGAATTTTTTGTGGATTTTGTAGAAGTTCTTCTAATACAATGTTTGTAGTTTTTTTTTACCTGCAAATTCCCAATTTTGCGTAATGTACCCACAGTTAGAACTTTGTTGACTGGGTGAAAGACTTGGGGCCAGATGTAGGTTAATCCGATTTACCGACTCTTAAATACCGAGTCATACCGATTCGGTATTTAAAAGTCGGTAAATTGGAAGGAGACAGATGTAGGTAAAAAATTACCGAATCTGTCAGAGTCGGTATTTACAGATTCTGTAAATACCGATTCTGTATTTCCCATTGATTCCTATGGGCCTTGAAGCCCATAGGAATCAATGTGAAATACAGATTCGGTATTTACAGAATCAGTAAATACCGAATTCTGCAAGGGTGCATGGGGTGTCACTTTGACACCCTCTAGCACCCCAATTCTGGACTTGTGTGCAATGTGGCACACAGACATGCCCTTAGGGCATGTCTGTGTGTCACAGTGCACAGGTGTGCATGCACAGATGTGCATGCACACCTGAATTCGGTATTTTACCACCCAATAGGATTGGGTGGTAAAATACCGATTTTTAAGGGCCTGTGGCACTCTTAGGAGTGCCACCTACATATGGTTTTTCCGAATCGGTAAATATACCGAATCGGTATTTTACCGATTCTGTAAATTTACCGATTCGGTAACTTTACAGAATCAGTAAAATATAGGCCCCCTACATCTGGAAACCCAAATACCGGTTGTTAACGGCCGAATTCGGCCGTTACCGACCAGTATTAGGCCCCCTACATCTGGAAACCCAAATACCGGTTGTTAACGGCCGAATTCGGCCGTTTCCGACCGGTATTAGGGCTCCTACATCTGGCCCATAGTCTTTTTTAATTGAACCTGCTTTGTCTTCAGCAAATCTGTCTGACATTGTCTTGACCTCTGTTGCTAATGATTTTACTATAGTTGGTAGCTCCGAGATTTTATCGTTTATATGAGTGCAAGTACATGTCATCAGTTGGTTATTGTTGTTGGATTGTGCGTTAGCCACCACGTTTGATAGGTACAGTAGCTTAGTGTCTATTCCTGCAAGACAGAGAGCCAGCATATTTAGTAAATCCACCTGAATGTTCAACGTGACCGAGTGGAAATGAATGGCATTGGTGAGATTGTCCATTGTATTAAGCAGACTGTCCCATATTCCATTGACGAGATCAATAGTTTTCACCTCGGAGACTCGATTTCCATCCGGATGTGATCATCATATTTGGCAAGCAATTACAGATCCGCGAATTAAGAGGATTAATCAGAGAGTCGGCTTGCACAACCGTATTTTGTCCATTCGAGGTAAGCGCATTCTCTGTGGAAAGTTTGCTCGGACTAGGGTCGACTTGTGGTCCTTATTAATGATACTGGTTTCCAAAATTCAGCTTGAAAGATCTGTTTTGATTATATTCTTTATACCATTATGACTTGAGGGGGCCCCTGGTATCATATTTTGGCTGCCACCACCGACGGGATCTGGATTGAGCTGAGTGAGAGAGGGAATCTGAATGGAAGAGGACATCAAAGCATCATCACTAGTATTTTGGTCGGGCCAGAAGATATATACATGACAGTCATTCAATTTTTGATTCAAAACCTGGTGTGATCGAGAAATTGTACCTATATTTGTTGCTGACACTTTTTTAATCCATAAGAAGGTCCTAACATGCAAAATGTTTAAAATGAAATGTATGCTTTCGCAGTCTGGCAAAGGATTATTAGTGGAACAACAGGGGAATTTATTCTTATATATGATAGCTAGTCCACCCCCTCTGCCTATATCTCGATCCAACCTCAGCATTCCATAACCTGGGGCAAGTGCTTGGATAATCATAGGGTCAGCGTCATTATTCAACCAAGTCTCTGTTAGAAAGAGAACGGCTGGGCTTTCTTCTTCAAGTAAGAGGTAAATTTCCAATGAATGTTTAACTAATAAACGGCAGTTCAATAAAAACCTTTTAATGGTCTCTGTGTTACTATGAGCTGTGGGTATTTCAAGTGCGTGACAACATTTAAAACCACAAGTTTGGCAACGCCTAATGAGACTATTTGGGGACATTGTATGTAGGCACTTACTTCTTGGCACTTCTCTGAGGGAGTTAAGTTGATCCTTAGTGTAGAAGATGTTTTTCCCAGTAAGACGGGCAGGGGTTCATCCCAGGGGAAATGGCGCAGTGGAGAGAGCAAACAGATTGATTAGGGCATTTTGCAATTAGCCACTCAGGAAAGGAAACATTGGGATGCGGGATTGAGAAAAATGGTTTTGACCTAGAGGGTGACTCCCCATGATTCAGTGGGGAAGAGTCCATTTTAACTGACGAAAGGACGTATACAGCATAACAAAGCGGATCCTGGTTGGATGAATAGAGGAAAAAAAATAGTTTAGGATGTAGAGGAAAAGAGAAAATGCATTCTAGCATCTTAGGAGAATAGTAAGTCATATTTTTATGCCAAACATGGAGTTTGTGAGGTGAATTTGACGGTGGGCTAATTGGTCGGTGTTAAGTCAGTTAGGAAGGTTGCTAAAGGGAGAAACAAATTCAGCGTTCCTAAACAAATTGCGAAAGTAATGAACAATACTGTGGAACTGGATCACGGCAGTATTTGTCATATGAGCCGTTAGCATCGGCAAGACATGACATTGGTAGAGTGGAGAACATGAAGAACAGGGTTGAGAATGTTTGGGTAGACAAATTCTGGTGGTTGTGTACCAAACTGGAAGTGGCGCGAGAAGAGAGCATTATTGCTAAAGGACATTATGACGAGTGTGAAAACTGAACTGTTCATTTGAGAGAAGATGACAGTCAGGGGAGTCAGAGAACATCTGAGGATGTTGGAAATAGTGCATTAATGAATAAAGAGAAGGGTGGTGTTAGAACAAGCACCTTTGGTAGAAGCATCAAGAAACCTAAGGATTTAGAAGATTATGATTGCAGTATGTAAATGTAACAATAGTTTAGTTGCGAATATTATTACCCTATGTTAGTTTTAAAAAAAGTTTTTGTTTGTTTTATCAAAGGTAAGGGGTGTGCAGTTATGGGGTTTCGTGTCTTGCAGAATTGGATGCGTGTCGTGCAGAATATGAATGATAGAATGATAGGTCTCTCCCCTGCTCTTAAGGTGAAGAGTTGGATTGTTGGCGGGGTTGGAGCTGGGAAAGCACATGTGTGTGCATGTATTGCCTGTGTCCTATGAGGTTGTTCTAATAAAGGATTTCAAAAACTTACCCGGACGTCCATCACCACTACAAGCTACAAACCTAAAACATTGACAGATGTTAGGGTCTATAACTTAATCACTCCATGAGCCGCTCTTTATATTAAATTTAGGAGAAACAAAGTCTCTTTAATACAGTTTGGTATCGTGTACATCGCTGAATCGTTGTCCAGGAAGCCGGCTTGCAGACGTCATCGCACGAGTGCTGCCCTGTACCCAGGAACGAAGATCTATTGTAAATATCAGAAGGTCAGAGGTCATCGAGTCCATACCACTGCTCCCCAGCAATGCTCCTCATTGAATTGAGCGGAGTCTTCTGCAATTGACCAATGAGAAAGTCCTACAAATTTACCCAGAGAGAAATCAGTGACTGCGTTCGAGGTGTGATCCCTCTTACAGGAGACCTCTTCTGCCTCTTGAGTTGGGGTCTATCTCTCACATCAACCGTGGTCCCCCAAATCAGCCAATCCGATGATGGTTACTGTACAGTCCCAAATAATAGTGCTCTTCCAAGAGTATGCACAACCCTGTTTATGTACCGACTTCCCACCAGACCGACTGTCAGAGACAAACATCACTTTCTAAAAGTAACAACTAAAAATCCAGAAACAAAATCTAAATTAATGAAGCAAAGATGGCGCCAGGGCTGTGTATTTGATTAAAAGCCCCGGAGGCATGGCTGATCCGCCTTTGATGAACTACACTACCCTTCAATATATAATCTGAGACTCTTGGAAAAAGAGTTGGACCTCTAGGCTCGGTACGAGATCCCCACCTTCCTTCACCACGCGCCAACAGAGCACTTCAGTGCCCTTCCCTCTCGGGATGTAATGAAAGGTCAGCAGTGATTGGCCACTTCTGAGTGGCGAGGGCAGATCACACGCGGCAAGGTCCAGATCCAGGGCTCCGATTGAGGAAGGCATAGTAGGTGAAGGTGTAGAAGGCGATGGGTACAGAAGACGTAGAGTGGTCCCTGCTCCATGAAGATGGCTGTTCTAGGAGACTGAGAAAAGAAGACACAAAGAGGGCAATATTTGTGGTGCTGCAGAGAGCTCGCGCTGACAGAACCATGCATGAGCACTGAGAAGACACACAAAGCTGTGGGCATACATTAAAAAAGTGGAAATAAGGTCATACTGAGCTGTGGACCCATAAAATGACAATAGACAAACTCAGCTGAGTGCAGAGCTAAGGGTATTTTTAGAGAAAGGCTTAAAAGGCATAATGAGCTCAAATATAATATTTAAAAAACATATTCATCTGAAAGAAGAAACAAATCAAAACCAGACTCGTTTCTAAGTACTCAGTAATAAATGGCAGACTCAGCTGCAAGCTAAAACTGAAATAAAGGCCATACTCAGAACAATATAAATAAAAAAAACACGTACTTAACAGCAGACAAGTCTGCTACAGTCAAATAGAAATAAAGAACATACAAATCAGAAGACAATGAATACTCAGGAGTTAACAGAAATTAAGGACCTAATGCACCAAAAAGACATGAATAAAAGGTAAGCTCTGTAGGTGATAAAGAAATACACTATGTACAAAATTTCATCCAGAGCATAGAAATAAAAGAAATACTCAATTCCAGGCAGATACAGACACAAAATACAATCATTTGTGGGGAGGTAAAATGAAAGTCATAGAAAGTTATTTAGAAGTTGATGCAGGCAGGTCCCCTGACAAATATGTGGACAGCCCGTCCACCAAGTTTGCAGATCTCTTTTATCATTTAGAGGCACGAAAACTATTGGCTTTCTATCAGAGGAGCCTCAACAGGCTCTGCTGACCGAAGTTCTTTGCCAGCAGCCCACCAGCTTACCGTTAAAAAGGCCCTTCAACCCCAATTAGGTGGGCCTTCCCAGGTGGATTTTAGGTGGAGACTACCAGACACAGCAGAGCTATCTGGTTGTGAAAAACATATTGTTTGCTTGCCAGGACATACAGGAGCTTGGATCCCGCCCACTGCTTATCATTGGTTGACTTTCATGTCACTCTCATTTGCTGGCTTCTTTTCTGTGTCCCAGTTTGTCAATCTAATGTTTGTACTTCCCATGGAGCAAAGCCTCTTTACCATGCCTTTTGATTGGGTGGCTTCTATGCTGCCACTGCTTGCTTTTCAAGCTCTATTTTTTTTACTTAAGCATTCCATGAGAGTGCATGTGTTTTCAAGCTCTCTCCCTTGTGTACGTATCTTCACCTGCACTCCATTTTGCTCATTGCTGCCCCTGAGTGTCTCCCAGCACACCTCCATGTTGCTCTTGCTTGTATGCCTCCCCCCCATTGATTCCTTGCCCGGGTGCTTTTCCCCAACTCACTCCATGTTGTTATGTCGCCTATTGCTTCTTCTCCCCAATCTGCCTTCCATGTTCTCCCCCCACCAGCACCCTTCTCTATTGCAGTTGCTTCTCCTCCCCATCCCCCAATGCTGCTTACCCCAGCTGTGCCTTCCATAATGCTCCCACCAATCATGCCCTCAGTGTTGCTTCCCCCACCGACGCTTACAAAAAAGCTTCTGTGCAATTTTCTCTTTTTATTTGCGTATTCGAGTTGGATTAGTAAATTAAGAGGAAATATAAGCAGCGGTGTCATTTTGTAGGCCTGGTGCATGCCAATGCTTTTTCTTTTTATTGATCAAACTTTGATATAGTTCTTTACTAGTCTTAGAGCAGATTTAGCAACTAAAAGACTAATGTTTATTTGTGTGTGTTCAAGTGTGCATAATCAAGCCGAAATTCTACTAGTCAAGTCAAGTCAGAGAGATTTATATAGCGCGCTACATACCCATAGGGTCTCAAGGCGCTTGCGGAGGGGTGGGGAATTACTTGTCGAATATCCAAGTTTTAAGTTGTTTTCTGAATGCTAGGTGGTTCTGAGTGAGGCGAAGGTGAGTGGGAAGGGAGTTCCACGTTTTAGCTGCAAGGTAGGAGAAGGATCTGCCTCCCATGGTGGTTTTGTTGATGTGAGGTATAGTGGCAAGAGCTTGGTTGGAGGATCGTAACTGACGGGAGGGGGTGTAGAAGGACAGTCGTGTGTTGAGGCATTCAGGTCCAAGTTCGTAAAGTGCTTTGTGTGCGTGGGTTAGGAGGCGGAAAGTAATCCTCTTATTTACGGGGAGCCAGTGGAGGGTTTTCAGATGACCAGAGATGTGTTCTTTACGCGGGATGTCTAGTATGAGCCTGGCAGAGGCGTTCTGGATGCGTTGGAGTTTTTTCTGGAGTTTTGCGGTGGTGCCGGCGTAGAGGGTGTTTCCGTAGTCCAGTCGGCTAGTGACCAGTGCGTGGGTGACCGTTTTACGAGTTTCGGTGGGGATCCAGCGAAATGTTTTTTGAGCATGCGTAGGATGTTGAAACAAGATGATGAAACGGCGTTGACTTGTCTGGTCATCGAGAGTGAGGAGTCCAGGATGATACCCAGGTTCCGTGCGTGGTCTGTCGGGATGGGTGCCTTTCCAAGGGCCTCTGGCCACCAAGAGTCATCCCAGGCGGAGGGGGAGGTGCCTAAGATGAGGACTTCAGTTTTGTCGGAGTTCAGTTTCAGACGGCTGTGCTTCATCCACTCGGCTACTTCTTTCATTCCTTCGTGTAGGTTGGTTTTGGCGATGTTAGGGTCTTTGGTGAGTGAGAGGATCAGTTGGGTGTCGTCAGCGTAGGAGATGATGTTGAGGTTGTGTTGGCGAGCGATGGTTGCAAGGGGGCTCATGTATACGTTGAAGAGGGTGGGGCTGAGAGAAGATCCTTGTGGCACGCCACAAATGACTTCAGTGGCCTCTGACTTGAATGGTGGGAGGCGGACTCTCTGGGTTCTTCCGGTGAGGAACGAAGTGATCCATTCCAGTGCTTTTCCTTGGATTCCGACGTTTCTGAGGCGCTGTAGAAGGGTGCTGTGACAGACTGTGTCGAAGGCTGCGGAGAGGTCGAGAAGGATGAGGGCGACTGTGTCTCCGTTGTCCAGAAGAGATCGAATGTCGTCAGTTGCAGCGATGAGTGTGGTCTCAGTGCTGTTTTTGGCTCGGAAGCCGGATTGTGAGGAGTCGAGGGATTTGTTGGTTTCGAGGAAGGCGGCGAGTTGATTGTTGACAACTTTCTTGATGACTTTGGCAGGGAATGGAAGGAGTGAGATAGGGCGGTAGTTTTTGAGTTCGGTGGGGTCAGCTGTGGGTTTCTTCAGGAGGGCGCTGAGTTCGGCATGCTTCCAGCTTTCCGGGAAGGTGGCGGAGTTGAGGGAGCAGGTGATGACGTCTCGGAGGTGCGGTGCTATAATGGAGTCTGCTTTGTTAAAGATGTGGTGAGGGCAAGGGTCTGTGGGGGATCCTGAGTGGATAGAGTTCATCAGGCGGATGGTGTCCTCAGTGGAGATTGGGTTCCAGTCATTGAGGATGTTCAAGGGGGGTGGGGGTCCTGCAGAGGGTTGTGTGGGTTGGTCTTCGGGTCGGTTGTCGAAGCTGTTGTGGATGTCTGAGATTTTGTTGTGGAAGAATGAGGCTAGGGAGTCGCAGAGGGCTTGAGAGGGGGTGATGTCGTTGGAGTTGGCCGAGGGGTTGGTAAATTCCTTGACGATGTTGAATAATTCCTTGCTGTTGTGGGCGTTGTTATCTAGTCGGTCCTTGAAAGCGGCTTTTTTTGCGGTCCGGATCAGTTGGTGGTGTATGAGGGTGGCGTTTTTGAAGGCGTCCTTGGAGCTGGTGGTTGGGTCTTTTTTCCAGGCATTCTCACGGGAGCGGCAGAGTTTCTTGGATTTCTTAAGATCATCATTGAACCAGGAGGCCTTCTTGCTGCCTAGTTTGATTTGTCGTTTTTTCAGTGGTGCTAAGATGTCGGCGCTGTTGGATAACCATTGGGTGAGGTTGGTGGCAGCTTGGTCTGGGTTAGAAGAGTGTGCTGGGGGGTTTAGAAGAAGCGAAGAGGAGATCTGGTCGATGGTGATTTTGTTCCAGTTTCTTTGCAGGGTGGGTTGGGGGTGGTTGTTAGAAGTGGGCTTGTTGTATGTGAAGTGAACGCAGCTGTGGTCAGTCCAAAGGAGATCTGTGGTGTGGCTGAAGGAGACATGTTTGCTGGAGGTGAAGATAGGGTCGAGTGTGTGACCTGCGGTGTGGGTGGAGGTGGTGACAAGTTGTTTAAGTCCGAGGTTGGCGAGGTTGTCCAAAAGGGTGGAGGTGTTGCGGTCGTTGTTCTTTTCAAGGTGAAAGTTGAGGTCTCCCAAAAGGATGTAGTCCTTGGAGGGGAGCGCGTGTGGAGTGATGAAGTCCGTGATGTCTTCGCTAAACTGTGCGCGGGGTCCTGGTGGCCTGTAAAGGAGGGTGCCTCTGAGTGTGGTCTTGGGGTCGATGTGGATCTGGAAGTGAAGGTGTTCAGAGTTGGCGAGATTGACGTCTGAGCTGGTTGATATGCGGAAGGATTTCTTATGGACTATAGCGATACCTCCTCCTGTGTGGCCGGTGCGGTCCTTGCGTATGATCTTATAGTCTTCCGGGATGGCAATGGTGATGTCTGGAGCTGAGGTGGCGTTCATCCATGTTTCTGTTAGGAAGGCGACGTCCGGAGAGATGGTGTCTAGTAGGTTCCAAAGGTCGATGGCGTGTCTGTGGACCGAGCGGGTGTTGAGCAGGATGCATTTAAGGTGGTTGTTGTTTTATAAGTGCAATTAAGTTTCCTGTGTGCCTGGTTGTCTTGTGACAATGCTTGCCTTTTCATAAAATAGTAGAAATGTAATGAGTTTATGAAAATCGATTGGTTATTGTCGTCATTATTACCTCATTTAACACTATGTCATGAGTGTACCGTTCACTGTCAGAAAACATAAAAAGTGCATGTTCAACAGAGGCCTGAGCCATCTAAAATGTGCCATCTTAAGAAGACTTTGGTGCTGCTGAAAAGGGACAAGAAAGATAAATATTTAAAAGTTCAAGAAAAAGTTGAAAACGCGCAAAAACAAAATAAAGATAGCCCCCTGGTGTGGGAACTCTCCCATTAGGCAAGAGCTAACAGAAAAAGCCCCAGAGTTAGCTGACATTGACAACAGAAGTCAGAGACAACAGTAAGGAGTGTACGTCACCTTCAGGATAGCTGTCTCCTGGGATGGGCGCATAGTCTGTGTGAGGAAAAGAAAAACAGTACAATAAGATTCTGTCGCCAGCAGCACCTCACACAAGCAACACCAAAGAGAACCTCTCAGGATAAACACCACCTCACACAACCAACACCCAACAGAACCTCTTAGGATAAACACCACCTCACACAACCAACACCTAAGAGAACCTCTCAGGATAAACACCACCTCATACAAACAACACCCAACAGAACCTCTCAGGATAAACGCCACCTCACACAAACAACACCCAACAGAACCTCTCAGGATAAACACCACCTCACACAACCAACACCCAACAGAATCTCTCACAATAAACACCACCTCACACAACCAACACCCAACAGAACCTCTTAGGATAAACGCTATCTCACACAAACATCACCCAACAGAACCTCTCAGGTTAAACGCCACCTCACACAACCAACACCCAACAGAACCTCTCAGGTTATACGCCATATCACACAAACATCACCCAACAGAACCTCTCAGGTTAAACGCCACCTCACACAAACAACACCCAATAGAACCTCTCAGGGAAAATGCCACCTCACACAACCAACACCCAACAGAACCTCTCAGGTTAAACGCCACATCACACAACCAACACCCAACAGAACCTCTCAGGATAAACCCTACCTCACAGAAGTAACAATCTGCCTCATTGTCAACAGGTAACTCAGCCTTCCAGAACCATTGCTGCATCTCAAAACTTACACCCACAGCCTTTTAGAAAAAAAACTACCTCTCAGATCTAATAGAACCAGTTACAACCCACAGCCTCTCAGAACCAACACACAGCATGAGCTCTTAGAACTAACCTTCACATATACCCCAATCAACCTCTTAAAGTCAACAGATAGCATGTCCTCACAAATCCACCAACCAGCATGTCCTCTCACAACCAACACAGGCTTTCAGAGCAAACACACAATATGAGCCACCACACAACTAGAGTGTAAACGAAACAATGCAGGACGGAGAAAACAAGAAAAGGTAGTGTAGGCTGTCTGCCCCACCAGGATCTGCGACGCAATGCTCTCCATCAGAACCATTTCTGGCACAATTCAGTGGGAAACTGAAAACTCACATCTTCAAGGCCCATTGGCTCAGACAGACTGACTTATCACCCCGTCTACTAGCTGTAGCTCCCTCCCCTTGCCTTCCCTCTGCCTCCCCCTCTATATATATCCATTGGGGCTTGCCCTGTTCAGCGCACCATTGCTAACCTGCTAGGTTTGCGCTGTAGAAAGACCAAAACATACATCATCCTCATCATATACCACGTCTTACAATCAACAGCCAACACAATGTCACAGAACCAATGCCCAGCGTGGCCTCTCAGAGCCAACACAAGCTCTAGGAGCAACCAGGCAACCCAGTCTCATTTGATAAGCACCGCCTCTGAGATCCTGTACCTCCTCTTACACATAACATATGAATCAGTCTGAGAGCCAACAGCAAGCAATGTCTCTCACACACAACAAGAGAGACATTGAGAGCAAGAGTACAAGGCTGACTGCTAGACCAGAACCCAGTACCACAGATGAGAACCATCCTGTCACTGCAACCACTGCGTGTGACAGCCAGCACCTAGCATCATCTATAAGAGTTAACACCACACCTCAGAGAAAACGCAGAAAGCCTTATCTGTGTGAACAAGGCCTGCAAGAAATAACACACAATGTCACCCTTTGGACAATCACTCAACACTACCTGTCAGCCAATTCAAACTCCTGAAGCTAAGACAGCAAACCATGGGTAAGAACGAGGTCTGTAAGAGATAACACACAATACAGCCTGGCAAATCAAACATGACACCAGCCAGAGACAACACTCAAAACTGACTCTCCAAGACAAAACACTCCTAGACCAACTATGCAGTGCCACCTGTCAGGGCCAATAGCCCCCACTGCCTTTAAGAGCCAACAGGCAACATCCTTTGAACAAGCTAAGAAGTAACAGTTCTGTCAGAGCCAACAATCAGCAGTGCACCTCAGGAACAAATCCAATCTCAGACCCAGCACGCGGAGCCACCTGTAAACACATCAGAATACACATCAGAGCTGACACTTTTGAGAGCCAGAAGAAACAGCACTTGCAGGCACCAGGACGTAAAAATGCTGTCAGAGGCAACACTCAACAATGGCCCTCACATACAAAAAAAGTTCAGACCTAACAAGCAGTGCCACCTGCCAACAGCCATCACTGGCATTGAAAGCCAAGAGACAACAACCATTGTAAGAGCTAAGGAGCAACAATGCTATCAAAGCTAATGATCAGCACTGTTCTTCAGGGTCAAATCAAATATCAAACCACCTCTCAGAGCCACCTGTCAGTAATGAAACCTCAGAGTACATGTCAGAGCCAACACCTACCTCCACCGTCAGCAGACAACAATCTCTGCAGGCACCAGGAAGAATCACTTCTGTCGAGCCAATGCTCTGCACTGCCACATAGAGCAAAACAATCTAACACTGGAGCTGATGCCCATGAGCAATACCACTAAAAGGGGGAATCACTAGATCCCGTAACTCAAAAAGACTTCCTTTGAAGAGAAACAAGTTGTACACATCCGAGTCCAACACTAGATGGTGTAAGTATGCACAGCATGTGTATCTACAGCTAACATGCCAAAAACATTTCAGACCTAAAAGCAGTGACAGCTGTTAGACCCAAAAACCACCCCTGCCTTTGAGACTCGATGGGCAACGACCCTTCTAACAGCCAATAAGCAACAATTCTGTCAGAGCCAACAGGCAAAACAGCTACACAGGACCAACGCTTTACATCAGCCTTCAAAGGCAACACACTGTATCAGCTGCCAGAGCCACAATGGCAAAATACCTGTCAGAACAAATACACATTATTTCTTGGTGCCTAGACTCTAAATACCAATACCGCCTTTCAGTACCAACACCACCTGTCAAAAGCAAGACCACCTTGCCTGAATCCACCTAAGCCTACACCTAACACTCAATACATGTCGTAACCAGTCAAAACACAACATTCATCTCATGATAACCAATGACAAACACAGCTTGGAAGAACTAGCACAGCTACCGGTCAATAGGCAATGCCACCTGTGAGAACCAACAACTCCTATAAGAAGCAAGACCACCTCCCTGAATCCATCTAAGCCTACACCCAACAGTCAATACATGTCGTAACCAGTGGACATACTACCAGAGTCAAAACACAACATCCATCTCATGATATCCAATGACAAACACAGCTTGGAAGAACTAGCACAGCTACCGGTCAATAGGCAATGCCACCGGTGAGAACCAACAACTCCTATAAGAAGCAAGACCACCTCCCTGAATACATCCAAGCCCACAGCCAACAGTCAATACTTGTTGTAAATAGTGGATATACTAGCAGAGTCAAAACGCAACCTCCATCTCATGATAACTAATAACAAACAGCGTGGTAAGAACTAACACTGCTAGCGGTCAATAGGCAACGCCACCTTTGAGAACCAATAACACCAATCAGAAGTATGACCACCTCCCTGAAGCCATCTAAGAAAACACCCAACAGTCAATACTTGTCATAACCAGTGGACATACTAAGGAGTCAAAACACAAAATCCAACTCACAATATGTAACAAAAAACACTGTTTGTAAGAACTAACACTGCTACGGGTCAGTAGACAGCGCCACCTGTGAGAACCAGCAACTCCTGTAAAAAGCAAGACCACCTCCCTGAACCCATCCTAGCCAACACCCAACAGTCAATACTTGTAGTAACCAGTGGACATACTACCAGAGTCAAAACACAACATACATCTGATTATAACTGATAACAAACACCGCTTGTAAGAACTAATAGGTTAGTCATTGCGCCCAAACTAATTGCAGACAGAACTGTTGGGGCTACACACAACACATGGTTAATTTATTGGCTGAGTTTGAACAATGGGCTCACGTTCAATCCCTCATTCCTATGAGTAAGGTATGCAGAACATGCCTGATATTATCCCCACTCTGACTACGTTTGCCACATTGAATCTACATTCACTGGGGGGCACAATATACGGAGCTTACAGAGATAAACTGGTCTTAGGGGGCCTATTGGTTTATTTATTTATTTATTTATTTATTTATACATCTTATAAAGCGCA
Source organism: Lissotriton vulgaris (assembly GCF_964263255.1). NCBI lineage: Eukaryota > Metazoa > Chordata > Amphibia > Caudata > Salamandridae > Lissotriton > Lissotriton vulgaris. Next base: position 11,130,531 of record NC_141693.1, on the reverse strand, counting down.
CTGTCGCCTTTCAGGCATCCTGGCGCTGAGGCTCCATGAGAGGTGGGAAGAGGGGTGTCATAAAGGTACTAAAGAACTCGGACCATACGGAACAGCCAGGTTTTCACACATTTTCTGAAAGGGAGAAGTTCCTCAACTTGTCTAATCTCCCAAGGTAGACTGTTCCAAAGTTTGGCCGTAGTCATATTCATTCAGACCTGGTTAATAAGCTCAGCTGCCTCTACAAACTACTCAAAATGGCCGCAATAGCTTATAAACAGGGATAATTGACTATCTATTCATGGATTGAACTAGTAAGAAAGTAACAGAGGACTTCTCCTTAGTAGTCACTACTGAGAAAATAAAGAAAGGACCAATTCCCACTATGTAGATAAACAAAGAAAAAGGACTTCACACCAAAAATTCTCCTAATGGAACTTGAAAAAGGACCAAATCACAAGCACAGTTGTAGACAGTAAACAGATCGGCCATGGAACGACGCACTTAAATGGGTGGGTGCCCTAAGCACACAGATAACATCCTCATCTATGAATCCCAACAATAGCAAAGAGGAGAGTTCTGCTCGTCAGTCCTAGTGCCAACTCGTATTCTGAAGGCAAACCACTGCATATACCCCTCCCAGACCACCCCCCTCTCACAAGCGTAATCCTGCACTAAGGAGTGCACTGGCATCCAAACTTATTCCATTATCCACCCCCCAACCTTACAAAAAAGCAGTTAAAGGATTTAAACACAACATTCTAAAATCTCACCCAGAAACCCCAATCTCTGATTCCTACTTCTCAATTAACAAAGGACATATTACTAATGACATCATCTTCTATACTAAAAGAAGAGCTCAAAGGAGAAAAGCCTTTCTCGCTCTACTCACGGTCACCGTCACAAGGAAAACAGCACATGGACTCACGCTATCTATCCCCCCCTCCCCAGTCTATGAAGCAGCAGCTACAATCACTATCTATCATAATGGAATCATCCGCATGCAATCATCGGACTGCAACCTAAACCTTCTAGATAACATCTTTCTCTCATCAAAGACAAAGTTGTAAGAACACACCCCCTCTCCCCAGCCAATCCAAATCACAGCTCAACTACAAACTCTCGATCTGACTCCCCCTTAAGTCATGATACCCATATGTCCCTCCCTACACCTACACATACACCCAGCACAGACCCAATTGGCACAAGGGTTAACAACACAGACCTCCCTGAGCCCGATTCGCACCCTAACACCACCACTACTCACATGGCTCCATTCACTCCCCACTCCCCTATCGCCCTACCACCCCACCATCTCCTGCACCAACACTCCCATCGTCCCATTCACACCTCATAGTCAAGCCATCACACACCCTCATGCCACCACTGGGTCACACCCTCATGGCCCCAGTCATCCTCCCTATTCTTATTTCTCCCCCTCTACAATAATTGCCACAAGGTCCCTGCCACACATTTAACCCTTCTTTCACATCATCCGACACCCCAACCAACCCTTCCATCCCCACTATGACCATCCCTTACTTAACACACATCCAGACCCCCTCTCACCCGGCCTTTACAGTGCCCCTCTCCATAGATAACTACAGAGAAAGAGCTCATCACAAGGATCCCAATTACGTCCCCCATTCAATCTGCTTACAAGACACAACTACACCTCCCTCACCCACAGTCCATCCATTAAATATGGTAACTCTCCCTCCAGACCCCAAACTAGATGAGATGTTACTATCTCTTCACCAAAACAAGGCTGACATCCAAACTTTACACAACCTAATTCTTCAACAACCTAAGCTTGCGTGCACTAAAGCTGAATCCTGAACACACCCATACATCAAAAATTCAAAGCGCACCCAACAAACAGAAGTAAGCTCCCAAAATCCTGAGCCCCCATGTTGGAGTACAGTGCCTTACCCCAACGCATTATCCTGCCCAATCAGGATGAAAAACCTCCTATCTCCTAAAGAACTATTCTCTCTACTCCGCTCATACCCTCCACCTACCGCTGGGCAACCTGAGAACTTACCTACAGATTCTCTAATCCAGTCTATTCCTATCAACTCTCACAGAGTTACAAGACACAATCCCAGAGGCATCGTTAAAAACAACCTCACGCAAATCCCTCTCACACATGAACCCACCACAGCACCCAACAAGACAAGGCTAAAATGTATACTCCTTAACTGCAGGTCACCATCTAGGCATGCAACAGATATAGCGGACCTCTTTTTCACTAACGAACCAGACATCTTAATCCTGACTGAAACATGGCTAAATGAATCATCTACGCCCATCCTGGACATACTAGTACCCCCAAACTATGAAAACACTAGACTAGACAGAATTGATAGATTGATTGGTGGGATTGCCTGCATACACCAGAGCAATCTAACAGCGACCAATTCCAATGCCCCAGCACCGCCCTCCTGGGAATACCTTTGTGTAAATATCTCTAGTAATAACAAACAAATGTGCTCACTACACACATTTTACCACCCTCCAGGAGATAACCTCACATTCATAGAACACCTTATGGATACTCTTGCTACAAATGACGGCCAACAAATTATGAAAACATTCTTGGGGGACTTCACCTTATACTGGGAGGACCAAAATGACCCAGGGGTCAATAGCCTCAAAGCTTTCCTCTCAGACCTAAATCTTAACCAAATTTGTAACAGCACTACACACAATAAAGACTCAACTCTCGACCTAGTAATCTCCAAAGCTAACTCCATTCAGCTTGACTCAATCCTCCTGTGTGATTGGTCTGACCATCACATCATCACTTTCCATAATATGGAATCAGTTAAATGGCTTTCGACACAGCCCCCAAGAGCAAAGATCTGGAAGAGGAACCTTAAAAAACGTCGATCCCAACCTACTTGTGGCCTCTAATCCTAACATCCTTTGTACCCCGGAAGACCTAGCCGATGTACATTCTCTGACCAACCACTATTTCCAGTCCATGAACAACTTATTAGACAAAATAGCTCCCTTACAACTGAAAAGAACCACCACAAAAGATTCCCAACCCTGGAATGACGATAGGCTAAATGAAGACAGGCGATCACCAAGAGCAATTGAACGTCGATGGATATCTGCACCGTCCTTTGACCACCTCAAATTACTAGGAACCACTAGAAACTCCTACTTTAAAAAGATCAGAAGATCTAAAACTGACTTCTTCAGTACTCAACTAGACCAAGCCAAGAACCGCCCCAAAAAACTATTCGATCTAATCAAAGCCAAACCAAGAGCATACTCACCCACCCAAGGCTACACCAGACATCTTACCCAATTGTGAGGAATTTGCCTCATATTTCATTATGAAGTCAGAAACCATAAAAACCAACTTGCTTAATGACCTTTTAACCCTTGCTGACACGCAGAATAACTCCTCAGGGCCCCAGACAGGTAACCCAGTCAAAGGCTCCACAAAATTCAACCTTAAAAACAACGCTTCCTGGTCTACCTTCAACTCTTACAGTGAAGACACTATACTAAAAACGCTAACCACCTTGAATCTCTCCAGTCACTTCACTGACCCGCTTCCTGCTAACTTCTGAAAATACTTCATTCCACTGCTACTACCGTTATGGACCAAGATTATCAACACCTCCCTCCATCAAGGAACCATCCCAGAAATCCTGAAAACAGGTCAGGTATCCCCTATCCAAAAAAAAAACAACAGCTGACCCATCAGACTTAAATAACTTTCGACCGATATCCAACATCCCTACTCTAAGCAAGCTCTTAAAAAAATGTGTTCACATGCAGCTTAGCAACCACATTGAACAATTCAACCTGCTCAACCAATACCAATCAGGCTTCCGGGCAGGTCACAGTACAGAATCAGCCATGACCCACATAATAGACGACGCACTAAAAATCCTTGACCAAAACACGACAACCTGGTAGAGCTCCTAAAGCACAGAATGGGACTATCTGGATCTGTGCTTTCCTGGTTTACCTCTTTCCTCCAAAATAGATCTCAAAGATTCAAGGTCAATCAATCCTTGTCTAACCCCGTCCCAGTCACGTTAGGAGTACCGCAAGGCTCTTCCCTTTCACCCACACTTTTCAATCTCTTCATAGAGCCTCTCACCGAACTTCTCAGTCTCTCCAATGTCCGTTTTCACATGTATACAGACGACACCCAACTCTACATCAAGATCCACTCACTTGAGGATATCAAGTCTCCCAACTCAACGCTACAAAAAACTCCGGCATGGTTGGCCGAAAACCATTTGAAACTTAACTCCCTCAGAACGGAATTTCTCTTAATCGCCCCCCACGCCCCAACAAATTGTCCAACATCCTCGACTGGATGAAGCACCTAACAGCACTCAAAGGACAACCGCTCATTGTCGAATCAGTGACACTGGACAGAAACCTAAAGATGCAGAATCATATCAGTGCCTCCACGAAAGGTGCAAATGTCCACATGAACACCTTAAGAAGCCTGGAACCCTTCCTGCAAGCAAATGACTTCAAACATGCAGTTCAAGTCCTAGTAATCCCAAGAGTGGAATATGGGGCTGTAGCCTATGCGACCTCCCCAGATCGACAACAGCCCCGCTAAGAGCCTCTATCAACTCACCGCAAGACTCATCACAGGTTCAAAAAGAAACACTCACATCTCTCCAGACCTTAGAGCCATCAACTGGCTACCGTTCGAAGATAGAATTAATTTGAAAATTGCATGTATGACACACACACAAGGCCTTACATCACAACACTCCGAGCTATCTAGCTCAGAAACTGGTGCTCTCTGCTGGTAATAGAGCCTCAAGGAGCTCCAGGAATCTTCTACTGAAACCAAAACGATTTGCCAAGAAGAAAACGTGCAACCGGACCTTCTCAGGAATGGCTCCTAGGATTTGGAATGCTTTGCCTACAGAAATAAGATTGAACCCTTCTACTGCCTACTTCAAAAAAGAAGTGAAAGCGATTTGCATGGCTAAACTCACTTGAACTATGTACTTACCACTGTAATATCATTATTAGTCTTTATTAATGATCTCCTGTTACCGAAATCATATTTATTTCTATTTTTCTATGCATGTACCTGTGTCCAACATCTTCCTTGTAAAGTGCTTTGATACCCGCAAGGGTCTTGTTCGTGCTATATAAAACCTTCAAATAAATAAATAAGCATTGCTACCGCTCAATTGGCAACGCCACCTGTGAGAACCAACAACTCCTGCAAAGAGTCAAGTTTCAACAACATGGGTTAGTGTTGGAGCAATCACTCACTCTATCAGCACTCTAAGACAGCACACCACCTGTCAGTGGACTCCGTGGGTGGGACAGTCTCTTACCATCAGAGCGGGACTTCTTCCAGCTGATGAGTCCGGCGAGGAGGAAGATGATGCCGAGGCCCAGGACCACCGCTGAGATGCTGATCTTTACCTTCTGCAACAGTGTCGCGCCGGGAGCTACAAGACAGCAACAGAGAGAGAGAGAAAGAGAGACAGTGTCAGACGAGAGAGAGAGAGAGAGAGAAAGAAAGAGAGAGAGAGAGAGAGAGAACGGCCGTGTGCTCAGGCCAGGAGCTACAAGACAGCTTCCTGGAAACAATCCGTGATTATCCCTGTATGTAAGAAGGGGGATCCCTTGAACCACGGAAATTATCAATCAATCAATCATTCAGGACATTTATAGAGTGCGCTACTCACCCGTGAGGGTCTCAAGGCGCTGGGAGGGGGGGGGAGTCGCTACTGCTCGAAGAGCCAGGTCTTGAGGTGTTTCCTGAAGGTGAGATGGTCCTGGGTCAGTCGTAGATGGGCGGGGAGGGAGTTCCACGTCTTGGCCGCCAGGTAGGAGAACGCTCTTCCTCCGGTGGTGGTTCTGCAAATCCGTGGGACGGTGGCGAGGGCGAGGGCGAGGCTGGAGGAACGGAGCTGGCGGGTCGGAGTGTGGAACGTGAGGCGTTTGTTGAGGTATTCGGGGCCCATGTCATGGAGCGCTTTGTGTGCGTGGGTGAGGAGACTGAACGTGATCCTTTTGCTGACAGGGAGCCAGTGCCGGTTTCTCAGGTGGGCAGATATGTGGCTGTGGCGAGGGATGTCGAGGATGAGTCGTGTTGAAGCGTTCTGTATGAGTTGAAGTATTTTCTGAAGTTTGGCTGTGGTTCCTGCGTATAGGGCATTCCCGTAGTCCAGTCGGCTGGTGACGAGGGCCTGGGTGACAGTTTTTCTGGTTCCGGAGGGGATCTACCGGAAGATTTTTCGGAGCATGCGCAGGGTGTTAAAGCATGAGGATGAGATGGCGTTGACTTGCTTGGTCATCGTGAGGGAGGAGTCCAGGATAAATCCCAGGTTGCATGCGTGGTCCGTGGGTGTCTGTGCTGTGCCCAGCGCTGTGGGCCACCATGAGTCGTTCCAGGCGGATGGGGACGGTCCGAGGATGAGGACCTCCGTCTTGTCTGAGTTCAGTTTCAGACGGCTGAGCTTCATCCATTCAGCGACATCTTTCATTCCTTCCTGGAGGTTGGTTTTGGCGGTGGCTGGGTCTTTGGTGAAGGAGAGTATCAGCTGGGTGTCGTCGGCATAGGAGATGATGTTGTGTTTGCGTGTGATGGTGGCGAGAGGGCTCATGTAGATATTGAAGAGGGTTGGGCTGAGCGAAGAGCCTTGGGGTATGCCGCAGATTATCTCGTTGGCTGCTGAGCGGAAGGGAGGGAGGCGGACTCTCTGGGTCCTGTTGGAGAGGAACGAAGTGATCCAGATGGTGTCAGGCAAGGAGCTACAGGACAGCAATGGAGAGAGAGATAGAGAGAGAGAGCATCAGGCCGTGCGCTTCAAGACGGCAAAAGAGAGACAGCATCAGGCCAGGAGCTAAAAGACAGCTTTCTGGAAACAATCCATGATTATCCCTGTATATAAGATAGGGAATCCCTTGAACCCCGGAAACTACCGCCCAATCTCCTTGCTGGGCAGTAAAGCCAAGTTAATGGGGAAATTGCTTTTATGGAACCGATCTTTTATTCATTTTAAATGACAATCCTGCATCATTACACCGTTGTATGCCTACAACCATAATGGCCGGCAGCGAGTTTCAGACATAAAAACAGGGACACAGCTTCTTTGCCTACAACCCTGGGGTCGGCAGCGTTTTCTGTATAGTATAATCAAACCCATCTACAATAATAAATTCAGAAGAACGAATAAAAGGAAAGAACCCTTCCCTCCCATCCCAAAAACGGAAAAGAAAAAGGGGGGACCTGCTCCGGTAGGAGTCCATCTTACAGTGGGATCGTCCTTCAGAAGTCAATAGCCTTTAATTCAAACCAGACCCATTATATGCGGGATGTCATCACCTCCTTTGTTTCAGGAAGCAGATACAATATTTGGAGATATTTGGGGCAAGTTACCTCCCTGAACTCTTTTGACAATATTCGGATAAAAGGGGCCCAAAATTCAGCATAGGGCTCCCCCTTGTGATCTTGGACCAAAGAGAGGCGTTCCATGGCACGGGTTAGCCAAAGTCTATTTAGCCAGGCTGTGTGGTCTGGGACATTCGTGGTGCCCCATTGTGCCACCAATAATGCCAACACCATCTGCCTGCCCCATAATGATCACAGGGGAAACGTCAGCGCGTTTAGTAGCCCCAGTAATGTGTACACCGGAAAGCGTGGGATCTGTGTCAAAGGTTTCCTCGATGTCATTCAACACCCCCACCCAGAAGCGTTCTAAACATGGGCAATGCCAAAGCAAGTGTGCCAAAGAACCAGTGAGACCGCATCCCCTCCAACACTTCTCCATGTGTTTTTTGCCCCAGCTGTGGATGGGTGCCAGCGTAGGTACCAATATGATGTAACTTTAAAAGCTGACTCGGTTCCAGCGGTGTTATGGGCTGTGTGGTGAGCCCTATACTGGATGTTCTCCCTTTCCTTGTCTGGCAAAGAATGTTAGAATGTTAATTGGGCTCTTCTATAGCGCAACGGCTACTCCAGTCGGAGTGTCCCGGCGCTTTGGCGAAGAAGTCCTTTAATGGAAAGGAACATAACTGCAAAAAAGGACCAGCAAAATTAACTAGTAAAAAGCCAGGTTTTTAATGCCTTCCTAAAAGACAACAGACTGGGGGCCTGTCTAAGAACAATAGGAAGTTCATTCCAAGCGCGCGGAGCCAGGTAGTGGAAGGAACGCCCTCCTTGTCTGGTTCGCTTGATGGATGGAACGACCATTTTAGACAAGGAGGCAGATCGCAGAGCTCTGCTCAGCTTGTAAAAAAGCTCTGCCCAACTCTTCAGCCCAGCAAAGTTGACACTTTGATCGCCCCCCATTCTGCCCATTGCCTAGCATAGTGTTCAGTTCTGAGATTAGATGTTTGTCATCTGTTTTACCTACTAAACACTTCTCAAAGGGAGTAAGCTGTTGAGAAGTTTGCGCAAGGTATGGTGGGGGAGTGACCCAATGTCTGAGTTGGAGATAATAAAATTCATCTGATTTAGGCAAGTCATAGTCCAATCTCAATTGCCCATAGGGGATGATACCCTGGATATCAAACAGCGAACCCACCCGCTTACACCCCGTCTCCCTCCATCTCTGAAAGATCTCAGATTTGCACTGAATTCTAAGAGCAAGAACCCTCCTCCTTACTTCGTAGAGAATTGAGAGGAACTTTCCTTCAAATTTTGCAATGAGCAAAATAGCCACCCTGTTTGACGGGGCAGGAGAGATGACGGGCAGGAGAAGTGACGGGCAGGAGAAGTGACTCGCAGGAGAAGCGACGGGCAGGAGAAGTGACGGGGCAGGGGAGGTGATGGGGCAGGAGAGGTAAAGGGGCAGGAGAGGTAACGGGGCATGAGCTAGAGCGGTAACCGGGCAGGAGCGGTGAAAGGACAGGAGCGGTGAAAGGACAGGAGCTTTGAACGGGACAGTAGCAGTGAACTGGACAGGAGCAGTGAACGGGGCAGGAGCAGTGAACGGGGCAGGAGCAGTGAACTGGGCAGGAGCAGTGAACGGGGCAGGAGCAGTGACGGGGCAGGAGAAGTGATGGGGCAGGAGAGGCGACAGGGCAGGAGAGGTGATGTGGAAGGAGAGTCAACAGGGCAAGAGAGGTGACCGGGCACAAGAAGTGACGGGCAGGTGACATGACAGGCAGGTGATGTGAAGGGCAGGAGAGGTGACGGGCAGGAGAGGTGATGGGGCAGGATAAGTGACGAAGCAGTAGAAGTAATGGGGCAGGAGCAGTGATTAGGCGTGAGCAGGAGTGGTAACCGGACAGGGGCAGGAGCAGTGAACGGGGCAGGAGCAGTGAACGGGCAGGAGCAGTGAATGGGGCAGGAGCAGTGAACGGGGCAGGAGCAGTGAACGGGGCAGGAGCAGTGAACGGGGTAGGAGCAGTGAACGGGGCAGGAGAAGTGAACGGGGCAGGGGAATTGACAAAGCTGGAGTGTTGATCCAGCATGAGCACTGACTGGACAGGAGCAGTGAAAGGGCAGGAACAGGCGTTTCCCAGGGCGACTGGAAGGGTAGGGGGCCAGTTTAGTTTGGAGGGACCGGTTTTGTACAAGTGCAGGAGTTTTAAAAACACTGCAAAGTTTTTTGTATATTCAGCAGGTTTCGGTCAACAATACAAGTGCCAAGATAACTTTGGTGATCAATGTACCTGCTGGAGAGAGATGGGAGCATGTTTTGTCTAGTGGCTGTTTTACTCATCTGGGGTAGCGCAGAGGGGTAATATGCCTGCTGCAAAGAACATGTACCATGCATATCAGAGAGCAATATGTTATGTGCATAGTTCAGTAGGTACTGCTTTGTGTTCACTTCTCGAATGAAAGGACACTTGAATACATATGGCCTGGCGGTTCGGGCTGGACTGTTTACATTGGGCGCAGGATCAAGACTGATTTGCATATGGCTGGGTCCAAACTGGAATGGCATGGGGAGCAAAGAAACAATGGATTTAGGCCCAGATCTCTGCACTGGGGTGAATGTAAGACATTGTTCTGCATTCTGTCCATCAATTGTTCTTTTTGCATTTGTCACCCCAAAAGGGACAGGTATGCTCAGACATGAGTCCCATGCTCTCCATGCCACAGGAATCAAGCTATCTTAGCTGATGAGGGCTGAAAGCCCGAAACCGGTCCTAGGATGCTTGTTTCCAGTCCAGGGAGGACCTGGCCTGGCAGTTTGGGCTGGACTGTTCCCATTGGGTGCAGGATCAAGACTGATTTGCATATGGCTGGGTCCAAACTGGAAAGGCATGGGGAGCAAAGAAACAATGGATTTAGGCCCAGATCTCTGTACTGGGGTGAATGTATGACATTGTTCTGCATTTTGTCCACCAGTTGTTCTTTTTGCTATATTATGATTGAGCAGCTGACATGAATATGAAGGAGCTTTTGTGGGTTTCCGTGAGTCTAGATCCTCCTGAAGAGTCCCTTTCTCTTCTGAGCCCTGCTTAACACATGTGTAAGGGGGGGCCCTGTATTCATGGCCTCAATGTTTGAGACAAAAAATAATCATGGATTTCTGATCAATGAGAGTAAAAGCATGAAGGTAACATGTTGTTCCTGCTTATATTTCACACGCTTTACATAAACCTGCATTCCCTATGAGTGTTTGCTTTTTCCTGAATTAAACCTCAACTAAACATGTTTATCCATTGTTTGAATTAAATAACGTTATAAGCTGTAACTGGTCAGTGAAATGCTAAACGTACTAAAAATTGGTATGTTTTGCTGTTTCTAGCCACACCCCTGACTCCGCCCACTGATTCAATCTTCAGTTATTCTCGCCCCCTGATTCTAATACAGGACCGGAGGCTTCAGATTATGCTTCTCTTTCTTTTACTGTAAACTCACAGCAGCCAATAAACGTACAGTTTCATAAAAATAAACCACATTAACCATGATGCTCGGCCTAAGCCACGCCTCCTTAGCCCTACAAGAGCCATGGTAACAGTCCCAGCTTTCTCTTTCTTTGCTGATCACACAGCAAGAGATAAGTGCTCTGCTCCTTTCTCTATGAATGACATTTTGCGCTTAAAGTTTCATGTATTAAATTGATATTGCCGACATTGCTAATGATAGCGCTTATAGCGCATGCTTTGTGGTGAATTTGTCTGTTTGTTATATTTTGCCAATTTGAGTTATTTTCACATCGCGGGTACTCCTGTGCTTTATTTTCATGTTCTTGAGCATCCGCTAGCAGCGGCTTTCCGTAGAGCGCTCTACGCTCTTAGCGCCTCGGCGCTCCCAGTACCGGGCCGCGCTGCGGTCTATTTGCTTTCCTCGTCCGCGCCTCGGCTGGCTTGGGGCTGCGCGTGGGCTTCCCTAATCGCCCTAGCGCCTTTCGGAGCCGCATACCACCCGGCACTGACGCGTGTAGCGTGACGCGCGCCCGTTGGGCTACCTTTTGGTAGGATTGGGGCGCGCGTTGGGCTACACACGTTTTTCTGCCGATTTTGCCCGCATTTCACACAGCGTTCGCACGAATAGGCTGGTGGAGAGTAACACCTAACTGGTTGCCCTAATAGTTGCCTTCAGGGAGTGAGCAAAAGCTCCATATACTTGTTTATTGGCTCCTACGCCCTTGGACATAGACACTACTACCACCACAGGTACCGACACCACAGATACGGACGAGGAACCACCCCGAAGAAGAAGGCAAAGAAATACGCCTCTTTGGCCTCAGTCCCTCCTTCTAATACCCCCTTTACATTCAACCCTAGCGAGATCGTTCACCCTAGATCTTCGGATTGGGTCCCGGCCACGGTGGTGGCGGACTACTTACAGGAAAACATTAGAAAGGGGTTTGATAAAGAGGTCCGTAACCGCTTGAGATCTGAATGCCCTCGACCCGAGCTCGCCCATAAGGTGGCGGAGACTCCTGAGATAGACGTTAGCCTGTTAACTTTTTTGAAAAAATTTGCAAAAGATCCTAAAAAAGGAATCGACCGCGCCTGGCACGGTTGCCAAGATAAGATGCTGGACGTGGTAGGTCCATTGGCGAAGATCCTCGAGATGGCGCTACAAGCCAAGGAATCCAACGTGCCAGTTGACCCAGATATCCTAGCTGGTTGGACCCAGCGTGCCATCTGTTTGTTAGGCAACGCTAATTGCGCACTGTCCACGGAACGGCGCAAGTCACTGTTAATGAGAATGGACTCTAATTTAACGGAGCTGGCAGCGGCAGAACCAGGACCCTTGGCTGAGGGCAACCTGTTTGGGGATCGCTTCGTGAAGGATGTCTCCAAGTACGTGGGGACCTTCACTTCGCTAGATAAGGCTCAGACCGGAATCAAGCGTGTGTTTCACCAACACATTTTTAACGGGGCCGGACGAGGTCGGGGACGCTCGCCAGGCCGCTTCGCCAACCAAGGTCCCCCCAGGGGTGATTTCGGTAGAGGTCGAGGTGACTGGGATTCGACCAGAGGTGGTACGTTCTACCCCACACAAGGCCGATTCAACAAAGGCAGATTCCAAGGAGGTGGCAACAGAGCTGGTTTCCACTCCCAGAATTCAACAGGTGAGTGCAATCGATTGTTTTCCTATTCCATTGGGGGGTCGCACAAGACATTTCATTCACAATTGGAGTCTTCTGACCCAGGATTCGTGGGTCTTGCAGACTGTTCAAGGGTTTCAGCTAGAGTTCTACGAGACTCCCAGACAAAGGACCAGTCTGAGAACTCTCCATTTTGCCCAACAAGAGAGGCTTTTTATTGACAGCGAGATAAAAGAATTGCTGCACAAACACGCTATAGCGGTGAGCGATTACAATCCACACGGGTTTTGCAGCAATATCTTTCTAGTTCAGAAGAAGGGAGGAGGTCACAGACTTGTGTTAAATTTGAGGGACTTCAATTACTTCCAGGTATACAACCATTTCAAGATGGAGGGCATCCATCTGTTGGCAGATCTACTGCGGCAAGGCGACTGGATGGTGCGTTTGGATCTGAAAGACGCCTATCTGTCTATTCCCATCTATCCACCTCATCGCCGATTCCTCCAATTTTAGTGGAACGGACGATGGTTCGAGTACTCGGCCCTTCCTTTCGGGCTTTCCTCAGCTCCTTGGTGCTTCACCAAGGTGATGAAGCTGGTGGTCGCTCACCTTCGAGAACAGGGTATACGGTTGATAATCTACCTGGACGACATCCTGATCATGGCTCAGAACCCGGATCTGGTGTCGCAACATCTGCAAACGACCATTTCATTACTTCAGAATCTGGGGTTCGTAATCAACCAGGCCAAATCGGCTCTGATTCCGTCGCAATCGGCGGACTTCCTGGGTTTTGTGATCAGTTCACAAGCGGCGCAGTTGAGTCTTCCGAAGTCGAAACTAAAAGACATACGGAAGGAGATTCTATCTCTTCTCAACAAACAGATGGTTTCGCTCAGGACGGTCGCCAGAGTAGTGGGTTTATTGGCGTCGTCCGTTCAAGCGATATTTCCAGGGCCCCTTCACTACAGGGCGCTACAGAGATTGAAAATCCAGCACCTTCAAAGAGGGCTGGCTTACTCAGACCTGGTTCCCCTATCACAGGAAGGGAGAGACGAGATGCAATAGTGGTTGAACCACGTGGAGGCGTGGAACGGCAGGGCCATTTTCGGTTCGCTGCCCGAAGTGGTTATAGAATCCGACGCCAGCCGTTGGGGCTGGGGGGCGCGCTGTGGCGCAGTTTCAACAGGAGGAAGATGATCTCCTCAAGAGCTGGAGTTACACATAAATTGCCTGGAACTCCTAGCAGGATCCTTCGCGATCAAGACCCTCTCCCCGCAGCAGACATCGTGTTGCATTCTTCTCAGAATGGACAACGTCTCTGCGGTACGATACATAAACAAACTAGGGGGTACGAGATCGTCCATGTTGGTACAGATAGCCAAGAATTTTTGGCATTATTGCTTCAACCGTCAGATCACTGTTATAGCGGAATACATACCGGGACAGTCCAATGTGGTAGCGGACTGGAACTCGAGGCACCTGCGGGATTACAGCGATTGGCAGCTGCATCCCAGAATGTTTCAATGGCTGCAGGACCTTTGGGGTCCTTGTCAGATCGATCTGTTCGCATCCAGGCTGAACAGCCATCTGCCCAAGTCCTTCAGCTGGAGGCCGGACCCAGCGGCGGCAGCGACGGATGCTTTTCTACAGGACTGGTCGGGGGTAGTGAACTACGCGTTCCCTCCCTTTGTCCTCATTCCACGAGTAGCATCGTACATTCTCAAGCAGAAAGCGGAGGTGGTCCTGGTGACACCTCTGTGGAGGTCGCAGCCTTGGTTACCGATGCTGTTGGGGATGTGCTGCGACCTTCCCAGGATGTTGCCCTGGTCGGAATCCCTTCTTCTGGGACCTCTAGGGGAACAACATCCATTGATCCTGTCTCAGCGCCTAGTGTTGATGGCATGGAGGCTTTCAGGCAACACGAGAAATGCGCATGCGCGGCCGCCCGCGCATGCGCATTAGTATTCGAAATGGCGGCGCAAATCCAGGGACGGCGAGAGGGAGCCCTGGGGACGCGGCGGACAAGGTAAGTGTTTTTAAAAGCTTTCTAGCCATTTATTGCAGTATTTAGGGAGGGCGGGAGGGAGGCGGGTGGCGGCCGGCTACGCACCGTCTGCGGAGCCACGTAGTGCCGCCTGGCTACGCCTGCTACGCAAAATGCGTAGGAGACGGCACTACGCACACTCCGTGCACGGAGCGTAGCTGGCCGCCCACCCCTAGTTTTTAGTAAGTAGGAAGTTTTAGCGCTCAGCTAAATTTGTGTGTGGGTAAATAAAATTATGAGTAGATATGGTGCTCGCCAGGTAGGGGAGACCCCTGTAACCCCTATATTTGCGTGGGCGATCCCACAACAATATCATACAACCAAGCCCTGGGCACTCATCAACAAGAGTAACTAGAACAATTCACTAATTGTAAGTCCAATGGAAAAATCCATCAAATAAAATCGCAGAGGAGTTGTTTCTTATTTCTTTTAATTTTCTTTGTGTTGTCAATCACTCAGCATAGAACAGCCAGCCGACACGTGTTTCGTCAGGGTAAGTTGAACCCCTGACTCTTCAGAGCTGTGCTGGTGGGAGCAAGGCGGCGTAATCGAGATGCCGGTGATAATTCCAACCAGGCAGGTCTATCCCGCTGGGTGTATGGTGACCAGCACAAGCTGTACGGTGAGCTGAATTTACGGTAACGCGTCTAGTGGAGCCATGGTAGTATCCAGAGGTGTGCAGAGGAGTAGTACCAAGGAGTGAAGGGAAGAGGAGAGCACAGAGAAGGAGCAAAGAGAAGGAATGAAGGGAAGAGGAGACCACAGAGAAGGAACAAAGGGAAGAGGAGAGCACAGAGAAGGAATGAAGGGAAGAGGAGAGCACAGAGAAGGAGCAAAGAGAAGGAATGAAGGGAAGAGGGAGAGCACGGAGAAGGAACGAAGGATAGGGGAGAGCACAGAGAAGGAATGAAGGGAAGAGGAGAGCACAGAGAAGGAACGAAGGGAAGAGGAGAGCACAGAGAAGGAATGAAGGGAAGAGGAGAGCACAGAGAAGGAGCAAAGAGAAGGAATGAAGGGAAGAGGGAGAGCACGGAGAAGGAACGAAGGATAGGGGAGAGCACAGAGAAGGAATGAAGGGAAGAGGAGAGCACAGAGAAGGAACGAAGGGAAGAGGGAGAGCACAGAGAAGGAGCAAAGAGAAGGAATGAAGGGAAGAGGAGAGCACAGAGAAGGAAAGAAGGGAAGAGGGAGAGCACAGAGAAGGAGCAAAGAGAAGGAATGAATGGAAGAGGAGAGCACAGAGAAGGAACGAAGGGAAGAGGGAGAGCACAGAGAAGGAATGAAGGGAAGAGGTAGAGCACGGAGAAGGAACGAAGGGAAGAGGAGAGCACAGAGAAGGAAAGAAGGGAAGAGGGGGCACGGAAGGAACGAAGGGGAGAGGGAGAGCACAGAGAAGTAACAAAGGGAAGAGGAGAGCACAGAGAAGGAATGAAGGGAAGAGGAGAGCACAGAAAAGGAATGAAGGGAAGAGGAGAGCACAGAGAAGGAACGAAGGGAAGAGGCGGCACAGAGAAGGAAAGAAGGGAAGAGGGAGAACACGGAGAAGGAACGAAGGGAAGAGGAGAGCACAGAGAAGGAATGAAGGAAAGAGGAGAGCACAGAGAAGGAGCAAAGAGAAGGAATGAATGGAAGAGGAGAGCACAGAGAAGGAATGAAGGGAAGAGGAGAGCACAGAGAAGGAATGGAGGGAAGAGGGGGCACAGGGAAGGAGCGAAGGGAAGAGGGAGAGCACGGAGAAGGAACGGAGGGAAGAGGAGAGCACGGAGAAGGAACAAAGGGAAGAGGCAGCAGAAAGAAGGAATGAAGGGAAGAGGGAGAGCACGGAGAAGGAGCAAAGAGAAGGAATGAATGGAAGAGGAGAGCACAGAGAAGGAACGAAGGGAAGAGGCGGCACAGAGAAGGAATGAAGGGAAGAGGGAGAGCACGGAGAAGGAACGAAGGGAACCCTCACCGGAGGCCTCTCCCCTTGTCCTCGGCCGACCCTCCAGGTCCCCGTCTAACATTGGTGGCCAGCGGCGCGATCCGAACCAACGCGTAATCGTACAGAGAGTGACTCACCCCACGACTCAACCACAATGACAACAAAAGAGAGCGGATCCGCAGAGAAATTCCAGATGGAGAAACTAGAGGACTATAACCATCGAGAGCTAAAGCAATTTTGCATGGAACTAGGCATTGCTACCACCGGGCTGAGCACGAAAGAGGACTTCAAACATGCCCTAGAGTCTTGGGCAGAAACGGGTACGGCTGTACCCCGGAGCAGAAACAGCGAGGCACAAGAAACAAACGCCACTCCGACGGAAGAAAGGAGAGTGGGTCTCTCCCCGGAAGATAACCAAGAACGAGAGAAAAGCAGACTCCATGAATTGGAGTTGGCACGGCTCCGGTTGGACGGAGAGCTGAAACTAGCGGAACAAAAGATAAACTTAGAACACTTACGGCTCTGAGAGGAGCGGGAGGAGAAACAAAGGCAGAGAGAACTCGAAGAGAAGAAACTGGCATACGAACAGGAGCGCAAGCTAGCAGAAATAGAAATGCGGAAACAGAATAAATATCTAGGGGTGCCCGAGCGCCCGCACACCCCGGGCACTGCCGAACCAAAGGTCCACATCCCCAAGGATGTCGTCAGAGAATATTTTCGGAACAACGACATACAGCAGTGGTTCAAGACCTACGGGATCGCGATGACCTCCCACCGGATTGATCGAAGTGACTGGGGAGCCGGGCTATGGGGGAGATTCGTCAATGAAGGCCGCGATGCCCTGCTACAGCTCCCGGACCATCAGATGACCTCCTACGACCACATGAAGGCCACCCTCCTCACTCGATACGGACTCACGCCCGAGATGTACCGCCAGAGGTTCCGCGACTGCAAACGGATCCCGGGTACAACTTGGGTAGAGTATGTGAACTATTTCAGCCGAGCCTTCGAGGGGTGGATCAAGGGCAGCCACGTAACCACCTACGAGCAACTCTTTAACCTCATGGTGTGGGAGCACCTCTCCAACAATTGCTTCGTCGAGCTCAGGCAGCACCTCCTCGACAGTAAATTGACTGAACCTCGGCAGCTCGCTGCTGAAGCTGACTGATGGGAAAGCACTCGAGTGGCCCGAAGTGGGCCGAATGAACAAAACAGAAACAACCAAGGTCTCCATCGCCCCCGGGGAGGTGGAGGAGGCCAGGGCCGGGGCAGAGATGCCGTCCCAACAACCCCCGCCAGCAACACCCCGCCCCCGGCCGGGCGAGGAAACCCCCCGATGCGCCCAGGGTTCCGAGCCAACGTTACTTGCCACCGGTGCCAACGAATTGGACACTATGCCAGCGACCCGAGCTGCCCAAAGAACCAGACTCCCGTGCCCCACCAGGTCGCTGCCGCCGCGCTAGGAGAAGAGCAAAACGCCGAAGAGTATGAAGAGTACGAGCAGGAGCAACCGGAGTGGGAACCTGCCGCCATGACCCTGGCCTGCCTGGGGGAAAGAGACATGATCCCGCGGGCTCCCCTACCCGCCAACACCAGAAAATACAGCCAGTGGGTGAACATAAATGGGCGCAAGGCCGAAGCCCTGCGCGACACCCGGGCCAGTGTGACGGCGGTCCGCTGTCACCTGGTGACCCCGGAACAAATCCTGCCCAACGTTCTTTGCCCCGTCTGATCAGCCGACAATTCAGAGAGCCTGTGTCGGATGGCCTGTGTCCCCTTCGAATGGGGAGGAGTGTCCGGTATGCTAAAAGTGACTGTCCGCGATGATGCCCCCGTGGACTGCCTCCTGGGAAACGACCTCGAGAGTTCCCCGTGGGCGGCCGTTGAGAGAAGAGAGCACCTGGGGATGTTGGGCCTTCCGGACTGGGCGTGCGTAACCACCCGGTCCATGGCCGCCGTGCCATCCCCAGACCCGAAGATCCCGAATGGCCAGCACCTCCTCCCCCGATCACCCCAGAGGAAGACGCCCTCAGTACTGATCCCCAAGAGCAAAACCAAGAAGGGCCCACTCCGCTCCAAGATCTTCCAGAACTGGCTCAGTGGCGTCAAGAGGGTGGGCCCACCTGGGTGGGGTGGGGGTGGGCCCACCTGGGTGGGCCCACCCCACCCAGGAACAATTCCGGCGGGAGCAGAAGACCTGTCCCTCCCTCGAGGGACTCCGACAGCAAGCACTCGCCCAGAGCGCGGGAGACACCGCAGGGGCCCACTGGATCTATTGGGACAATGACCTACTATACAGCGAGCAAAGAATTGCCGAGTTGGGAGCCAGTCGAGTGCTAGTGGTGCCCCTCCGCTTCAGAGACTTCCTTTTGAACTTGGCACACGACGTCCCCCTTGCTGGGCACTTGGGGCAAGACAAAACGTATAACCGCCTGGTAACCCACTTTTACTGGCCCAAAATGCGAAATGACGTCTCCAACCACTGCCGGGCCTGCCCCACCTGCCAGGCCAGCGGGAAGAGCGGCCGAAAAATTAAGGCACCCTTGCAACCATTCCCCGTCGTAACCACCCCGTTCGAACGGGTGGGGATAGACATTGTGGGGCCCCTGGACCCCCGAACAGCACAAGGGCATCGATTCATCCTGGTCCTGATGGACCACGCCACCCGCTATCCCGAGGCCATTCCTCTTCGGACTGTAACAGCACCCGTGGTAGGCTGAGCCCTAATGGGGATCTTCTCCCGAGTAGGATTCCCCCGGGAAGTCGTCAGCGACAGAGGCACGAACTTTATCTCCAAATATATGAAATCCCTCTGGCAGCAGTGCAGGGTTACGTACCGGTTCACGACCCCCTATCACCCGCAAGGAAACGGACTGGTCGAACGGTTTAACCGCACTCTCAAGGGGATGATCATGGGCCTGGAGGAACCCCTACGTCGCCAGTGGGACGTGCTGCTCCCGTGCCTCCTCTTCGCCTACCGAGAAGTCCCCCAGAAATCCCTCGGTTTCAGCCCCTTCGAGCTCCTGTACGGACACCCTGTCCGGGGGCCTCTCAGCCTGGTTAAAGAAGAATGGGAAATGGCCTCCCAGAAGACCCCTCCGGACGTGTACAAGTACCTCCTGACCCTCCGCAACCAGACACGGCGATTCAGGGAACTCGCCAAAGCCAATCTCGAGGCCAGCCAGGAGGACATGAAGAAATGGTACGATCAACATGCCTCCTCCATCGAGTTCGAGCCTGGTCAGCAAGTATGGGTAATGTCTCCTATCGAGCCTTGTGCCTTGCAGGACAAATGGACAGGACCCTTCAAGGTGGTCGAGCGCCAGGGTCCTGTCACCTATCTAATCGACATGGAGTCCCCCCGGAACCCCCTCCGGGTCCTTCACGCCAACAGACTCAAACCACACTTCGTACGCTCGGAGCTCAGCCTACTGATGGCCACAGATAGTGGGGCAGAGGAAGACTCCGAGCCCCGCCCCGACCTACTGAGGACCCTTGAGAAAGATGGCTCGGTGGACGGGGTCCGACTCTCTGAGGCCCTGACCCCGGAGCAACGCCAAGACTGTCGGACCCTCCTGCTGCAATTCGCAAACCTGTTCTCCCTCACCCCCGGGGTCACCCCCTGGTGCCTTCACGACGTGGACACTGGGGACAGCCCCCCTATCCGGCACCGGGCGTACCGAGTACCAGACCGGGTGCGCGCCTGCATCCAAGACGAAGTCTCCAAAATGCTCACACTCGGAGTCATCGAGCCATCCGACAGCCCCTGGGCCAGCCCAGTCGTACTGGTCCCCAAAGCTGCCGCCCCGGGCACCACCCCCGAGCTCAGATTCTGCGTCGACTATCGGGGCCTGAACGCTGTCACCTGAACCGACGCTCACCCCATTCCCCGAGCGGATGAACTGGTCGACCGCATGGGGGCTGCCCGCTACCTGAGCATCTTCGACCTGACAGCGGGCTACTGGCAGATCGGCCTCACCCCCAGAGCACAAGAACGATCCGCCTTCTCTACCCCGGATGGTCACTACCATTTCAGAGTGATGCCCTTCGGCATGAAAAACGCCCGCCACTTTCCAACGACTTGTGAACCAGGTACTGGCGGGCCTCGAAGAGTTCAGTGCCGCCTACCTGGACGATATCGCTGTGTACAGCCGCCACTGGACAGACCACCTCCACCACCTCCGAGAAGTCCTGCACGCCCTCCAACAGGCCGGCCTCACCATCAAGGCAAGCAAGTGCCAAATTGGCCAGGGGTCCGCGACCTACTTTGGGCACCAAGTGGGGAGCGGTCTGGTGGCCCCTCTCCAGCTCAAGATCGCTGCCATCCAGTCCTGGCAGCCACCCGTCACCCAAACCGAGGTCCGAGCCTTCTTGGGGCTCACCGGATACTACAGACGGTTTGTGAAGGACTATGGCAGCATTGTGGGGCCCCTCACGGAACTTACATCCAAAAAACACCCCAAAACCATCAACTGGACCCCGGACTGTCAAGCGGCCTTCGAGAAACTGAAGGCAGCCATGTGCACCGCCCCTGTACTCCAGGCCCCCGACTACAGCCGAGAGTTCATCGTCCAGACGGATGCCTCAGACCATGGCATTGGGGCAGTCCTCTCCCAACTAAACACCGAGGGAGTCGACCAGCCAGTGGCCTTCATCAGCCGGCGCCTGCTAGCTCGAGAACAGCGCTGGAGCACCATCGAGCAGGAGGCCTTTGCAGTGGTGTGGGCCCTCAAGAAGCTCCGGCCCTACCTCTTCGGTACCCACTTCCGGGTACAAACAGACCATCGACCCCTGCAATGGTTGATGCAGATGCGGGGGGAGAATCCCAAACTATTGCGATGGTCCATCTCCCTGCAGGGGATGGACTTCACTGTGGAACATCGTCCAGGCCAGGACCACGCCAACGCGGACGGCCTGTCACGCTTTTTCCGCCTCGACGAGGAGAGTCCCCAAGAGGATGGGTGACTCTCCCCGCCTTCAGCTGGGGGGGACGCATGTTGGACAGGCCTTGTGAAGGGCTTGCTCCCTCCCCGCATGACAGAGCCTGGACACCGGCTCTCCCGGCGCCACCAGAAGAACAACCTCGACGACCCACAGAAGCAACCCGCAACCCGTCCCCTATGGGATGCCTGCTCCCGGACATCTCTGTATCACTGGCCCGGGACACCGCCAGCACGCTTGCCCGGCCCAGCAGCCATCTTGGACACTGCACCACGAGGCCGCGTGGCCTCAGCTCGACCCCAACCCTGGGCCTGGCCAGGCCCCGACATCCCGGCACCACCATCCACCCAGGAGGTGAACGGACCACTTGGCAGGTCAATGGGAGAGAGGAGTGTCGATGGTTCTACCTTGCCAGGTGCCGATCGCCACCAGCCTCCCCGGGCGCTGGCTCCACCCCCCTGCTGGGTGTCTGGACTCCCTCATCCCGGACCTCCCGACCTCCAAGAGCGAGGGTCCGGACATCAAAGGAGGCCAGACCTATAACTGGGGCAGCTCCAGAGCAGGAAGGCAGTTGTATCCTGGAGTCGAGAGACGCCTAGAAGAACTCATCCTTGACGGACTGCTGGCGCTGCCGCAGCCCTGCCTTGTGAACCATCGTCCTGCCTGTTGGCGCTGCCGCGGCACTCTGCAACCTTCCTCCTCGTCGGGACCTGCTGGCGCTGCCGCGGCCCTCTGCAACCTACATCGTCGTCGGGACCTGCTGGCGCTGCCGCGGCCCTCTGCAATCTACATCGTCGCCGGGACCTGCTGGCGCTGCCGCGGCCCTCTGCAATCTACATCGCCCTCGGGACCTGCTGGCGCTGCCGCGGCCCCTTTGCAACCTACATCATCGGCGGGACCTGCTGGCGCTGCCGCGGCCCGACCTTCCAGAACTCCGAGCTCGAGGATTGTGAGCTACCCAGCAGACCACCTCAAATACCAGAACGGTATCAAGACTGTCCCGCTACCCCCTTTCCCTACCAGAGACTAGAATTGAGAGGACCCTCGTGTCCTGATCTCCTTGTACCGTGATATTTTACTTCGAGAACTGCATATAAAAAGCCTTAACCTTATCCCTGTGTGGTGTCCATCTGTGGGGGGGAAGTTACTTGTCTGTACGATCGCTGGAGACGGCCCTCACCGGAGGCCTCTCCCCTTGTCCTCGGCCGACCCTCCAGGTCCCCGTCTAACACTTCCCCCCCACAGATGGACACCACACAAGGTTGAGGACAACACTCTTTATATACGATTCTTGAAGCAAGGTTATCAGCGATACAGCGAGGTCTGGACACGAGGGTCCTCTCAATTCTAGTCTCTGTAGAGGAAGGGGTAGCGGGACAGTCTTGGTACCAGTCCGGTACGGGTGCGGCAAGATGGAAGCTCACAATCCTCGAGCTTAGGGGTCTGCAAGGTCGGGCCGCGGCAGCGCCAGCAGGCTTGGATGATAGTTCTCGAAGGAGGGCCGCGGCAGCGCCAGCAGGCTTGGACGATGGTTCACGATGTAGAGGGCCGCGGCAGCGCCAGCAGGCTTCGGAGATGTTCACAAGGCAGGGCTGCGGCAGCGCCAGCAGTCCATCAGGGATGAGTTCTTCAAGGTGTCTCTTGACTCCAGGATACAACTGCCTTCCTGCTCTGGAGCTGCCCCAGTTATAGGTCTGGTCTCCTTTGATGTCCGGACCCTCGCGCTTGGAGGTCGGGAGGTCCGGGATGAGGGAGTCCAGACACCCAGCAGGGGGTGGAGCCAGCACCCGGGGAGGCTGGTGGCGATCGGCACCTGGCGGGGGAGAGCTATCGACACTCCTTTCTCCCATTGACCTGCCAAGTGGTCTCTTCACCTCCTGGGTGGATGGTGGTGCCTCGATGTCGGGCCTGGCCAGGCCCAGGGTTGGGGTTGAGCCGAGGCCACGCGGCCTCATGGTGCAGTGTCCAAGATGGCGGCTGGGCCGGGGTAATGGTGCTGATGGTGGCCCGGGCCAGCCGATGTCGGGGTGTTCGGGAGCAGGCGTCCCGTGGGGGACGGGTTGCGCGTTGCCTCGGTGGGTTGCCGGGATGGTTCTTTCTGGGGATACAGGGAGAGCCGGTGTCCGGGCCCTATCAGGCGGGGGGGGAGCGGGCCTTCCACGAGGCCTGTCCAACATGCATCCCCCCCAGCTGAAGGCAGGGAGAGTCACCCATCTTCTTGGATACTCTCCTCGCCGAGGCGGAAAAAGCGTGACAGGCCGTCCGCGTTGGCGTGGTCCTGGCCAGGACGATGCTCCACAGTGAAGTCCATCCCCTGCAAGGAGATGGATCATCGCAACAGTTTTGGGTTCTCCCCCCGCATTTGCATCAGCCATTGCAGGGGTCGGTGGTCTGTCTGTACCCTGAAGTGAGTACTGAAGAGGTAGGGCCGGAGTTTCTTGAGGGCCCATACCACTGCGAAGGCCTCCCGCTCGATGGTGCTCCAGCGCTGTTCTCGAGCCAGCAGGCGTCGGCTGATGAAGGCCACTGGCTGATCGACTCCCTCGGCGTTGAGTTGAGAGAGGACTGCCCCAACGCCATGATCTGAGGCGTCCGTCTGGACTATGAATTCCCGGCTGTAGTCGGGAGCCTGGAGCACGGGGCGGTGCACATGGCGGTCTTCAACTTCTCGAAGGCCGCTTGACAGTCTGAAGTCCAGTTGACTGTTTTGGGGCTTTTCTTTGATGTGAGTTCCGTGAGGGGCCCCACAATGCTGCCATAGTCCTTTACAAACCGCCGGTAGTATCCGGTGAGCCCCAGGAAGGCTCGGACCTCGGTTTGGGTGACAGGGGGTTGCCAGGACTGGATGGCAGCGATCTTGAGCTGAAGGGGTGCCACCAGACCGCTCCCCACTTGATGTCCGAGGTAGGTCACGGATCCTTGGCCAACCTGGCATTTGCTGGCTTTTATGGTGAGGCCGGCCTGCTGGAGGGCGTGCAGGACTTCTCGGAGGTGGTGGAGGTGGTCTGCCCAGTGGCGACTGTACACAGCAATATCATCCAGGTAGGCGGCGCTGAAATCTTCGAGGCCCGCCAGTACCTGGTTCACGAGTCGTTGGAAGGTAGCTGGAGCGTTTTTCATGCCGAATGGCATCACTTTGAAGTGGTAGTGGCCATCCGGGGTAGATAAGGCGGATCGTTCTTGGGCCCTGGGGGTGAGGCCGATTTGCCAGTAGCCCGCTGTTAGATCGAAGATGCTCAAGTAGCGGGCCGCCCCCATGCGGTCAACTAGCTCATCTGCCCAGGGGATGGGGTGAGCGTCTGTTCTGGTAACGGCGTTCAGGCCCCGATAGTCCACACAGAACCGGAGCTCGGGAGCAACGCCCGATGCGGCAGCCTTGGGGACCAGTACGACTGGGCTGGCCCAGGGGCTGTCGGATGGTTCGATCACTCCTAGCGCCAGCATCTTGGTGACTTCGTTCTGGATGCAGGCGCGCACCCGATCTGGCACCCGGTACGCCCTGTGTCGAATAGGTGGACTATCCCCGGTGTCCACGTCGTGAAGGCAACAGGGGGTGACCCCGGGGGTGAGGGAGAACAAGTTTGCAAATTGTAGCAGGAGAGCTCGACAGTCTTGGCGTTGCTCCGGGGTCAAAGCGTCGGAGAGTCTGACCCCTTCCACGGAGCCATCCTGTTCACGGGTTCTCAGTAGGTCAGGGAGGGGCTCGGAGTCTTCCTCCGTCCCACTGTCTGTTGCCATCAGTAGGCTGAGTTCTGAGCGTACGAAGTGGGGTTCGAGTCTGTTGGCGTGGAGGACTCGTAGAGGGTTCCGGGGAGATTCCATGTCGATCAGGTAGGTGACGGGGCCCTTGCGCTCTATCACCTTGAAGGGTCCTGTCCATTTGTCCTGCAGGGCACAGGGTTCGACCGGCGACATCACCCAGACTTGCTGTCCCGGTTCGAACTCGATGGAGGAGGCATGCTGATCGTACCATTTCTTCATGTCCTCCTGGCTGGCCTCAAGGTTGACTTTGGCGAGCTCCCTGAATCGCCGGGTCTGGTTGCGGAGGGTCAGGAGATACTTATACACATCTGGAGGAGTCTTTTGGGGGGTCATCTCCCATCCTTCCTTGACCAGGCTGAGGGGACCCCGGTCCGGGTGTCCGTACAGGAGCTCAAAGGGGCTGAAGCCGAGGGATTTCTGGGGGACTTCTCGATAGGCGAATAGGAGGCACGGGAGCAGCACGTCCCATTGTCGACGTAGGGGCTCTTCCAGTCCCATGATCATTCCTTTAAGAGTGCGGTTAAACCGCTTGACCAGTCCATTTCCTTGCGGGTGATAAGGGGTCGTGAATTTGTAGGTGACCCCGCACTGTTGCCAGAGAGACCTCATGTACTTCGAGATAAAGTTTGTGCCCCTGTCGCTGACGACTTCCCGGGGGAAGCCCACTCGAGAGAAGATCCCCATCAGGGCTCGGCCTACCACAGGTGCTGTCACGGTCCGGAGAGGAATGGCCTCGGGGTAGCGGGTGGCGTGGTCTACCAGGACCAGGATGAATCGGTGCCCCTGTGCCGTGCGGGGGTCCAGGGGCCCCACAATGTCTATTCCCACCCGTTCGAACGGGGTGGTGACGACGGGAAAGGGTTGCAGGGGTGCTTTGATCTTTCGGCCGCTCTTCCCGCTGGCCTGGCAGGTGGGGCAGGCCCGGCAGTGGTTGGAGACATCGTTTCGCATTTTGGGCCAGTAGAAGTAAGTTACCAAGCGGTTGTACGTTTTGTCTTGCCCCAGGTGCCCAGCGAGGGGGACATCGTGTGCCAAGTTCAAAAGGAAGTCTCTGAAGCGGAGGGGTACCACCAGTACCCGACTGGCCCCCAGCTCAGCGATTCTTTGCTCACTGTAGAGCAGGTCATTGTCCCAATAAATCCAGAGGGCCCCGGAGGTGTCTCCTGCGCTCTGGGCGAGGGCTTGCTGCCGGAGTCCCTCGAGGGAGGGACAGGCTCTCTGTTCCTGGCGGAATTGTTCCGGGGTGGGACCACCCTCTTTACGCCACTGGGCCAGTTCGGGAAGGTCCTGGAGTTAAACGGGCCCGTCTTCATCTTGTTCTGGAGGATTGGCTCCTAGGGCGGCTCCCTCTGGGATGATCGGGGAGGAGGCTCTGGCCATTCCGGTTCCTCGGGACTGGGGATGGCGCGGGCAGCCATGGACCGGGTCGTTATGCAGGCCCATTCAGGGAGGCCCAACATCCCGAGGTGCTCTCTTCTTTCGACGACGGCCCAGGGGGAACTTTCGAGGTCGTTCCCCAGGAGGCAGTCCACAGGGGCATCATCTCGGACAGTCACTTTCAGCATTCCGGACACTCCTCCCCACTCGAAGGGGACGCAGGCCATCCGACACAGGCTTTCTGAGTTGTCGGCTGACCGGACGGGGCAAAGGATGTTTGGCAAGATCTGATCCGGGGTCACCTGATGACAGCGGACTGCTGTCACACTCGCCCCAGTGTCGCGTAAGGCTTCAGCCCGGCGCCCATTAATGTTGACCCACTGGCTGTATTTCTGCGTGTTGGCGGGTAGGGGGGCCCGCGGGATCATGTCTCTTTCCCCTAGGCAGACCAGGGACATGGCGGCTGGTTCCCACTCGGGCTGGTCGGCCTCGTACTCCTCAGGGTCTTCTGGAGTTTGCTCTTCCCCCCGGGCGGCGGCAGCGACCTGGCGGGGCATCGAGTTCTGGTTCTTCGGGCAATTAGGATCATTGGCGTAGTGGCCAGGTCGCTGGCATCGGTGGCAGGTAACGTTGGCTCGAAAACCTGGACGCATCGGGGGGTTTCCCCTGCCGGCCGGGGGCGGGGCGTTGCTGGCAGGAGCCACTGGGACGGCGTCTCTGCCACGACCCTGGCCTCCTCCTCCCCCTCGGGGGCGATGAGGTCCTTGGGTGGTTCTGTTCGGCTCGCTGGGCCCGCTTCGGGCAACTCGGGTGCTTTCCCATCGGTCAGCTTCGGTGGCGAGTTGCCGAGGTTCAGTCAGTTTACTGTCGAGGAGGTGCTGCCTGAGCTCGACGAAACAATTGTTAGAGAGGTGCTCCCACACAATGAGGTCGAAGAGTTGCTCGTAAGTGGTCACCTTGCTGCCCTTGATCCACCCCTCAAAGGCTCGGCTGAAGAAGTTCACGTACTCCACCCAAGTCGTACCCGGGATCCGTTTGCAGTCGCGGAACCGCTGGCGGTCCATCTCGGGCGTGAGTCCGTATCGAGTGAGGAGTGCGGCTTTCATGTGGTCGTAGGATGTCATCTGATGGTCCGGGAGTTGCAGCAGGGCGTCTCGCCCCTCGTTGACGAACCTCCCCCATAACCCGGCTCCCCAGTCGCTCCGGGGAATCCGGTGGGAGGTCATGGCTACCTCATAGGCTTTGAACCATTGCTGGATGTCATCGTTCCGGTAATACTCTCTGACGACATCCTTGGGGATGTGGACTTTAGGGTCTGTAGTGGCCGGAGTGTTCGGGCATTCGGGAACCCCGAGATCTTTGTTCTGTTTCCGAAGCTCTATTTCTTTTAGGTTGCGCTCATGTTCGTAGGCTAGCTTTTTCTCTTCTAACTCTCTCTGTCTTTGTTTCTCTTCCCGCTCCTCTTGGAGCCGCAGGTGTTCCAACGTTATTTTTTGTTCCGACAATTTCAGTTCTCCATCTAAACGAAGTCGAGCTAGTTCCAATTCGTGGAGCCTGCTTTTTTCCCGTTCTCGGATCTCCTCTGGGGAGAGACCCGATCTTCTTTTTTCCGTCGGAGTGGTGTTCGTTTCCGGTGCCTCGCGGCTTTGGTTTTGGGGTACGGTCGTACCCGTCTCTGCCCAAGATTCCAGGGCCTTTTTGAAGTCTTCTTTCGTGCTCAGTCCGGTGGTAGCAATGCCTAGTTCTATGCAAAATTGTTTCAGTTCTCTGTGGTTGTACTCTTCTAGTTTCTCCATCTGGAAGTTTTCTGTGGTTCCGCTCTCTTTTGTTGTCATTGTGGTTGAGTCGTGGGGTGAGTTACTCTCTGTACGATTACGCGTTGGTTCGGATCGCGCCGCTGGCCACCAATGTTAGACGGGGACCCGGAGGGTCGGCCGAGGTCAGGGCAAGAGGCCTCCAGTGAGGGCCGTCTCCAGCGTTCGTACAGAAAAGTAACTTCCCCCCCACAGATGGACACCACACAAGGTTGAGGACAACACTCTTTAAATACGATTCTTGAAGCAAGGTTATCAGCGATACAGCGAGGTCTGGACACGAGGGTCCTCTCAATTCTAGTCTCTGTAGGGGAAGGGGTAGCGGGACAGTCTTGGTACCAGTCCGGTACGGGTGCGGCAAGATGGAAGCTCACAATCCTCGAGCTTAGGGGTCTGCAAGGTCGGGCCGCGGCAGCGCCAGCAGGCTTGGATGATAGTTCTCGAAGGAGGGCCGCGGCAGCGCCAGCAGGCTTGGACGATGGTTCACGATGTAGAGGGCCGCGGCAGCGCCAGCAGGCTTGGACGATGGTTCACGATGTAGAGGGCCGCGGCAGCGCCAGCAGGCTTGGACGATGGTTCACGATGTAGAGGGCCGCGGCAGCGCCAGCAGGCTTCGGAGATGTTCACAAGGCAGGGCTGCGGCAGCGCCAGCAGTCCGTCAGGGATGAGTTCTTCAAGGTGTCTCTCGACTCCAGGATACAACTGCCTTCCTGCTCTGGAGCTGCCCCAGTTATAGGTCTGGTCTCCTTTGATGTCCGGACCCTCGCGCTTGGAGGTCGGGAGGTCCGGGATGAGGGAGTCCAGACACCCAGCAGAGGGGTGGAGCCACAAAGAAAGAGCAAAGAGAAGGAATGAATGGAAGAGGAGAGCACAGAGAAGGGACAAAGGGAAGAGGAGAGCACAGAGAAGGAACGAAGGGAAGAGGAGAGCACAGAGAAGAAAGGAAGGGAAGAGGAGAGCACAGAGAAGGAACAAAGGGAAGAGGCAGCAGAGAGAAGGAATGAAGGGAAGAGGGAGAGCACGGAGAAGGAGCAAAGAGAAGGAATGAATGGAAGAGGAGAGCACAGAGAAGGAACGAAGGGAAGAGGCGGCACAGAGAAGGAATGAAGGGAAGAGGTAGAGCACGGAGAAGGAACGAAGGGAAGGGAAGAGCACAGAAAAGGAATGAAGGGAAGAGGGAGAGCACAGAGAAGGAGCAAAGAGAAGGAATGAAGGGAAGAGGAGAGCACAGTGAAGGAATAAAGGGAAGAGGAGAGCACAGAGAAGGAATGGAGGGAAGAGGGGGCACATGGAAGGAACAAAGGGAAGAGGAGAGCACAGAGAAGGAACGAAGGGAAGAGGTAGAGCACAGAGGGGGATTGAAGGGAAGAGGGAGAGCACAGAGAAGTAGCAAAGAGAAGGAATGAAGGGAAGAGCACGGAGAAGGAACGAAGGGAAGAGGACAGCATAGAGAAGGAACGAAGGGAAGAGGAGAGCACAGAGAAGGAACAAAGGGAAAGAGGGAGAGCACAGAGAAGTAGCAAAGAGAAGGAATGAAGGGAATAGGAGAGCACGGAGAAGGAACGAAGGGAAGAGGAGAGCACAGAGAAGGAATGAAGGGAAGAGGGAGAGCACAGAGAAGGAACGAAGGGAAGAGGAGAGCACAGAGAAGGAACAAAGGGAAGAGGAGAGCACAGAGAAGGAACGAAGGGAAGAGGCGGCACAGAGATGGAACGAAGGGAAGAGGAGGAGCACAGAGAAGGAACGAAGGGAAGAGGAGAGCACAGAGAAGGAACGAAGGGAAGAGGGAGAGCACAGAGAAGGAGCAAAGAGAAGGAATGAATGGAAGAGGAGAGCACATAGAAGGAACGAAGGGAAGAGGCGGCACAGAAAAGGAATGAAGGGAAGAGGGAGAGCACGGAGAAGGAACGAAGGGAAGAGGAGAGCACGGAGAAGGAATGAAGGGAAGAGGGGCACAGGGAAGGAACGAAGGGAAGAGGCGGCACAGAGAAGGAATGAAGGGAAGAGGAGAGAACTGAGAAGGAACAAAGGGAAGAGGAGAGCACAGAGAAGGAACGAAGGGAAGAGGGGTCACAGGGAAGGAACTAAGGGAAGAGGAGAGCACAGAGAAGGAACAAATGGAAGACGAGAGCACAGAGAAGGAATGAAGGGAAGAGGGAGAGCACGGAGAAGGAAGAAAGGGAAGAGGGGGAGCACAGAGAAGGAAGAAAGGGAAGAGGAGAGCACACAGAAGGAAGAATGGGAAGAGGGAGATCACAGAGAAAGAACGAATGGAAGAGGAGGAGCACAGAGAAGGAAGAAAGGGAAGAGGGAGAGCACACAGAAGGAAGAAAGGGAAGAGGGAGAGCACGGAGAAGGAACGGAGGGAAGAGGAGAGCACAGAGAAGGAACGAAGGGAAGAGGGAGAGCACAGAGAAGGAAGAAAGGGAAGAGGGGGAGCACAGAGAAGGAAGAAAGGGAAGAGGAGAGCACACAGAAGGAAGAAAGGGAAGAGGGAGATCACAGAGAAAGAACGAATGGAAGAGGAGGAGCACAGAGAAGGAAGAAAGGGAAGAGGGAGAGCACACAGAAGGAAGAAAGGGAAGAGGGAGAGCACAGAGAAGGAACGAAGGGAAGAGGGAGAGCACAGAGAAGGAATGAAGGGAAGAGGGAGACCACACAGAAGGAAGAAAGTGAAGAGGGAGAGCACAGAGTATGAATGAAGTGAAGAGGGAGAGCACGGAGAAGGAAGGAAGGGAAGAGGAGACCACAAAGAAGGAACGAAGGGAAGAGGAGAGCACAGAGAAGAAATGAAGGGAAGAGGGAGAGCACAGAGAAGGAACCAAGGGAAGAGGAGAGCACAGAGAAGGAACGAAGGGATGAGGAGAGCACAGAGAAGAAATGAAGGGAAGAGGGAGAGCACAGAGAAGGAACCAAGGGGAGAGGAGAGCACAGAGAAGGAACGAAGGGTAGAGGAGAGCACAGAAAGGAATGAAGGGAAGAGGAGAGCACAGAGAAGGAGCAAAGAGAAGGAATGAAGGGAAGAGGGAGCGCACAGAGAAGGAGCACAGAGAAGGAATGAAGGGAGAGCACAGAGAAGGAACGAAGGGGAGAGGAGAGCACAGAGAAGGAATGAAGGAAAATGGGAGAGTAGAAGGAGGGAAGGAAGCACCATGCAGCTGCTGTAGTATATTTCTGCCCCCACCCCTTCACCCCCCCTCCCCCTCCTCCCACCGCCCCAGTGCTTTACCCCAAGTCCTTTTTAAGGGTGCCCTCAGGCTGTAGTGGTACTCAGTGCCCCAAACCAGTACCTTACCCGAGCTCCTTTTCATGGAGTCCAGCAGGCTGCTGTGGCACCCCTGTACCCCACAAGTATCTTACGCCAGCTCCCAGTCCTAGGTGCCCTCAAGCTGCTGTGGTACCCCTGTACTCTACCAGTACCTTACCCCAGCTGGTTTTCACGGGCTCCTGCAGGCCGCTGTGCTGCACCCAGCAGCTGTACACGTCTCCTGGGCTCGGGGTCACCCCCAGATACAGCTGGGCCTGGTAGGTCCAGTCCCCGTTGGGGCGCAGGGTGCCACTGGTCGTGCCCCCTGGGACGGGGTCCCCGTTCTTCACCCAGGTGATGTTGATAGGCATGGGGTAGAAGTCAGACACGTCACACACCAGCGTCATGGAGCCCCCCTGGTTCTCAGGCTTGGTGGGGGTGATGCGCACGGTGGGTGGACCTGGGAAGAGATAAAATAGAGGGGTAAGGGTCTGATCCTACAGCAGGAGACAGACAGACAGACAGACAGCAGACTTCGGCACACCTCAAGAACACTGGCATAAAGTGAAATCAGGGGGGTATCTGAAAGGCCTGTAGGGCGGGGGCAGGGTCAGTCACATGCCACTGCTGCTGATGAGTTAGGTTCAGCCTTATTTGGATGCGCGGGAGGCGCAAGGGTCGCTTCAGGCCAGAGTGCATCATGGAAGGACTTAGGATTAGTCAATTGCACAGAACAGTGAAATGAGTCGCCTGAGATGACACAGAGAGTCAGTACCAGAGCTGGGATTGGACACGTGGATGGAGGTGGGTGGTGATGGACCAAGATTCAACATGATCTGGGGACACCACAGGAGGAGGCAGCGGCGCAGAGCTTGGGTAGAGCTGTGGTGACGCTGAGGAGGAGCAGGGAGACGAAGAGAGTCTTCTGAAGTCTACAGCGCCACTGCTACCCAGGCACAGGGCTTCCAGGTGCTAAGGGCCAGATGTACGACCCTTGTAAATTGTGCCTTTCAATTTGCGCTCGATTGCGAGGTGCATTTACAAAGTACTACAGAGTCAGAGACACTGATTGCGATTCCCAATGGGATCGCAAAATGAGAGGCTCATGAATATTAATGACGTTATAGTGAACAAGGGTCCTTAGCTTATTTATGAATCAAAACAATACAGTATAGGAACACAATGGAAAACTATACGAGTTGCGATTTCCAAACCCAGCCGGGAAAGGAGTTTATTTTCTGGAAGCAATGTCCAATCTTTCAATACAAACGAGATAACATGACACAAGCCTGTGCCGTACAAAAAAGAGGGAAAGGAAAGATAGGATTAGGGTGAAAGGGGTGTCTTTCAGGCAAAGGAAGAGAGCAAGGACAGGGCACTGTAAACAAGTCAAAGATTAACAACAGTGTCGCCTGGAGTGGAGTGTACACAATCTCATTTAACAATATTATAAGTGTAAACCCACTCATAGGTGTCGACGTTTCGATCCCTATTGCTCAACTAGATAAATGGGATCATCATCAGGACTTTTATAATGAACAAAACATGCCTGAATGAGATAAAGCCTCAGTAAATCAAGGTGAGAATCCTCACATGGGAGGTGTCCTTCACTTCAGAATGGAGCGATGATGCACGTAATTAAACATCAGGGAGGTCTTTATGGGGGTCCAGAAGAAATTGCCTTTTATAAAAATATGCGGATGCAATTCGTGGTTCGTTTCCAACTGCATATGATGGCATCATATGCAGTTGGAAACGAACCACGAATTGCATCCGCATATTTTTCATTCAGGCATGTTTTGTTCATTATAAAAGTCCTGATGATGATCCCATTTATCTAGTTGAGCAATAGGGAGATGAGATTGTGTACACTCCACTCCAGGCGACACTGTTGTTAATCTTTGACTTGTTTACAGTGCCCTGTCCTTGCTCTCTTCCTTTGCCTGAAAGACACCCCTTTCACCCTAATCCTATCTTTCCTTTCCCTCTTTTTTGTACGGCACAGGCTTGTGTCATGTTATCTCGTTTGTATTGAAAGATTGGACATTGCTTCCAGAAAATAAACTCCTTTCCCGGCTGGGTTTGGAAATCGCAACTCGTATAGTTTTCCATTGTGTTCCTATACTGTATTGTTTTGATTCATAAATAAGCTAAGGACCCTTGTTCACTATAACGTAGTTATACCCATGGTACTTAGCTATCCGTTGGGTCCCCCTTGTATCTTAAAAAGCATGAATATTAATGAGCCACTCGCAATTTGCCACCTCATTTGGAAAGGCTGGCTCTCCCAGGGATGGTGGCCTGGCGGGCTCAGCAGACCTGCATTTCTGGGACTGCTTGTCAATAAAGCGTTTTTTTTTTTTAATGCATCCCGTTTCCCTTAAAGTAAAACGGGCTGCATTTGAAAAAGAAAAATGAAACGTTTTTGTTTCATTTATTTATTAAGGGCAGAGCCAGTCACAAAGGGGAAGGGGTCCCCTGGGTACCCCTTCCCATTTGCGACTGCATTACCACCCTCTTGAAGAGGGTGGTAATTCGTGAGTGTTTTGTGACAGCAATAGCGCTTGCAAAACATTGGTACATGGCTTTGGCCTCGCGATTAGTGAGGGAATGCCCCTTCCTAACAGCGAGTCGCAAAACACTATTTTGCGAGTCACAAATTATTTGCGAGTTGCAAAATAGTATTTGTACATGGCCCTATCAGAATGAGCATGCGTAAACAGGTCCCAAAACACTGTTTTGGAGTGGAGATCCACCGCCAATGGAAGGGCCTGATTCCAGGCAGAGTTGGGATCCCCCTCAGGCTATAATGGTACTCAGTGTCCCACACCAGTACCTTACCCGAGCTCGTTTTCATGGAGTCCAGCAGGCTGCTGTGGCACCCCTGTACCCCACCAGTATCTTACCCCAGCTCCCAGTCCTAGGTGCCCTCAAGCTGCTGTGGTACCCCTGTACTCTACCAGTACCTTACCCCAGCTGGTTTTCACGGGCTCCTGCAGGCCGCTGTGCTGCACCCAGCAGCTGTACACGTCTCCTGGGCTCGGGGTCACCCCCAGATACAGCTGGGCCTGGTAGGTCCAGTCCCCGTTGGGGCGCAGGGTGCCACTGGTCGTGCCCCCTGGGAGCTGCTGTGGTACCCCTGTACCCTACCAGTACTGGGAGGAGGTTGGGCCACTCAACAAAATGCTGGGCTGCTGGGCGTGAACAGGGCCATACACTAAAAGGGCAGGACTTCTGAGTGAGCGTCACTCATTACCACTGAAAGGGCAGTACTTCTGGGTGAAGGTCAGTCCCTACCACTGAAAGGGCAGTACTTCTGGGTGAGGGTCACTGAGTACCATTGATAGGGCAGCACTTCTGGGTGAGGACACCACTACCACTGAAAGGGAAGTACTGCTAAGTGCGCTCCTTACCTCAAATCCCGATCATTTCCGCCCTGATACCGTGAGTGGGGGTCAGTATCTTCCGGGCTACCGGACACATAGGTGTTTCGGGCTGCAGGTGCATAAATATGCGCGCTGTGCGGACGCGCTGCTGGTGCGTTTAAGGCAAGTTGTCTGGGTCCGTCAGCATTCCGGAAGCGGCCAGCACCAGGTATGCTGCCTGTTCCACCTCTCAATATAAGGCCCCTCCAGGCTATAGCCGGAACAAGCTGTTACTGCTTCGGCCATGCCTGTGTGATCCAGTCACTGGGTGGGATGTGTCCCTTCATCAGTCGGAAGTCTGTCAGCGGTGCTATTTACACCTTGGCTTAGGCCCGGGAGGGGAGCGGGGAGGTCAATTGGTGCTCCCACTGCTGCTAAAAAGATGCCCACTGTTAGAGCTGCGCTAATAAATCGCCGCTCGCTGGTGAAACACTACCAGGATATATTCGACCTCATCTTGGACAATCGCATTGATCTTTTGTTCATTACCAAGACTTGGTTGAATGAATCCTCTAATCCTCTGTGCAGATGGCCATCCCAGAAGGTTTTAAAATCTCCCACACTGACCGCCATAATGGCAGAGGGGCGGTGTTGCAATTGTGTATAGGGATGATTGGGAATTTTATTCATGGGGAGTATATAATACTGGTGGAGGGTGAGTTTTTGGACTTTGCCATTGTTCTTTCGGCAGAATCCACGCTTGGGGGGATCCTAGGCTATAGGGCCCCTGGATCTGCTGGGTCCTTTCTTAGTGGATTGGAAGATGCGATTGTCCCCTGTGCCATGCACTTCTCGCAATATCTCTTTCTTGGAGATCTTAATATCGCTGACTGGATCATACAGTCTGTGGACAGTCTTTCACCGCCCTCATGTCGCATCCAATGCAGGGAATACCCCTCCAAACCCTGGTTCTCAGCTGATTTGAAAATACTTGAGCAGCATTGTAAAAAGCTGGAACGCTGCTGACGCAAGGACTATTGTCCGTTGGCTAAGAAGCCTCTTAGAGAAGCCCAGAAAATATATTAGCTATAAGTAGGGGGGTTATACCCAGATAAAGTTACGGGGACCTGGGTTATCAAATGAAGTATGGGAAGGGGTCCCAGTAAGCATGAAATAATAACAAGGAAAGTGTAAACAATCAAAAAGACAAATCTTAAAGACACATTGTTTTATTCACATTGTGCTAGTATCTTGCATATACGTCACTATAAAACATTGATTAATCAGTGACTATTTTACAGTGCCCCAAAAGTTGGGAAAAGGGGGGAAGGGGTGTGATACGTGTAGGTAATAGGTGAAGGAAAAGGGTTTGCAGTGACAGTAAAATCGGCGAATAAGACAAATTCAATGGAGTTACATGTTCATGTACCCAAAACACGACCAATAGGTTCATATAAATTGTTTTACAAAAATCATACTCCAAATGTACAGCAAATGAGAGCAATGGGGTGTGGAGTTGACAGCAAAAAACAATGTGTTGTCGACGTTTCGACCCTCGTTCGCAGATATGCGTATTGATCTTGCCGTGGGGTCTTCCTCAGGACTGGGGAGATGGGGACACGTGACCACAAAAGTGGTGTGCACCGGACCCGTTTGGTGGAGGGTCATTCCCCTTGCGAGCAGTGAACGGCTTCGGATTCATTCCATATACCGTCCTGCAACTGACTCGATGCCACAGCGCGAGTGTTTGCTACCCCACGCCGAATGTTGATGGAATACGGCTGTCGGAGCCACTGCCCTATTTGATGCCCTGTCGGACCCCTGACCATTAATTCACACGGCGCTTCCGAGTGAGACCTCGATCTATTTTCTATATCAACCCTCCACCAAACGGGTCCGGTGCACACCACTTTTGTGGTCACGTGTCCCTATCTCTCATTTGCTGTACATTTACATTTACTAGCACATTGTGAATAAAACAATGTGTCTTTAAGATTTGTCTTTTTGATTGTTTACACATTCCTTGTTATTATTTCATGCTTACTGGGACCCCTTCCCATACTTCAGAAAATATATTACACTGCTATTAGGGAGGCCAAACGCCTCTATTATGCCGAGCGGATAGTCAGCTAGCAATGATTCAAGGGAAATCTTTTCCATCATTCAGAGCTTTATGGCCCCTAAGGCAGAGATCACTAAACTCCCCACATCAGCTGCCTAGTGCGAAAAGCTTTCAAATTTCTTTATCAACAAGATCCGCTCCATCCAGGCAACGTTCACAAGGCAGAGCTTGCCTAGGCTGGATGCTGTGCCCTCTGTTGAGGTGCTGGCTCCTGCACCGATGCTGGAGGCCTTCTCGTCCATCGACTTGTCAGAGTCCCTTAAAATCTTGAAGTCCATGAAATCTGGGTCGCCATCAGACCCGTGCGTGGCTAGGCTTTTGGCCTTGGTTGCAGAGCCTATCGCCGCTTCTGGCCCGGCTGGAGGACATAGGTATCTCAGGGTTAGCTTGGAGGGGGCTGAAATCCTTCCTGGAGGGACGTTCACAACAGGTCTGGCTCCCACCATTCTTTTCCCCGCCTCAATCTGTGACCACGGGAGTTCCGCAGGATCTTCTTCGAGTCCCCTGCTCTTTAATATATATGTCACCCCGTTGGTCCAGTTGGCGGAAGAGCGGGGTGCCAAGATCGTTGCTTACGCCGACGATACCCAACTTCTGTTTACTTGAGGTAAATCAGAGTTCTCTACTGTGAAGGCAAAAGAGTGTCTGATAGCTGTTTTCCAGTGGCTCTGTGCTGCTCTGCTCAAATGTAACGAGGATAAGTTGGAAATCCTTCTTTATGGAAGGTTTCTTCCCCGGTTCAGAGAATCTCTCTTGCCGCCCGACTATCCCCTGCCATCTTCCCTTGGCCTACCAGTAAAAAATGTGGGTGTTTGGTTCGGAGAGCAGCTGTCCTTCTCGACCCAAATAAAAAAACTGCCTGGGAGCTGTTTTGGGATATTAAAGGCCCTTAAGAAATTGCTTCTGCTGCTTCCTAGGCAGAGAAGTAAACTGTGACCCGGGCACTGATCCTATCCCGCGTTGACTACGCCAACGCGTTGTATATCGGCCTCCCAGATTATACTCTCAATAAACTGCAGGTGGTCCAGAATGCGGCAGCTAGGCTTGTGTTCAATATTCCTACTTGAAAGAGCGTTAAGCTACATCTGCGTATGCTGCACTGGCTGCCTGTGATGAAACGTGTAACGTTCAAGGCCCTGCCTATCGCGCACCGTGCTCTGCATGCTGGGGGGCCTGAATATCTTAGGAACCGCATTGCATTCTACACACCTGCTAGACACCTGAGGTCAGAATCTCGGCTTCTTGCACAGATACCCCGTGTGCGCCTACAACGAATGGGGGTAGGTCCCTTGCCGCCAGGGCAGCTACGGCTTGGAATTCTCTGCCCTTTTCTCTGCAAAGCATCCAGGATCTAGAGCACTTTAAGAAACAGCTTTAAACTTTCCTGTTCTAATCGGTGCCTTTAACGCATATCAAGGCTCACACTGGGACACTCCCAGGAGTATCTGTGCGTGGTATAAACTTCAATAACATAACGTTTGGGTGAGGGTCACTAAGTACAACTGAAAAGGGCAGTACTTCTGGGTGAGGGTCACTGACTACAGCTGAAAGGGCAGTACTTCTGGGTGAGGGGCACCACTACCACTGAAAGGGCAGTACTTCTGGGTGAGGGTCACTGACTACCACTGATAGGGCAGTACTTCTGGGTGAGGGGCACCACTACCACTGAAAGGGCAGTACTTCTGGGTGAGGGTCACTGACTACCACTGAAAGGGCAGTACTTCTGGGTGAGGGTCACTGACTACCACGGATAGGGCAGTACTTCTGGGTGAGGGTCACTGACTACCACTGATAGGGCAGTACTTCTGGGTGAGGGGCACTGACTACCACTGAAAGGGCAGTACTTCTGGGTGAGGGTCACTGACTACCACTGATAGGGCAGTACTTCTGGGTGAGGGGCACTGACTACCACTGAAAGGGCACTACTTCTGGGTGAGGGTCACTCACTACCACTGAAAAGGCACTACTTCTGGGTGAGGGTCACTGACTACAGCTGAAAGGGCAGTACTTCTGGGTGAGGGTCACTCACTACCACTGAAAAGGCACTACTTCTGGGTGAGGGTCACTGAGTACAACTGAAAGGGCACTACTTCTGGGTGAGGGTCACTGAGTACAACTGAAAGGGCAGTACTTCTGGGTGAGGGTCACTGACTACAGCTGAAAGAGCAGTACTTCTGGGTGAAGGGCACCACTACCACTGAAAGGACAGTACTTTTGGGTGAGGGTCACTGACTAACACTGAAAGGGCAGTACTTCTGGGTGAGGGTCACTGACTACAGCTGAAAGGGCAGTACTTCTGGGTGAGAGTGGAGGTCTCT
Source organism: Lissotriton vulgaris (assembly GCF_964263255.1). Lineage (NCBI taxonomy): Eukaryota > Metazoa > Chordata > Amphibia > Caudata > Salamandridae > Lissotriton > Lissotriton vulgaris. The sequence goes on along the minus strand of NC_141693.1, from coordinate 11,091,165 downwards.
CACTACCACTGAAAGGTCAGAGGTCCTGTCGCGGGCGGTGCTGTGAGTGGTTTGGGGCTCAGGGTGGAGTGGTACTCACTGGTCCTCTGCACCGTGTCCTTCCAGAAGCGCTGGGCGTTGAGTTTGCAGGCCTGCATCTTGGCCTCCATCCAGTGGCTAGTGTTGGGGTTCGTGTTTAAGAAGGTGGTAACAGTTACGATGGCCCTGTGCACTTCAGGGATGCAGTATTTGCAGGGCACGAAGACGCCACCATCACTGTCGTACACCGCGAGGGCCTGCTTGTTGAGGATCAGCGCGTTATAAAACCCCATCTTCTCCAGACCTCCATCGATGGCACAAGCTCCAAACATCTGAAAAAGGAAACCAGCTGTGGGGAAAGAGGGCACAAGAGTGTCAGCCATGGGTACAAGAGTGTCAGCCATGGGTACAAGAGTGTCAGCCATGGGTACAAGAGTGTCACCTGTGGGTATAAGAGTATCAGCTGAGGGTACAAGGGTGTCAACTGTGGGTACAGGAGTGTCACCTGTGGGTACAAGAGTATCAGCTCAGGGTACAAGAGTGTCAACTGTGGGTACAGGAGTGTCAGCCATGGGTACAAGAGTGTCACCTGTGGGTATAAGAGTATCAGCTGAGGGTACAAGAGTGTCAGCCATGGGTACAAGAGTGTCAGCTGTGGGTATAAGAGTATCAGCTGAGGGTACAAGAGTGTCTGCCATGGGTACAAGAGTGTCAGCTGTGGGTATAAGAGTATCAGCTGAGGGTACAAGAGTGTCAGCCATGGGTACAAGAGTGTCACCTGTGGGTATAAGAGTATCAGCTGAGGGTACAAGGGTGTCAACTGTGGGTACAGGAGTGTCACCTGTGGGTACAAGAGTATCAGCTCAGGGTACAAGAGTGTCAACTGTGGGTACAGGAGTGTCAGCCATGGGTACAAGAGTGTCACCTGTGGGTATAAGAGTATCAGCTGAGGGTACAAGAGTGTCAGCCATGGGTACAAGAGTGTCAGCTGTGGGTATAAGAGTATCAGCTGAGGGTACAAGAGTGTCAGCCATGGGTACAAGAGTGTCAGCTGTGGGTATAAGAGTATCAGCTGAGGGTACAAGAGTGTCAGCTGAGGGTACAAGAGTGTCAGCCATGGGTACAAGAGTGTCAGCTGTGGGTACAAGAGTGTCAGCCGTGGGCTCAAGAGTGACAGCTGTGGGCACAAGAGTGTCAGCTGTGGGCTCAAGAGTGTCAGCCGTGGGCTCAAGATTGTCAGCTGTGGGCACAAGAGTGTCAGCTGTGGGCTCAAGATTGTCAGCTGTGGGTACAAGAGTGTCAGCCAGTGGGCACAGGGGTGCCAGCCATGGGCACACGATGTGTCAGTCCTGGGTAGAAGTGTCAACCAGTGGGCACAAGAGTGTCAGCTGTGGGCTCAAGAGTGTCAGCTGTGGGCACAAGAGTGTCAGCTGTGGGCTCAAGAGTGTCAGCCAGTGAGCTCAAGAGTGACAGCTGTGGGCACAAGAGTGTCAGCTGTGGGCTCAAGAGTGTCAGCCGTGGGCTCAAGAGTGACAGCTGTGGGCACAAGAGTGTCAGCTGTGGGCTCAAGAGTGTCAGCTGTGGGCACAAGAGTGTCAGCTGTGGGCTCAAGAGTGTCAGCTGTGGGCACAAGAGTGTCAGCTGTGGGCTCAAGAGTGTCAGCCAGTGAGCTCAAGAGTGACAGCTGTGGGCACAAGAGTGTCAGCTGTGGGCTCAAGAGTGACAGCTGTGGGCTCAAGAGTGTCAGCCGTGGGCTCAAGAGTGTCAGCCAGTGAGCTCAAGAGTGACAGCTGTGGGCTCAAGAGTGTCAGCCGTGGGCTCAAGAGTGACAGCTGTGGGCACAAGAGTGTCAGCTGTGGGCTCAAGAGTGTCAGCTGTGGGCTCAAGAGTGTCAGCTGTGGGCACAAGAGTGTCAGCTGTGGGCTCAAGAGTGTCAGCCAGTGAGCTCAAGAGTGACAGCTGTGGGCTCAAGAGTGTCAGCCGTGGGCTCAAGAGTGACAGCTGTGGGCACAAGAGTGTCAGCTGTGGGCTCAAGAGTGTCAGCTGTGGGCACAAGAGTGTCAGCCAGTGAGCTCAAGAGTGTCAGCTGTGGGCTCAAGAGTGTCAGCCGTGGGCTCAAGAGTGTCAGCCGTGGGCTCAAGATTGTCAGCTGTGGGCACAAGAGTGTCAGCTGTGGGCTCAAGATTGTCAGCTGTGGGTACAAGAGTGTCAGCCAGTGGGCACAGGGGTGCCAGCCATGGGCACACGATGTGTCAGTCCTGGGTAGAAGTGTCAACCAGTGGGCACAAGAGTGTCAGCTGTGGGCTCAAGAGTGTCAGATGTGGGCTCAAGAGTGTCAGCCGTGGGCTCAAGAGTGTCAGCTGTGGGCTCAAGAGTGTCAGCCGTGGGCTCAAGAGTGTCAGCCGTGGGCTCAAGATTGTCAGCTGTGGGCACAAGAGTGTCAGCTGTGGGCTCAAGATTGTCAGCTGTGGGTACAAGAGTGTCAGCCAGTGGGCACAGGGGTGCCAGCCATGGGCACACGATGTGTCAGTCCTGGGTAGAAGTGTCAACCAGTGGGCACAAGAGTGTCAGCTGTGGGCTCAAGAGTGTCAGATGTGGGCTCAAGAGTGTCAGCCGTGGGCTCAAGAGTGTCAGCTGTGGGCTCAAGAGTGTCAGCTGGGGGTATAAGGGTGCCAGCTGTGTGCACAAGAGTGGCATCCAATGGGCACAGGGTTGTCAACTGTGGGCACTAGTGTCAGCCATGGGTAGAATTGTCAACCAGTGGGCCTAAGACTGTCAGCCAGTGGGCACAAGTGTCAGCCAGTGGGCATGAGTGTCAGACAGGCCACTAGAGTAGTGGCTCTTTACAGTTTGACTTCTGTTGACCCCCACTGAATCATCAGGATCCGGGGAACCCCACTGACTCATTACGGGAAGCCACGGTTCTCGGTTGTAGCATTTTTTTGATGATTTGAATCACTAAACAATATACAAAAACACTGAAACAAGCATCCATCTAATAAATAAACAAATAAAAAATGTGTCTAATACACAAACAAATATAAAAACTCCAAATGTTATATTTGATCCAAAGTTTCGAGAATTCCTGAATTCACTTGAGATCACTCATAGTCCATACTATATTTTGTTCGATGCTTTGCGCTGCTCACATGAATCAATCTGAGGACTTCATTTTTTGCCTCCAATTTCAAATTCTTTTTTATTTACAGAACATTTTAAAATGTTAAATTTTACAATTTACTTTTTCATTTATATAAACTTTATTTCTCTGTTAATATTATTTAACTTTCTAAGCAGTGGCAACTTCCTGAGGAGGCCTTGCAGACCCCATGGGTACCCGGACCACAGGTTAAGAACCTCTTTGCTAGAGGACGAAAGGAGGAGGGAAAGGAGAGAGAAAGGTGACAAGCGATGAAGAGGTAAGAATGAGGGATAGGACAAGAGAGAAAAGAAGATACCCGGCAGCGTGGAAGGAAGGAGGTGAGGCATTGATGGAGGAAGAGCAAGAGGGGAGGATACAAGAAAGAGAACACAATATGGAGTTTGGGGGTAGGGTAAGTCCTTGAGGAGGAAAGAGGGATATGAATGATCATCTTGTAGATCACAAACTTTTGCCAAAGGCGTCAAGGCGCTAGGGATAGAACCAGAGGTCATAAACAGTAGGGATGAGGCTTTCAGATATTAAAGTGCGAAGAGCCATGTTTTTAAAGAACTATGAAATGGTAGTTGCGCCTCTTGACAAGCGATCGTTAGCGGTAGAGTGTTCCAGAGCTTAGAAGTGGCGACGGCAAAGGCTCTCCCCCCCTATCTAGCCCTTCTAAACCTAGGGACTACTTGCCAGTTTTTATTGGCAGAACAAGGTTGTTTTGTCGGAACGAACAGTTGGAAGAGTCTTCCTTTAAGACAAAAATTATGAATAGCCTATGGAAGAGGCATAGGGCCTTAAACAGAATTCTCTTTCTAGGGAAGCCAATGTCATGTGCTAATTGCTGCAGAGACCGAGTGGAATTTAGGAAGATCCAGCACGAGTCTCGCTGCTGCATTCTGGACATGTTTCCGTTTATGGATGGTTCCCTTGTTAATGTCCAGGTAGAGAGCGTTACAATTCTCCAGCCAGGACAAACTCAGGGCAACAGCTGCCTGCTTTCGAGAAAAGAGAGAAAGACATGTAAAGACCTTCTTCGGGTCCTGATAGCCCCGAAACAGGTAGATGCAGTTCTATTGACCTGGGGGTCGAAAGAGAGATCATTTTCGACTATAACACCAAGATTCTTTGCTGATACAGCAGGGCAAGGGCATTGTCCGAGCATTACAGGCCACCAGGAGTGGGACCATATTGATTGTTGGCTGCAAAGACCAGGACCTCTGTTTTGTCCCCATTGAGTCGAAAATAGCTGTCTACCATCCAGGTGGCCACAACTTGCATGCATCTTTTAAACTTTGCTGCAGATGCTTCAATGCTGTTAGTGATAGACACAATGATGTGTGTCATCAGCATAGGGCAGAACCTCCAGCCCGAAGGATCTGATTACCTTGGCCAATGGTGAGACATAAAGGTTAAATAAAGTAGGACTCAACGAGGAACCCTGTGGAACTCCACAGAAGGTGGAAATGGATTCAGAATAGAATTGGTTCATCTTTACATTCTGTGACCTATCTGTGAGAAATGAGGACAGAAGCTCCAGAGCGCAGCCTGATACCCAAACTTCTTGAAGACGGTTAATCAGCCTTGTTGCCGAGATGGTATCCGAGGACGCAGACAGGTCCAAAAGTATTAACAGAGAGGTGTGCCCAGCATCTACTTGGGTACATATGTTATTTACTGCAGGTATTAAGGCAGTCTCAGAGCTGTGGCCACTCCTGAAACCATATTGAGAGCCGTCAAGCAGGTGATGTTGCTCCAGGTAGGTGCTTGGTTGGGTATTTAGATGCTTCTCCTGAATCTTAGCAGGAACTGGTGCAACGAGATGGGCTGATCGTTTTTAGGTTCTGAAGGGTCCAGGTTGGTTTTCTTTAGTAGAGGCTTAACCACCACTGTTTTCCAGTTCAGTGGAAAATGCCCCGATGAGATAGCCAGATTAAGCGTGGACATTACGTGAGGGACAATCATCTCCCTTCCTAATTTCATAGTCTTCAGGGGCAGGGTTCCAAAGGGAGCCCGGTTGTAATTCCCCCTAAGAGATGATCTTTGAGCAATTCTATCTTTCGAGAGTAAAATAAGATTTTTCTTCTTTGATGTCTGTTTTGTGTTCCGCTAGCTTGTTTTTGTGATTATAGTTCGATCGGGTCAAGATGTCGCCGCCGGATCCTCTCTTGGTGGTGACAAGTTTGTCTAAGTTTCCTCAACTTCCCTGAAAATCAGGGGGCAGTATGCTTTTTTGTGCCTATATAATGTTCTTTAAGGGAAGCAAGGGAGTCAATACCTGCTGATATGGGATATGGCAGAGAAGAAATAAGGGGGAGGAGGCACGGAGGAAGTAATGGGGCAAAGAATGTAGATAGTAGGAAAGAGCAAACGGGCTTTGACTTTTAGGGGGTAGTGGGATGGTGTGGGGTTTAACATCTAGTGCAGGGAGTACAAGCATGGCAGTCAGTGGCCCGGGTCCCGGACCGGTAGGAATTACAAAGGAACATTGAAAGGGGTCCCTTCTGGTCCCTGTATTGATGTCCTTAAGTGTACAGGCAAAAACACTGATCGATTCCTGAACAATGAGTGTGAAGAACATTAAAATAATCCATGTCGTCCTGCGTATAATTCACATTTTTTACTTAATTTTGCATCCCCTGAGAGTGTTCAACTTTCCTAGGATGCTAGGTTTCTGGTTTTTGTGTGTAGCGTATTGCTCTTGTAATGGAAGTGCATACATTGAACCAAGCCGATGACAGGCGTTTGTAACAGGCTACGAGTGAGTTATATCTAGGTAGGTATCTAGACAGGTGAGCAGCTGCACTCTGAAGTGATTACATCTTCAGTTGTGATAGTTTCTGGATCCCCAAACAGAGTGCGTTGCAATAGTCTATCCTGGATTGAACTAATGCTACAACGACCATCTTCTGCATTTCCAAAGAAATACATGGAAACACTTTCCTTAGCACTCTAAGGAGATGGAAGCAAGAGGGCGTGACCTGGTTTATTTGATTGGAGGAGCCAAGCTGTCTGTCAAACATCACTTCCAGGTTTGTGACCTCTTGAACCGGACAAGGAAGAGGTCCGATGTTAGCGGGCCACCAAGAGTTATTCCAGAGCGAGGTATTAGAGCCGAATTGAATAACCTCTGCCTTTTCAGAGTTTAACTTTAGGCAATTCTCTTGCATCTCTAGGACAATATTCGCAAGGCAGTTTCTAAAGTTGCTTACTACTTCGTCAACAACTGATAAAATAGAGATCACTATTTGCGTGTCTTCTGTATAGGCCACTCAGATTCGGTCAGAGCTGCTGCCAGGTTACTTATCAACCGTTGTTGGATTCACTCGTGCAATCAGCCCCTTTCCTCATTCTCGGACTGTGGAGTAAGATTTATTTTTCCCTCACCGAGCTCACGGGCCCTTCGTTTTTACCTTACAGCCAGCCAGATTTGGCATGCTGGTTTCATATATTTTGGTGCTTGCCCTTATCACAAGTCCCTCCCCCTTGGTCCTGAAGAAGACCCCTTAATAAGGTGGAAACAACCTTTATGCTAACAGGGGTCAAAACGTCGACACTTGTGTTATCATTTGTCAAACAGAGGTGACAGAGAATTTGTGTCTGTGCCCTCAATATTGTTATGATTTGCCATATATGTTTTTTTTGCGAACACTTGGCTGGATAGGTTAAAACATTTCTGAATCTATATAACTGCACATTACCTTCCATTTCTGTCTCACCATCACTTTATCCTTCATAAACACTTACCACTCCCATTCTGAGCACCAATACCATGCAAAGTTAGGTCATGGATTGCCTTGTTTATTTGATTTATTCTTGTGATACCCATTATGTGATGAAATAAAATCACATTTGCCCTTGAGCTGTTTATGGTGATGCTTTGTTTTTTTCCCCTCAAATGTATGATTAGATCTACTTTTTCCTATGTGTAAGTGCTATTGATTTACAACTGTGACCATCCTCTCTTGTACCACTTCTGCATAGGCCACAGCAACAAAGTCCGGATAGGTTTGACCAGAGGGGTGTTATAGATGTTGAATAGCGTGTGGTACAATGACAAACTCTCAGGCACTGCACAGGGTAAGGAAAAATGTTTTGAGACGAAATATCGAAAAGCCACACTTTGTTCTCTATAAGAAAAGAACAAGCGGAGGATGGCAAGACCTATGCCTCCAATCCTGACACTCTCTAGCCGGTTGACCAGCAGAGAATGGTTCAGCATGTCAAGCGTGGCAGAAAGAGCGATAAGAATCAGCATAGCCCTACCTCCAGAGTCCACCTGCCTACGGATCTCTTCAGTGGCAACTACTAATGCAGATTCAGTGCAGCGTTGTGGCCTGAACCCAAGCAGAGAGAAGTCTCAAATATTATGGGCACCTAAGAATATCATGCAGTCTTCATTAAGGGCCTTCTCCAGAATTTTAGCGAGTAAGGGTACTCTACATATTGGACAATAGCTCTTAGTATTCTCTGGGTCCAGAGATAGGGTTTTTTCAATAACGGGCAAATAGACGCCCACAGTACCTGTTTGAGAAGTGCCGTAAGATGCTTAGCGACTGTCTTAGAAACCATATGCAGTACAAATGGTGGGCAGGGGTCCAATGATGAGCCTGATTTAGTTGTCTCATGAAATCTGATGGTTCCTTCCTCAGTTAGAGGCGAGAAGCAGTCCAGCACAATCTGATTGAGTCCAAGATTCTTCCGTACTTTCTGAGATGGTGAGGAGGGGTGAAATATTTTTCAAGCTATTAGTCTTACAATTCAACGAGAATTAATCATAGACACTATGGAAGTGGGAGTCTCGGGGGACTGAGAAAGCCTGCAAATAGTGGATGGTGGAACAAGCACTTGGGCATTCTGGCGGGAAGTGAGTTCTCCTCAGAAATGAGGGTAAAGGGTCAGTTGAGCCGTACACAGGTGTCAATGTCACATCAATGTTCCTTCTTCCCTCCCCACTCCTCCTGATGACCCTCGGTTGTTTTTCTCTTTTTGCTGGACTGCCTTAAAGATATATATATGTATTATATAATTGTCCAAGCCTAATCGCTGTTAAAATGTAATCCTGTGTGAATTTACTATTTGTATATAGAGAACTCTAACCACTAGTATATGTATAGACTTTCCTGTTTTCAGTTTCTATTTTTGGTAAATTCTGGTGGTGTTTTTTCAGTGTTTTCCAGTGATTTCAATACTTTAATAAAACAGTGCTTTTCAGTGGTTACTCATTTTCACGCCATAAAAAAACTGAAACAGTGTATTACCGCTGTTCATGGAACGTTTTGCTTCTATTATTTTTTTTCCATTTTTCTTCAGAAATTATATACTTCTCTACATTTCAGAAGGTAAATACAGTCATGAAATAATTTCCATTGTCTTTTGATTCTGCAGCTCAGATTTAACAAGCATTTGCAAGGCAATAGGTCTTGCATTTATGCGAGTTTAAGCTATTGACATTGTAAATGACAAAGCCTTTTATTTATGTTTTAAAAACAAAAATAAAAGGCATTGTTATTTGCAATGTCAATAGCTCAAACTCACGTAAATGCGAGACATATTGCATTGCAAATGCTTGTTTAGAAGCAGGCACATCTTGTTACTGCATGTTTTTTTGTAACTGTGTTTCTTCGCCCTCATAATTTTTTTTGTTTATGTGGACTTTTGTTGCAAGGATATGGTGTAGAGATTCTAACTTTGAAAATGGGAAAGCATGTACTTCAGGTCTGTTGATTTCAAATGCAGTTTGTGCCACTTTTTTTGTTTGTGTGTGTGTGTGTTTATTTTGTAATTAACTGTTTGTATCTCACAGCGCGTTAATTATACCAGTATGTTTTTTCATTCTTAAAATGCAGTCCGTGTGACTATTGTGGGCCACAGTTCCAGCTCAATAAATACGAAAGTCCAATGAATAAATAAATGCCATAACAAACATTTGTTTTACATTTTTGGTTGATTCTTACAACGGATCTATTCAATTTAGAATTTTTATTGTCTTCATGTTAACTTATATTCAGCTGTTGATTTTTATTCTATAGCAACATCCTGGAGTACCACAAATAATCATATTCGTGCTGCAATACCTTCAACTAAATTTGACTATATATAAAATTAATAATCAACATTGGAGCGCTTACCATCTAAGTTAACATCTTAGTTTTATTCCTACACAAGCGATTTGAAGCACGGTTGTATTTCTCAGCTACAATAACGAAACAAGGAGCTTTCGTTCTTTCTCCAAAGGCACTTCACTGTTAGCTGTGCTTTTTTGCACTCTCATGCTCTGTGTCTTCAGAAACTTTTATTGCAAGGCTTTGGCATTGCGGTTACAGAAACTGACTTAGGAAATTAGGAAACGTGTTTGATTCTCTGCATCGCCTTTACATTCTGTGATTGTGTGCACCTTCTGTTCCTTATCTGATTTCAAGTGCAAACTTTGCCAATGTGTCTCTGCGTGTGTTTATTTTGTTATTAACTGTGTCTTGCCTCATGGAGTTCCAGTGGCGGCTGGTGACATTGGAAAGTAGTGAGGCGTAAAAGTTCAGAGTGTCCTGTCGAGTGTGAGCGTAGCGAGCGAACTCGACCATCATAAGGGGAATTTCAGAGGGGTCCTCCCTCAGAATATTTTGAAAAAATCTGAGGGCAAATGGTGCATATTAAAGCAAATTTAATAAAGCAACTGTGAACATGTAGCTATGACATCAATAAAGAGATTTCATAAGATAATTAGGTATCTTTAGTTACATCATCTCTAAAGGGCAGTGCGCAGTCAAAGCTGTCAAGAGTTGCAATGGGATCTGGTTTACATCAACACATAAACATATAAAAATGACATACAACATGCCACATAAACTGCCTTTACTCTCAAAATATTCCCCATAATGAGCCCTTTTAATTCCACATAATTTAGTCAACCATGCCACAGATTTCCTCCCGGAAAGCTACTTATTGCCAGTACCTTAGTTACAAAGATGACGAGTAGTTCTTGGGTCACAGAAAGTTGACTTTGACATAAGTTTCTACAGATGCAGGAAATACAAGATGAGAATACATAAGTGGGAAATCCTCTAAGAGTAACGTGGAGGAAGGGGTCAGTGTCTGTTTTTTTTTATCCAGTTTGCATGCAGCTCTTTGATTACAATTCATAGCTCAGTATGCTAGATTGTGATTGGAACTTATGAACTGCACAGTAACAAAAGGATCTCTGTGACAAAAGCAGTACCTACTGAGCATTGCAAATAAAATACTGCTCTGTGATCCGCCTAGTACATAGTCTTTACAGCAGACAAAGTAACCCTCCGCGCTACCTTAGATGACTCCACACTGCCACCAGACAAAACTCCAATCTCTCTCAGCAGGTATGTTAATTACCAGAGTTATCTTGGCACTTTTATTGTTGCCTGAAAACTGTTGGCTACAGGGAACTCTGCAGTGCTTTTAAAACAGCGGCACCGCTACAAAATGGGCCCCCCAACTCTTCCAGCCCACCTGGAAACTCCTGATGCACAGTACAGCCAGCCCGCCCTTGATGCAGAGGCTAATGCAGTGAGCATTACGATTCAAGTATAATTTAAAAAATATGCTCAATCTCTTACGCTGGCCTGGCTCAATTCATGCAAAACGGAATGACCAGTAACTGACAGTGACAGATTTATTGATGATTTTAAACAAAAGTGCCCTCTGCCTGTGCGCACCTCCTTTCTGCGCTGTCCTGTCTAATTACTTTCAATTAATGTCCTGATTCGGCGCACGCTCATCTTGGGTTACAAATAACACTATTTTTTAATCATATTTATTTCAAGTTGAAGCAGCTATCATTGAAAAATAATGTTACTTTTGAATCTGTTTTTGGTAAACAACGCCAGATGTGGAGAGAAAATACACCAGAGCACGATGAGTGACGTCATTGTCTATCAAAACATTGTCATGTAATAGCGAGTGGAGGGAGTCACTGTTACTTGGCCTCTTTAAGGTGGGCTTTATTTGCGGATGTCAGGAGACCTTTGGTGCGTGAGGGGGTGTGAGCAGCAGGGGTCAGTGAGATTACTCTTCTCATGTGCCTGACAACACTCCCCGGCAGGAGTTCGTTCATTTTACTGTCTTTTTTATTCTTAAAATGCAGTGCGTGTAACTGCATTGTGGGCCACAGTTTCAATTCAATGGATACGAAACATCGAAGAGCGTTTGGCATTACAGGCAGAGCTGATAAATGTGCAAATAGAGAAACACATTTGACTCTCAGCATTACCCTAACATTTTGTGAGCTTCCGTAATTCGCAGTCTTAAAACCCACTCAGTGTGGCAACTCCAACAACATTACAGCGCTTGATAAAATCTCTTCTCACTAAAGAACCAGCCAGCCAGTGCTTGCTTTCTGCATTTGGCCTTTGATGTGCAAACAGCATGCTTCAAGCTTAAACTATATGTGCCATGAACTATCCTCAGTTTAGTTGTTTTAAAAGCTTGAGGTTAGCCACACGGTCTATTACTTCGAAGTTTGCCTACAATGTGACTTTAAATTTGAAACATATTTAATTGCCACTTTTCTTTCTCAACACCAATATTTTCCTAATAATCGCATATTACATGCCTTTTTAAAGCAAGATTTACTATAAAACAGCAGTTTTTCTCTTGTTAAGTAAATGGTCTTTTTAAAGACCTGTGAAGTACTCGGGTGTGGCCGCAGTAAGACAGCCGGCAGACCACAACGGCTCCTCTCCCCCCACGTGAGCCAGGCAGGGGACCTGGTGTTGCTCTAGCCCTTGGGCCATTCACACCTTCGCTCCTCATGTGCAAAAGCAGTGTTTTCCCCTGACACCTTCGTGCCAGGACACCACAGGCAGGCCAATGGTTTGTAATGCTTTGGCTTCATCAAGTGGCCAAAATGTGCGACAACTATGAAAATCAGTGACACTCGGTTTAAACAGGGTCAGCTGATTTTCATCTGCTAGGGTACTGTCGGGCACAGTTGGTTTTAACCAAATTCCGGACAGCCTATATATGTAGTAGACCTCTGTACTTACTACCAGAGTTTATCTGTTTGTATCTCATCCTTGAGTGACTCTACAACTTCTACATGTGACATTTTTTCATCTTTATATCTCTTCTTTGAGTGACTTTACACCTTATACATTGGCAATTTTTTTCTGTTTGTATCTCTCATGTAATCCAAAGTCCTTATGCATCGCAACTGGTTCTTTTGTAAAGTGCTCTGACACCTTTGTTTAATGTTCGCGCTATATAAAATCGCATTAAACAAATAAAAAATCAAGAAAATGTGCTTGGAAAGTCAGGGCACAGGCACATAAGCCCCACACAGACATCAACACTTTAAGAACAAGCCTGTGCCGTACCGACAGAAAAAAAGGGAAGATAGAGGTAGGGGGAAAAAAAGGGGTGTTTTTCAGGCAAGGAAAGAGAGCAAGGACAGGGCACTGCAGAAAATTCAAAGATCAATAACAGTGTCGCCTGGAGTGGAATGTACACAAGCTTATTAGACAATAATGTAAGTGTCAACCCACTCTTGGGTGTCGACGTTTCGATCCCTATAGCTCTACTAGATGCATGGGATCATCATCAGGACTTATGCAATAACAGAACATGCCTGAATGAGAAAAGCCTGTTTAGGAGAAAAAACAAAGAAAGAAAAGTTCTTTAAAGATCTGTTAACCACTAAGGAGTAGTTTTAGAATTAACTGCCCACGTTGTAACACATTCGAAATCGCAGTGCGTAAACCAGTGCACGGTGTTTGTGCCAAGTAGAGGAGCTTAACATTGCTAATTTCACAGTATTCGGAATCGCAGTGGCATGCGTGAACTTGATTCGCATAAAGGACCGTGTGGTGAAAGTGATTGTTCAATTCGTATACTGGTCTTAAAAAGAGTGCAGTGAAAATGCAAAGTTGCATTACTTTAATACTTTGTCTTTTTAATCGGAAAAGGATTGGACTGGTGGGGCTAGTTAGTTATAATGGAGAGATAAGCCATACCTCTATGGTGCGAGGGGAAGCCTCACAGTGAAGGTTTCTTTAACTTCTAGGAAAAGGCGGAAGTAGTAGCGCCAGGCTAAGGATACAATAACAAGCCTGTTATTGGGAAAACTGCCTTTTTTACAGGGATAGTGAAGCATACACCGCATGCACAAACTGAGACATACCACGCGGTTGTGTGTCCACGAGGTCTTAGCTGGGGTTCAGTCAATGTGTTATTTCGGTGGTTTAAAAACCTCAGCGCCCGTCTATGTTTGAGTCGGGTGGCCGCACTGAAAACAACAAATGTGTCAAGGATTAGGGTGGGATAATGGGAGCTAAGGCATAGCGGTTCCGAGCAGGAACGGTAGGCGGTTACCTTTCTGCCTCTATATGCGAGCGAGGTCCGGAATCCAAAATTAACGGCAACAATGGCCATATACTCCGGAAGTCAACAGTGTGACGAGTGTGCGCTGTAATAAGGAAGAAAAGGAAACTCGGCTCAATGCGATGCTTAGGGCGGGGGCCAATACTGGACGTGACTCTGAAATAAAAAACTACTTACGAAGTCAACAATGTGGCTTGCCTCGCCCTGGGGTCCAACAATGTGGAAATCACGCGCTGCAACAAAGAGTGGAGAGTCAGCTTAGACAGCAGGCTCCGTGGGCCCCTTATCGAGTCACGCGCTATGCTGACTCTCCACGCGCTAAGCTGACTCTCCACTCTTTGTTGCAGCGCGTGATTTCCACATTGTTGGACCCCAGGGCGAGGCAAGCCACATTGTTGACTTCGTAAGTAGTTTTTTATTTCAGAGTCACGTCCAGCATTGGCCCCCGCCCTAAGCATCGCATTGAGCCGAGTTTCCTTTTCTTCCTTATTACAGCGCACACTCGTCACACTGTTGACTTCCGGAGTATATGGCCATTGTTGCCGTTAATTTTGGATTCCGGACCTCGCTCGCATATAGAGGGAGAAAGGTAACCGCCTACCGTTCCTGCTCGGAACCGCTATGCCTTAGCTCCCATTATCCCACCCTAATCCTTGACACATTTGTTGTTTTCAGTGCGGCCACCCGACTCAAACATAGACGGGCGCTGAGGTTTTTAAACCACCGAAATAACACATTGACTGAACCCCAGCTAAGACCTCGTGGACACACAACCGCGTGGTATGTCTCAGTTTGTGCATGCGGTGTATGCTTCACTATCCCTGTAAAAAAGGCAGTTTTCCCAATAACAGGCTTGTTATTGTATCCTTAGCCTGGCGCTACTACTTCCGCCTTTTCCTAGAAGTTAAAGAAACCTTCACTGTGAGGCTTCCCCTCGCACCATAGAGGTATAGCTTATCTCTCCATTATAACTAACTAGCCCCACCAGTCCAATCCTTTTCCGATTAAAAAGACAAAGTATTAAAGTAATGCAACTTTGCATTTTCACTGCACTCTTTTTAAGACCAGTATACAAATTGAACAATCACTTTCACCACACGGTCCTTTATGCGCATCAAGTTCACGCATGCCACTGCGATTCCGAATACTGTGAAATTAGCAATGTTAAGCTCCTCTACTTGGCACAAACACCGTGCACTGGTTTACGCACTGCGATTTCGAATGTGTTACAACGTGGGCAGTTAATTCTAAAACTACTCCTTAGTGGTTAACAGATCTTTAAAGAACTTTTCTTTCTTTGTTTTTTCTCCTAAACAGGCTTTTCTCATTCAGGCATGTTCTGTTATTGCATAAGTCCTGATGATGATCCCATGCATCTAGTAGAGCTATAGGGATCGAAACGTCGACACCCAAGAGTGGGTTGACACTTACATTATTGTCTAATAAGCTTGTGTACATTCCACTCCAGGCGACACTGTTATTGATCTTTGAATTTTCTGCAGTGCCCTGTCCTTGCTCTCTTTCCTTGCCTGAAAAACACCCCTTTTTTCCCCCTACCTCTATCTTCCCTTTTTTTCTGTCGGTACGGCACAGGCTTGTGTCATGCTATTATTGTACTGTATATTTGACATTGATTGTTGAGAATAAATTCCTGTCCCGGCTGGTTCAGGATATCTTAAACCGTATAGTTTCCATTGTGTTCCTATACTACATTGCACATATGCTGAATAAGCTAGGCGCCATTGTCCCCTATAACGAAGTTATACCCATGGTCCTTAGCTATCCGTTGGGTTCCCCTTGTTTCTATAAAACGCTTGAGCGCAATCACCAGGATTGCAGGGTTTGTCTTAAACTCTAAATACCTCACGGTTGAGGTTGACCTTCCTAGTGCTTCTGTACGCACACCTCTATATCTTTCTAGAAATCTAAAATACTTTTTCCTTACCTTAGCCTTAGGAGATGTCAGACCATGCCCCCTTGTACACCGCAGAACATATTAAACATTTATGTACATTACCATCACTTTTGTCTGAAACCCCAGATGCCCCAGAAACTGTTGTGTCCAGTTTACCTGAGCAACTAGAGAAGCTCAAGAAAAAACAGGTCAGACTTCAATTAATGGTGTTAATGCTTACGGATTATCTCAAGTCCGGAGTAATCCCACTAGGCTTGCAGGTTTGTAATATCCCGGGGATATTCACGGACAACCCAAAGTACATTACAAACTTCAGCCTTATTGGTACCACATGTTCGAGACAGTGGTTAGCACTTGGTATTGACATTGCTACTGAGACATTGAAAACCCTGGAGACAGAGATTGCTGGCCTCTTTAAACAAATTAACGACTCCGACCCTACAGCTTAATGTAAAAAGTTGCTAGAACAAGTAGACAAAACAGTGGCCGACTATTACCGCATCGAACAGAATAAAAAATCTAACAAAATCAAAAAAGACATTAAGAACTATAGTGCCGAGTCTACTTACCCATATCTGAATAAGGATTTCTATACAAACAGGCCTTATTTTAACCCCCAGAACAGACCGTGGGGCCGTTTCAATAAACGACAAAACATAGTGGGTTTCTCAGATACCTCAGAGGACTCATCTGATAATTCAGATCCAGGTGAGGGAGGAAGCAACCCAAGAAGGGGTCGGGGAGGAGCACAGGGCAATAATAATTTTTTAGCCAGAGGTCAGCCAGGCACCCCACAGAGAGGGAAGGCCAAGAAAACCAGGAAATGGTTCAACGCTCCAGGAGAGCGGAGGACCCGCAACAACTTTTACCAGTGGTAGCATCCACAACACAAAATTTGACTGAGACCTTACCTATTTTCAACCTGTCAAACCATGTCCTTCAACACTCTGAATTAGAACTTTTGAAGAAAGGGCTGTTATTTGTCCCTACGGTGCGCCCAAATTATATGGAACTACAAACAGAGTTACTGCGATTTTTTAGACTGGTTCGTCTGAAAGCATTTTTTCAATTACATCCTGCACCTGAACCAATTCGCAACACTCCTTTTTCCCCCCCTTCCACCTTTTTACCAATGGCGAGCATGATCCCGCCGGAAGTTATCACGTTTGAGAAATTGATTCTCAAGGAGGTTGAGGTACTCGAAAAAAAGAAATTGTTTATTCCATTTAATATTCCCAAAATTGAAAAGGATGCAATAGATTCACTTAAATCCAACGCGGATCTAATCATTAAAAGCGCAGATAAAGGTGGAGGTATTGTGTTACAGAATATTGACACATATAAGAATGAGATTAACCGCCAGCTAAGTAACAGGGAACATTACTTAAGACTGGGCCGCAATCCAACGCTGGAAATCCAAACTCTGATTAAGAGAATTACTACAGATGCCAGAGATGAAGGTTTCCTCAGCAAAAAGGAATACAATTTCCTCAATGTCAAGTGCCCAAGGCTTCCGGTCATTTATACCCTCCCGAAAGTCCACAAGAACACTGAAAACCCACCAGGCCGACCAATAGTTTCGGCCTGTGGATCTATCTTGGAACCATTAGGGTCCTATGTAGATTTTTTCATTAAGGACTTCGTGCCTTCCACGTGCTGTTACGTTCGTGACAGCATGCAAATGATTAATCTGGTTGAACATCAATCCTTTGACCCCAGTACTCAAACACTCTGTACACTGGATGTAGAGTCGCTCTACACTAACATACCCCAGGGAGCGGCTCTACGGGTCATTGAAAGGACACTAGACTCAAGGCCACGACCACACAGAGTTCCCACAATATTCATACTACAGCTGTTAGAACTATGTCTCACAAAAAATTATTTTGTCTTTGACGGTGTGTTCTTCCAGCAGATAAAAGGCACCTCAATGGGAGCAATTTTTGCTCCCCACCTGGCGATTCTGTACATGGACGCACTAGAGACAGGTACTATTCTAGCTGACACCAACCCATTCAAGACAAGCATTGGTGTCTGGCGACGCTATATAGATGACATATTTCTAATTTGGAATAGTGACAGGGAAATTCTAAATTCATTTCTACATTGGTTGAACAATAACTGTGACAACTTACAGTTTACTCTCTCACATCACAAAACTGAGATACCATTTCTTGATCTCACGATTTACCATGAGGCAGGCGAACTATTGACTCGCCTATACAGGAAACCGACTGAACGGAATACCTTACTAAGATACGACAGTAACCACCCCAAAGCCCTTAAAGATTCTCTCCCTTACTCGCAGTTCCTTCGGATTAGACGGAACTGCTCTTCAAAGACTGATTACTTCAGGGAAGCAGGTGTACTTTGCTCGAAACTCAAAACACGAGGGAATCCAAACAGAATAGTAAGAAATGCCTCAAAACGAGCATGGTACTGTCCGAGGGAGGTGCTACTCCAACCTAAGACTAGGCCGAGTTCAGAGAGAATAGCCTGTGTTACAACCTTCTCTCCAATTTCAAACAAAATCAGAAAAACAATTCTCCGTCACTGGCCAACCCTCAACTCAGGACTACTAACGTTTGATAAACCTTTGTTTGCTTTCAAAAAAAGTAGAAACATAAAAGACCATCTTGTCCGTGCAGCCCTCCCTGCACCACCTTCAAACAGCACTATTGAGTCAAACTGGGGAATGCCACCTCTGAGAGGTCGTGTGAAATGTGGAAATTGTATTGTTTGCGATCTGACACTTGAGGGGCGCACTTTTAGTCACAATAACATCACAACCCACATGAAAGACTTCACGAACTGCAACAGTTGCAATGTGATTTATGCTATTGTATGCCCTTGCCCTCTAATGTATGTGGGGCAAACGACACAGAAAATAAAGACCAGAATAAGCCAACATCGGAGCCGCATACGCTGTGGAACCCTGAACGCCCCATTGGTTGAACATTTTGCCAACATGAACCACTCAGCGGACGACTTGAAATGGACTATCCTGAAAACTGTCAAATTACCACAGAGAGGTGGTAATTTGCAACAACTGCTCAACAGGGAGGAACTAAAATCCATTATACAATTCAACACAATTCATACAGGTCTCAATCGAAGCGAGGACTGGACAACATTGCTGTGATTGAACGACTGATTTATGTAAATATGTTCCAGGAACAAAAAGTGGGAAGTAAAGAAAAACCTTGTTGGTTACAAATACGTCATGTGTAAAGATGTAATGACCACAACATGATGATGAGACATTCTGGATACAATCTGACATCTGGGTTCGATGAATGATAATAATTGTTTTTTTAAATAACCAGTCACTTTTTCACAATAGTCACTTTCGTCTTGTCACATTGTCACTATCAACGTTTTTTAGTCCAGGCAGCCTCACAGCCCTTTGACTAGTCCATCCCACCCTCCACTCCAAGATGGCTGCTGCCTAAGCGCCATAGCCGTTCAAAGATGGCACCCGAATTAATCAACACGTGACCAGTGTTTAAGTATACAATCCGCTCCAGCGGACATGTCCCTACACTGAAACCGGCATTGTCGGAGCACCCCTGGGAGAGGCGAGTCATATCATGACTAAGTAAGTAATGCGGAATTGACAGCAGGCTCCGTGGGCCCCTTATCGAGTCACGCGCTATGCTGACTCTCCACGCGCTAAGCTGACTCTCCACTCTTTGTTGCAGCGCGTGATTTCCACATTGTTGGACCCCAGGGCGAGGCAAGCCACATTGTTGACTTCGTAAGTAGTTTTTTATTTCAGAGTCACGTCCAGTATTGGCCCCTGCCCTAAGCATCGCATTGAGCAGAGTTTCCTTTTCTTCCTTATTACAGCGCACACTCGTCACACTGTTGACTTCCGGAGTATATGGCCATTGTTGCCGTTAATTTTGGATTCCGGACCTCGCTCGCATATAGAGGGAGAAAGGTAACCGCCTACCGTTACTGCTCGGAACCGCTATGCCTTAGCTCCCATTATCCCACCCTAATCCTTGACACATTTGTTGTTTTCAGTGCGGCCACCCGACTCAAACATAGACGGGCGCTGAGGTTTTTAAACCACCGAAATAACACATTGACTGAACCCCAGCTAAGACCTCGTGGACACACAACCGCGTGGTATGTCTCAGTTTGTGCATGCGGTGTATGCTTCACTATCCCTGTAAAAAAGGCAGTTTTCCCAATAACAGGCTTGTTATTGTATCCTTAGCCTGGCGCTACTACTTCCGCCTTTTCCTAGAAGTTAAAGAAACCTTCACTGTGAGGCTTCCCCTCGCACCATAGAGGTATAGCTTATCTCTCCATTATAACTAACTAGCCCCACCAGTCCAATCCTTTTCCGATTAAAAAGACAAAGTATTAAAGTAATGCAACTTTGCATTTTCACTGCACTCTTTTTAAGACCAGTATACAAATTGAACAATCACTTTCACCACACGGTCCTTTATGCGCATCAAGTTCACGCATGCCACTGCGATTCCGAATACTGTGAAATTAGCAATGTTAAGCTCCTCTACTTGGCACAAACACCGTGCACTGGTTTACGCACTGCGATTTCGAATGTGTTACAACGTGGGCAGTTAATTCTAAAACTACTCCTTAGTGGTTAACAGATCTTTAAAGAACTTTTCTTTCTTTGTTTTTTCTCCTAAACAGGCTTTTCTCATTCAGGCATGTTCTGTTATTGCATAAGTCCTGATGATGATCCCATGCATCTAGTAGAGCTATAGGGATCGAAACGTCGACACCCAAGAGTGGGTTGACACTTACATTATTGTCTAATAAGCTTGTGTACATTCCACTCCAGGCGACACTGTTATTGATCTTTGAATTTTCTGCAGTGCCCTGTCCTTGCTCTCTTTCCTTGCCTGAAAAACACCCCTTTTTTTCCCCCCTACCTCTATCTTCCCTTTTTTTCTGTCGGTACGGCACAGGCTTGTGTCATGCTATTATTGTACTGTATATTTGACATTGATTGTTGAGAATAAATTCCTGTCCCGGCTGGTTCAGGATATCTTAAACCGTATAGTTTCCATTGTGTTCCTATACTACATTGCACATATGTTGAATAAGCTAGGCGCCATTGTCCCCTATAACGAAGTTATACCCATGGTCCTTAGCTATCCGTTGGGTTCCCCTTGTTTCTATAAAACACTTTAAGAACAGCATCACTTTTATGCAGGGTTCAGGTGAAATGGCAATGTGCGTACGTCAAAGTCACTTGAGCAGTCACGCAGGGACACAAGGTGCAGACAAAAGAGCAACGTGCAAATGTCAGAGTCATTGAACAGTCATGCGGTGATGCAAGGTGCAAACACAAGAGCAACATGCGGAAGGTAAAGTCACTAGAACAGTCATGCAGGGACACAAGGTGCAGACACAAGGGCAACATGTGGACATCAACGCACTTGAACAGACACACAGTGCCAGAGTGTGCAGACACAAAGGCAATGTGCAGACATCACTGTCACCTAAACAATCACATGGTGATGCAAGGTACAGACACAAGGGCAACGTGCGTACGTCAGCATCCCTTGAACAGTCACACAGTGATGGAAGGTGCAGACACAAAGGCAATGTGCGGACCTCAGCATCACTTGAACAGTCCCGCGGTGAAGCAAGTTGCAAAAACAAGGGCAACATGCGGACGTCAACACCACTTGAACAGGCACATAGTGGCAGAGGGTGCAGACACAAGGGCAACGTGCGGATGTCAGCATCACTTGGACAGTCACAGGGTAATGCGTCGTGCAGCCACAGGGCCAACGTGCGGAGGTCAGCGTCACTTGAACAGTCACACGATGATGCAAGGTGCAGACACAAAGGCAACGTGCGGACCTCAGCATCACTTGAACAGTCTTGCGGTGAGGCAAGGTGCAGGCCCAAGGGCAACATGCAGACATCAATGTCACTTGAACAGTCACGTGGTGATGCAAGTTCCCGACAAAAGGGCAACGTGCGGACATCAGTGTCACTTTAACAGTCACGGTGTGACGCAAGGTGCATACACAAAGGCAATGTGCAGACATCGATGTCACTTGAATAGTCAGGTGGTGATGCAAGTTGCAGACACAAGGGCAACGTGCGGACATCAACATCACTTGAACAGGCATGTGGAGACCCAGGGTGCAGGCCTATGGACATCAGCAGTGCATGTCCAAGTCCTCACTTAGAGGCAGCAGAGGGCAGCACTGGGCAGAAGTTGCAGTCTGTGGCTTCTCAGACATCCTCACAGCTAGGGCTTGAACCCTAAACTATGCCTGAATGCCGCAGGTCCTCCACATCCAGTGCAATCCTCCTCCTCACCCCACACTGCGACAGCAACAAAGCGTTTTCCTATGTCCTGAGGGTCCTCCTTTACCTTAAAGGGTACAGTCTGGAAGTCTGGCCCTTGCTTTCTCTACACAGGTGTGCACTGAACACAGGGCAGGGTTATTTACAGTCCTAGGGCACTTGGGCGAATTAAACCATACAATCACATTCAAGGTCAGTCCCAAAGGTTTGGGGGGACAAATCAGGATAAAGTGCATTTTACTTTCAGTGTGACACGTCTCCATGGCAACCAGTTACGTGTTAATCTACCACCTTTGCTTTGGGTTCAGCCCTCGGCAGCTCAGACAAATGCAGCAGTCCATCGACCTACAGAAGGTGTGCAGCTCTGGTCATGCCTCAGGCCATTCCTTTTTAGGTCGAGCCTAGCGCAGCGCGCATACACTGCTCTATGGGAGGCTTATTGTGAGCATTCAAAACTTCTCCGTGTGGGTTTCACTCCTCCCACACATTCCATTGACTTTTGCGTGTGTCTTTCAAGAATGAAAGCACGCAAATGGCCAAAGGCGGGTGCATGTCCTACTTCGTCTTGAAATGTTCCCTCCCATGGCATTTTGGTCTCGGGAGCAACCAGCGGCATGCAGGGTGCAGCTGCATTCCTCCCTCATGGTGGCTCATGTTATTAATTAAACACAGCGAGCTCGCTTTCCCTTTGGAGGACGCGCTTATTTATTTATACGTTTTATATAGCGCGAGCAAGATCCCGAAGGATATCAGAGCGCTTTACAAATGGGTGAAAGGAAGGTCATAAACCCAATATCGACATCAAGTTAGAATACACAACATGAATAATCGAATGATTCACAGACAAATGACACAAATGAGAGTAATACATTAATGCCATGGTTTGTTTTTAAGAAAACACATTACAAGATTGCTGACATGCATGGGTACACACAGCAGCCACCTTGAAATTGGGTTTATTAAAAACAAAATGCATTTCAAGAAAGCAATGGCAAAGCCAATACGCCAGCAGTAGTGTCATGATCCCTCCTGCCCCCGTTCCACCAGCTAGAGCGGGGACAGGCCTCTATGAGGTGGGGGCGTCGTAGGCATGAAAAAAAGCAACTGAGTGGAGCTTTTTTGTGTGACACACAGCCTCAGCTCGGTTGCTTACTGTCACCGGTACAACGCCTTTGTTCTCTTTGGACAGAAGCTGCATCTAACAGGGGAGTAAGAATACATCTGCCTTTCCTTCCATACCTTCCTATAATGAGACGCCTTTGCTGGAGTGTTTCACCTGTGTTTCCTGTAAACTCACAAGATCTCTATTCAAAATACAAGGTTCCTTGAAGCAATTAAAAAAATAAAAACTGAGGGGGGAGGAGCCAAGATGGCGACCGGGATGGTCGAGTAGTCCCTCGGCTCCTGGGACCATCTCCTCCTGCGCATCTATCCTGCCAGTGCTCCTGTATTAAAACGGCACGACTGTGTACCCGATCCCCTCTGGCGCCCGGCGGAGAAATTCTGAAGCCCCTACCTGAATGCTAGCGGTAGTGCCGATCGAAAACATCCTGAGGCCTGTAGTGGACTTGAGACCGGGACCTCTAGTTGGAATCCAGGCTGGCCGCTGAGCGATCAACAGCGGATGACTGCGGCGATTGGGTGCCGGCCGGAACACGTCAACCGGGAAGGGGCCGATTCTCGAGCTGTGCCTCGGCTGGACTGGCGGCGAAGCTTGGGATGTGCCGGCTTGGGCGCATCTCTCAGCAGTGTTCACACGGCTTGCCCGGCTGCAGCGACGGCTTGTATTTAGCCTGGCGATCGGCGGGTAACTCCCGACCTGTTGTTCGCTTCCACACCCGACGGGGCACTTTGCCTTACAAACTGCTCTCAAGGTTCTGACTTCCTTTGCCGCCACTGTAGCCCTACGCATTTATCCCGGCCTGTGACGGTGGGACCGTGCAGGTGACTGCAACGGACATGGATATCGCTAACCGGGAGCGGGCTGCGTCCCGAGTGATTTCTGGACGGCTGGAGAGGACCGATGTTGTCGGGTGAGGCACAACAGAGATGGCCGATATGGTGACCTGATGTCGGCTATTGCTGACCTCCGAAGTGCAATGGAATACACTGCTCAAGATCTTGCCAGCAAATTTGAT
Organism: Lissotriton vulgaris; assembly: GCF_964263255.1. Taxonomy (NCBI): domain Eukaryota; kingdom Metazoa; phylum Chordata; class Amphibia; order Caudata; family Salamandridae; genus Lissotriton; species Lissotriton vulgaris. The sequence goes on along the minus strand of NC_141693.1, from coordinate 11,067,290 downwards.
GCGCTTGGAATGGAGAGTCCGAGGCTGGCTGGACAGACAGAGCACAGCTTCACACCGCATCTCCTGCCTCTCCATTACAAGATGGCGGCCCGAGTGCCATTGAAGAGACTCTTTGTCCCGTTGCATCCCCTGCTGAGGAACTTCTACATCCAGTACACGGTGTGGACTCTGAGCCGGACTCGTGTTCGAAGCGCCCGCTCCGATCCTTGCTCCCTTCATACTGGAAGTCGCCATTGCTGCCATTGGTTGATTTTGTGTCTTCCTTCTTTGGCCCGACTCTGTCACATGCTACCTTGCCTATCTGCTTTCGGTCCTGGTTTGAGTCCCCGGAGCGCCTTGAGGCGGCCATGGTTGATGCCCGGTTGCTTATTACTGGTGTTTTTGGACTATGGTTCTCACCCGTGCTCCACAATGTGAGGAGGGTGTACTTTGTACCCTCCCTGGGATCACTGGATTTCCTTGTGCTTGACACGTCTGGGTGTTTATACCACAGTGACACTTTTGGACTACCGAACACGTCTTCCTCGGTTGCATTGATGTGCAGTGGCGGTAAGGAGAAAACGGTACAGGGATAAACACTTCTTCCTAGGGACTGGCAGATTCCTCGTTATTGACCGTGGCAGATGGGTGGCGTGCTGTTTACTCTGATGGTGCGGTGTGTTGCCTTCGTGCTTTACACTGTTTTGCTGCGAACTGTTTCCTGTCACCGTACTACCTATCTTGTGTTCATATTGTACTTGCGGGAGGGAGCAGCCGAGGGACGGCTTCCCTTTGGATTTTCATAGTTCGCAGTGGCGGAGAAGAGATACTGGGTCAGGGGTGTGCGCTTGTGCTCATGGTTTGGCGGTTTCCTTGTTGCTGCCCTGGACATGTGGGTTGTGTTTGCTAACCTTGACTACGCTGTGAGCTGCTTTTGTGCTTCCAACTTCTTTTGACTGTAATGCTTACCATCACCGGACATCATACTTTGTGCTGTTACTGGCCTTACGGGAGGGTGGAGCCGGGGGACGGGTGGACTCCTCCCCGCCTTTCTTTATTTAATGAGAGTTTTAGATTAGGACCCTTTTCTTACTCTCTATATTTCGAGACTCCTTTTATTGGGCGACAGGCACACTGCTAGGGGGGGATAGGCCGTAGCCAGCTGCAGGGGTGCAGGGTGGGGGGGTGGATGGGGGGGGGGTTGTTTTTATTTTTGGTTCTATGGGCCTTCTATTCTTTTTCTTTTTCTCCTTTTTCTGGGTTTAGACGTTTATCTGCTGGGTGGTGCGCAGCGATTATGGCATTTTGTTACATTGTGTATTTGTCTATCCTGATCGTACTAGGCCGGAACCAACTTGTTGTGCTGCGATATCCTGCTCCTGTCTATCCTTCAGAAAAAAAAATTGAAAATTAGACCTCAGTATTCCTGTACCAGATCCTTTGCGCTTATTGTGTTGCAACGTACTGTATCTGTGAGCCCTTGGGCTCTTTGCTGAGTTGTATTTGCGATTTTCTATCAATAAAGGTCTTCCAAAAATGTATTAAAAAATAAAAATAAAAAAATAAAAACTGGCAATAAGAACCCAATAATGAAATTCCACTACAGACTTTGCTGATTGCAGGAGCCAAAACAATATATATTTTTTTTAATAAACCAGAATGTATTTTGCTCTGTGCAGAAAGCGCTGGAACGCCATTTTTAGTTATGTTATCTCCACAACTTTTACATAAAAGATTCCCTAATACTCCGGATACATGCTGGACTTGTACCTCTCCAAATGCAAATCTATTTCATTTGTTGTTCTCATGTACACCACTATATACTTTTTGGAAACAGGTCTGGCTTGTTTTCCTTTTCTCATCCTAGTTATTTTCCCAACTCGTCCCAGTTTCTTCTTTCCCACTAGCACCCTCCTTCACATTCTTATTTATTTAAATGTTTTATGTGCCCATGTTGCTTCTTCGCTCATGCCGCGATCCAGGTATCATTTATTTAAGAAAAATAATACTGTGACTCAGTCAACGCTGCCTGCGTAATAACGCTTGTTTTTTCTATTAACCGCCTCCATCCTGGTTCTTTTTGTCCTGTTCCCCCGACCCATCACTGTGTATTCTTCCCCGCTTACACTCCCTCTCCAGTTTCGTTATATCCTTTATTTGCCATGTTGATTCTTTCCATTGCCAGGCACCCCTTATTTGTGTTGTGCTTCTGCCCACCCTGCCCACCATCGTCTCTCAGTTGCTCATGCTCTCAATAGCAGACCTTTGTTGCACAGCTCAATGTTGCCATGAGCTGCTTTTGTGTAGCAAAGGCACTAGTGCGGGTGTGAGGAGGCTGACGTTTCCTGGGTCAGAGTGCCATGGCTGGGGGCAGGCATGCTGAGATCAGTCAGGCATCTGGTCCCAGCCAAACAGACCTTATTCTCTGACCCCTGATCAGCGTGTGAACTTACCTCCTTTGCAGTAATGTGGCCCACACAGGCACCTTCTGCTGGCCATGACCTTGCGCTCTTCAAGGGCCATATGTTGGGAAAGTTCATTATCTCTCAGTGCCCCTCAACCGCTTGCTAACCCCTCTGCCTCCCAGAAACTCACAAACAGTGCCCAGAGCGAGGCCCAAGAAACAACCCCTGTCCTTTGCAATGCTGTGTGGCAGCTCAGCTTAAACACCTGCCTATCAAAGGGAAATACTTACATACCAGAATCACACGTTCATGTTTGCAGGTCGAGAACATGAGTACAATGGAACATCATGGCTACAATTACGGAATGCTAGTGCCTACATGAGTGTATGGTGTGCGCTATGATATCCTGGTGATTTGTGATGTCTTATTGCATTTCAGATGAAAGGAACAGGGCGGACTATCTATCTATCTATCTATCTATCTATCTATCTATCTATCTATCTCTCTATATATCGCCCTCACTCTATCTGCCTATCTATCGCCCTCACTCTTTCTATCTATCTATCTATCTATCTATCTATCTATCTATCTATCTATCTATCTATCTATATATCGCCCTCACTCTATCTGCCTATCTATCGCCCTCACTCTTTCTATCTATCTATCTATCTATCTATCGCCCTCACTCTTTCTATCTATCTATCTATCTATCTATCTATCTATCTATCTATCTATCTATCTATCTATCTATATATCGCCCTCACTCTATCTGCCTATCTATCGCCCTCACTCTTTCTATCTATCTATCTATCTATCTATCTATCTATCTATCTATCTATCTATCCATCTATACTTTCACTATATTCTCTTTTTATCGCTCTCACTCTTTCTCTGTTGCTCTCACCCTTACACTCTTTCTTGGGCTCATGGCCACGTCCATCCGTTGCAGCTGATTATCTAGACTGGTGCAGTGACCCAGTGATGTAAAGAGCATTGGCAAAGCCAATAGGTCTTGCCTAAGAGAGCTACAGGCTTTAGCAATGTTGTATAGCTCTGCTGTACAGAAGCATAGATACTTTGCAGTGGGGCTAAAACTCATTTTAAAAAGCACTATGACCCAGTTAGGGCTAATGCACTTTCTTTTTTAAGCGCATTAGCACTGCATGCATCATAGTCCTTTGTTATTATTATTTATAGCAATGCTGCACAGCGGCCATGCTGCCATACAGCTTGGCTACACATCATTGCCAAAGTCCACAATGCTCATGCTGTGCAGCTTGAACAAAAGGCAGCAGAAGAGCCAAAGTCTTAAAGGCGAGACCTATTGGTTTTGCCAATGCTTGTTTCAGATGTTGCTCTAACCAGGTCACGTGCTGACTTGGTGGTTTGGTTCCGGATTCAGAGCAGAACAAGCATTGGCAAACCAATCGGCCTCCACTATGAGACCTATTGGCTTTGCCAATATTTTGCAGCCATCCTGTGACGCAGCCCAGGTGCTTTGCAGTGGGGCTAAAACTAATTTAAAAAAGCGCTATGATGCAGCCAGGGCTAATGCTCTTTTTTAGCCATTAGTGCTGGATGGTAAAAGTCCTTTTTTATCACAATGTTTTTTTAACCATGCTGTACAGAAGCCACACTGTTATATTTACAATGGTTACAAGTTTAATCTGAGTATTGTGCTCTTGTTTACGTCTAGTTCTTCGCTACTGTTCCTTGGATTATTCTGCAATGTTGCTGAATTGTCAGGAACCAGTGGATCGGCTAGCCTTCACACTGGTTGTACTGTGCTGCTTCAAAAAAGGTATGTTATCCCTTTTACTGTGGATTTTCAATTCAACAAACTGCTCCACAGCATGGCTGCACATCATTGCCAAAGTACCGCATTAACAAAAGTCAATGGCAGTGCAGAGCCAATATTCTCAAAGACAAAACCAGCTTGCTTTACCAATGCTTGCTCAGCACAATATCCCTAAGATTCTGAGCAAATCAGTTATCCTCCCCCTGCGTGAAAATGGAAAAAATATGACAATAAGCAAACCAATCCTATCACATAAAGATGGCACATGTGTTTAAGTCCGAATAAAAGCAAATACCACTTGTTGTCACAATTAATATCCATTCGAAAAGAGAAACAGGCTTCTTTGAAGCACACGTAGCACAGTAAACATGGCCACAAAGGCAAGAGGTTCAAAATGAAGGACAAGGAAGCCAACAAATACAAGTATATAAAATGAAAGTAGTGCCTCAATCACAGCTCGAACAGTGGGAGGACAGCAATCAAACAAAAGAAATCGGTACTTGGTCCATGCTCCAGCTGAAAGAAGAGGACGTGAAGCCAACATACGGTGGCCAATTAGAAGGCAGCTAATTAGAGTGGCAAAAAAGCCAATGAATGTTAAGTAATAGGCGGGATGCAAGACTCTTGCTGTACACATGACGATATCTCAAGCAAGCGAGACCTATAAAGGCCCTCTCTTCCTCTCTCGTTCACTGTGTGTGGAGCCAAAGTTGAACAGATGCACATGGCTTTGCAAAGAATTCTAGGACCCTCTGGCCCTGGGGGTGATGGTCGCTGCGCGTGACGGCTGTAGATGTGACGGAGCGCATGTTGACAATGGCGCAGGCCTGAGATTGTAGCTAATAGAGGTCTTTTAGGCTGTGCGTCACCTAGTTGAATTTTTTGGAGAGCTGTCATTAAACACGCAGAAGTATAAAGAGCGTTCTTCATTGATGTTAATGTCTTGTTTTGCATTCCTATGGGGAGGCCATTGCTGTCGTCTGGAAGAGAGAGGTCCAGTGCTACACGGTGATGCTACAGTTTGCTTCAGGGACGTCGCCTATGACCATGTACAAGGCGCTGCTGGTACCAAGGTACCTGTGTTTTCTATATAACTTGCCTCTTGAAGGCTAGGGTGCAGTCAATGATGGATGCCTAGGAAGTCTGCAATCGGACTTAGAAGAAGGGTGAATGTGTCTGCTTCGATGATACAGACACTGCTTAGGGACATGGACAATGAGGGTGGGTTCAGATGGCCCCTTTGCCACCCAGGTTTGTGGTGACTCACTTCAGCACTCTTTGGTGAATCTCATATGTGCTAAGAGGCCGTTGATGAGGGCTTCATGTTCGACAATATCAAAAGCTGATGGGAGACGGAAGCAGGACAAGAAAGGGGTCACCTTGATCTTCGATGTGGAGCGGCACGTTGTCTACACCGTGGACCTGTGGTACTCTCTGTGCCGCCGCCAGGAGTGACCATGAGCCTGTGGCGCTCTCTGTGCCGCCGCCAGGTGTGACCGTGGACGTGTGGCACTCTGTGTGCTGCCGCCAGATGTGACAGCGGATCGGTGCCACTCTCTCTGCCACCGCCAGGTGTGACCGTGGACCGGCGGCGCTCCCTGTGCAGCCACCAGGTGTGACCATGGACTAATGGCGCTCTGTGTGCCGCCGCCATATGTGACAGGGGATCTGTGGTCCTCTCTGTGCCACCGCCAGGTGTGACCATGGACCGGTGGCGCTCTCTGTGCCACCGCCAGGTGTGACCATGGACCTGTGGCGCTCTCTGTGCCGCAGTCAGGTGTGACCGTGGACCTGCAGTGCTCTCTGTGCCGCAGTTAGGTGTGACCGTGGACCTGCGGCGCTCTCTGTGCCACCGCCAGATGTGACCATGGACCTGTGGCGCTCTGTGTGCCGCCGCCATATGTGACAGGGGATTTGTGGTTCTCTCTGTGCCACCGCCAGGTGTGACCATGGACCGGTGGCGCTCTCTGTGCCACTGCCAGGTGTGACCATGGACCTGTGGCGCTCTCTGTGCCACCGCCAGGTGTGTCCGTGGACCTGCAGCGCTCTCTGTGCCACCGACAGGTGTGACCGTGGACCTGTGGTGCTCCTTGTGCCGCCGACAGATGTGACCATGGACCTGTGGCGCTCTCTGTGCTGCCGCCAGATGTGACAGCGGACATGTGGCACTCTCTGTACCGCCGCCAGGCATGACCATGGACGTGTGGCACTCTGTGTGCTGCCGTCAGGTGTGACCATGGACCTGTGACGCTCTCTCTGTCACCGCCAGGTGTGACCGAGGGCCTGTGGTGCTCCCTGTGACGCCGCCAGGTGTTACCGTGGACTTTTGGCGCTTTCTGTACCGCCGTCAGGTGTGACCATGGACCTGTGGCACTCTCTGTGCTGCCGCCACATGTGACAGCGGATATGTGGCACTCTCTGTGGCGCCGCCAGGTGTGACCGTGGACCTGTGGCACTCTGTGTGCTGCCGTCAGGTGTGACCATAGACCTGTGACGCTCTCTCTGTCACCGCCAGGTGTGACCGTGGGCCTGTGGTGCTCCCTGTGCCGCCGCCAGGTGTTACCGTGGACTTTCGGCGCTCTCTGTACCGCCGTCAGGTGTGACCATGGACCTGTGGCACTCTCTGTGCTGCCGCCAGATGTGACAGCGGACATGTGGCACTCTCTGTGCCGCTGCCAGGTGTGACCGTGGACCTGTGGCACTCTGTGTGCTGCCGTCAGGTGTGACCATAGACCTGTGACGTTCTCTCTGTCACTGCCAGGTGTGACCGTGGACCTGTGGTGCTCCCTGTGCCACTGCCAGGTATAACCGTGGACTTTCGGCGCTCTCTGTACCGCCGTCAGGTGTGACCATGGACATGTGGCGCTCTGTGTGCTGCCGCCAGGTATGACCGTGGACCTGCGGTTCTCTCTGTGCCGCTGTCAGGTGAGACCATGGACCAGTGGTGCTCTGTGCTGCCGCCAGGTGTGACCAGGGACCTGTGGCATTCTGTGTGCTGCCGCAATATGTGACCCTGGACCTGTGGCGCTCTCTGTGCTGCCGCCAGGTGTGACCGTGGACCTGCGGCTCTCTCTGTGCCGCCGTCAGGTGAGACCATGGACCTGTGGCGCTCTCTGTGCTGCCGCCAGGTGTGACCAGGGACCTGTGGCATTCTGTGTGCCGCCGCCATATGTGACCCTGGACCTGTGGCGCTCTCTGTGCCGCTGCCTTATGTGACATGGGACCTGTGGCGTTCTCTGTGCCACCGCCAGGTGTGACCATGGACCTGTGGCGCTCTCTGTGCCACTGCCAGGTGTGACCATGGACCTGTGGCGCTCTCTGTGCCACCACCAGGTGTGACCATGGACCTGTGGCGCTCTCTGTGCCACCGCCAGGTGTGACCGTGGACCTGTGGCACTCTCTGTACCGCCGTCAGGTGTGACCGTGGACCTGCAGCGCTCTCTGTGCCGCCGTCAGGTGTGACCGTGGATCTGCGGCGCTCTCTGTGCAGCCGTCAGGAGCGATGCTTCGATAGTCGACTGAGTTATCAGGGTGACCTTTTTAGGATTGGGACAATTTGAACCATCTTGGAGGAGTCTACGAAGATTGCTCATGTAAGGAAGGATTGTTAAGTTAACGAGAGGTGAGGATTTTAGGAAAGATAAATAGAGAATGGGTCATTGTGAAGGTAGCATTCAGACCGTAGAGACTGGTAAATGCTTCGAAGGCTGATCACTGTGGAGTTTGGTATTGGCTGATTCACGGTCCTTTCTAGTCTTGTTGATATTTTCTTTAAATAGGTTGTTGATGGTGTAACATTTGCCCTTTAAATCCTGTGGTGATGGAAACAACATGGGCTTTGTGCAATATTTCCGGACTCTGAATAGGACTTTGCTTCAGGTAGAGACCTCTCGGATGGTGATGGTGTAAGTAACTGATCTCAGCTTTTGAGAGTAGTTTTTCTTGACCTCAGGTTTTTAGTCTGGTCAGGTGAACCTGGCAATCCGTCCTGTGCGCTTCTTGTCTTCTTTCTGGAGTGTGTTTTCTGTTGGGTGGTGTGAGTCTCCTGGGGAAGGAGTGTGGGAGGGTGTGTTGCTTCTGGTACAATGTTTGACATGGTGTGGATGTTGTCTACATTGACCATTGTAGTGTTGTTAGGAGTGGTCCCAGAACTAGTGTAGATTAGCTGTTGTTGGGAGGCGGTGAGGACATTCTGACCTTGCTTGACTGTACCGAGTAGGATGTTCTGAAATCAGTAGTGTTGCAGCTTGCTTAGATCCAGGTATCCTGCATAGGTGTTTGTGTGGTTTCGGTGAAGAATGCAATATCACAGTTGTCTGTTCTGCCCAGTTGGATTGGTGGGGGTAGTGGTTGGTCTGCATATAGATGATGACAAGAATGAAAGTGTGTCCCAGACTTTGAGGCAGTTTTTGTGTGTTGTGTCTCACGTTGAGGGTGTCTTGAAAAACATGGAGGGGTGTATCATGTTTTTTGTCGTGGGGTTGCCTAACAGGTGAAAGATGCCATGGTACATGCAATTTAGGGATGCGCCGGTTGTGAGTTAGGTGCATCTAATGAAAGTATTGCTGTTTCCAGGTAGTCTGCAGATGGGGACGGAATCGATGGCTTGTGGTGTGACAGTGGGAAGGTGGGAAGTGCAACAGAGAGATTTTTGGTGGCTCTCAGCTCATGAAAGACCACAACAACTAGCAGATAAAAATAAGACCTCTGTCGATCTTGTGTGCGGTGTGAGAGTGTCAGCTGTGGTGACAAGGATACCCCGAGGGTCAGTGGAAGTGGCGATGAGCCCCATCTCTGTGACAAAGAGTGCATCCAGGTTGTGTGTGCTCACAATATTGGCACGGTCACTGCATGTCGGACAGCTTAGTCCACGTTCATTACCTTGAGCTGCAGTGTCTGGCTGCTGGGAGCATGTCTATGGGGGCTAGACTCATTCACATACACCATATGGTTTCTAGGCGCTAAGAGAGGATAGAGGAACAGCAGCTTGTATGTCTCTGGAACTGAAGAGGGCACCACCAAACTGCCAATATTCTGGGGGTTTCAGGTGCAGCTGGGAGGACACAGAGGAAAGGTGTCAGAAAATTAGGAACCAGACCACGCAGGCTTCTGTGAATAAGGCACGGGGGATGGAGTCGGACCTCGAGAGGGAGCCCGCTGTTACACAGAGACTTCGGGACCCAAGCGGAGGTAAGTACAGAATTTATTTCATGAAGTACGAGGTAATATATAAGGAGCCCTGACGCAGTGGCGTCACTAGGGTTGGTGTCACCCGGTGCGGGTAACTCATGGTGTCACCCCCTCACGACTTACCGCATGGACCTCCTCTGCTCCGAGTCCGCCAGTGGACACAGATGGCAAATAACGGGACCATACAGAATTCTTAGCAACGTTTGTAAATTTAGTTCCTATATTTACAAAGGCCTTAGAAGAAAATTTTTATTCAACAAGGTCGGAGGTAAAAGATTGTAAGAAGTTAAGGACTAAGAATTACATAGAAAATATGTTACTGTCTTTTTTATTTTTATTTTAACATTAAACTCAAAATGTTACTGTTACAGGAGAGAAGGTTGTAACCGTTCTGCATTGGGTTTGCACAATCAGCAACTGCCAGAATAGTATGCAACAGTACAAATGACAATGTCACATTAAATCTACCCTTTTCTTTCTGCATAATTTAGTCAACCCTCCTCATAATGTGGCCCACCTCTGCTGCATAAATCCAGTGGCCCTAGCTACGAGTGGCATTAGGATACTAAATGGCCCCGGCCGAGGTGAAGGGCAGTCAAGGACGGTACTGGGGAGTTGCTTGGTAATGACTTACAGCCGCATAGTGAGGTTTTATTAGGAGGTTCCCCTTCCCTGTGCTAACGACTTCTAGGGGTGTTTGGGGGGTTGGGGGAGTTCTCCCCTCAAGAACATTTTGAAATAAGAAAGACCAAAATGGTGCACAACACATTTTCCTTTACATATTTATCTATATTACCTTTCAAAGCATAGTAAATCGTAAATGGTGACCTGACAGAAGCATGCCAGAAAGCATGGAAATGTCACACATAAGCACCCAGGCCATTAACCGTGGAAATGTCCTCAGATCAGAAAGCATGGAAATGTCACACATGAGTACTTAGTCTCAGACCAGGAAGCATGGAAATGTCACACAAAGGCACACAGGCCAGAAGGCATGAAAATGTCAAACGAGGGCACCCAGGCCAGTGGCGCTGGAACAATTTTTAGAGTGTTGTCCTAAAAATTACCACTCTTCCCTTCACCTCTCTCACGGTATTACTTCTTTCTTACTACACCTCTCCTTCTCTACCTCTTTTTTTCTGTCCCTCTCTCATCTTTCTATGCCCCTTTCCCAGTATCAATCCACTCTCCCTTCCTCACCTACAACCATCTCTCTACTGCTCCTTCTCTTTATGAACTTTTATATCTCACCTCTTACTCTCTACCTCCTTACCTCAACCACTCTCTAGCTTTGTTTCACTTTCAGATCTCTTTCACTACCTCACCTCTGTCTTTTTGCTTCACCTCTTTTCTCTCAACATCTCCTCTTTCTGTCCTTCAGCACTCTAATTCTACCTTTCTTTCTACCTCTCTACACCTGACTTATCATTCTACGCCTCACTTCACATTTTACCTCTTTCTTTTCCTCATCCTGATTTCTCTAGCTTGCACCCATTTATAGTTCTCGTACTGTAACTGCTCACATCATACCTGCCACTGCTTTCTCTACTTCTCTCTGCCTCAAGTGCTCTCTTACTAATCTCTTTCTACTTTAGCTCTCTGTCTAACTCACCTCACTTGTACCCTACTACCACTCCCTAAAGTTTCTTCGCTATATTTCTTACTGTCTCTCCTTCTAACGGGCATCTCTAGAGGAGGGCTTGATAGGACAAACTGTGCAATAAAGGTGACAAAACTGCAGAGGTGGCTCCAAGTCCAAAGCACACGATTCTGCATGCACCTGAAACGTCTGACAATCCCACAGTCTCTGGTTCCTCTCTTCTCTTTGTGGGCACTTGAAAGGTGCAGCATGAATGCTCTATTTTCTAACTGGTAACCCCATAACGCCGATTTTACCTCCAACAGACCCGCAACCCAAAAGAGAAATGGTACAGCCAGTGTACCCAGAGAAGCAGGGCCCCAACCGAGGGAATGACCAAAATAACAAATCACAAGGCAGCAGAAACCTAAATCCACAGCCAACAGCACAGAGACATAAAAGCAGCCAGTATGGACAATAAAGCGATACAAAAGGGGATGATGGACGGAGCGTTTGAGCAAATCAAACACTCACCCCCAGTCAACTGATCTGGGTTTAATCCATCACCATTCTTTAGCTCATTCAGCCACCCCAGTTCAGACATGGCCATATGCAAATCAGTCTGACCCTGTGCCTAATGGGAACAGTCCAGCCCGAACTGCCAAGCCATTTCTTCCCTGGACCGGAAACAAGCATCCTGGGACCAGTTTCGGATCCATAATCCTTATCAGCCAGGCTATCTTGAATCCAGTGGCCAAGTGAGCAAGGGACTCACGTCTGAGCATACCCTGCCAACTTAGGGCGAACAAAGCGATACAAAAGGGGATGATGGACGGAGCGTTTGAGCAAATCAAACACTCACCCCCAGTCAACTGATCTGGGTTTAATCCATCACCATTCATTAGCTCACTCAGCCACCCCAGTTCAGACATGGCCATATGCAAATCAGTCTGACCCTGTGCCTCATGGGAACAGTCCAGCTCGAACTGCCAAGCCATGTCTTCCCTGGACCGGAAACAAGCATCCTGGGACCGGTTTCAGATTCATAATCCTCATCAGCCAGGCTATCTTGAATCCAGTGGCCAAGTGAGCAAGGGACTCACGTCTGAGCATACCCTGCCAACTTAGGGCGAACAAAGCGATACAAAAGGGGATGATGGACGGAGCGTTTGAGCAAATCAAACACTCACCCCCAGTCAACTGATCTGGGTTTAATCCATCACCATTCATTAGCTCACTCAGCCACCCCAGTTCAGACATGGCCATATGCAAATCAGTCTGACCCTGTGCCTCATGGGAACAGTCCAGCTCGAACTGCCAAGCCATGTCTTCCCTGGACCGGAAACAAGCATCCTGGGACCGGTTTCAGATTCATAATCCTCATCAGCCAGGCTATCTTGAATCCAGTGGCCAAGTAAGCAAGGGACTCACGTCTGAGCATACCCTGCCAACTTAGGGCAAACAAAGCGATACAGTGTGGCAGGGTATGCTCAGACGTGAGTCCCTTGCTCACTTTGCCACTGGATTCAAGTAAGCCGGGCTGAAGACAGCTGGAATGCCAGAAACCTGTCCTCGGAAGCTTGTTTCCGGTCCAGGGAAGACATGGCTTGGCAGTTCGGGCTGGACTGTTCCCATGAGGCACAGGGTCAGACTGATTTGCATATAGCCATGTCTGAACTGGGGTGGCAGAGTGGGCTAAAGAACGGTGATGGATTAAACCCAGATCTGTTGACCGGGTGTGAGTGTTTGATTGATTCAGATGCTCCGTCCATCACCACCCCCTTTTGTACCGCAGGATGGACAATAAGGCAGCAGGATGAAGAACGGCCAGCAAAGCAGGCATATTTCAGCCAAAGCAGTTCACTTAATAGTATACGTATGAAGTGAACTGTGAAGGGAACCACCTGCAACTGACGAGTTCAAGGAAAGGCCTGCTCCCTGCCTTGAGCAATGAATCATGCAGACCGGCCATGTGCAACTGCAAGCACATGCACGCCCGGGTCAGGACTAGCCTAGGAGGCTGGAAGGGCGGGCCGGACAGGGCCTTCTATTTAACCATTACCGCAGTCCCCAGGCCTATCGTGACTGCCCAAGGAAGAAAGCTTTAGGTGCACTAGACCCCGAGAGGGCCGTGTTTTCATTTGTGCGCCCGCTGCACACCACAGACACCAGGCTGTAAAAATCCATAGGACACACAGATGACCATTGACGTTTTTTCTTTTGCATTAGTGCCACTGCACTGCCACATTTTTAACTTAGTTCATTCATTATATTTAATTTATAAATGATATTTCTCTCTCACCGACTGCCTGCAGCGCAGATTTAAATAAAGAATTCCCCGGGTCCCTGTAAAGTATTACCATAACCATTCTTTACTATAACCAATAAACCATAGGTTTGGTTTGTGGTAGTATACTTTGAGCTCTGGATGGCCCCCAACAAAACAATACACTCTCGGACAGAAGTCTATAAACACAGAAAAGAGATCGCACTAATTTCTATATGCGACCGCTCAGAGTTGGTCTTCAAAACAGTGAGAGAAATATTTTAGCTACACCACATTGGTTAATAAAACTTAAGTGACCATCTCTAGATACAGAAAGGTGATTACTTAAAATTCTAAGACAAATATATATAGTCCTCACTGAGCTTTCCACCTGCACACAATCTACAGTAATGTGAGTGCAATGTGAATTAAACACTACTAATATGGTGGCCAAAAATGTAAAACATGTTGCCCTAGTAATAACTTGCCTTGCATCATCCCGGGAAAGGAGAATACATTACTGACCACTTCAAGATGGTGCACAAAAAATGTGTTAAAAATATTTACTCTCGAAGGTATTTTACACTATTACATGAACTAAGAAACATGAAGTATTGTGATCACGATGTGCATTGAACTCAATCAAGATGTGGCCCAAAAACTTGAACAAATTGTGGTGGGTGAGTAAGATTCTTCTCTACAAAATCCTATAAGTGTGAGCGCAGTACTGACCTTTTAAAGATGGCACACAAAACAATTTGGGAGACTCAGTCATGTCATGAGTCACATTGGGCAGACACACGGCCACGTTTTGATTCAGATCAGCGCTCTCACCTGAGCGTGCTCACATAATTATATTACACAGGGGAGTTAAAAAAAGCCACCCTCCATGTTCCCAATGACATCTGGGAGGGGACGACCAGGGTAGGTAGTTAAGGAGGCACACTTCTGAGAAGTAGTAGGTAATGTTACCCACCCTCCACAATTTCACCGCTGCGTCGGGACTCGGGATACCTGAGTTGCCTTGTGCGTTATGCAAGCCTTTCACAATCAGCACAACTTCTGCAACAAACAGAAGTGACGTCGGGCTGTAAGTATTAGCTAATGAACTTGGCTGGCTGGAATGTCATTAATTTCATTTAAATGAAGCTCACTAACACGTGTGGAAAGTAACCGTCAGACCGTACCTACCTGGGCCCTGAAGGACGGTGATAATTATTAATTCTTCCTTATTCTAGCACGCGGAGCACTCGGCACTCCCCTGCGCTGCCGTCTCGTCTCCTCCCTGGCGCGTGACCGCCGCGACGCGTCAGAGCAGAGGAGCACAGCGCGTGGGGGCTGTCCCAGGGCCGTCATTGGTAGCGGCAAAGATTGACGGCCCTGGGACCCAAACTGGGTACGCCGCGCATCCGCATCGCACCACCAACATCATCATATGCATCGGTGCGTGCGTGGCGACGTGCTGCAGTGCACACACACTGACTGCAGTAGTAGGTAGCAGTATTTAAATTTGTAAGCACTAAGCAGCAGGTGCGCTGCGCAACTGCACACCGTGGTGGCGTGCACTAGTTGCTGCTTCCAGATCGAGACACCAGATTGGTGTCACCCCAGATGGGGTGACACCCGGTGCGGTCCGCACCCCCCGCACCCCCCTAGTGACGCCACTGCCCTGACGCAGCCTGTCCTTATGTATCAGATGCCCAATGAAGACGGAGCAACCGGTGCGGGACAGCAGAGCGGGCCATAAAGCAGTAACTTAAAAGGAAACATAGCAACCGGAATGCATTTACTTTTGACAAGTGAACTCGCTCTACAAAACAGGAGCTCGCTCGTTCATAACAAGTTCTTAAAGGGTACCGTGCACGCCAATCCTTGCGGCAATGTCTTATGGTACAATACCCGCCCAGGAGTGCAGCGAGGGTGTAGAAAGCAGGAACCTGTAGAGCCAGGTACCATCCGGCCGCAGCGTCGTGGATTGGCTGAAGAGGCTCCATCGTGCCCTTCCAGGAGTCCAGGTACCAAGGTGTGGACGAGGCGACACACGGGCTTGGAGCTGTTCTGTGATTATAATAAGGTGGACTGGGTGTTGTCTGTGTTAAACCAGGCCCATGATGATGGGTGACCTGTAATGCAGGCTGCAGGGCTTCTGATTCCAAGACCTTCCAACGACCAAGATGGAGTCACCCTTGCCACCTTTCGCCTATGGCGTCAAACGTCCAGGTGACGATGGCACGTGTATGCTGAAGTCCCTCTATTTCCATTGTTAAAATACAATTTTTCTTCTGTAGGTGTAAAAAATGTCAAGGTGGAAACCAAGAAGTCTTCATTTACAATATGAATGTGGATTCTGAATCATTGTTTTTGAATCAAACATCTAAATCCCCCGACAGTCTGTAATCCCGCTATTAAAATCTGTGTCTATTTTTTCATTTCAGACTAGTTGGGAAGGTACTAACTAGTCAGCTGTAGTTAGCAGGAAAGGATATTCACAGAGATTTTCTCATAACTCTTACGCAATATTACAATACCGCCACTAGGTGGTGACCTAAGACTGCTGCTTTACTTTGATTTAGTGAAGCAACCTGTTAGTAAGAGTAAACAATTGATGGCCCAGTGCACTTTAGTTTTGTGACGTCACCGTGCCCACTCCTAGAGGGAGCAGACACTGTAAACAGAACACTGAGCTTCAACCTCTAAAGGCGAGGCGATTTGTTTTTCAGATCATTTTCATTTAAACCTTTTATGCCGAAGATGCTCGGTCATTGGCTCTTCCCACTGAGATGCTCCTTTACTGCACTGCTGCGGGCTGCTGCAGCGGGAAGTAGGTTTGCCACCGGCGTGTATTAACCTGCCCCAGAGCATGTGTTTGTAAGGAATTCCCCAAAAATTGTTAACTATTTATACACAATTTACTATCGTTGCACGCGTCTGAGGTCGTAGGCTGCATATTTAATATATACATTTCAATATTTTAACACGATTTGGGAAAAATATGCTCGTAACAGGCAACGTTTTGTATCTTTTGTGGGAGTGAGGGTGGGGGAGACCATGATGGAAAAGTGGGCGCTTATTGAGAGGCAGCCATATTGAATAAAGCAGCTCATGTCAAGATATCGGACATAAGGTGGGATAGATAGACTGCCTTTGGCTGCATATACGGATTGGTAGTGCCTCATGCAATCCTGCCATTCTGCCACGAGGTGGCGCTGCACGACGAGATTCCTTTCTCCTAGAAAGTGAAAGAAACTTAGGGCCAGATGTAGGAGCCCAAATACAGGTCGGTAACGGCCGACTTCGGCCGTTATCGACCGGTATGTGGTGATTGGGATGTAGGGGCATCATTTTACAGATTCATCGGTAAATTTACTGATTCTGTAAAATACCGAATCGGTAATATTACCGATTTGGTAAAACCCAGATGTAGGTGGGACTCTTCTGAGTCCCAAAGGCCTTTCAGATTCGGTATTTTACCACCCAATCCAATTGGGTGGTAAAATACCGAATCCTGGTGTGCATGCAGATGTGTGCATGCACACCTATGCCATGTGACAGACAGACATGCCCTTAGGGCATGTCTGTGTGCCACATGGCACGCATGCCTGTATTTGGGGTGCTAGAGGGTGTCAAAGTGACACCCCCTGCACCCTTGCTGGAATCGGTATTTACCGAATCAGTGAATACCGATTCGGTAATGCCCATTGATTCCTATGGGCTTCAATGCCCATAGGAATCAATGGGCATTACCGAATCGGTATTTACAGAATCGGTAAATACCGAATCTTAACGATTCGGTATTTACAGAATCTGTAATACCTACATCTCCCCCCTTCATATTTACCGACTCTTAAATACCGAATCAGTAAAATTCGGTATTTAAGAGTCGGTAAATATGAATTACCTACATCTGGCCCTTAGTCCCTGTGCTACAGAACTGTGTTCATTCACACGTTCATGTCCTATTTGGAAACAGTGGGCTGCATTCTGGGGTTACATTACAATCACCTCTTCCTAATACATGGGGCCCCAATCATACACATGGTGCACTTTTCTTATTTGTGCCACTGTGCACCTTAAAACAGGTGTGCCAGGTGCAAAGCGGGAAAGTACGCCCTATTACATTGAGTGCACTGCCCCCAAGGCGTCCCTGAAGTCGGGATGCCCTGGGGGCAAGTATCTTGACCCGGAAGACGTTCATTTAGACCAGAGCGGCCGTAGTCTGCCGATCAGACTTTATCCTTAACCCCTTTGCTGCGGCGCGAATTCCGCTGCGGTGCAGGGGGTCTAGGGGGTGGGCGTGGCGCTGCGGTGCTCATGACGGCTCCCGGCCGTCATAAATCACGGTGAGCGTGTGCTCATGGCGGCCAGGAGCCGTCCAAACTCCGCCCACTAATTAATTCTCCCCCACAGGCGGGGAATTAACACCTCGTGGGAGGAGCGGCAACGTTCGGACAGCTCCCGGTCGTCATGAGCACACGCCTACCGTGACTCATGACGGCCGGGAGCCGTCATGAGCACCGAAGAGATCACTATCTGATTATGGCCAGGCAACTTGACCAGTACAGCTTCATCAATTATTGAAAACAACGATTTTTACAATAACATAGCCAAAATTACGGTGCACTGATTATGCTAAGTACCAGTTTTTATACGGTCCCCCTTTTAATATTAGCTACGTCACTCACAACGGTGGCTCCGACAAACACAAATTATAAGAATTACTTACCAAAATAAAGGTTATTCCAATTTTAAAACCCAACGGACGAGTCTTCCTTCTGTTTCCATCAAGTATTATTAAACCCTCGATATATTGAAATCTTTTTTTTTTAGAAAACTCTGTCCTAAAGAAGGTGAAGGAGTTACATCTCACCGAAACGCAGCGTCGACCTTTTGTAGTTTTCTTATGATGCAGAAAATGTTATCCATAAGAATTAAGAATAATGTACTTTCAGCATGAGAAGTTTTTAAACCCATATGCAATTGTATTGTCTAAATTGTATTACATTTTGATACTGTTATATAAGTTTGGATATTGTGTTTATGTATTTTTTTAATCTTTTGTCTCTAAGTGATTTTCACGGGATTTTATTGTCTATGGTACTTTACAGCTAATTTTTTCAAAACATGATCCATACATTTTCTTGTGTATAGAGTAGGGAAATCAGTTTTTTCATTTGCCCTGGGGGCAGCGCATACAAGTAAAAAAGTTCTGTGTTTCCCAGTGCGGGCATCAACTAACTGCACTTTTACGTGGGGTTAGAGATACCCTTGCAGGTGATGTCTGGAGGGTCCAAGGGACCCCTTTTATCCCTTGAGAGGGCTCCTATCATGGGGCACACTGCCGGAGCACCTCCTGACAGCTTCTTTGCCTCTGCGCCTGCGTCTATAATACGGCGCCGGCGCAGAGGCAAAGGGAATACCCTCTGGTGATAGCGCTGGTGTTATATGTGCACCAGGTCTATTTGTATTACAGAAAGGGCCATAAAGTGCCTGCAGCCCCTTCTATAATACCAACGTGCCTCGGGGGTGCACATAGTTGGTGCACAAATGCCCGTTGCGGCCCTGGGGCTTGCTCTATAATATGGCCCCTGGACCAAGGACCTTCTGACCCCTCTGTGAGCTTCTTTCTCATGCCTGTGCTGTTTATGTGTCCTTTCCTGGGAATATATGAATCCAAAGTGTTGCGCAGTCCATTCCGGAGTGTATGGCACAATCATTCTCAGGTAATGCAACTAGAATTTGTAACTTGCTACCTCCAAACCTTTGCACCACCACCTCTTTCCGGATCTTCAAAACAGAACTCAAAACTCCTTTCTTCCAAAGACGTCTTTCACAATAACCCTCCTCGCCAAGCTCCCACCAGGCATATGCCATTGCATTTAATGGCATGACACAGACTGTTTCATAACACTCTCGAGAGCTATAAATCTGTAACTTAAGTTAACTTGTATTTAACTTTGTAAAGTTGCATGTATGTAATATTCATCTATTCTATTTCAAATCTTTATTTCGGTCACAAGACCATAAAAGATATACACATAATATTACATCAGTAAAACCATATTACAATCATGTTTTAAAATCAATTCAAATTTCAAAGGAGTTTTAAAAAGCAGTAATAATTAGTGGGAAGGGTGTAGCAGGGTTTCCGTTCTCCCACAGAACTGTGCATAGAGATCTAGAACCTCAGTGAGTTAGGATGATCCAAAACTCATCTCAGTGTCAGAAATCTCCTTACCTAGCTAGCTACAGTGTCTCATGGATCATTATGGAATGAACCATGTCTTAGACAAATCAGAACATGATCTTTAGAATACCTCAGGAATCGTGGAACACATGAACACTCTTTCGTTATATAATCATTTCAAACCAAAACTGGGAGTCAAAGAACACAAGGGCAAGTTTGAAATATTTATTATTCAATGCAAAGTTCTCAAACGCAGTATCTTGTATAATACCAAAATGCAGATTATAATAATCAGAGTCAGCAGCATAGTCACTAATCCATAGTAAGCAAAAGGTGCTAGCATGTTATAATGCAAAACCTATAGAAATCGATATCACCTATATTTCGCGCACCCTATCTAGCATATTATTTTATATCTAAGAAGGTCTCATTCGGGCTTTAGCAGGGCGGCCCCATACCTCTCAATGTCAGTAGGAGCAGTTCACATCAACAGCTACCAGCTCTCTCCATGCGCAGCACCAAGTGTCTACGTTCATTCCGTGTAACTCTATCTTAAACCCGCGTAGAGCCCAAAATGTTGGCATCAACATTATTTGTGTTATGTCTAATGTGGTGCGAGGATCAGGCCTCTCAGCAACCTTGTGTTAGGTTAATCTTAGAGTGTGCAGCTCTCAGTGTGCAGACAGTTGTACCAAGTGTACCAGGCAAAACTGATAGCATAGAAATAACATATTATTCTCAAATAAACCACCTCACCGCTTCTAGGGTGAAAGCTACAACAACAAGTATGTGTCGTGTGCAAAACTGAAGCCGAAGGCAAACCGGCTGTTTAAACATGTAATACACTCATGCTAACTTAACGCAATATATGTAATGAAGTATCCATATGACTCCCCCCCATTGGTCCGAGCACCGTCAAACATAAGGGAAAAGGCAATACTAAATCAGACACAACAATTGAAAGCAAAGTTCAATAATCTTGAGCTAAAATAAGCTAAAAATATGTATGAATGAATATGTATGAATGCCTACAGTGGCCTCAAATCTAAAAATAAAAACAAAACTTTTGAACCAAAAGTCATCCACCAGGTCTCAAAAATATGAAACGTAGGACCAGGTTTCATCAATTCAAATGTTTGGAAGAGAAAAAACAAGGCACGTATCCGATTTCCAAAGTCATGTGCCACATTGACGTTATCCCCAGCGACATCACATGATTGTACTCTCAATCAGCTGAACATAGTCCATCCCTCCAATCCAGCGAGGGGAAACTCATATTTCACAACAAAGTATTCCTCCCAGGCATCTCACGATTGGAAAGTATATGCAAAGAAAGTTGCCACAGCCTCCAGCATGAAATCACTGCCATCATCCGAAAATAGTTCAGCAATCCAATTTAGCAATGGGAAAGAACATACGTGCTCCTCCAGCATCGGATCCTCCTGTAACGTCAGAGGACAACTCGATGGGTTCACCAGATCGCTGTGTGTCAGAAAGGCATCCGCCGCTGCAGAAATCTCCCATTGGCCCAGAACTCCATTTATCGCTGCCAAGGCCATAACTCTCTCGCCAGAACAGATCAGCTCGTGAGCCACCACGAGACGCATTAGCTGATCAAAATCGACGTCAGGAGCAGTTCTCAAGCATAGGCACAAATCAATGGCCCAATCGAACTCGCAGCTCAGGCAGTGAAACACAGGTTGGACACACGTGAAGTCGGTGAACCGAAATGACAATCTATAGGCCGTGCTTAATGCTGCAAGCGGCAATGTTCCATAGTAATTGAGCATCCGATTACGGCACAGTGTCAGGAGGCGTTGAACGGCGTCTTGCGCAGGATGGGCATCCATGTTTTATGAAGAAAAACACCAACAGAATGCCTGCGGCTACAGCCAGTAACACAGGTAATCCACCAAACAAACTCGAAAAAATAGTGTGGAAAAACGTGGGAATGATACCAAAAACCTTTTCAAACGTAGTCACGAGGCCACTGCTGACTAACTTGAAAAAATGTGCCAGCCCAGTCGTTGAAGAAGCATTAAATATCTGGTGTACCAGCTCGCAGAAATGAAACGGCAAATCAGTATTTAAAAGCGCCTGCACCTCTGTGCGGGTGTTGGCTATGTGAAGGACATAAGTTTCCCGGGCCGAACTCAGGGTCACTTGTTTTTGAGACAAAAGGGCCCTTATTCTGCTTAAACCATTGAATTTTGCTTCCAAGGTTGGAATCCGTGGCCAGATGGAGACATCTGAAGAACCATGCGTGGGTGGGTATAGAACATTCTTGCAGCACACTACACGCTCTGATACAGTTACCACATATGCCACACCAATTAATAAACCACAACATAATTCGTTGTTTAAAAGCAAATAACTACCATTAGCTAATAATGTAAATGTGGGAACCACTGCTGGAACTGGCGTGCCTTTTAAAACACATGCTAAATTTGGGCGGTCCTGATTACAAGAACCGTGTAACTGAATGTGTCTGCATATTAATGAATGGTCAGGTGACTGTGTGCATTCCTCACCATTAAGATTCACTTCTTTCCCATCCTTCAGACATCTGTATGTGTATGGTAATGACCATGCCTCATGTAGGAATGCATTGCCTAGTGGTTCATATCGTCCTATAGCAATATACCGCATACAGTTAGTAAATTTATATAAAGGAAATGGTAATGTAATTAAACCATGAATAAGCCACGTGGCAGTAGTGGTTTCAGCAACAGAAAAAGGCAAGGATTCTAGCTTCTCAATATGTAACATAGAAAATGATGCATCACGCATTGAAAGCATGTGCTGTTTTTCAGTAAGATTAAAAGGGGCGAAAAGGGATGAAACGTTCAATGAGGTCCAGGGAACTCGACCAGCCTTAATCGTCTGTAGAGTCCAGGCAAACTGCATTACAGAACGCAATTGATTTTGACCATGGTATAACGTGGACACTTCATCATGTACAATATCAACAACAGAAGAAACAATATTATCCAATGTGTAAATTCTGGAAGAAAGCATGTTAATACTGTTATCGACCACTGCAAGCACCTTTTCCAAATTTGCTTGATCAATAGCTCTCAGGCGTTTAGCTGCCTCAACTTGTGAAAATTTCCAAATCTCATTGTATATAGCATAAAGAAAGCGTTTAGATCTACCCCTAGCAGGGCCTTTTATAAAATCATTTAGGTCAATATTTTCATTCAACTGGGACAGATGCAGCTTAACTGCAGCCAAAGTGGAATGTTGTAACCAGTTCTGACACAATTTGCCTACTGAATAAGTAGTAACAGTGTGATCCGTTTCAAACCTGGGATCCGGCCTGATGTGTGTAAAACCTTCAGACAAACCCAAAAACCTACGTTGGCAAGCATCAGTGCTTCTTTGCCACAAAAGCCACCCCTCCGGATCAAAATGGGAAATATTAAAGGAGGAATTCTGCAAAAGTGCTTGTATCCCATTGATGGATATTGTAGTGAAATTACTCCAACCTGAATATTCTTCTAAGTCAGGGATAGTAGGGGTATTTAATTTTTTAGATGTAGCCAATCCAAAACACGTTGTTTGAGAAACAGTAGAATTTAAAAACAACATGTGATTCGGGATGAGACATGCACGATGCAAAGCCTCAGTGCCTTGTACCTGCCAATCTTTGGTACCCCAAACCGATTTAAGGTCAATAGCATCCTTCCATAACTCATAGCCATCCACAGATAACCTATCTAAAAAGGACTTTGAATACAGCAATTTTGTATCTGTAAGTCTAACTTTGGGTATGAATTTCTGGTTCACTTTAAAATAAAACGATTCAGGATTTGATTGATTAAAATCTGTAAAATAAGAGTATTTTCCCAGAAATGTACTTGAGCTCCCCTGTAAGGGAGTAGGGCAATGTTCCCACTGAGTGTAATTCACAGGAACCCTCCTGGAACTTGTCTTGTGTAAGAAATGATTCCCATAATGTTGATAACAAAACAAATCACCATAATTGACAGAATCTAAGTACAAATCCTCAGCATCAAAGGCCGCATAATATTTCAAATCAGAGAACAATGCTTCTACAGCCTGAAGATCCCAGTCATCAGAACGAACATTTTGCTTAATCACATCTCCCATGTTTACTCTAAGCACATTAGGAACATTAATAACTTCTGTGGGGCCATGTATCTGAAACCTAACCGCATCCCACACAATCCCATCAAGGACTGGCCAAGCAGTAATCTGTACTGAATGTAAGTCTCTCTTTAGTCTGTGTACTGAATGTGAGGAGGACAGAGGGGCCAATGTTCCATTAAGGTACCGAATTCCTGTTCTTTCTATCACATAATGGCCATCGATCAAGCGGAAAAAATAAAACACAAAACCAATTGACATAAAAAGATAAAATGAAAATAGTATCAGCCAAACGTATGTCCAAGGTGGAATTAGAAAATGTTTTTTAAACAACTTGGCATATTTTGCAATAGTCGATGGTTTCTTTGAAAGTTCCGAATCAGAGTCAAAAGAGAATCTGGACTGGTTAGCCAAACGGGCATGTAGGTCGGACATAGATAAATCAGCAGGATCTGCATATGTCAGCTCATCAATGTTAGCAAGAGGAATAGTATTTAATAAA
Organism: Lissotriton vulgaris; assembly: GCF_964263255.1. Lineage (NCBI taxonomy): Eukaryota > Metazoa > Chordata > Amphibia > Caudata > Salamandridae > Lissotriton > Lissotriton vulgaris. The sequence continues at coordinate 11,043,277 of NC_141693.1, read as the reverse complement.
GGACTGGATAAAGCAGGCATCTCGAGGGACACCTCCTGATCTGTACCAGATGTAATAGCCAGCACAGAGTTCCTCACCATGGAAGGACAGGATGCTGCAGGTGTCATGCTATGAAGAATCGGCCACCCTGTGTGTCTTGACATTGTCAATAGAAATAAATCTGTTTTCTTTACGACCTGGAAGTGGTGGTAAAATGACTGTTCTTGTGCCCTTCACTCCAAGGACTCGAACCGGCGGTCGATATGAGGGACCAAACTCTTTCTTGTTATCGATCTTCTCTCGAACCAGTTCTCCAACTTGGGGTAGCCAGCCAACTACCGGGATCTGCAACGCATCATCCGATGTGGAGGGCAAGTGTTCCTTTGCAAGACTGTCTCTGGTCTTTTGTAGATCCTGTAAAACATTGCAATGTTCATCTACGTCAAAGGCCGCGGCCTGGGCCTGGCATCCTGCACCATCAAGGTCAGGGACGTACATCTTGATACCAAAGAGCATTTCGTATGGGGTCCGCCCACCCAGAGACCTTCTAGGGAGATTATTAAGCGCACGCTGCACGCCATAGAGGTGGGTCAGCCAGTTTCTACCAGTGCCTATAACACGGGCTGTCAAAGATTGCTTTAAGTCGCGGTTCATTCTTTCTACTACAGAATTGCCCTCAGGCCTGTAGGGGCTTGAAAACTTCACCTGTACTCCCAACAAAACCATAGCATCCTTATACGCCTTAGAGGCGAAAGCCGGACCCTGGTCCGAATGGAAAGTACCACAAGCAAAGATTCCCACAAAGACACGCAAATCCTTAATGACAGTTCGCGAATCAGCGCTTCGATGCGGCCATACCCATACAAAGCGTGTGCATGAGTCAACTGCTACTAAGATGTATTTATACGCAGTATCAGAAGAAAAAGGACCGCAGTGATCCAAATAAACACATCCAAGTGGTTTATTAGAGATGTACAACTGTGTCTGAGGCGGACGCGCAGCAGTAGAAGGCTTGATCTGCTGACAAATGTCACACATAAGGACATAATCGCGCGTCTGTTTGTACAGTCCCCGCCACCAGAACCTCTGTTGCAGCTGAGATACAGTGGCTGAGACGCCCGCATGCGCAGACGCCACACCTTCATGAGCCGCTGTAATCAGAGAAGCTCTGCGATCCGAGTTGGGAACTAAACGCTCTCCAACTTCAGGAATTTTCACATAAGGAACCTTATCGGGACTTAAGTGGTATGTGTACTTCGAAGGGAACCCCGCAGGATATTTACCTCCCTTCGCCGTGGCAGCAACAGCCGCCAAGATGTCATCATCTATTTTGCTTTTGGACCTCGTGACTGCTGCAACTAAGTATTTTGATACCGCTGACTTCGCTGCTTCATCAGCAAGCGAGTTGCCAACAGCGTGGACCCCCACGCGCTGGTGGCCGAGAGTATGAATCACAAACACGAGCGGCAGTTTCTCTTTAAGTTCCGCCACTCGGACCCAGATCATTTTATGTTTTATTGTGCTACCCTTGGAATCACGAAAATCATTCTGAATCCAAAAGAACAAGTTCTCATTGTAAGACTGGACACAGTAGTAAGAATCACTTACGATTAAAGTAGTCACACAAGGATCAGCGTACTCCAACGCGAGCATAAGAGCACGAAGCTCTGCTAATTGTGCGGTGCAGTCCCCTAGCGTTTGCGTGTGCACAACACTGGACTTGAACTCATCGTTCACCATGGCACCGACCACAATGGCGCAAGCGGAAACGTAGGCGTGTTTAGAGCCATGCGCAACCTGCGCCGAACCATCCGTGTAAATGATACAATGGAAATCCTCCAACGGCCGCATTGCTAAAGGAGCAGGATGAACAAATTCATACTGTAAATACTCCTGCGACTGTAAAGCGGCGTCAAAAATAAACGTGACATCTTGAGATGTCAAGGATGTAGCCCACTGAATCCACCGAGGGTGCAAAGCTTTAGAATTAGGTACACTGGCTTTCGTGACCGCCTCCAAGGCTGGACACGGGGTGACAACCAACATGCGCTTTCCCTGCGACAGGGCACGTTCCTTAAGAATTGCCATCTGCACAGCCGTTAAAACTTTCTCCATAGTGGAAAAACGCAGTTCAGCCGAAGTGTACAAGTGTGACTTGTAAGCAATAGGTACAGTATCCCCTTCATTAAAAGTCAGGTACGTGAAACCCACCGTCCCAGGGATAATTCTTATCACCAGGTTGGTCTGGTTATCACGAGTCTGTAAATAGTCAGAAGCTAGCATATCAGCCTGCAAGGACTGCAGAATGGCTGAGTGCTCAGGCAGCCAGCATGATTTGGAAAAAGATGGTTGTACCAAGGCATATAAAGGCTTGATACGCTGGGCATATTCCGGAATGTATGTCCTCCCGAAATTTAAAAAACCCAGCAAAGACTGTAATTTTTTCAGCGTTGTCGGAGAGCGCAACTGCGCGCACTTCTCCAGGAACTGAGGAGCCAATCCCTTTCCTTCATGGTTAAGTTCATAACCTAGAAACAACACTGTGTACTCCGCAATGTGCGATTTTGCGAAGTTAAACTTGTAACCCATGTCTGCAAAGTTACAAATTATGCTGTTTACTCGACACAGATGCACCCAAAGCTCGTCGTCTGTGAGATAAATATCATCCACATATGAACATGCAACTGGATCGAAACTCTCTAAAAGAGAGACTATGCGGGCGGAAAACACTCCAGGACTATTTTTATATCCCATTGGGAGTCGATTAAACTTTTTTTGTACGCCGCCGCACGTAAAACTGGTCCATTGGGAACTTAGACCATCTAATCTATGTGCATAAAAACCATTGGAAATGTCAAGCGTGGTTTTGAACCGTTTACGCTCAAGACTATTCACTAGGGCAGAGCCGTGAGTATTCTGTACTGCACAGTTACGGCAATGCGAGTTCAAATGCCGGTAATCCAAAACCAGACGATACGATCCGTCCGGCTTGTTGACAGTAAAAAGGGGATTATTCATCGGTGACACACACGTTTCAATTACACCTTGATATTCCAATTGTTCAAGGATAGCCGCGACCGAAGCTTTAGCTTCACGTCGTATGGGATATTGGGGTTGTGGCTGCGGCTGTGACCGTAACGGAATCTCATGGCTAGGGGACAATTTATCCCAGCCACACTGATTCCGGTACACAGCCGGCGCAAGCGCCAGAGCCCACTCTTCTGCAAAATGCAGCGCTTCCACTCTCGGCACAGTGTGCGCGAAACTGGGGAGGATTACCTCCTCCCCTCGCGGAGCTGCGAGAACAAAAGGTGGGGGCCAGTCAGCCTCCGAAAGCAAAATGTCATACGTATCCGAAAGATTTTCCCAAAATACCCCTTTTACAGTTCGCTGCATGTCACCTTCAATTAACAGGACAATTTCAAAAAGTCTTTCAGGGGGAGCAACATGTGTATCAGCTGTTTCAATCACAATAAAAGTCTCAGTCGCTGTCACCTTCAACAGTGGACGGAGGGCCTCTCTCACTATGGTAATCTCCGCCGCGCTGTCCAGCAAGGTCAGAGCCCACGTCAGATTCCGAAGCCGCGTTCTCACTATCTGGGGCATATCGATGCGCCGTTAAGGCAGCGACTTTCTTCTTGGCAAACTGCGGTCTCTTTGGCGTAGAGTCGTCCCGCTGATCCCCTTCACTTCGTGTGCGGGGCTGGCCACGTCCTTGCTGGCCACCCCTGCCCCTGCCGCCCCCTCCACCACCGGTTGACGGAGCCGATGAGTCCTGAAAGGAACGAGGAGAGCGTTGGTCAGATGCCTGATATCTCTCAGGCGATTTAATCGTAGCACGATCGCGCAATTCATAAACTCGCTCTGACTGCGCAGGTTGTGAAGGCGCCGGACTCGAAACCTGTGTCTGTTGTTGTTGTTGCTTACCCTGATTCTGCTTTTTAGGCCAATTTTGTTTTTTGGACCTGGGCTGTCCACCTGTTTCCGAAGACTGTCCCTGGGGCTGCTTCTTTTCTTTTTCAAGAAAAACCTTTGCACCCTTAGAATTGCGGCCAACCGTTTTATAAGCCGCCACAATAATTTTTGCCAGCTGACGGGGTTTCTCGGCATCGGGAATTAACGCCAGACCATTGGCCACTTGAAAGTTCACAGCATCCCCTTTTACATTGGCAAGGATAATACCGCAAACTGTCTCAAATGAACCGTTCAGGCGCATACCCAACTCAACCGCCGACTCAGGTCCGTGATCATCCTGAACACGTTTGAGGATCGCAGACAGGTTCGACACTGTCGGTGTGCCAAAGCACCTCGAGTAAACCGCTGCAAAAGTCTTACCCCATGTTTCACAGTCAGCAAGTTCAGGGGCTAAATCCTTCGGTAAACTAAGCGTAAGAATCCGGTGTTTTTCACCCGGAGTCGTATTAGGAAACACAGCCTCTAGCTGGTCGAATTTCTCGGCAAGCCAGTAAGGAAAATCATCCTTATTGTCTGGCTTTCTGCCCATTACGGAATTCACCAAGACAGGACTGATTTTCAAACCAGCCTGTTCCGCTCGAAGCTGCGCACCTGCAGGGGCTGCGCCATGTATATTACGACCAATGTAATGAACAAGCGCTCTAATCACGTCAACCGCGACATCATGCAGACGCCGCAAATCACCCACATTACAAGTGGCGCGATTAGGATGAGGAGTAAATCCGCCCAAGGCGGGCCAGGCTGTGCCCGGAATGGACAACGGACCTAACCTCGGAGCCGTTAAAGAGTGGGGTAGGACGCCACCAAACCAAACTCCGTGCTGCCAAGCATCGATAGGTACTTCCAGTGCCCTGTACGGAGCATAAGCCGCCGGTACAGCCGAGGCAGTGTATGAATGGTAGACGCCCGAATTAGCGTTTACTTCCGGAAACGTCACCCAGGAATAAAACAATTCGTACGGGTACGCGTGTTCCGCACTCACCACTAGAACCACAGCCAAACCTTCCGCCGGGACATTATATGCCCGCAAGTGGTCGCGAACCGCGACACGGCTATGCTGCGCTATGTCCACGGCCATGGTAGCACCGGAAGTGAAAAAAAGACAAAGAACACTTTGTAGCACAACTGGGTAGTAATTCAAAGAAACCGTTTAAAGTAGAATTCAAGCTTGAAAAGACCTATTTCAAAAATAGGTAGGTTTTTCCGACACCACCGTTTACCGGAAACGGGAATGAAGGTGTTAAGGTTTGAATGATATACTACTCGAGTGTCATGAAATACGGCCAACCAATCCGTTGGGCGCCATGTAGCAGGGTTTCCGTTCTCCCACAGAACTGTGCATAGAGATCTAGAACCTCAGTGAGTTAGGATGATCCAAAACTCATCTCAGTGTCAGAAATCTCCTTACCTAGCTAGCTACAGTGTCTCATGGATCATTATGGAATGAACCATGTCTTAGACAAACCAGAACATGATCTTTAGAATACCTCAGGAATCGTGGAACACATGAACACTCTTTCGTTATATAATCATTTCAAACCAAAACTGGGAGTCAAAGAACACAAGTGCAAGTTTGAAATATTTATTATTCAATGCAAAGTTCTCAAACGCAGTATCTTGTATAATACCAAAATGCAGATTATAATAATCAGAGTCAGCAGCATAGTCACTAATCCATAGTAAGCAAAAGGTGCTAGCATGTTATAATGCAAAACCTATAGAAATCGATATCACCTATATTTCGCGCACCCTATCTAGCATATTATTTTATATCTAAGAAGGTCTCATTCGGGCTTTAGCAGGGCGGCCCCATACCTCTCAATGTCAGTAGGAGCAGTTCACATCAACAGCTACCAGCTCTCTCCATGCGCAGCACCAAGTGTCTACGTTCATTCCGTGTAACTCTATCTTAAACCCGCGTAGAGCCCAAAATGTTGGCATCAACATTATTTGTGTTATGTCTAATGTGGTGCGAGGATCAGGCCTCTCAGCAACCTTGTGTTAGGTTAATCTTAGAGTGTGCAGCTCTCAGTGTGCAGACAGTTGTACCAAGTGTACCAGGCAAAACTGATAGCATAGAAATAACATATTATTCTCAAATAAACCACCTCACCGCTTCTAGGGTGAAAGCTACAACAACAAGTATGTGTCGTGTGCAAAACTGAAGCCGAAGGCAAACCGGCTGTTTAAACATGTAATACACTCATGCTAACTTAACGCAATATATGTAATGAAGTATCCATATGACAAGGGACTCTATTGCCATTATTCCCTGGCAGCCTTTAACAGCCTTGTGCGTGTGAACCACATAGCAGTTATACATTTTGACATTGCAAAGACAATTGTCGGAGATAGGTCAGTTTTTAAGACTCTATATGCCGGTTGAAGCTGTCTGAAGCCCAGATTTTTAAGCAGAGGAACAATCCAGTGCTTTCGACTGTTCCGATATGCTCTACACAAGAACACAACATGTACATCATTCTCCTGTGAATTATCAAATGCGGGGCATGCCGATGTGCTAGGTTGTCTCGTCCATCCTTTTGTAAAGGACCTCCAAGGTAGGGTCCCATACCTCCACTGCAAAAACAGTTTTTTTGTTAGAGGGGGCATGATGTCGTTCAGGACACATTCCATGTTAAAAGTGTCTTTGCTTTGGATGAAATGAGAAGTTGGTGATCCCACATGGACGTTCACAAGTGCTCGAGCCAGCATAAAATCATAGTAAGTTTTTGAAAGCGATTTCCTTGAGGTGCTAATGCTGGCTCTTTCCGGGTCTGTCCATAGTCCTGGCAATCCAAGGGACTCACACATGGTCTTTATATAGCTTAGCCAAGGTATGTTACTGGCTTTTGGAGTTAGTAGGAAGTCCCGGAGCTCCGCTCTGTAGATTGTCAGATCTTGGCTACTCCACAAGCGGCGCCAAAAAGTCAATGGTTTGAGGCCAAGTTCCTCAGTGATTGGCCTCACGCCCAAGTCCAGTCTTAGAGGGAGCAGTGGAGTGCTTTCAGGAAGGATTACTAACTGCCTAAGAAACTTGTTTTCGGCAGTTAAGAGGCTTTGAGAAAGTGTATGGCCCCAGAGCTCTCCTCCGTAAACAACTGCCCCACGGGCCTGCGCTTTGTAGATTTGTATTGCAGGGCCAAGCGGGCGGTAAGATGATTTACTAGCAATTCTTAGGATACCACCCGCCCTCTGGGTTAATTTCATAGTGGATTTAACTTGGTGTGCCTCCCACGTCAGGTTTTGATTCAGGGTTATCCCCAGGTACTCGAACGTCTTCACCCTTTCCAGGGTTACACCTCCTAGCCTCGGGTTAGGTCTATTGGTCGACATTGGGTGTAGGATCATAAATTTTGTTTTCTGCGGGTTGACTTCGAGTCCCCTCTCCCCACAGAATTCCAGGAACCCATCTAACACCCGCTGAATGCCCATAGGGGATTTGGACAGCAGCAGGGTATCATCCGCAAACATTATTGCGGGTACCCTGCTGCCGCACACTTTCGGGGCATCAATGTTAGGAATCCTAGCCAGGTGCTCTATTACCCCGTTCACAAAGAGGCAAAACATGGTCGGTGCGAGCACACAGCCCTGCCTCACACCTCTGCGAACGGGGAATCTTTTAGTTAATGTACCAGTTTTTCCGCACCTGACTTGTGCGAAGTTGTTTTGATGCAATCTAATAAGGATTGCTAATATGTCTTTCGGGACACCCATGTCGTCCATGACCTTCCATAGCTTGGATCTAGGCACCAGATCGAAGGCGGCATGCAGATCCACGAATACCGTGTACAGGGTGCCGCCCTCGATCAGCGCTGTCCTCCAATAAATGAGATTCAGCCTAAGTATTTGGTCAACCGTTGAGACCCCCCTCCTGAATCCCGCCTGATATGGGCTCAGCGTGTTGGTTTCCTCTAGCCAATTCTGTAGCCTATCTAACATCAGCCTGCCAAAGAGCTTCTGAGAAACATCGATCAGGCTGATTGGGCGGTAGTTGGCCGGCAGCAGAGGGGATCCCTTTTTAAATATAGGGACCACCTCTGCTCCCAGCCAAGTATCCGGAACCCCCATTCCTCCAAGGACCGCAATAAATATTAGCGTCAGGTATGGGGCCCATATCCCCAGCTCCTGTTTGTAGAGGTCTCCGGGTACCCCGTCAAGGTCAGGGGCCTTGGCCAGCGAGAGCCCTGCAATGGCTACCCGGACCTCTTTTACCGTGAATGGTTCACCTTCAGGTGGAGTCTCAAGGGTATATGGAGTGTACGTCGAGGCGTCTTCCTCTAGATCATAAAGGGACTGAAAAGGAGTCTCCCACAAGCTCGGGGCAATGTTGGGCTCAATAGCTGTGGGAAGATCTTCCGAACCGTGATTCACAATTCTCCAGAATTTACGGGAGTCCCTGTTCCCTAGAGCTCTCGTAAGTTTCTCCCAGTGGGCTTCATCCCACTCCACCCTTGCATTTGACAGAAGATTTTTGTGTGTCCTTCTTTTCAGACGTATTTCCTCCCTACTGCGGCCTGCTTTGACAGCTAGGAGGAGGTCGCGTTTGGACTTACGGCACGTAAGGTCTTTTTACTTGTCCTGCCGCATCTATTGTTCCCCTTAGTAAAAAGGTCTGCCTCCATTACATTAATGAGATCTTCGTGGGTTTGCCACAGGAGAGCCCTGGTAACTTCATTAGAGGGTTTGTCCCCAATAGCAGCTGCCTTTTCCAGAGCTGGGATAATTTTATCATAGAGTCTGGGCAGCTTATCATCACATCATCACATGAAGCCAGTTTCTCCCACCTCACTCTCCTTCTATTGCTCTCAAGAGCCAGTCCTAGCTTTGGCCCTAAATTTGTCAATCCCTCATCCACAATACCTGGCATGGCATATTCAAGTTCTAGGGCATTGTGGTCGCTGTCCCATCTGTCAATTATCTTAAAATCGATAATGTGTGACCAAGATGACATTTGGACTAACACAGAGTCCAGTCTAGATTCGATTCCAATTTTGTTGTAGGTGGATTTACTTGGGACGTCTGATTTCGTGCGTCCATTGCATGCCCTAAGGCCATGGTTGAGTGTGAGAGCTGTTACCTGCAGGGCAAGAGGGGTCCACGCCGTTGCGGGGGGGGGGCCATGGTAGCTGGCACCAGCCACCTTGAATCCTCCCCTAGGGAGGGTCCATCAAGAAGGCCTGGTAATGGCTCAAAATATGCATTTAGGTCACCTCCCACCAAGTAAGGAAGCTCCCTGGGAATTTGACTCAAAAACACAGAGAGTTCTTCAATCGTATTCGACTCTCTTGATGCGGGCACAGGTCTTGAATAAACATTAATTATTACAAGTTTATGGGAATTAGGCCATTCTATCTGGACCGCTAGAATATCATCTGAGTCTACGTTTAGGGTTTTGGCGTTGCAACCCAGGTGGGTAGCCACCCAGGTTGCCAGGCCTCCTGATGTTCTCCCCCGAACCCCCCACTTTGCAGGTTTTGTAAAAACTGCAAAGCCCTGACGAGTGTGCTCCTCTCTTGCCCAGGTTTCTTGGAATAGACATACACTTCTTGAGTTAGTAAAGGAGGCCCATTCCTTGGATTCCAACTTGCTGCCCAAGCCCGCCACATTCCACGAGATCAAATTCAGTGACAGGGGTCGTGTTGTTTCTTGGGACTCGGTTCCTGCCAGCTGTATTGTTGAGGGTACTAGTATGTCCTCTCCACTTATTCCCTCGCTTGGGGCTTTGACGGTAGTCTCTGCCATCAACTGATTGGAATCTTGGCAGGATACCTGGGCCTGAGGGACAGGTGTATTTTCCCTTGGCAGGAGGGTGAGTCCCCCAAGGGTAGATCTGTCCAGCTGTCAATCGCAATCATCGAGGTAGGAGAAAACGTTAAATCTATTGGAAGTTTCTAACGGGGTGAATGGAATCAGGTGATCTATTCTCCTATTCCCCTGTGAATGGTCCTGGCTCCCCAGAAACATGCCATAGTTCCTAGTGTGAACCGTATTCCACCCAGGTCATTCCCAATGGGCATGGGTCTAGAAGTATGCCCCGTATAGCAGTTATTAGATGGAATAAACATGTTGCGTTGTGGAGGAGCTTGGGCTCCAGGGTAGAATAGAGGGTTCACTTTACCTTTTCTAAATATGTAACCTGTAATTAATATGGATTTCAAAATACCTACCTCTCACCATGAGTAACCGTAGTAGCTATACGTATTGTCTCCTACTACCCTGTTACTCTCAATTTCTCATGTAACGTTCTTTGCTTTACTGTAATGCGCTCGGACACCTTTGGGTAATGTCTGCACTATATAAAATCACATAAATAAATAATACGTGAGCTCAGATGTCCAGTCTGGAGTGTAAGTGTCCCCAGATGTCCGTTACAGAGGGTACGTGCGTCCAGGTGTCCATTCCAGAGTGTGTGTGTGCCCAGATGACCATGTGGCCAATCGTGTATGTCTGTCCAGGTGTCAAACATTGTATATGTAGCTTCTCTCTTCAGGAAGGGAGGAAGACCCAAGACTACAACACGACTACTGAAAAAACAAGCATTTGCAATGCAATAGGTCTCGCAATCATGCGAGTTTGAGCTATTGGCATCGTAAATGACAATGCCTTTTATTTATGTTTTGGGTTTTAAAACATAAATAAAAGGCATTCTCATTTACGATATTAATAGCTTAAACTCTCATAAATGCAAGACCTATTGCATTGCAATAAAGCGCCTTCTCGACCGCTTGTTAGATTGCAAATATCAGAGGAAGAGACCGACATCTTCAGATTAGTGAAAAATAGCGCAGTGAAGAAGATGTGTAAGTTTTGTAAATTACATAGACACTTTGGTCACCATTAGGATGGCGGGCGGACATCCTCACGGTAAAAGGGACCACCCACTATAAGGGCGGGGGTCCCGTGGGGGCAATAAGGATGCGCCCGCCACAGTTGCGCCAGGAAGGCATGTTGTGCACTTCCATGCACAACATGGAAGGCACTGCGCGGTGCCTGCCATGTTGTGCATGGAACTGCTGGGGGGTACCATAGGTACCCTCCATGTGCATCCCCCACCCCCAGAATACCTGGGGGCCCGCAACAGGCCCTGCAGTCAATTCCTGCATGCCTTTACATGGCGGCAATGCCGCCACGGAAAGGCATCTTTCCGCACCCATGTTAATATGGCTGGCAGTGTCTAACAGACACCGCCACCATATTAAACCCTTTTCCGCCCGGTCAACTCGTTGACCAGGCGGAAAAGCGGCGGACGGACTTTCTGTCCACAGCGGGTTCCCCTCGCCATAGTAATATGGCGGGGGGAAATGGGTGGCGGGTGGGGTTGGATCACGGGCGGATTGCCACCGCCATGCAGGCGGTGGCGATCCGCCTGTGATCCTAATGTGCCCCTTAGTGTGAAAAGAGAGTTACATATTATCCCAGCTATAAACACTAACAAAGCGCTCCAACACCTTTCGCTCTGTGAATACACTGTCACGGCTCAGGCGGTTGAGTGATTTCATTTCCTCTCCGTGATTTGAGTGTGCAGTGTGGCATTGCGTAATGTCATTGCTATCTTTGGCCTAATAAAAGACTCTCCAGTTGCGGTAGGGCCCTGGCTTCACAACCTGGTGCAGGACGGGCTGTGCTTTAGGGCAGGCATGGAGGGAGGGAGGTCTCCCAAGATAACGAGATCCCTAACCCCATTGTCCATGGTGCAAAGTTTCACCTCCGCTCTCCCCCTCAGGAGAATGAGAACGCATCCTCTTCTCTGCTCTTTCTCCCCTCTATTATTACGCAGAGGTGCAAAAAACCATGAACGAGACCCCTGAAATACTCTCTTGAGAACTAAATGCCCAAATTATTAGGGGCAGGGACACTGGGATTATGCGATTGTGCAGCTGCAGTGATTTACGCACAGGTGTAGATTTATCGCATTTGCCACATAATCCATCATTTGCTTCATAATTTCAGATTTTAACCACAACAAAAATTGTTTCTCGCTCAACCTGTTCAAAAGTTAGTAAAACACAGCACCAGGTGTTGCTGCAAACTGGAGGGCCCTCTACAATGGTGGACTGGCCCCTCTTCTAATGCATATTGCTATATAAGGTTGTTAAACTGGTACTAATGAGGTACAACTAATGCCCAGACACTGTTAAAAAGTTTAAAAATGACAAAATAATGAAGTAATAAGCAAGTACAGTCCCTGGAGAGATGCTGCACAGTCGAACCAGGAAGTAATGGCCCTGCTGCCAATATTACACCATGAATCCTGTACGGTAACCTCAGCTTATTTTATTTATGCATTATTATATAGCGCTGACATTCCCCAAAGATGTTTGAGCGCTGTACAAAGGAAAAGGAATATTACATAAGATGTGTGAGTATCATTACATGGGCCAAAGCAGTACACTGGTTTACAAGCCTGGTAATAGTAACAGGAGTCCCAGGCTTAACGCAACAGTTAGAGGAATACGTAATATAAGTGCATTGATTGGTTTAATCTTGGGTGGGGTTGCTAAAAGGTCTGCAAGCGAAGAGCTTTCAGTTTGGTTTTAAAGACAGCAATTAAAGTGTGGTGTGTAAGTCTGATTAGCATGTAGAAGAAGTGCCTGAACCCGAAAGCTATTGTAAATTACTGTTTGTGAAGGATTGATAAAGACCGAATAGCTTATTTTAGCAGTTTAATATAGCGCGAACTCGACCCGAAGGTATTGGAGTGCTTTACATAGCACCAGTTACGTTACACAAGGACACATTCATTTTTTGTAGGCACGTGGAGATTAAGTGATTTGCCCAGAATCACTGGATGTTGAGCCGACGCAGAGACTCGAACCTGGTTCCCCCGTTCCAAATTCGGAAGCTCTGCGGTAACACCACAACTATAGCAGCTTTTGTTGCCATTTTCTTCAAGATCACTACACTTACAGCTCTCTCTTCTTCCCCTCCAACATCCTCACCTTACCCTCTCCATTTCATAGCTATGTCGACCAAATGAGTGAAAATTGGAGCCAACTGCTTCAAGATCATTTACCACCCCCCCCCCCCCAATTTGACCAAAGCACCAGTAAAAAGGCTCAAACATAACACCCTTGAACAATTTCCTGATTCTCTTTTCTTTGGCCAATACCATAGCGGTCGACATGGAAAGATCAAAATTGACCTCACTTTCTTCACCTATAACATCTCATCTTGGACCACTATCTTCAATAACTCCTTCAACGTTACTTCCTCCTCCTCAATCCCACACGGCCACCAACTAAAAATCACCCCTTCAGCTCAGCTTATTTCAATGGTTCACTCACTATCTCACCCTATAACAACGGCAAGGTCTGGATTCAAGATAAAGACACTTGTTTCTCTCTTTTCGACCACCTATTTCTCTCCCTGCTCTCCAACCCTGACATTTCAATCCCTCCAGACTCTTCAACTAACTCCTCTCTCAGTTTTTTCTCACCCACCTGGACTCCAGATGGCAGCTCTCCCAAGAGGCACAGACGTCCCCCTGGTCGAGCCTCTCCCCTCCTTCACCACTGCTTCCCCTCCTCCCAATCTCTCCCTCTCCAACTGGGACATACCCTCAATATACCAACCCAGTCAATGTCCAGCACGCTCATTGACCCCTCAGCACCAGCCTGGAATTCCGAAGAAACCTCACACCCACCGATCTCCCACCAGGCTAATCACCCCCTTATCCAATCCATTTTTCTAAAAGCCTGACTTCCCAGCTCACATAGCGACTTTTCCACCATATGCTCTCCCTTCTTATCCACCCCACCCTTCTTCCCCCTCTCCCTTTACCCTGAATCCTGCGCAAACCGCTTACATCTCTCTTCATCCATACCATCACTCCAGAACTGCTGTTCGACCCACTATCCCCTTATGGCAACCTCTACCTTTCCCCTCCCCCTTCCTCTAGCCTAGAAGAACGATACACTTTCTACAACTATCCCCGGGTCAATCTTCCTCATCATGCTTGTTTCTGGCCCAAATAGACTCACTTCTCCCAGCCCACATACATTCTCCACCGCTTCCTCTTTCTCCTCCCTGACCTCTTGCCTTTTTGTGACTCTCTTCTATCCCCTCCTCTCATTCTGACCTCCCACTACAACCCTCGCCCTTATCTTCAACAGTTGGAACTATTTTGCTCAATTAATGCCCAGATAATTTTATCTCCACCACAGCTGCACTGACAATCACTACCAAACAACATCTCTTTACGAGTCTCCCTCCACTCCAGCACAACTTCTTCCCCCCCTAGCTCTCCCTCTCAAGTTGAACTCCCTCCTGAACCCATAGAGCAACTTAACATTCCATGTCCAGCCCTGCTCTCCTTAGAGTTAGAAAATAAACTATGATATCTCATCTACAATGTCTCCCAGCTTGAAGCTACCATCTCACTCCTAATTGCTAAAATATCCACTTTACCCAACACCCTCCTCCCCCTGGCGAGCACTCACTTCCTCAAACCCCCTAGGAGTACCGACACCACAAAGAAGCCACCCACAATCTATCCCCAACTGACCTTTCCAATTCATTGGCTAGCTATAATTCTTCCAACTCCAACCCCAACACCTTCTCTCCAGCTTACACTAATCACTGCACTATTCCAAACATCTCTCCCACCCGAAACAAACATCAGCTATTTTCAACCCAGGCACCAACATTGAGGAACATTATCCCTATTGCCCTTAAAAGCCCCGACACGCCCTTCGCCATAGGAGTCCTTTCAGAGGTGCGCTGTTTGCATCACAAGTGTAGATCTGCAAATAAAACAAGCTGGAAATTTCAGACATCATTAATCTTCACAAACTCGATATACTTTTCCTCACTGAGACCGGGTTCAACAACACCTCTCATACTTCTTTCAATCGTCTGCTCCTCACGGACTAGTCCATTATCAGAAATGATAAGAGAGGATAAAGTTGGGGAGGCTTGGCAGATATCTTCAGAAACACCCTTCGATTTATGGCTTCTCCCTGCAGCTCTTTCCGCACCTTCGAAAGCCTTTCTCTGGAACTTCAAGTACAGCACAGCTTCCCTTTCAGGTTTCATGTCATTTATCACCCACCTGGTGACTGCTCCGCCTTCACAGAAGAGTTCACTGACTTTGCGAGTGACCAATACTCACAAAGCGACAAACAGATTTTACTTGGAGACTTTAATCTTCACTGGGGCTCTCAGGAAGATTCAGCGGCCAACAGGCTTGCCATTTTTAGGTCTCGGCTAGCTTAGGCTGCGCACATGCGCAGTCTCGCTGGCGAGATGTAATGATTCTGAGTAGCGATGTTAAGCCCCGCCCCTCTTCTCCATTGGCTGGCCTCCTAAACGGCGGCCAGCCATTGGAGAAGAGGTCTCAGTGACATCATTCTCTTGCTCTAAGCCCCGTCTTTTTCGGATTGGGGGCGTGTTTTTTAGTTTCTTTCTACCCTCTTCTCCATTGGCTGCAATGGTAAACAACAGTCAAAAACACGCCTGTTGTTTACATTCCAGCCAATGGAGAAGAGGGGAGAAAGAAAAACACGCCCCCAGTCTGCAAAGGACGGGGCTTAGTGACAAATGGCGAGCGCGTGGAGCGCTTGTTTATTCTTCTGGGTAATAGTTTTTTGCATTCTACGCCTGGCGCTTCTCCTGCCTAATTATGAACTTTCTATGTCGCGGGCTCTCAAACAGCACCTTCATTGATAACCTGCCCAATGGATACATGACCGACCTGCAGCACCCGGAGCCCCAGAAGCCGCCCCCTTCCTCCGTGTCTGCCCCTGCCGCTCCCGCTCCAGGCCAGCAGCCTCCTCCCGCCGCGCCCTCGCCGGCCCCTGAGAGGCGCCCGTCCACCCAGTCCGCCTCGGTCGGCAGCAGCTTCTTCTCCTCCGTCCCAATCCAAGATGGCCGCTATATCAATCAATCAATCAATCAGTGACATTTATAAAGCGCGCTACATACCCGTAGGGTCTCAAGGCGCTGGGGGGGGGGGGTGCCGCTACTGCTCGAACAGCCAGGTCTTCAGCTTCTTCCTGAAGGAGAGGTGGTCTTGGGTCAGGCGCAGGTCGGACGGGAGGGAGTTCCAGGTCTTGGCGGCCAGGTAGGAGAAGGACCTTCTTTATATGCTTCTCTAGTTACTGTTTTTCTTCTGTTTCTAGAACGGCACGTCACCCGGAAGTCGAAGTGAGGCAGTATTTTGCAGTGCATGTGGTGTAGTTGCTTCTGAAGACCGTTGTCTTAAAACTTACGCTCTGTGGCATTACATGTCCTTGAAGCCACAAGGATGTTCTGATTGTACCGCCAATGAGTCCCTCCGGGGCCCGGCAATCGGAAGGAATCTGTGTGGGACTGCAGCCGGGCCTGTGGCTCGCGCTGAGGCCTGCAGCATGAGCCTGGGAACCTTTCATGACGGCAGCGTTAGCCAGAGACCCGGAGTGTAAGAGGCAGCCGCACCAGCATCATGTACAGCACAGGCGTAGCCTGACGCAGGTATGGACAGAGAGCGCAGTTAGTCACCAATATGAATGGTGATGACTGAAACAGTCTGATACATTACGCATATGTTAGTATATTGATGCGGCCGAAACAGATATGAACTGTTTATGTATAACTAGAGCTTTGCAGAGAAATCAGCCGAAAGGCGAGACTTCGTATGAACAGAGTCCTATTCTGCCACGAGTATGAACACAGCACCTAGTCTGACTCGAATGCACCTTGTTAGCAGCGATTTTGCTTCACATATAGATCTGACCGTAAAAAGACACAGTGATCGCTTGGTCCTAGTGCGAATCACGAAAAGCTGGAGTCTGACGTGCTTACAGACATTTCGCATTAGGACAGATTCAGGCGCAGACTAAAAGAAGAGTCAGAAAAAATCCGCTAATGGATACACAGTAGAGGCAAAACTCATCACAAATATGGCTTCTGAAACAGAAACCACCCTAGGGGTATCTATAAACATATAACAGTCAAAGCATACACACAGAATTGCACCGGAACGACAGCGGAGAAGGCCAGCTAAGCCTGTAATAGGTAAACAATGAGAAAATAGAACCCGGTATTGGTATAAACTCTGAAGGTGGCTCCCAGGGTTTACACCTTGACAACACAGATTAAAGTTCGGCATACATGTTAGGGAAACCCAGACAGATGGACATGCCTAGTTATAAACGCAGAACATAGATCGTTCCGAACTCTGAAAGCACAGGCAGCTCTGTTTAGGTTTTTTTTATAAACAAGAACATGGAAATAGCAGGATGCACGCGTGAAAACAGTAAGATCCCGGTACAAGTGTCAACATAGAGCACAGACCGAGTTTGGCACAGGTGTGAACCCAGATAGTTTTTGTCCTCAGTAGTTCCTGTGCCATATATATATTTCCTCCAGTAAACTAGAGACTGAGTCAGCTCGCTGGCCACAGAAACTGCTGCGGAGGGCAGATTAGCCCATCGAGTTGTACGTGTGTCTTTAATGATTCAAAGATTGCTCAGATTATTTTTTTCCTAGTAAGTGAAGAAAGGTTAAATGTTTTTTTGTTTCTCTAACAGAAAGCATATTTTTTATTTGAGCTGATGCGGCTTCTCATGCACATTCTTTGATTGCGGTTTTCATACAAGGTGCTGCAATTTAAACTCCGTAGATGCAAAATGTAATGGTACAATTAAACAACCCTTTTGCCAGCTATAACCGATTATACTTAAGTCCGTTGAAAACATCCTTTACAGAGGGCTAGTTGAAGTGGTTGGTCAGGCTATAGTGCGAATGTATGCCCTGAAAAAGTTGGAATCAGTTTGTGAAAACACTATGCCCACTAGGCACTTTTCTGTGGATGGCAACTGCTTCAGGCTCTACAGTTCTGCCTCACCTGGTGCTTCCACGCCACTATAAATTTGGGTTGGATGTAACTTAGATCATTTGCTGTTGCATAATTATGTAAAAATTACAGCAAAATTGCGGAAGATTAACTGGAAATGCTTGCGGTGTGTAACCCAGTATTTAGTACTATTCTCTTGATGCAAAATGAATCTCACGTCGAGAATGGACCTGAGGATGTATTCTGCGCTGAGTGAATAGCGCTAAATGCAACAGAACGCGAACTGTAACATCCAGCAGCATCTTGCACTCGCTATATTCATTTTTCCTCTGGTAGGCTATTTTGTGCCAAATTACTCATAATTACATGAACTGGCATAATTAATTTCAAAGAAGTAGTGCAAAATTACTCCGGTGTAATTAAAATGTCACCTATACTTCGGAACTTTTGAATAGCGCACTCGCTTAAAGAAACTGCATTTACCGTGATGCTCCTGGGGTTACCCGCTGGTTGGTGGAGTGGTGTGCGACCTATCGAACCCTACTTAAATATGGCTCCCTCAAGCCTTTGAGCTGACGAGCTCAGGTTACGCACCCTCGCGCCCTGAGAGGTACTGAACCTGATGACACTTTGGCAGCCTGCACTGCAAACCCCTGAAAATCTACCTACACTCTGCTGATGAACAACAATAATCCTGAAACACTGGTGTCCAGAGTTGGCCCGCAACTTTGCATTTATACTTCGGAACCTTTGAATAGCGCACTCGCTTAAAGAAACTGCATTTACCGTGATGCTCCTGGGGTTACCCGCTGATTGGTGGAGTGGTGTGCGACCTATCGAACCCTAATAAAAATGTCACCTATGCCTTGCCTATGCAATTATGCGCCTGCCAAAAACTGCCCCTCTCTGCCACTTACCCTATCGCCCCAAACGTGGTGTCTCCGTATTGTCGAGGAAGGGATGTCTTGGAATTCGTTAAAAACAGCTTTTTAGAACGGGAACAGAGACACTTCTGTGTGCCGACAATATGACTGACAACGTGATGTGCAAAAAGAAATAATACGCTTGAAGAAAATTGCTTGAATTAAAATATGCAGGGTTCATCGGATTTATGGTCCGGGCATTCCCCACTGGCCCTATTCACCACAGTAACAACACTGGAATGGGGTTTTCATAGGCCGTTGTACAGCAAAAAAATGTACAGCGCCAGACTTCATCCTCAGCTTTCTCATGGGAACGCAGAAAGCAAACTCACCTGGTGGGTACGCCCTTGTACTGCGAAGTTGGAGAGATCACTTTGGGATCTCCTTTCATTGAGATTTCTCTTGGTTTTGATTCAGGCGCCCTCTGCTGTACATAGTCTTGAACGTATAGAGGTGTGAAACAACCACAAATAGCTGCCAATTTTTAAATTTGCGTAGTGTGACATTGCTGTGCCTGCAGAGAGCTGTGTCGCTCTGTGTGTGTGTGTGTGTGTGTGTGTGTGTGGCTCTCTGTGTGTGGCTGTGTGTGTGTGTGGCTCTGTGTGTGGGTGCAAATGCAATAGGTCTCGCATTTGCGAGAGATTAAGCTATTGGCATTGTAAATGACAATGCCTTTTATTTATCTGTTTTCAAAACCAACACATAAATAAAAAGTTTGTCATTTACAATGCCCATAGCTCTAACTTTTGAAAAGGCGAGACCGTTGCATTGTAAATGCTTGTTCTCTTAAGAAATGATCTTGTTCAACATAACACAAAACCGGCTCACTCTAAGGGCTTCATTCTTGACCTCATCTCCAAAGCAGATATGCTAACTGCTGGTGATCCTATACCAGAAGACTGGTCTGACCACTCCTTATCCCCTTCTCTCTGCACCTATCTCCTTCTGTTACTCTTGGCCAACCTTAAATAACTACTATCTTTTTCCACAAAACCAAAAAAATCGACCTGGACATTTTGCGCCACACAGCTATGAGCTCACTTCCAATCTTAGACCCCTACTCTGGTGTCAATGACTTCACCACCCAGTGTCTCACCAGTCTATCAGCTGTAATTGATAATGGTGCTCCACTACAAAGTAAAAAGAAAAGGCCCACTCCTTACGTCCATGGTTCAATAAATCCCTCTATGAAGAAAGAAAGAACTTGAGGTACCTGGAGAAACAATGGAGACAATCTCCTTCCACCATTAATCTCTCCAATCTCTGTTATGCGAGATCACACTTCCACAAGCATATCTTCCGTGAAAAAGTGATGCACTTCAGAACCCTCCATGACTCCGCCAAGAACAGACCAAAAAAGTTATTTGACCTTATCAAAAGAGCCAACATCTCTACCTCAACCAACAAATTTGACAACCCCCCCAAGAAAGCAGCGTACGTTGAACTATTCTTCAATGAAAAACTGAAATCGCTTGTTGATCACATCGCTCATCCTACCTCCCTTGAGGACAGCAAATCCATAGTCCTGTGGCAGAACTTTGACATCATCACTGAAGATGCCCTCCTCAAAAGCATTCTAGAAAGAAAACCTCCTAACTATTCTGTCGACCCCATCCCTAATGACATCGCCATCGACACTCTCTCCTACTGGACCAGTCTGTTTAACTTCTTCCTCAACCAAGGCTGCCTTCCTGTTGCTCTTAAAAAGGAGAGGTTACCCCACTTCTTAAGAAGCCCTCTGCTGGTGTGAATGACCTCCACAATTTCCGCCCTACCACCAACCTCCCTTTTCTTCCTACAATCACAGAAAGTTGTGCAGTGAAGCAACGTTCCCAACATATCAAGGACAACAACCTTCTTGACTAATTCCAATCTTGTTTCACTCAACACAGCCGCACCTGAGCACTTCACAGGTCTTTAAAAGACCTTTTACATGTTAATGAGGCCTTGCTGTTGTTTCACCTCTTCTAAGAGCCCTGCAGCTCCACTCTGCCTCTTGATTAAAGATTCAGCCCCCCCCCCGAAATTTTTTCTTAGCCCCCACCCCGAAATTTGGCTCTAGCTGCGCCTCTGCTATTAATCACAACGCTCTTCTGAACACTAAGGAAGGCACATTGCTCAAATGGTTTGAATCATTCCTCTCGGGCAGATCCCAGATGATCAAAATAGCAAACTGTCTCTACATCAAAGGCTGTAGGACAAGGCGTCACTCAAGGCTCGATCCTCGCGCTCACATGTAACCGCTGGGAAATCTCCTAAATAAATACTGGATCCATTATCACCTGATGACACCCAAATCTACCTAAAGGCGTCTTCTGCACACAATATCTCAATCCTCAACACCACTCTCGGCTCCATCCGAGATTGGATGACATCTCATCATCTAATTCTGAATCCTTCCAAAACTGAATTTCTTCTTGTCTCTGCCTCACTTTCTCCTCCTCCTGTTCCAACATGGATGACAATCTGAACATACTTAATAACAAACATATTATTGTTGAAAGCAACAAATCCCTAGACATCATCCTAAACAAAAGGCTCAACCTACATTACCATTGCAACCCCATCGCCAAGAATGCACACTTCCAACTGTGCCTTCTCTGGGCATTCAGTATTTCTTTCCTGAGCAAGACCTAAAAACGTTGGTACAATCGTTGGTTCTCTCCAGATTGGACTACTGCAACCCTCTCCTTGCTGGCCTCCCCAAAACCCACCTTTCCCCTCAAAAACTCATCCTCCATTCAGCGCTCGTTTCGTATCTGGAGCCAAAAGAAATTATCACATCTCACCAGTACTGTTTTCTCTTCGCTGGCTTCCCATCGAAGCAAGGTCAATTTACAAGACTGCCTGTATCACCCACAAAGCCCGGCACACTTCCACCCCTCGCCATCTGGCGAATAAACGTAAAATCTCAGGCGGCTCCAGACCATAACGCAATGCGGGAAACTTTCAGCTCGAACCTCCTTCCTTCAAAAGGGAAAGATCGATGGCTCAATCCGTCTCAGGTGATGCGGCCAGAGTTTGGAACTCGCCTCCTCCATCCATCCGAACCGCCGCCTCTATCCGACTTCAAAATAGATCTTAAAACTCTTCTCTTCCAAAGACACTTCTGGGAATAATTCCACCCAGGTCAAGACCCTCACACCGCTTGGCATTCACGCGAGGTCCACTTTGTAAATATGTATTCTATACCTGTATTAACCTAGTGTTGTCACCTTTAATTTTTGTATAATCGTGCTTGCATATGTAACTTGTTAGTGAGTAAATTCCATCGTGTGTACCTTTTGTAATGTACTTTGTTTTGTTGTAAAGTGCTCTGACACCTTTGGGTAAAATTCGAGCTGTATAAAACTGCATTACATGCATAAATAAATAAATAATGTGTGTGTCCCTGAACCCGGGCAGGCCCTACACCAGAGCCAGAAGCATCGCACTCAAGCCAGGCGGAAGCACTCAAGCCAGGCGGAAGCACTCAAGACAGGCGGAAGCACTCAAGCCAGTCGGAAGCACGGAGCCAGCTGTGTGTGCAGACAGGAACGGAGGGAGGGTCTCCCCTCGGAGGAGGAGAGGCAGCAGATGGAGCCCCGCCCCCTCCTGCGGCCCAGACTAAGAGACGGTTTCACTTCCAGGGACTTCCCAGAGCTGGGAAAAGTCCCCAGAGGCCCCTGGCCCGCAGAAGGGGGTGGGGGGGTAGGCGTCTTCGCTGGAGCCACAGGATGGGTTTGAGAGTGCTCGGCCAGGGAGGAGCTGGGGGTTTCCAGTTTTGAATCCCGGCTGCTCCTTGACACGCCCTGTGATGCAAGGCAGGTGGCGTCTCCTGCGTGTTCTCTGCCAGGACTGAGCCCAGGTCCACGGATCAGCAAAGATCCATTCATCCTCTCGAACTTACCGAGGGTCAGGCGGGCAACTAGAGCCAAATTTCGGGGGGCGGAGGGGTGGGGGGGGGGGGGGGGGGCTGAAATATATTTTGGGTGGGGCCAATTCTTCCAACCACAGACAGAGTGGCTATAAGAACGGGTAATCACATTTACACGGCCTCATTTACAATTGATGGTCTTTAAAGACCTGTTAAGTACTCCGGTGCGGCTCTAATTAGATGCTCGCCAGCCCGCGAAGACGTGTCAGCCCGGGCTGACACACACGACGGGGGGGGGGGGGGGGGGGGGCGTGAAGCCCCGTGAGCCCAATGGGTGTTGTGCGCCTGCCGAGGGTCACACAGCGCGTCAGTCCTGCCATGCAGCCGTTCCACCTGAAGGTCGTGGGCTGTAACATACTGACTTCATACCCAACCGCAGTTGCAAGGCCCGGCTTTGAAGGTGGGGATGTCAGAAATGACACCTTGTGTCAGTAGATGAGCCAAAGCCAGCCCCAGATGTGTCTGGTCCAAAAGCCAAGAATGTAAACACGAGCAGGAGAGGGGACGGGGGTCCGCTCTCCTAGGGCATGTAGGGCATAAAGATACGAGTTCCAAGTGCGGGAGTGCCCTATAAATAGCTATCATGCATCCATTCAAATGTTTAAATTGATTACAACATGTACAAAACCGTGACAGCTAGCCTAACAGGGCGTCCAGGCGCTAAATTATTACAGAGAAAGATTATTACAGAGGAGAGTCGTCAACGCTTGGCATGTCCTTATTAATGACCGGTGGGGGTCCTCGGTGAAGGACCCAGAGAAGGGTGACGCTGTAGTGTGTCCACAGTCAGAGCCCCGCAACAGGCACATTAACCCTCGGGGCTATCTCGTAAGAATACATTTCTCATACCTGCACTCACGCGCCTTCAATAATAGATCTGAAAAAATCGGAACCAGTAAACCTACTTCGGCCTCAGCAGCAGGTGCATGAACCGATCGAGCCACCGAACTACAAAAGTTCTATTTATGAGTTGGCTCCTCGGCATATACAGACGAGAGTCTGGTTCTTGAGACCCACGCACGCCACCCGCCCCAGGGTACAGGGGGTGCTCACCTGCAGTAGACCACCCCCACTCCTGCCCCCCTCCCCCTCCTCCACGTACAGGGGGTGCTCACCTGTAGCGAGAGGACAGGTGATGACGAGCAGCACCGCCGCAGCCGGGCCCTGCATGGTGTGAGGCGCCTGGGTCCCCAGATCCGTGCCAGCCCCGGCCCTACCTGCCTCTCTGCAGCCCTCACCCCGGGTCTCTGCCCCAGGGGTGCTCACGCACCCCTCCCCAGGGGCCTCCCACAGACACACCGGCGGCAGCCAATGAGCTCCAGCCGTCACCTGTCACCGGGTGAAGCTCGCGGCGGAGGAGCCTGGAAGAGACGGCGAAAGTGAAACGGGATGTGGCGAGGAGGAGGGAGAGGAGTCAGGCCAGGACTCACAACCACGGCGGGGGGCCCCTCCCCGAGGCTGGGCGGCAGGAGATGACTCACGGTCACGGGGAGCGCTGTTTACGGAGGCTCTGAGCGAGTTTGAGCGTCCACACAGCGCCCAGCTCACTGAACTGAACCGCATCTGGGCGCTGTGACGAGGAATATGTACCACTTAAAGCAGAAATGGCACCGATCTCACCCCTTTATATTAAAGCTTGGGTGGCCCCTCCCCGAGGCTGGGCGGCAGGAGAGTGACTCCCTGTCACGCGAAGCGCTGTTTACGGCGGTTCTAAGCGGGTGTGGGCGTCCACACAGTGCCCAGCTCACTGAACGAAACCTCCTCTTGGCGCTGTGATGTGGAACAGGTACCCCTTAAAGGAGAAACAGCACCGATCTTACCCCTTTCTATTAAAGCTTGCTTAGAGGGCTTCCTGGGGAGCCCAGTCAGTGTCCCCGTCAAGTGCGACTGCTCCAGCAAGTGCTGGCTTTTTACCCTGGTGCATTCTGGGTCTTGGTGTTTGACTGTTCGCAATGCAAACACGGCGCGTTTTAGGGGCGGCACTCCTCACCACTAACATGTCACTCACTGTCGATAGAAAGGCGGGTCGCGACATTAGGGACATACATCAACACCTGATGCGATGACGTGTGTAAGAAATTGAGTTATTAGTAGGGAGGGTTAAGTACCCTCCTCAAGTAATTATCACAATCTTTGTCTGGGTGAACCCTTCCAGTCACTAGATTAACCTGCGTCAACCCTCTGGAGGCGACGACACAGAACAGACAGGTGCAGCTTAGAGGCAAAATGTAAAAGTATTTATGCAGTACCAAAACAGCGATACAGTCAAAATTCAAAACAATAATAATATTAAATGAATTATAAAAAATAGACAAAAATGTAATTAGCAAATGACACCAAAAGGACAAAAATCCAATAAGGGGAATCCAGAGGCGTAGCTAGAGCTTGTGGCGCTCGGGGCTATCCCTTAGATTGCCACCCCTGGGAGGGGGGTGCTGGGGAAAAAGGACGGCGAGCACTTGAAAGAGGTCCGAGAGCAGGCCCGGCTCCAGGAATTTTTATTTGGGTGGGCCAAGGGTGCATTCGGGTGGGCCACTTCGGCAGTCGCGACTCGTGTGAGGGGGTGGGGGGAGAGGAATGGTGGGTTGGCGGGGGGTCGCGCGCAGAGGTCTGGTGGGGAGAGGTTCAATTTAATAATATTCATTAAAAAAAAAAACAGGAAGCAGGCAGCCAGGCTTCCTCCTCTAAGCCAATAACAATGCTGCAAGCAGCGCTGTGATTGGTCAGTACGCCACCCAGCCAGGGACCTATGTGGCCCTTCCCTGCTCGCATGTACAAGCGCTATTTTGCAAGACGGTATTAACAAGGGTCGTCCCTTTCTAATAGTGAGCCGCATTTGTATGTATCACTCTTTTGCGACCACAATTAAAGTCACAAAACACTCGCAGTTTACCACCTACTCCAAGTAGGTGGTAAGCCACTCGGAAAGAGGAAGGGGTCGCCAGGGAAGCCCTTACCCTTTGTGAAAGGATGTGAAAATATTTTTTAAGAGCAAGCAGTGGTCCCGGACAGCTGCCTGCTCTTCAAAATTAAACAGACGTTTCATTTTTCTTTTTAAAATGCATCCCATGTAAGGTCCCTTTGATGAGATGAGGAGGTTTCTGAGATGGGAGTATCAGGCAAGTAACACTACTCAGTCTCCCACGTTGCCAGCCTTCAGAGAGAATCTCTCTTCATTACTAATGCCACCTACCCCCGGAATCTGCAGCTCCCACCCTTCCAGCCTTGATTATCCATTTTCTACCATCCATCTCTTGTGCATCTTATCCCACAGCTGACATTGGGCCCAGCCCCATATCAGCCACCATCCGGATCCTGGTAAAAAACATTTGTAAAATCCCCCTCAAACTTAAAACATTAAATATACCAGTAAATATACTTAGCACACACTTTAAAATATGTTCCACAGTGGCCCTAATGACCGACTGCTATTTAAATAAACAAAAACAGAAAGGCCATGACAGTGCCAGCTTTAGCGCTGGTGTGAAAGTCTTTATTGGTGCCCCACCACCGACCTCTTTCTCAATATCTTTACTACCACCCTCCAACAGTGCCCGTTATCTCTCCATAGCCTTTCCCCTCATGACCTCCTCCTCAGACTCTCCACTACCTCCCTCCACCAGTGCCCCTCATCTCTGCGTAGCCCCCCATGAACTCCTCCTCGGATTAGCTCACTGCTACCCTCCAACAGTGCCCTCATCTCTACATAGACTCTCCACATATTCACTTCCTCCTCGGATGCCCTTATTGCCACCCTCCAACAGTGCCCATCATCTCTCTGTAGGCACTCTCTCATATGCTTTTCATTTGTTGTATAGCGCTACTTGTAGTGTAGGGTTTCACAGTACTTTATACCACTCACACATTATGCAAAAACAATGAATCATACAAATATGTACATAAGCCTATTTGGAATGTCACATAAGCCAATGAGGATAACCAGGTGTAGGAATCACGTCATCCATACTGGTGGGCAGTATGTTTTTAAGAGGGATAGGTCTGGAGAAGCACAAACTCAGGATTTAAAGCATACCCCAGTGGTTAGGGTTTGTCTTGTCTGATAAAAATGTTTATTTGCCCAAACAAATTCTTTATAGCAACATTAGAATAATTAAAGACTGGGGAAATTCTAACTATATCACAACACACAAAAAAGTTCTAATTATACCATTCAAGCAGCGCAGTTTGTATGCAGCTCTTTGAATACAGTTCATGGTCACTGTCCTATGTTAGATCTGTAACTTCTGAACTGCAAGTAACAAAAGGATCTCTGTGACAAAGGCAGTAACCCTCTGAGCTATCCACATAAACTACAGTTTATCTGCATCCCAAAACTACAAACAGTCAAAAGATTTTTATCCAGCAGGACCATTAATCACCAGAGTTATCTGTAAATTTGTACTGTTGTCTTGCATTTGTGGCAGAGTCAGTCATGAAAATGATACAAATAATTTAAGTGAAATATACATGACATACACAAAGTATATGTCTAGCTGGGCCCTCACAGATTTAAAAAATATGAACAAATAGCCACACATTCTCGGAGCGTACATGAAGAATGTATCTTGCAGTGCCTTTGCAGA
Organism: Lissotriton vulgaris; assembly: GCF_964263255.1. NCBI lineage: Eukaryota > Metazoa > Chordata > Amphibia > Caudata > Salamandridae > Lissotriton > Lissotriton vulgaris. The sequence continues at coordinate 11,016,127 of NC_141693.1, read as the reverse complement.
TTAAAAAAATAGCCACACATTCTCTTACCTGCTGGGTTGGAAATCTGTCTCGCAGCCTGATCTGATAAGCAGCTGAAGGGGGTCAGGAAAGGTGAATCAGGATAAACAAACTCCTTTTCTCCAGCGCTGAAAAGAAGGAAATATCCATGCAGCACACAAAGGTCACCTGGTGCCAAAGAAGAAATTTGTCCCCTTCACTATGCCCCTATTCTACCTACACGAGTGGGTGGGGACACAGCTCACCTTTCCAAAGGAGATGCGTGGTTGGGAGTGCCTGTGAGAGAGCCAAGGCCCAATCACGCAACTCTTGGAAGGAGGTGATAAATCACGTTCAGAGGAACGTTTTAAATTATAGTGCAAAATTTCTGTTGTCTTCTTGATGTCGCTGCAAAGGCCAATATTCGTGTTTGGGTGGGCCAGGCTGATGTTTGGGTGGGCCTGGCCCACCCGGCCCACCCTCTAGAACCGGGCCTGTCCGAGAGACATGTAGTATTGCCGCTAACAGCAATTATTTTCTTACTTTTGGTCCAGCCGCACCTCCGGCTCAGCTGGGACACAGGGTGGTGTGCCTGGGTATAAAAGTTCCTGCATGAGACTCGTGTACCTTGACATCAGGACATCAGGAACTGAATTTAATGTAGACCGCTCAGTGGGCTATTGTCTTGCGACAGAGATCATTTTCTTACTTGTGGTTCATCGGCACCTGCGGCTGAGCGGGAAGACAGGATGACTGACTTAGACATGGTTGTAAAAGCCCCTGCTCAATAGTTACTTGTCTAGTAGCAGTTTTGACTCTCCATAAAATTGTGCATATATTTATTTATTTTATTTATTTAAACTTATAAGGCGCATAGCTACCCGCAATAGGTTTCCTGGCGCCAAGGGACAGACTAAAGAAAGAAAGAACTGCCAAACAAACTACTAGGAGGACTACTGAAGAAGACTACTCTGGTCACTGCTGAAAAAGCCAGGTTTTTAATCCCCTACGGAAGCGAAAAAGATCCGTCTCCAACTTCAGGATCGCGGGCAAGGCATTCCAAGACTTAGTGCCTAGATGAGAGAAGGAGCGGCCGCCCATCTTCACCAACTTGAATCTTGGGACAATGAAATTGCCTTTTCCAGAGGATCTCAGACAGCGGCTGGGCTTATAAGCCTGAATGAGATCCTGTAGGTACCTTGGGGCTGAGCCCTGTTTTATCTTAAAAATGTGGCATAGGGCCTTGAATTTAATTCTACTCGTTATTCTCAGCCAATGCAGGTCGCAAAGGGCCTGAAAGGCGGATGTTCTCCGGGGGACATTACGTAGAAGCAGTGCGGACGCATTCTGGACGACCTGGAGTTTATTCACTGTTGTTGAATCAGCACCAAGATAGAGGACATTACCGTAGTCCAGGCGGGAGACTACCAATGCCTGGACTACGGTCCTCTGTGTGGAGGTGGGGAGCATCCACAGGATTTTTTGGAGCCATCTAGGGTTAAATGCATGCTACAAAGATCAGCTGCTTCGCACCTGTTTCTGGTATTTATAGGTTTCCTTCATCTTTTTATTGAGTGATTTTGCCCGTGAGAAAGTGTCACTCCTCATAGCTGCCAAGGTTTCAGATTGCTACGAGTGACATTTTCATAATTTCTGTGAAATTATGAGTGACATTCCAACGATTATGAGTGACACTTTCGTGCAAGAAAAATGAAGCAGTGAAGACGATGGAATCATACAAATGTCAGAAATTACACTAATTTGAGCATAGCTGCTAATGTTTCTGATTGCTTATGTGAGAAATTTCATAGATTCAGTGGATTTACGAAACGAAAGACATTTAACAACTAAATGTATGACAGTCAGAGCTACACCTTCTTGCGGCCAAAATCATGCAATGAAGTCCATGAAACAGACACATTTCGGAAATCACACTGATTTGAGCAATAAAGTCCAACTCAGTAGCATGTGCTTTTAAAGCAATTATTTAATTTTTAAATAATCAGCACCCACCACCTCAACCTCAGCTTCAGGTGTGGCTGAAACACAAAAATCAAAGGGTTCTCTGCGACAAAAGAATGAACCCACTGAGCTATCTACATATAATACAGTTCATTACAATACAATATGCTGTTAGACTTTCGTTGCAGTACGCAAATAAACTCTCTGCTCTACTTAATAGTGAGTGAAAACAGCCATGAGGCTAAAGTCTGACACAGACAGCTCTCCAGCGTGGATATTAATCATCTGCCTTATCTCTGACTAAGCAACTCTCATGCTGCCTGTAGTACCACTTTCAGGCAAAGATATTAAACCCTTTAACTAAACTAGCAGTTTTGATGATTTATTAGTGCAGACAAAACTCGGAGATGGCCTGCATTTACAGCACAGACAACTTTAGTGTACCCATTTACAAGGCGCTATGCTGTGCTGGAGTCCCCTCACCATTTTCTTAAACAACATTTTGAATTTCAGGAGCGGATTATTAAATTAATATCTGACTTACCTGCTGTGGTCTCTTGATAGAATGATCCACTGAGAGGAGCTGCCTGCGCGTCACAGCAAGATCGTTAGCCTGTCTCGTAAGAGTCAGACAGCGAGCGTCCTGCACTGTATCCTCAATCTGTGCCACCTGCTCTCACTACGAGACTCACGCTTGCATGGTGAGTCCGGGGCACTAGTTGGGCTCTGACTGCCTGGGCAGGGCACAGGAACAGGATAGTGTTGAGGTCATGAGGTGAACAGGTGATGATCGATTCTCGAACACCGGCTGCAGAGGAACAGCAATTCATCCTTTGTCCGTGCACCGACCCTCCCGTAGAGAGAGAGAGAAGCTGTCGACTACACCAGCCAGCCTTCGAGGAAAGTATGGAAAATGTGTGAATGAGCAACCCTTGCCCTGCCAGCTTATACATTTATATTATAAAAAACAATGCGCTGCACTTTCCACTATCTGGAAGTGCTGCGCTTTAGAAATCACACGAGCGCACTTAGGCTTACCAGAGAGCAATTTTAACACTGTGCGCAGTGATAAAATCAGTGCCTGCTGCGTTATGCTTCATTTTAACTCTAGCGCTACAAAAGGGGGTGGTGATGGACGGAGCATCTGAATCAATCAAACACTCACACCCAGTCAAAAGATCAGGGTTTAATCCATCACCGTTCTTTAGCCCACTCTGCCACCCCAGTTCAGACATGGCCATATGCAAATGAGTCTGACCCTGTGCCTCATGGGAACCGTCCAGCCCGAACTGCCAAGCCATGTCTTCCCTGGACCGGAAACAAGCTTCCGAGGACCGTTTTCTGGCATTCCAGCCCGGCTTGCTTGAATCCAGTGGCAAAGTGAGCAAGGGACTCACGTCTGAGCATACCCTGCCACACTTGTGGCGGCCAAAAGCGGTACAAAAGGGGGTGGTGATGGATGGAGCATCTGAATCAATCAAACACTCACACCCAGTCAAAAGATCTGGGTTTAATCCATTACCGTTCTTTAGCCCACTCTGCCACCCCAGTTCAGACATGGCTATATGGAAATCAGTCTAACCCTGTGCCTTATGGGAACAGTCCAGCCCGAACTGCCAAGCCATGTCTTCCCTGGACCGGAAACAAGCTTCAGAGGACCGGTTGCTCAGACGTGAGTCCCTTGCTCACTTTGCCACTGGATTCAGACAAGCCAGGCTGAAGACGGCTGGAATGCCAGACACCGGTCCTCGGAAGCTTGTTTCTGGTCCAGGGAAGACATGGCTTGGCAGTTTGGGCTGGACTGTTCCCATGAGGCACAGGGTAAGACTGATTTGCATATAGCCATGTCTGAACTGGGGTGGCAGAGTGGGCTAAAGAACGGTGATGGATCAAACCCAGATCTTTTGACTGGGTGTGAGTGTTTGATTGATTCAGATGCTCCGTCCATCACCACCCCCTTTTGTACCGCTTTTGGCCGCAATAAGTGTGGCAGGGTATGCTCAGACGTGAGTCTCTTGCTCACTTTGCCACTGAATTCAGGCAAGCCGGGCTAAAGACAGCTGGAATGCCAGAAACCGGTCCTCGGAAGCTTGTTTCTGGTCCAGGGAAGACATGGCTTGGCAGTTCGGGCTGGACTGTTCCCATGAGGCACAGGGTCAGACTGATTTGCATATAGCCATGTCTGAACTGGGGTGGCAGAGTGGGCTAAAGAACGGTGATGGATCAAACCCAGATCTTTTGACTGGGTGTGAGTGTTTGATTGATTCAGATGCTCCGTCCATCACCACCCCCTTTTGTATCATTTTAACTCTAGCCGCCCGACCGCCCGCCTGTAGCAAGTGGCGCCGGCGTTACAACGTCAGGAACGTGGTGATTAATCATGCTGAGGCGCATGTCCGGTGAATTTCTGTCACATTGTAACAGCGTATAGCTGCAGGCTCGCCCTCATGACTGCAGGTATCAGGGTGCTGCAGAGCGCACTGCCACTCCCACACACAAACGCAGGACTTTTGGCAATTTTGAAAGCACTGGGGACCGCGGCACTGGAGGCACGTCGCGGCCGCGGCGGCCTTTATAATTTATTTGGGTCTGGACTCTGTGTTCACAAATAAATTATAAAGGCCGCTGCGGCCGCACCGGGCCTCCAGTGCTGCGGCCGCCTCAAAAATAGTGCTGCCGGGGCCGGACGGCCCGCACCCCCCTAGCTACACCGGTGGGGGAATCAGATATGAATTTTTAAGTAGGAATAGCGCCAAAAAGCATAAAGTGCCAATGGTCGCCAGTGATATAGAGGGAATATAAGAATTCTGAAGTTGTGAATATTAGAAGTTGGACAGTCATAGTGGCTGGGTCACTGCCAGAGCTACAGGGGTTTTTACCAAGACACTCCAGTATCCGAGCTGAAATGCAACCACACCTAACAACGGACACTGAGCACAAGATTATAAGAATTATATTTCTCCTACGGGCGACTGACTACTGGTAGCTACAATTACAGGAGCTCCAAGAGGTACTCCTGTTCAAGAGCCTACATGTCCTTCATGTCATTGCGGGCACAAGATTTGGAACATATTTTTAATAAATGTCACCCTCTTTTACAATATCAATCCAAATATTTATATTTTTATTTAAGCTCATCGGAATTTTATATGGCAAAATACATTTGACCTTTATTGTCAGCTCTGATAAATGAAAGGCTATGTTATTGTAGTTTTACATTTTTTATATAATTTCAAATATTTATTATGATTGGGGTTTTTCTGTTTTTTTTTACTGAGCATTGCAGTTGTATGGGGAAGGAGATGTATATTTATGGTTTTATATGTTTTACTGTAAATGTATTTTTGTCATCAGTAAGGGGACTACGTCAATAAAAAGAGTTAAAGAAGTTACCAAGGCACCACTAGTGCTGCAGAGGGCAGTAGGAGCACCATTCCAATGAGCGGGCAATGACATTGTTGGTCTGTGTGACCCATCCTTTGCATCATGCAAAAACAACAATTGATGGACAGAATGCAGAACAATGTCATACATTCACCCCAGTACAGAGATCTGAGCCTAAATCCATCATTTTTATGCTCACCATGCCAATCCAGTTTGAACCCAGCCATATGCAAATCAGTCTTGACCCTGCGCCCAATGGAAACAGTCCAGCCCAAACTACCAGGCCAGGTCCTCTCTGGACTGGAAACAAGCATCCTAGGACTGGTTTTGGGCTTTCACACATCTTCAGCAAGGATAGGTTGACTCCAGTGGCATGGAGAGGACGGGACCCACGTCTGGGAATACCCGTCCCACTCGGGGTGACAAATGTAAAAACAATAATTGATGGACAGAATGCAGGACAAACTTGATTGTGATGGATCCCGCCACCAGGTTTCCAGAGGTGGTACCTCCGAGGAGCACACCTGCTAAGGTAGCAGTCAAAGCTCTTCTGTGATCTTTTCACAGGTTGGAGATCCCAAGATTGGGATTTTCGACCATATAATAAACATTATCATATCTTACATGATAAAGCTGGCGGGAGCAAGCTCGTCTAACCTACCACCTCTTCACAGCATACACCCCGTAGACCAATGGGGTAAAGGAACTGTTTAATAAAACCCCTTTCAAGCAAGATGGGAACTTGGACAGAAAACCTCAGAAGAAAATGTGATCTTCTGTCATGCCTCTTATGCACCTACAGGGACATTCCACTGAAGGGAGTTAGATTTAGTCCATTTGAGCTTCAGTTTAGCCTCCTAATTCATGGCCCATTCACCCTAGTCAGACAAGGTTATGAAGGAACTACAAACTCACTCTAGAAGGTTGAGGTGAACTATATGTTTGGCCTCAGAAAACTGATGGTGCAGTACACGAGTTAGGCAAAGAAAACATTCCAGATGTAGTATCGGGTTCCCAAGGCCTACATGCTCCGTAGATAACCCACTTACACTGAAAGAACTGTTGGCACGGAAACTGAAAAGTACAAAGGACAAGTTTATTAAGACCCCATGGGGTGGTGGTACATTCCTACAGCACCCTTCGGCAATGCAAGAAGTATCACACCGAACATTGGTGTGAGTCCCTCTTTTATACAGGTTACAAGCAATAAAAGATAGGCGGCACAAGGTTTACAGAGATCATGTACATATATGGTCATTTTTGGAGCACAGCCAACTCATGGGAGGGGTTACAACCCCACTGGTCAGTTTGGCGGCACATTCCTAAGGGGTGACTGGTCAGTTGGAACTGCGCATGTGCGGGCTTGACCGTGGCTAAAAATAGCCTGTTGCTGGGCAGAGTCGAGTGGTCAGTTGCACGGACAACGGACTAAAGGGCATGCTGACCACGAGGCCGCTCATTCTCTAAAATGGCCGCCACGATTTATAAAATGGCGTCTCCAAGTATAGTCAAGTTAAGGGAAAAACGTGTAGCACAGCTAAGCGCTAACTCGGCCATTGTCAAATTACGACAGACGACCCTTTTTGTCAGACCCCACTCTGCAGGATCCGGATGATGCACATATGACTCCACCTCCCTATCTCACCAACACGCTAGTACTAGCAACACAGCGTGTTCGAGTGATAGGGCGAGGGAAAACAGGAAACAAACCAAGGAGGGGACGGAAGGGAACTGCAGGGAAAGGGATAGCTTTACCAAAAGAAGAGTGCTCCACCTCCTCCCTGTGTCTTGAATAGTGTTAAAAGTCACACTAGCCCCCTGCCTTGTGTTGAATCGTGCTTAAATAATAACCATGTGCTTATCAAACAATCTTTGTGAATTCCAAAACAATCTTCTTCTTTTGAGAAGCCAGTCCGCCTAAGTACAATTGTACCAGTTCAATTCGTTAATGACACGGTAAGACGTAGCTCCTACTACCGCCTTCTGCTCTCAAAACAACAACACAGTGTTCTTTAATTGTTCCACTCCAAATACGGAAAGGTGTAGGATCCCCCCCCACTACCTTCCGCTTTGGCACTTACTTTGGTAGGCACTAGTGACTCACTTCGTAACGGTAGTACGCAGAAGGGTTAAATCCGCCGTACTCCGTTCTCACTGTATACCAAAATCAAAAACCTTCAATCCGACTGAGAACTCATGTGCGCTTTAATTTCCCTTTGCCGGTTATTGAAATGCTGCAGAACACATCAGCACTTTGGCAAAACAACGCGTTAACATTCACGCGCTGCACAAAACTCACAGTACTGAAACAGCGTAGTCCCGGTCCTTTGTTCTCCGCTCGTATCTTCCTCCAGCAGCCTATTCTTTGACGGCAACAGGAACTCCAGAAATGTTATATATAAACAGAAAGCGCATTCCACGCGCTACTGAAGAAACCCCATAACGCTTCAATCCCAAGCGCAATTCTCGATCCCTTCGCGCTGCTGAACAAACTAGGATGCAGGAACCAAACCTCTTCCAGAGAGGATACCTAAACAGCACACCACTCTAGTCACTAACAAACATGGTTGTTTGCACAAAATCACGAACAAAGTCAGGTGGTCCCACCCTTCCTTTATAGAGCCACACCCCCTACCAGGACTTATGGGAGATGTAGTTCCTTAATGTTAGGTAGGCGCCTTGGCAAACCCTGACAGTATGTCCCCGTCCCTAGCGCCTTCTATGGCCAGGCTTAGCAGGAAACCATTAACGAAAAGACGGCACCTTCCCATGAGCAGGCACCTCAGAACAGCCCACCCCTTGCATGTACTCCTCATTGACCTTGTTCAAACATCCCTGCACCCCATAGTGAGCCCTCTGCAGTATTAATGCCTTTTCCTTGACTAATGGCTGAAATTGGAGATCAACAGGAATATCAACCGGAGAAGAGTGGGCATCAGTTCCAGATTTAGCTAGGAAGGGGAACATTCCAGGGGACCTATGCCACGCATTCTTACTGGACCTCTCCGCCCTCAGCATGCAATTAACCTTCCCCGTACGAATGATAGATTGCTTATCGTCCACTCCCTCCTTGATTGGCAGTATCTGTTGGGTTAATGTGTCTGTCTTCTGACTACTCAACCCAGTGCGGACGGTGACCACCTCTCTCTTTGCCAATGTGGCCACCCTAAACTGACATGCGACTACCGCTAAAGGTGAGGATGCAGAAGACACCAGATGTTCCTGACAATACCCAGACAAAAAGTGTACTGTTCGAGTTCTCCAGTCTATAGAAGGGTTGTGGAACGTAAACCACGGCATCCCTAATATGATCTCGTATTGAGGAGCTTCTATGATGTTCAATGTTATCTTTTCCACATGTCTCCCTTCTGACACATTTATGGACAACATTACCTCAGCTGTCTTCTCAACTATTAGACCAGATTTTATAGGCTGTCCATCTACTGCCAAGACCTCCTCTGGTATATCTCTAGGTACTCTGGGAATAGCTAAGCGAGACACTAACCCATTATCAATAAAATTACCTGTGGCTCCTGTGTCCAGCATAACCCTAACTTGATGAACTCTTTGCTCATACTCTAAAGACATGTTAAGAACCAGGTGTGACCCATTCGCTCCTATACCCGGTGAAGACAGTGAAGTGAGTCTCCAATCAGGTTTCTCTTTCTCTCGGGAGGAAAGTGCTAACAAGTTGTCTGTCTCCCTTCCCATAGAGGAAACGGCTATTCTTTTATTCTTATTCCAACTAGAGAGGTTTTGGGGCTTAGAAGGGCATTCACGCACGTAATGCCCTTTTTTGCCACAGTACATACAAAGACCGTGTACTCTTCTGCTTTCTTTCTCATCATGGGACAGAGGGGATCTAATAGCACCTATTTCCATAGGTTCTGCCCCGTTTTCCGATGCCTCTAGAACTCTAGGAGGGGAACTCACCATACTATTGTAACCCCTGTCCCATTTTCTTCTATCCCCACTCAGCTCAGTCAGCCTACCATCCAATCTCAGGACCAAGTTCACCATTTCTACACAAGAGGTGGGTTGAGGATCTATGTAGGCCACAGCGTTCTTCAATTCATCCCTCAAACCCTGATAGAATAGAGACATTCTTTTGCCTTCGGGCCATTCAGTTTCGGCAATCAAACGATTGAACATGGTTAAATAAGTAATCAAGTCACTCCTACCCTGACGCAGGGACAATAATTCCTTATCTGCGCTGAAATTGGTGGCCCTCCTGTCAAAGACTTTCTCGAATTCGTCCCTGAACGCGGTCCAGTTGGACAACATGGCATCATCTCTTTTTACCAGAGGGACCGCCCAATTGGCTGCGTCCCCCACCAGATAAGATATTGCAAAAGCCACCCTGGAATGGTTTGTAGGGAAGGAGGCTGGTTTACAAGAAAAATGGAGCATGATTTGAGTCATGAAAGCTTGTGTTTTACGAGGGTCCCCCCCATATCGTTCTGGGGTAGCTAAAGGAATAGGGGGAGGAACAGTAACCTGAATCTGAGAAGGACCTGAAGAAAAAGGGTTTTTTGATAACTGTTCCACCCTATCCTTAAGAATTACAGCCTCCGCCTTGGACGCTGCCAATTCTTGTTGGACCAAAACCAGGGCCCTCAACACATCATCCAAGGTGGCCATATGTACCCCAACCGGACCAGGCAGAATGCAATTCGTGGGTTCGTGATTCTGTCAGACCCCACTCTGCAGGATCCGGATGATGCACATATGACTCCACCTCCCTATCTCACCAACACGCTAGTACTAGCAACACAGCGTGTTCGAGTGATAGGGCGAGGGAAAACAGGAAACAAACCAAGGAGGGGACGGAAGGGAACTGCAGGGAAAGGGATAGCTTTACCAAAAGAAGAGTGCTCCACCTCCTCCCTGTGTCTTGAATAGTGTTAAAAGTCACACTAGCCCCCTGCCTTGTGTTGAATCGTGCTTAAATAATAACCATGTGCTTATCAAACAATCTTTGTGAATTCCAAAACAATCTTCTTCTTTTGAGAAGCCAGTCCGCCTAAGTACAATTGTACCAGTTCAATTCGTTAATGACACGGTAAGACGTAGCTCCTACTACCGCCTTCTGCTCTCAAAACAACAACACAGTGTTCTTTAATTGTTCCACTCCAAATACGGAAAGGTGTAGGATCCCCCCCCACTACCTTCCGCTTTGGCACTTACTTTGGTAGGCACTAGTGACTCACTTCGTAACGGTAGTACGCAGAAGGGTTAAATCCGCCGTACTCCGTTCTCACTGTATACCAAAATCAAAAACCTTCAATCCGACTGAGAACTCATGTGCGCTTTAATTTCCCTTTGCCGGTTATTGAAATGCTGCAGAACACATCAGCACTTTGGCAAAACAACGCGTTAACATTCACGCGCTGCACAAAACTCACAGTACTGAAACAGCGTAGTCCCGGTCCTTTGTTCTCCGCTCGTATCTTCCTCCAGCAGCCTATTCTTTGACGGCAACAGGAACTCCAGAAATGTTATATATAAACAGAAAGCGCATTCCACGCGCTACTGAAGAAACCCCATAACGCTTCAATCCCAAGCGCAATTCTCGGTCCCTTCGCGCTGCTGAACAAACTAGGATGCAGGAACCAAACCTCTTCCAGAGAGGATACCTAAACAGCACACCACTCTAGTCACTAACAAACATGGTTGTTTGCACAAAATCACGAACAAAGTCAGGTGGTCCCACCCTTCCTTTATAGAGCCACACCCCCTACCAGGACTTATGGGAGATGTAGTTCCTTAATGTTAGGTAGGCGCCTTGGCAAACCCTGACACTTTTAGCGTTTAGCTGAGGCTACCTCATAGTGGACATAATCGGGATGTTCATCTTCAATATCGATTAACATTATTTGAGCTACTTCTTTATGAAGCATCATTTGGTTGTGAGCAAGAGCTCGTCTTGATGGTATACAAGCCGATAAACACATAGAACATAATGCAGGGCCACATTGTATACATAAACATACAAGGAATAGTATCCCAACAATGATACATAAAATCGTTAGCAGTTTCCAACCCCAAGTGGTGAGCATTGACCAGAACCACCCTGAAAGAGTCCAAGTTCCATTATCCGGGTGTATTTCAGCTGCTATTTTGTGCAATTTAGAAATGGCATCATAAACGGATGGTGAATTATCAGGTACGTATACACAGCAGCTACTTCCAATGATTCTACATGCCCCCCCGATCAGCTAGAACCACATCTAGAACCATTCTGTTCTGAAGCGTAACAACCCTAGAAATCTGAAGTTCTTCGGTAATATTTCCTAATGCAATAGCTGTATCGTTGGCTACAGCCTCGACTACACGGGTCAATCGTCGTATTTTCCTACTATTCAAAGCAGCCCCCACGAAGGAGAACAATCCCAAATTAAAGTCCACATATTTCTGCAGTGCGGTATCCGTCTGGTCGATATCGTCCAGAACAACAGTACGTTTAACACGATTTAACACAAAATCATGATAAAGCACATAGTCATTATGATACATTGGTGGGGCAATGAATACAGGGGGCAATACAAAGGATACATAGCAAGTGCCTAACCATCCCAATGGAAGCTGATGATAGCCCTTAGTTCCACAAATAAAGTAAGTATTACGAGATGCCACAAACGATATGCCATTCGGACTGTCAAATGTAAGTGTAGTATTGCATTCACTTTTCCCAACCGAGATTGTACCTTTATTACGTATGCACAAATCAGCTTTAGTTGCAATAACATTAATAACATGCGAACTGGATACATTGATGTTTCTTTGGTTGCTGTAAATACGGGATGCAGATGCATTATCGGGGCGGTATTCTTCCCATTCAAATCGAGTACCGTCAGTATCGTCGGTCGTGATAGCAAATTTTATTCAAACGAAAAAGCACCCCCCCTTTCGTTGGCCATCGCAAAGTGAATAGCAAAGTGTACCAGGCATTGCAAGACCCATTATGTGAAAACGGAAGCGGAATGAGCGGAGTGCCCCCTCTCTTCTGATGACCAGGCAACATCCCACACACCCAACAATTGGAAGTATTTGTCATGTTATGCGTATGATGCAGAATCTGAATAAAGCTATTGTTCAAATAGGTCTGCCGGTGCCGTTCTTCATGGTAGGGCAAGGTGAAATGAAAATGTTCCGATGGAGCCGGGGTAGTCGGCAGCAAATGTTCACGTGCAGGCACCACGAGTTCAACTACCCAACTCGGCCATTGTCAAATTACGACACAGACAATCTAAAAGCTGAAGAAGGAATGGTATGATCAGAACTCTGGGTACCAGGAGGACGAGGAGCGGTTAATACGGAAGCCCATTCATCCCAGAGCTTTGGAGGGTAAGTGGTGTGGTTAGAAGATTTCTGATGTGAACTACCTGGTGAATGCAGGTATTGCATGGGAAACAAGGGTGTTCCATGCAGCCAGACCTCCCGAGAGGCCCTAACCCTAATTCCTAGGCCAGTAGAGTATTCTTGGTTTCCATGAAATGGTCTACATACCTATGATTTATGTGGACTACCGGGCTGTCATTGAGATGGCCAAGACCGACAGATATTGTAGCAGGGTTTCCGTTCTCTCACAGAACTGTGCATAGAGATCTAGAACCTCAGTGAGTTAGGATGATCCAAAACTCATCTCAGTATCAGAAATCCCCTTACCTAGCTAGCTACAGTGTCTCATGGCTCATTATGGAACGATCCATGTCTTAGACAAACCAGAACATGAACTTTAGAATACCTCAGGAATCGTGGAACACATGAACACTCTTTCGTTATATAATCATTTCAAACCAAAACTGAGAGTCAAAGAACACAAGTGCAAGTTTGAAATATTTATTATTCAATGCAAAGTTCTCAAACGCAGTATCTTGTATAATACCAAAATGCAGATTATAAAAATCAGAGTCAGCAGCATAGTCACTAATCCATAGTAAGCAAATGGTGATAGCATGTTATAATGCAAAATCTATAGAAATCTATATCACCTATATTTCGCGCACCCTATTTAGTATATTATTTTATATATAAGAAGGTCTCATTCGGGCTTTAGCAGGGCGGCCCCATACCTCTAAATGTCAGTAGGAGTAGATCACATCAACAGCTACCAGCTCTCTTCATGCGCAGCACCAAGTGTGTACGTTCATTCCGTGTAACTCTATCTTAAACCCGCGTAGAGCCCAAAATGTTGGCATCAACATTATTTGTGTTATGTCTAATGTGGTGCAAGGATCAGGCCTTCCAGCAACCTTGTGTTAGGTTAATCTTAGACTGTTCAGCTCTCAGTGTGCAGACAGTTGTACCAAGTGTACCAGGCAAAGCTGATAGCATAGAAATAACATATTATTCCAAATAAACCACCTCACCGCTTCTAGGGTGAAAGCGACAACAACAAGTAGGTGTCGTGTGCAAAACTGAAGCCGAAGGAAAAACGGCTGTTTAAACATGTAATACACTCATGCTAACTTAACGCAATATATGTAACGAAGTATCCATATGACACCCCCCCATTGATCCGAGCACCGTCAAACATAAGGGAAAAGGCAATCATAAACAAGATACACAAAATGAAAGCAAAGTTCAATAATTTTGAGCTAAAATAAGCTAAAAAAATATGTATGAATGAATATGTATGAATGCCTACAGTGGCCTCAAATCTAAAATTAAAAATAAAACTTTCGAACCAAAAAAGTCATCCGCCAGGTCTCAAAATTATAAAATGTAGGACCAGGGCTCATTAATTCAAATGTCTGTATGAGAAAAGAACAAGGCACTTATCCGATATCCAAAGTCATGTGCCATATTGACGTTATCTTCAGCGACATCACGTGATTGAACTCTCCATCATTTGAGTACAGTTCACTCCTCCAATCCAGGAAGGGGAAAGTCATATTCCATAACAAAGCAATCCTCCCAGGTGAAGGACTGGGTTCTGAAAGACCCAGCGGTGCCAGGGCGCAACACCTGAAACCTTCGTGGGTAACCTGCTCCGGCGTACAAGTCACAGAGACACGGGACACTTCCTTCGGCGTCAAAGATTCAAGGTTTATTTGCTGCAGGGAACACAGAGATCACGACAAGTACACAGCGTGCAACTTGGGGAGACTGCTTCAAATTGGTTTTGTAGATCGCTCCTTTTATACAGTTTTTACCCATAGGATAACATTGAACACAAAAGTTTACAACCCGGTTCCCACAATCATCCCCCAGAGGGGTCGCTTTGGTCACTTTGAAACACATGAGGTCCGAAACATAAGTGCGGAAACATTTGGCGGTTCCCAACTGTAAAAACCCATCTTCCCACCATTAGCAAATTCCAATCAGCAGTAAACCAGATCGAAATAGGAACAAGGACAGGTGTAGAGGAAGACGGAGACAGTGGGGAGATCGGAAAGGGTGTAAAAGGGAGGTAACGGGAAACACGAGATGCAGGCATCAAAGGGACGTGCCTAATGAGATGCACGGCTGAGACAATAAGTCCGTGCGGCAAGATGAGCCTTGAGCGGCGCCATCTGCCTTACAGTAACATCCCCCTCATCATAAAGACACTTACAAAGGACATGTGTCTTCCGCAAATATCTTGGGAGTCCCAGGGTCGCGAAGCGGACAGCGTCCGTTCGCTGGCTACTTGAGGGCAAGAGACAAAATGGATGCCATATCTAAGATGGAACCCGTGGGTACAGATGAAAAACCCACATAACAAACGAACGGTTTAAGTTAGCACAGCGAAACTGCGCACACTTACTAAACTCGTCATTTGCGGTTCATAGATACCAGACTCGACCATACTCGTACGAGTCGAAAGCACCACTTACAATTGTCACGGAACCTCACAGGTCTCTCACGATTGGACAGTATATGCAAAGTAAGTTGCAACAGCCTCCAGCAAGAAATCACTGCCATCCTCCGAAAACAGTTCAGCAATCCAATTCAGCAATGGGAAAGAACATACGTGCTCTTCCAGCATCGGATCCTCCTGTAACGTCAGAGGACAACTCGGTGGGTTCACCAGAACGCTGTGTGTCAGAAAGGCATTCGCCGCTGCAGAGATCTCCCATTGGCCCAATATTCCATTCATCGCTGCCAAGGCCATAACTCTTTCGCCAGAACAAATCAGCTCGTGAGCCACCACGGGACGCATTAGCTGATCAAAATCGACGTCAGGAGCAGTCCTTAAGCATAGGCACAAATCAATGGCCCAATCGAACTCGCAGCTCAGGCAGTGAAACACAGGTTGGACACACGTGAAGTCGGTGAACCGAAATGACAATCTATAGGCCGTGCTTAATGCTGCAAGCGGCAAAGTTCCATAGTAATTGAGCATCCGATTACGGCACAGTGTCAGGAGGCGTTGAACGGCTTCTTGCGCAGGATGGGCATCCATGTTTTATGAAGAAAAACACCAACAAAATGCCAGCGGCTACAGCCAGCAACACAGGTAGTCCACCAAACAAACTCGAAAAAATAGAGTGGAAAAACGTGGGAATGATACCAAAAACTTTTTCAAACGTAGTCACGAGGCCACTGCTTACCAATTTAAAAAAATGTGCAAGACCAGTCGTCGAAGAAGCATTAAAAATCTGGTGCACCAGCTCACAGAAATGAAACGGCAAATCAGTATTTAAAAGCGCCTGCACCTCTGTGCGGGTGTTAGCTATGTGAAGGACATAAGTTTCCCGGGCCGAACTCAGGGTCACTTGTTTTTGAGACAAAAGGGCCCTTATTCTGCTTAAACCATTGAACTTCGCTTCCAAGGTTGGAATCCGTGGCCAGATGGAGACATCTGAAGACCCATGCGTGGGTGGGTATAGAACATTCTTGCAACACACCACACGCTCTGATACAGTTACCACATAAGCCACACCAATTAATAACCCACAACATAACTCGTTGTTTAAAAGCAAATAACTACCATTAGTCAATAATGTAAATGTGGGAACCACTGCTGGAACTGGCGTGCCTTTTAAAACACATGCTAAATTTGGGCGGTCCTGATTACAAGAACCGTGTAACTGAATGTGTCTGCATATTAATGAATGGTCAGGTGACTGTGTGCATTCCTCACCATTAAGATTCACTTCTTTTCCATCCTTCAGACATCTATATGTGTATGGTAATGACCATGCCTCATGTAGAAATGCATTGCCTAGTGGTTCATAACGTCCTATAGCAATATACCGCATACAGTTAGTAAATTTATATAAGGGAAATGGTAATGTAATTAATCCATGAATAAGCCACGTGGCAGTAGTGGTTTCAGCAACAGAGAAAGGTAAGGATTCTAGCTTTTCAATATGTAACATAGAAAATGAAGCATCACGCATTGAAAGCATGCGCTGTTTTTCAGTCAGATTAAAAGGGGCAAAAAGGGATGAAACGTTCAATGAGGTCCAGGGAACTCGACCAGCCTTAAGTGTCTGTAGGGTCCAGGCAAACTGCATTACAGAACGCAATTGATTTTGACCATGGTATAACGTGGACACTTCATCATGTACAATATCAACAACAGAAGAAACAATATTATCCAATGTGTAAATCCTGGAAGAAAGCATGTTAATACTGTTATCGACCACTGCAAGCACTTTTTCCAAATTTGCTTGATCAATAGCCCTCAGGCGTTTAGCTGCCTCTACTTGTGAAAATTTCCAAATTTCATTGTATACAGCATAAAGAAAGCGTTTAGATCTACCCCTAGCCGGGCCTTTTATAAAATCATTCAGTTCTATATTCTCATTCAAACGTGACAGATGCAGTTTAACTGCAGCCAAAGTGGAATGTTGTAACCAGTTCTGACACAATTTGCCTACTGAATAAGTAGTAACCGTGTGATCTGTTTCAAAACGTGGATCCGGCCTGATGTGTTTAAAACCTTCAGACAAACCCAAAAAACGACGTTGGCAAGAATCAGAGCTTCTTTGCCACAAAAGCCACCCCTCTGGATCAAAACTGGAAATATTAAAGGAGGAATTGTGCAAAAGGTCTCGCATCTCACTTATGGACAATGTAGTGAAATTATTCCAACCTGAATATTCTTCCAAATCAGGGATGGTTGGTGCATTTAATTTTTTAGATGTAGCCAATCCAAAACATGTTGTCTGGGAAATAGTAGAATTTAAAAACAACATGTGATTCGGGATGAGACATGCACGATGCAAAGCCTCAGTGCCTTGTACCTGCCAATCTTTGGTACCCCAAACCGATTTAAGGTCAATAGCTTCCTTCCATAACTCATAGCCATCTACAGCTAACCTGTCAAGAAAGGACTTTGAATACAGCAATTTTGTATCGGTAAGTCTGACTTTGGACATGAATTTCTGTTTCACTTTAAAATAAAACGACTCAGGATTTGATTGATTAAAATCGGTAAAATATAAGTATTTTCCCAGAAATGTACTCGAGCTCCCTTGCAAAGGCGCAGGACAATGTTCCCACTGTGTGTAGTTCACCGGAACCCTCCCGGAACTCGTTTTGTGTAAGAAATGATTTCCATAATGTTGATAGCAAAACAAATCACCATAATTAACAGAATCCAAGTACAAATCCTCAGCATCAAAGGCCGCATAATATTTCAAATCAGAGAACAATGCTTCTACGGCCTGAAGATCCCAATCATCAGAACGAATATCTTGCT
Source organism: Lissotriton vulgaris (assembly GCF_964263255.1). NCBI lineage: Eukaryota > Metazoa > Chordata > Amphibia > Caudata > Salamandridae > Lissotriton > Lissotriton vulgaris. The sequence continues at coordinate 10,998,167 of NC_141693.1, read as the reverse complement.
TAATCACATCTCCCATGTTTACTCTAAGCACATTAGGAACATTAATAACTTCTGTGGGGCCATGTATCTGAAACTTAACCGCATCCCACACAATCCCATCAAGGACAGGCCAAGCAGTAATCTCTACTGTATTTAAGTCTCTTTTCAGTCTTTGTGCTGAATGTGAGGAGGAAAGAGGGGCCAATGTTCCATTAAGGTACCGAATTCCTGTTCTTTCTTTCACATAATGGCCATCGATCAGGCGGAAAAAATAAAACACAAAACCAATTGACATAAAAAGATAAAATGAAAATAGTATCAGCCAAATGTATGTCCAAGGTGGAATCAGAAAATGTTTTTTAAACAACGTGGCATATTTTGCAATAGTCGATGGTTTCTTTGAAAGTTCCGAAACAGAGTCAAAAGAGAATCTGGACTGGTTAGCCAAACGAGCTTGTAAATCGGACATAGATAAATCAGCAGGATCTGCATAGGTCAGCTCATCAATGTTAGTAACAGGAATAGTATTTAATAAAGGACTGGACATAGCAGGCATCTCGAGGGACACCTCCTGATCTGCACCAGATGTAATAGCCAGCACAGAGTGCCTCACCATGGAAGGACAGGATACAGCCGGTGTCATGCTATGAAGAATCGGCCACCCTGTGTGTCTTGACATTGTCAATAGAAATAAATCTGTTTTCTTTACGACCTGGAAGTGGTGGTAAAATGACTGTTCTTGTGCCCTTCACTCCAAGAACTCGAACCGGTGCTCGATACGAGGGACCAAACTCTTTCTTGTTATCGATCTTCTCTCGAACCAGTTCTCCAACTTGGGGTAGCCAGCCAACTACCGGGATCTGCAACGCATCATCCGACGTGGAGGGCAAGTGTTCCTTTGCAAGACTGTCTCTGGTCTTTTGTAGATCCTGTAAAACATTGCAATGTTCATCTACGTCAAAGGCCGCGGCCTGGGCCTGGCAGTCTGCACCATCGAGGTCAGGGACGTACATCTTGATACCAAAGAGCATTTCGTACGGGGTCCGCCCACCCAGAGACCTTCTAGGGAGATTATTAAGCGCACGCTGCACGCCATAGAGGTGGGTCAGCCAGTTTCTACCAGTGCCTATAACACGGGCTGTCAAAGATTGCTTTAAGTCGCGGTTCATTCTTTCTACTACAGAATTGCCCTCAGGCCTGTAGGGACTTGAAAACTTCACCTGTACTCCCAATGAAACCATAGCATCCTTATACGCCTTAGAGGCGAAAGCCGGACCCTGGTCCGAATGGAAAGCACCACAAGCAAAGATTCCCACAAAGACACGCAAATCCTTAATGACAGTTCGCGAATCAGCGCTTCGATGCGGCCATACCCACACAAAGCGTGTGCATGAGTCAACTGCTACTAAGATGTATTTATACGCAGTATCAGAAGAAAAAGGACCGCAGTGATCCAAATAAACGCAACCAAGCGGTTTATTAGAGATGTACAACTGTGTCTGAGGCGGACGCGCAGCAGTAGAAGGCTTGATCTGCTGACAAATGTCACACATAAGGACATATTCGCGCGTCTGTTTGTACAGTCCCCGCCACCAGAACCTCTGTTGTAGCTGAGTTACAGTGGCCGAGACGCCCGCATGCGCAGACGCCACACCTTCATGAGCCGCTGTAATCAGAGAAGCTCTGCGATCCGAGTTGGGAACTAGACGCTCTCCAACTTCAGGAATTTTCACATAAGGAACCTTATCGGGACTTAAGTGGTATGTGTACTTCGAAGGGAACCCCGCAGGATATTTACCTCCCTTCTCCGTGGCAGCAACAGCCGCCAAGATGTCATCATCTATTTTGCTTTTGGACCTCGTGACTGCTGCAACCAAGTATTTCGATACCGCAGACTTCGCTGCCTCATCAGCAAGCGAATTACCAACAGCGTGGACCCCCACGCGCTGGTGGCCGAGAGTATGAATCACAAACACGAGCGGCAGTTTCTCTTTAAGTTCCGCCACTCGGACCCAGATCATTTTATGTTTTATTGTGCCACCTTTGGAATCACGAAAATCATTCTGAATCCAAAAGAACAAGTTCTCATTGTAAGACTGGACACAGTAGTAAGAATCACTTACGATTAAAGTAGTCACACAAGGATCAGCGTACTCCAACGCGAGCATAAGAGCACGAAGCTCTGCTAATTGTGCGGTGCAGTCCCCTAGTGTTTGCGTGTGCACAACACTGGACTTGAACTCATCGTTCACCATGGCACCGACTACAATGGCGCAAGCGGAAACGTAGGCATGTTTAGAGCCATGCGCAACCTGCGCCGAACCATCAGTGTAAATGATACAATGGAAATCCTCCAACGGCCGCATTGCTAAAGGAGCAGGATGAACAAATTCATACTGTAAATACTCCTGCGACCGTAAAGCGGCGTCAAAAATAAACGTGACATCCTGGGATGTCAAGGATGTAGCCCACTGAATCCACCGAGGGTGCAAAGCTTTAGAATTCGGTACACTGGCTTTCGTGACCGCCTCCAAGGCAGGACACGGGGTAACAACCAACATGCGCTTCCCCTGCGACAGGGCACGTTCCTTAAGAATTGCCATCTGCACAGCCGTTAAAACTTTCTCCACAGTGGAAAAACGCAGTTCAGCCGAAGTGTACAAGTGTGACTTGTAAGCAATAGGTACAGTATCCCCTTCATTAAAAGTCAGGTACGTGAAACCCACCGTCCCAGGGATAATTCTTATCACCAGGTTGGTCTGGTTATCACGAGTCTGTAAGTAGTCAGAAGCGAGCAAATCAGCCTGCAAAGACTGCAGAATTGCTGAATGCTCAGGCAGCCAGCATGATTTGGAAAAAGATGGTTGTACCAAGGCATATAAAGGCTTGATACGCTGGGCATATTCCGGAATGTATGTCCTTCCGAAATTTAAAAAACCCAGTAAAGACTGTAATTTTTTCAGCGTTGTCGGAGAGCGCAACTGCGCGCATTTCTCCAGGAAGTGAGGAGCCAACCCCTTTCCTTCGTGGTTAAGTTCATAACCCAGAAACAACACTGTGTACTCCGCAATGTGTGATTTTGCAAAGTTAAACTTGTAACCCATGTCTGCAAAGTTACAAATTATGCTATTTACTCGACACAGATGCACCCAAAGTTCGTCGTCTGTGAGATAAATGTCATCCACATACGAACATGCAACTGGATCGAAGCTCTCCAATAGAGAGACTATGCGGGCGGAAAACACTCCAGGACTATTCTTATATCCCATTGGGAGCCGTTTAAACATTTTTTGTACGCCGCCGCACGTAAAACTGGTCCGTTGGGAACTTAGACCATCTAATCTATGTGCATAAAAACCATTGGAAATGTCAAGCGTGGTTTTGAACCGTTTACGCTCAAGACTATTCACTAGGGCAGAGCCATGAGTATTCTGTACTGCACAGTTACGGCAATGCGAGTTCAAATGCCGGTAATCCAAAACCAGACGATATGAGCCGTCCGGCTTGTTAACAGTAAAAAGGGGATTATTCATTGGTGACACACACGTTTCAATTACACCTTGATATTCCAATTGTTCAAGGATAGCCGCGACCGAAGCTTTAGCTTCACGCCGTATGGGATACTGGGGTTGTGGCTGCGGCTGTGACCGTAAAGGAATCTCATGGCTAGGGGACAATTTATCCCAGCCACACTGATTTCGGTACACAGCCGGCGCAAGCGCCAGAGCCCACTCTTCTGCAAAATGCAGCGCTTTCACTCTCGATACAGTGTGCGCGAAACTGGGGAGGATCACTTCCTCCCCTCGCGGAGCTGCGAGAACAAAAGGTGGGGGCCAGTCAGCCTCCGAAAGCAAAATGTCATACGTATCCGAAAGATTTTCCCAAAATACCCCTTTTACAGTTCGCTGCATGTCACCTTCAATTAACAGGACAATTTCAAAAAGTCTTTCAGGGGGAGCAACATGTGTATCAGCCGTTTCAATCACAATAAAAGTTTCAGTCGCTGTCACCTTCAACAGTGGACGGAGGGCCTCTCTCACTATGGTAATCTCTGCCGCGCTGTCCAGCAAGGTCAGAGCCCACGTCAGATTCCGAAGCCGCGTTCTCACTATCTGGGGCATATCGATGCGCCATTAAGGCTGCGACTTTCTTCTTGGCAAACTGTGGTCTCTTTGGCGTAGAGTCGTCCCGCTGATCCCCTTCACTTCGCGTGCGGGCTGGCCACGTCCTTGCTGGCCACCCCTGCCCCTGCCGCCCCCTCCACCACCGGTTGACGGAGCCGATGAGTCCTGAAAGGAACGAGGAGAGCGTTGGTCAGAAGCCTGAAATCTCTCAGGCGATTTAATCGTCGCGCGATCGCGCAAATCATAAACTCGATCTGACTGCGCAGGCTGCGAAGGCGTAGGACTAGAAACCTGTGTCTGCTGTTGTTGTTGCTTACCCTGATTCTGCTTTTTAGGCCAATTTTGTTTTTTGGACTTGGGTTGTCCACCCGTTTCCAAAGACTGTCCCTGGGGCTGCTTCTTCTCTTTTTCAGAAAAAGCCTTTAAACCCTTAGAAGTGCGGCCAACCATTTTATAAGCCGCCACAATAATTCTTGCCAGCTGACGGGGTTTCTCGGCATCGGGAATTAACGCCAGAGCATTGGCCACCTGAAAGTTCACTGCATCCCCCTTGACATTCGCAAGGATAAGACCGCAAACTGTCTCAAACGAGCCGCTCAGGCGCATACCTAATTCAACCGCTGACTCCGGTCCGTGATCATCCTGAACACGTTTAAGGACCGCAGAAAGGTTTGACACAGACGGGGTGCCATAGCACCTCGAGTAAACCGCTGCAAAAGTCTTACCCCAAGTTTCACAGTCAGCAAGTTCAGGGGCTAAATCTTTCGGTAAACTAAGCGTAAGAATCCGGTGTTTTTCACCCGGAGTCGTATTAGGAAACACAGCCTCCAGCTGGTCGAATTTCTCGGCAAGCCAGTAAGGAAAATCATCCTTATCCTGGGGCTTCTTGCCCATAACGGAATTCACCAAGACAGGACTGATTTTCAAACCAGCCTGTTCCGCTCGAAGCTGCGCACCTGCGGGGGCTGCGCCATGAACATTACGACCAATGTAATGAACAAGCGCCCTAATCACTCCAACCGCGACTTCATGAAGAGGCCGCAGCTCAGCTACACTGCAAGTAGCGCGATTAGGGTGAGGAGTAAATCCACCCAAAGCGGGCCAATTTGTGCCCGGAATGGACAAAGGACCTAACCTCGGAGCCGTTAAAGAATGGGGTAGGGCGCCACCAAACCAAACTCCGTGCTGCCAAGCATCGATAGGTACTTCCAGTGCCCTGTACGGGGCATAAGCCGCCGGTACAGCCGAGGCAGTGTATGAATGGAAGACACCCGAATTAGCGTCCACTTCCGGAAATGTCACCCAGGAATAAAACAATTCGTACGGGATGCATGTTCCGCACTCACCACTAGAACCACAGCCAAGCCTTCCACAGGGACATTATATGCCCGCAAGTGGTCGCGAACCGCGACGCGGCTATGCTGCGGTATGTCCACGGCCATGGTAGCACAGGAAGAGAAAAAAGACAAAGAACACTTTGTAGCACAACTGGGTAGTAATTCAAAGAAACCGTTTTTAGAAGAATTCAAGCTTGAAAAGACCCATTTAAAAAATAGGTAGGTTTTTCCGACACCACCGTTTACCGGAAACGGGAATGAAGGTGTCAAGGTTTGAATGATATACTACTCGAGTGTCATGTTTTAAGGCCAACAACGTACGGGCGCCATGTAGCAGGGTTTCCGTTCTCTCACAGAACTGTGCATAGAGATCTAGAACCTCAGTGAGTTAGGATGATCCAAAACTCATCTCAGTATCAGAAATCCCCTTACCTAGCTAGCTACAGTGTCTCATGGCTCATTATGGAACGATCCATGTCTTAGACAAACCAGAACATGAACTTTAGAATACCTCAGGAATCGTGGAACACATGAACACTCTTTCGTTATATAATCATTTCAAACCAAAACTGAGAGTCAAAGAACACAAGTGCAAGTTTGAAATATTTATTATTCAATGCAAAGTTCTCAAACGCAGTATCTTGTATAATACCAAAATGCAGATTATAAAAATCAGAGTCAGCAGCATAGTCACTAATCCATAGTAAGCAAATGGTGATAGCATGTTATAATGCAAAATCTATAGAAATCTATATCACCTATATTTCGCGCACCCTATTTAGTATATTATTTTATATATAAGAAGGTCTCATTCGGGCTTTAGCAGGGCGGCCCCATACCTCTAAATGTCAGTAGGAGTAGATCACATCAACAGCTACCAGCTCTCTTCATGCGCAGCACCAAGTGTGTACGTTCATTCCGTGTAACTCTATCTTAAACCCGCGTAGAGCCCAAAATGTTGGCATCAACATTATTTGTGTTATGTCTAATGTGGTGCGAGGATCAGGCCTTCCAGCAACCTTGTGTTAGGTTAATCTTAGACTGTTCAGCTCTCAGTGTGCAGACAGTTGTACCAAGTGTACCAGGCAAAGCTGATAGCATAGAAATAACATATTATTCCAAATAAACCACCTCACCGCTTCTAGGGTGAAAGCGACAACAACAAGTAGGTGTCGTGTGCAAAACTGAAGCCGAAGGAAAAACGGCTGTTTAAACATGTAATACACTCATGCTAACTTAACGCAATATATGTAACGAAGTATCCATATGACAATATCCGATTTCCTAAGCTGATGAACTGGTGGACCGGTTGGGTGATGCTTTCTCTGATCAGAACCTTATTTACAAGGAGAAGAATTTGTTTAGGGGGTCAGAGGGCCAGTACCAGTTTAAGGTCATGCCTTCAGGGTTCAAGAATTAAGTGAAACCTATCGCTAAAAGGAGACATTTATCTCCTCATTCTGCTCCTTCTGATTTATCTGCTGTCTCATCTTGCCCTCCTTCACCCAAGAGGATGTGCACGGGTGAGCATGAGTTGTAGGAGGACAAGATTAAGAGAATTGCTCTGGACACTGAGAGAATTCCAGGAAGACTCCTTTAGAATGACAGGGAGGCCTGTTTCAGATGTTCTGTCTGATTCTGATCTGTCTTCCGATTCGGATAGTTCTTTTCCAGAACCAAAAGAGAAAAATATTTCTAAGGAACTTTCACCTAAGTTATTGGCCCATATCAGATAGAATATGGGTTTTTTATCCAATGGAAAGACCTTCTCCTTCCCAGGAGTGGTGCTTCGTCAATTCCAGAGGCCGATCAATGCTGGTATTCCAATTCACCAGTTTGTTTTGGAAGTCATCAAACAGCAATGAAAGGATCCAGAAAAAAAATCCTTACCAGGGTTCATGTCCAAATTCTATTCTCTGAAGGAGCATGGAGACCATTTAAGCAGACGCCTTCATGTAGACTCAGCGGTCACTAGTTTGCTAGGTAGATCTTCATTGGCGGAAGAGACTATTCTCAACCTGCTGACAGGAAGGTTGGTTCTTCTGTGAAGGAGGTTTTTTCCAGCTCATGTGGCCATGAGAGCGGGAGTTTATGGAGCATACACAGCTCAGTCCATCATCACAGACTTCAAGACTTTCTTTAAAAGTGTTCAGAAGGGCACCGCGTGTTCAGACCTATTGGAGCCTATGGAGCGGCAGGCGGAGCTGCTTTCAGAACTTTCTCTTGATGCCATTTGTTCTTCAGCTCTGGCAAGTGGTGCTTCGGTGGCTGCGAGACATGATCTATGTTTGAAAGACTGGAACACGGACGCAGCCCAGTCAGCTACAGCCCTTAAAATGCCTTTTGAGGGAGAGACCTAAGGTTTTTGGCACAGATTTGGAAGACAAGCTTCATCGTTTGTTCATCTTTCAAAAATGAGGCTTCAAAATCCTTCTAGAAGAAAGTCTTTTAGGCAGTCTTCAAGGTCACAGGGATATGATCATTCTGCAGAAAAACAAGGAAAGCCTTATTCCTTTCATTCCTTTCGGAGGCAGACGCAGGAATACAGTTAACCCCTTCCATGCTGATGACGGCCGGGAGCAGTCATGGCACACAGTGCTCGTGTACTGATGACGGCTCCCCGCTGTCATGACCGCACCCGCGATCGGAATGTGCTGCACAGGCGCAGAATCGTGGCCGCGCCCAAGGGGTTAAAAGAATTAGCCATCCTGACTATGGCCAAGGTGGGCCTGCGTTGGTCAGGTACCAAAGGTTGGTGGTGGATAACAAGATGGTTCTCAGCCTGAGGTCAGATTCCAACCAACAACTGGGTCCTTAACATTGAGCAAAAGGGTTATAGGCGCCTTTTGTTTCTCTTGTTCCCTCCATCTTCGAGGATTGTCTGTATCAAGAACTCTATCAAAAGGAATGCTTAAGGGAAACAGTGGCACTTCTAGGTTTCACTTTCTGACAATAAGTTATCCAATTAAATAACCGGCCATATGCACTTAATGCTGTTTTAACACAATCACTCATAAGTCCACTGCAGTAATTTATAGAACAGCATTTATGACAGACCATAGAGATAAAATAAATTCATTACTTATAATTAAATAGTGTGCAGTGTCCCCACAAACCAAATGAAGGAGTATAAATATATTTTTTTACTAGTATACAAGTCTATATGTGTTACTCATAACAAACACATGAAATCAACATTGATATTCAATAAACCTTAAAAAACTCCATCAATGTGTTTGTTAGTTATACTTTGTCAACAGCATTTCAAACTGGAAATGAGATGACCGGGTCTCATCAGGACCAAATATGATATTGGTAGCATCTAAAAGCATAGATAATAAGGACGTATTAGTAACAGCGAAAAGAAATTGTTGTGGGCGAGCAAGGAGGGATCAATAAACATGTAAGTGGTCCACGTACATGTTTGTTTTTCCTAATTTGTTTGATTTGTGCATGTGAGAAAGTCATCCTTTTTGCCCTGATCACCACCTTTTGACTGATACTGGTGGTTACTGACTCTGATTGTGCCCTGGGCTCTACTAACCAGGCCCGGTGCCAGTACTCTGTTTAAAAGGCATACAGTAATTAGGAGTAATTACAATTGGTACTGACAACTAGGGGTGGGCGGCAAATTCCGTTCCGCTCGCGGAACTTGCGAAATCTCAGCATTTTCGCGTTCCATGCGGAACGCGAAAATGTCAACATTTCCGTGATCCGTGGCAGAATGGAATTGTATTGCACAAAAGTTAAAACTGTCGTGTCTACTTGGATAAATATGCTTATCAGGATTCATTCTGGCACAGTGCTCCTGTCACAAAAATTAAACCTCAACAGGAAGCACTTCCAGAGTTGAAGCTCAAATTCAGTAACTCGTTAATCAGCCCCAAAAAATTGTGAGCTTTGTCAAGGCTGGGCAGGTGTGCTTTCTCCCCATATCTACCATCGAAAATTAGCTGTGATGCTTGATCGAGGCCTTTGCATCCTTGACTTTCATGAGCGCAATCCCCGTGCAGTTCCTGTGACCAGTAGCTTCTTTCTCTTCATGTGCTGCTCTGATCAGTCTCTGACCTTTTATAAACACAAGAGGCATGTGAACTCACATAGTAGCCCCGTCCGTTTGGCCCCTCCCCGCACACTAGCGGTGTGCACCGTCTTCCCGCACTTTACCCACTATGATGGACAGTTCACTCAAAGGGACCCTGGCGCCTTTCGGGGCGAAGGCAAAGTTACACACACATGGTCACTGGAGACACATCTTCTGGCCCTTTATGCAGCTGTAGTGTAGGAAAAGCACTATACATTTACCCAACAAGGTAGCACTTACTGATTAGCCAGTAGAAAATACTCCAGTTGAGTAGAGGTATCCCACGAAACGGTGGCGTCTTCTCGGATAAATATGCAGGGAAGGATTCTTTCTGGCACAGTGCTCCCGTCACAAAAATTAAATCTCAACAGGAAGCACTTACAGACATAAATAAAGCAGGTGCCCGAGTTGAGAACAGGGAAACCAGGTTGGAACATGGAAATGGAATCATTTGAACTCGGAAAGAAGCCCCGCCTTCGAAATCTCCGCGAGCACGTGAAATTCCGCGTGTTCGCGGAGATTTTTGACGTTTCGCAGAATTTTGCAAAAGGCAATTTCGCAAATTCCACCCACCCCTACTGACAACCTACCTGTAAGTCCCTAGTATATGGACGGACATGTGGGTTTAGAGGACCCAGTGGAATTATTGCACTGAAGTGTGCAGTACTGTGGTGCCTATTGTCATTTTAAAAGGAGCCCTGCTATGCAGACTGCTATAAAATGAAACTATTTCAAATTCGCTTTGGAGTTAAAAGTACTTCCAAAGTCTTAAACATATTTATTTTTCCATATAAGTCACCACTAAGGTATACCCTATGGGCAATGTTCCCTCTAATTTTTTTCCTCTGTGTGCGGCAAATGTGTGCATTACACTAACACATTTTAAGTCACATTATCGCATGTAAAAAGATTGTCATGCAAATCAGCTTACTAAAAAGCTGAGTGTATTACCTGCTTTAATGCTTTGTAGAGTCGAATATTTTGTGAGGTTGTAAGGTGGCGCACAGCAGTCAATGCGAGTGTGTTATGCTTTGCTGGGACCGGGCTGGTTATTGGACTGTCTTTTGTTTGTGTTGTGTAGCGCAGGCTGACTTGGCTACCTCCCCGGGACCAAAAGGTCAGTAGTAGTGTACACGTGCATGCAGCCATGTGGCTTGCAAACACAACAACGTTTACTATTGCCAGGCAGTCCGTCATTGCAGCTCTTGGAAGAAGTTCAGCAGGTGCGTCGTGTGGACAGACAGGGACTGAAAGGCTCCAGTCGGCGCAGGCAGGATGTTTTCAATTTCAGAGACAGTACTAAAAAAAACGATATCTTGAGCCTGGCACTCAGGATCACACAGTCAAAGGTGGCAAAGCCTACAGAAGATATTACAAAGCCAGGGCAGGAAGGCCATCGGCATCAAGAAAATAATAAATGATAAACACCAGTGGCAGTCCTGGACCCTGGAAGAGCATATCGCCCATCCAAACCCAGAGGCACCTATGACAAGGCTGATTTAAGGTAAGAACTGTGGAACAGTTTATAAAAGCCAATGGTTTCTGCCCCAGCAAGGTAAATGGGATGGAAAGTCAACTGGCTGGACTGTAAAGTGCAGCCATAATTTGGGTGCACTGGACATCTCAGATCACTGGCACCCGGTGCAACTGCACTTGCTGCACTACTGATAGCGTCACCCCTGTATGGAGTACAACTCCGAAGTGGTGCAGTGTGTCAAAATCTTAAGTTCAAAAAGGTGAAGGGCACAGCCAGGAAATAGGCACATTTTTACTAAAAGAAAATAAATACCTCTTTAGAGCACCGCTATCTTCCAATATATTATAAATGTTAGCACTCTACACTAAAACGCATGCTCACTACCCTATCTCCATGAATGTTTTCAAACACACTGCACTCACAACAGTTGAGGGCAATTTATGTTGTATTTAGTGCAAACCTCAAAGTTGTTGCTATTTTTAAAACAACGACATAGCAACTTTCAGGGATTTATAACTTTAGAAACACAATTCTAAAATGGGTTTCTAAACTTTAAGACTATTCTGTTGACTTTTTATTATCTTGCTTTTGGATGAAGTTGCGTGAATGTAGTCGTTACCAATCTGAATACCTGAGATTGGAACACTATATGGAATAAAGTACCACCTGCCACACACCACAAGGATACCTCAAGTCACAGGGGAGTTCCCTTTCAGGTTAAGGAATTCTGCCAGCCCTGCCAAGTATCACACAACAGGCGTTAGACTAAATGGCATTTCAGTGAGGTAATCCGCATCACCGCACTGAAATGCATAGTCACACATTATATAGCGCCTCCGCAGTTGTCAATAATGCACCCTAGTGTCTGTGAAAGCTGTAGCTGCGCACAATGTGCACTGTTCCTGGAAGGCTTAGGATGTGACTCAGCAGCTTGCAGCTCTAGCTGCTGCACTGCTACAATGTTAAACTTGAATGACCCGACAGCGCAGAATTACGACAGGAATCAGTGCCCGATGAGAATCTGCCACCTGAAGATCGAGCCCTCAGTGGCGGAAGTTGCAATCTGTTAATTAAGGCTGCCGCGTAAATGTTGATGAGATTAGAGCTCACCGGCACAGGCGGTTGATTTGAATTGCAGCGAGTGCTCTTGTACTCTTACAATCATGGCAGCTGCGCAGAGCTTCTGTGCTCGCACTGCAGTAAAGTGATTCCGGGACCGGACCCGACCGGTTCCTCAACAGCCCAGAGGAGGCATAGACAGCTGAGCCAGAATGCGGCCATGCATTGTAGCGGAAGTGCACTAATCGTTGCGGCCACGGCCCGCCAATTACCACTGGCTCGGGCTCACCACCGCGAGGTAATCTCTTAGGCTTAAATTGCTAATCCTGCATATGACTTGTAAACAGAGTGAGAGAGGGCGTTAGAGCAAACACCCTCAGCAGTGATCACTTTATATGTTTGATATTATTGTATATCTTTTGTGCCCCCACGTGGCCTTCATGTTTGTGTATGTCTTTCATGCATCACCGCATAAAAATGCAAGGTCACGCATTTCTAGCACCGCCTTGACACCATCGCTGGTGCAGAGGAAGAGACAAGCGGACCGAAATGGCCGCCCTGGCCAAACACTGCTAATGAGCAGGCAGCGGGGACTGCATGCTGCTATGGCAGAGTGTCTCGCAGTAATATCAGGTCAGGAGTGTGGTGCCGACCACTAGTAGCTGATTGCTGTGCTCCCTGCAGCAAAGAGCGTTGATGGTTAATACAGCTGCTGGGGCCGGTGTTCCATAATCCGCTGCCCCCCGTGAGGCAGTGGCCCCCCCTGTTTTGCGCATGCGTACGCATGCGCATATTACGGCCGATGACGTAGTACCACGCCCACCATCATTCCGTGTTATCATCATTGCGCATGCTCTATTCGAACATGGCTCGCGTCTCGGGCAGAAAGCGCCCGCGGGGTCCTTGTGCCGACCTCTGTACACAGCCCATCTCCGTACCCCCCACTTGCAGGCCGGTATTGCCCCGCATTAAAGCTGCTACATATTTATTTAAAATGTACGTGTTAAACAAATTCAATTTCTGACAGCTCTCAGCGTATCCCCAGTAAGTGTCCTCAATTCTTTAGCCTTTCCTTGCTATCAGTCCATCTGATCGGCCTCACTCGGACTTCTTCTCAGACCCCTCTCCCTTTCCTGCTGTAATCAAATCTCCATTATAGATGGTGATTAACATGGCATTAATTAAAATGAATTTAGAACTGTTCCAGCCTCGTACACCGCCTCGGGCTGCTGGCGGCTCGAGGCTGTGAACAATGTCCAGCCTGTCTTCGGCAGAAGCGGTCGCTCCCCCCTGGCCCCTGGCATCTCCTGGTATCGTAGCGCTGCTCTCGCCGCTGCTGCCATAACGATCCTGTGCCTGTGCCTCCTGGTATCGTAGTGCTGCTCTCCCCGCTGCTGCCTTAACGATTCTATGCCTGTGCCTTTAATCTGTACCTGAATTTAATCTGTCCTTACCTGCGCCTCGCATTGCTGTAATTATTGTCTGTGCCTTTGTGTATTCCTGGCGCTCCACCGCTCGCATTGCCTGCATTGCTCCCTGAGGCTGCCTGACTGTGCCTACGGCAGTATTTGCCATTATTCACCCCCAATATCGTTGTGTTTGCATTGTTTGTGTTGCTGCCATTTTGTTGTGCCTCCAGCCTGTCCCTCCCCCCACGCTACCACCTCCCTGCTGCCCCTCCCACCCACTGGCTATCAGGAACGTCCCGTCCTGCTCATCACTGTGACCAGCCTGTCTTCGGCAGAAGCGGTCGCTCCCCCCTGGCCCCTGGCATCTCCTGGTATCGTAGCGCTGCTCTCGCCGCTGCTGCCATAACAATCCTGTGCCTGTACCTCCTGGTATCGTGGCGCTGCTCTCCCCGCTGCTGCCTTAACGATTCTATGCCTGTGCCTTTAATCTGTACCTGAATTTAATCTGTGCTTACCTGCGCCTCGCATTGCTGTAATTATTGTCTGTGCCTGTGTGTATTCCTGGCGCTCCACCGCTCGCATTGCCTGCATTGCTCCCTGAGGCTGCCTGACTGTGCCCACGGCAGTATTTGCCATTATTCACCCCCAATATCGTCGTGTTTGCATTGTTTGTGTTGCTGCCATTTTGTTGTGCCTCCAGCCCATCCCTCCCCCCACGCTACCACCTCCCCGCTGCCCCTCCCACGCTCCGCCCACCTCCTCTCTCCATTTATGACAGATGCACCTACGCGCAGCGTCCACGCGCAGCGGACGCGCCCCAAGCGCGCCAAAGGCGCGCCAAAGGTAAGCCCGTCTACGCCCGTCCGCACCTGGACCGCGCCCAGGCCAGACCCCCTGGCCCCCGCAAACCGCACTCCTCCAGCATAACGTATGACACCGCCACCCTCCTAGCCCTTAACCCCGGACGCACACCTCAATGCTACGAAGCTGCCCCGGGACGTATCCACGGTCCCTTCGCCTGCCACTCCTGCAAATTTACCAGCATCAAGACCCATACCACATCCACTAACCCCAAACACAGCTCCGACTCTAACCACCTGAAGTGCATCCTGCTGAACACCCGCTCGGTCCACAGACACGCCACCGAACTCTGGGATCTACTCGACACTATATCACCGGACGTCGCCTTCCTTACTGAAACAAGGATGAACGCATCATCAACACCCGACATCGCCATAGCCATACCGGACAATTACAAGATCATCCGAAAAGACTGCACCGTCCAAACAGGAGGAGGCATCGCCATCGTCCATAAGAACACCATCAAAATCACGATCGCTCCGACGATAACCTTGCAACCGCCGAACACCTCCACAACACCTCCACTTCCAGATCCACACCGACCCTAGGACCACACTCAGAGGCACCCTCATCTACAGGCCTCCAGGAACCCATAAACAATTCAGCGAAGACATCACTGACTTCATCAGTCCACATGCCCTCGCCTCCGAGAACTACATTCTACTAGGAGACCTCGCTCGACCCAATCTTCACCTCCAGCAAACACATCTCCTTCGACCGCACCACAGCTCTCCATTGGAAGGACCACAGTTGTGTTCACTTCAGCTACAAAACCACCTCGACCCACAACCCCCCACAACCTATCCCCCGAAGAAAATGGAACAAAATCACCACCGACCAACTCCTCCCATCGCTCAACCAAAACCCACCCGCCCTCTCAACGGACCCAAACCAAGCTGCCATCAAATTCAACCAATGGATCACTCACAGCGCTGACGAATTAGCACCCTTGAAAAACCATCACACTAAACAAGACAGCAAAAAGGCCTCCTGGTTCAACGATGACCTTAAGAAATCCAAAAAGATATGCCGTACTCTAGAGAAAACATGGAGAAAAAACCCAACCACCGACAACATGACCACCTTCAAGGCAGCCACCCGCAAACACCACCAGCTGATTCGATCCACCAAGAAATCAGCATTCAAGAATCGACTCAACAACAACGCCCATAACAGCAAGGAACTATTCAACATCGTCAAAGAATTCACCAACCCCACCGCAGCCTCAAACGACATCACTCCCTCCCAAGACCTCTGCGATTCGTTATCCTCCTTCTTCTACAACAAAAATGCCGACATACATAACAGCTTCGAAAACAGTTCCAGCGAACAATCCTCTCCACCCCCCTCAGAACCTAAACCGCCCTCTAACAATCTCAGCACCTGGAACCCAATCACCACTGAAGACACCATCCGCCTAATGAATTCCATCCACTCTGGCTCGCCAACCGACCCATGTCCCCACCACATCTTCAACAAAGCAGACTCCATCATCGCACCTCTGTGATGTCATCAACTGCTCCTTCATCTCTGCTACCTTCCCAGAAAGCTGGAAACATGCCGAAGTCAGCGCCCTCCTGAAGAAACCCACAGCAGACCCCTCTGAACTTAAAAACTACCGCCCCATATCCCTTCTCCCATTCCCGGCCAAAGTCATTGAGAAAGCCGTCAATAGCCAACTCGCCGCCTTCCTCGAATCCAACAACTCCCTCGATCCCTCACAGTACGGCTTTCGAGCCAAACACAGCACCGAAACCGCCCTCATCGCAGCAACAGACGACATCCGAACACTACTGGACAACGATGTGGCCCTCATTCTACTCGACCTCTCTGCCGCCTTCGACACTGTCTGTCACAGCACCCTCATACAACGTCTCAGCAACATCGGCATAAAAGGAAAAGCCTTGGACTGGATCATCTCGTTCCTAGCTGGGAGAACTCAGAGAGTCCGACTTCCCCCATTCAAATCGGAGGCCACCGAAGTCATCTGCGGTGTACCACAAGGATCATCGCTCAGTCCCACCCTCTTCAACGTTTACATGAGTCCACTCGCTTCCATCGCGCGTCAACACAACCTTAACATCATCTCCTACGCCGACGACACCCAGCTGATCCTTTCCCTCACCAAAGACCCCAACACCGCCAAAACCAATCTTCACGAAGGCATGAAAGAAGTAGCCGTATGGATGAAAAACAGCCGCCTTAAACTTAACTCAGACAAAACGGAAGTGCTCATCCTAGGATCATCCCCCTCTGCCTGGGACGACTCATGGTGGCCTTCGGATCTGGGCTCAGCACCCATACCCACAGACCACGCACGTAACCTTGGCTTCATCCTAGACTCCTCACTCTCGATGACCAAACAGGTCAACGCCGTTTCATCCTCCTGCTTCAACGTACTTCGTATGCTCAAAAAAATCTTCCATTGGATCCCCGCAGAGACAAGAAAGACTGTCACCCACGCACTGGTTACGAGTCGACTAGACTACGGAAACACCCTCTACGCCGGAATTACAGCCAAATTACAGAAAAAACTCCAACGCATCCAAAACACATCAGCGAGACTCATTTTGGACATCCCTCTCCAAGATCACATTACCAGCCACCTGAAAGACCTCCACTGGCTTCCCGTCAACAAGAGAATAACATTCCGTCTCCTCACCCACGCACACAAGGCCCTCTACAAACTAGGGCCCGAATGCCTCAACACTCGACTATCCTTCTACACACCCACCCGCCAACTAAGATCCTCCAATCAAGGCCTCGCCGCAGTTCCGCGTATCCAAAGATCCACCATGGGAGGTAGATCCTTCTCCTACTTGGCGGCCAAGACCTGGAACTCACTCCCCACTCACCTCCGCCTTACACAGAACCACATCCCCTTCAGAAAAGAACTTAAAACCTGGCTATTCGATAAATAATGAGCCCCCTCCCTAAGCGCCTTGAGACCCTCTGGGTGAGTAGTGCGCTATATAAATTCTTGAACTTGAACTTGAATGTTGGCACAAGGACCCCGCGGGCGCTCTCTGCCCTTCTCCACCCCGTGACGTAGGGGGTGCAGCCACACACGGGGATACAGTGACTCTCGGAACACCGGCGTTCACGTGACCTGGTGTATCACGTGATTGCTACAACCGGTGTAGCCAGAACTCTGAGCGCATGGATGGTAAAGTTTTCTGTGCCCGTCACAGCGCAGACATTATGTTGGTGCCTTCTGGATCTGGTGGTCACTGGACGGTGAGGTGAGCCCTACAGTCTGAGTCATGACAGAGGCAGGAGCAGATGATTATTACAAGAGGTCCGACCGGGGTAGCTGAGGTGACGAGCATGCCGCCTCTCGTACCACCGCGGCCTGCCTTGGCCTCTCCGAGGTCATCAGGGAAGCGTCAGAGCAGTCAAGAAAGCCATTAATTAGGTAAAGCTTTTGTTTACATTTGTCACAGCAGAAGAAAATAAAGCGAAACACAAAAATATGGGCAATGGAGTCTGCACCTCGGCTACATTAGTACCCCAGCGAACAATGATGTGGGCTCTCAAGTGAGCCCCCAGTATTGCAGTCATTATGTTATTTTCTCCACTCGAGGTGAGCATGTGGCAGGCACACTGCGCCGGTTTTCAAAACAGATAATCTGACCATACTACAAGAACTGAATTTGCTGAAATTTGGCAAAACATTCTTTTGTAGTGGTCTGGTGCAACGTGCAATGTCAATGAGAGGGATGCAGATCTGGTTTCTTTTTAACTGTACGATCAGTTTAGGAGGTGCTTTAGGTTTTTGTACTTTCCATAAGTCTTAACATCTTCTTAGAGTGTCTTATTGCTCAGATGGATGTAATTGCTGATATGTATGACCCCGCCTCAGTCTCAATTGCTTGATTTTGCTTCTGAAAAAGTATCACTCATATCGTTGAAATGTCACTCATAATTACACAAAAATGTTGAAAATGCAACATAGCAATTTGAAACTTTGGCAGCTATGCACGCTGTGTTTTAAACTTGCTCTACTCTTTTGTTAGTAATGGGCATGCGGGGAAGACTGTGGGCTTTTGTTTAAGTATTCATGTTAATCACAGCTCCTTCACAAGCTGTGATTAACATAAATACTTAAACAAAAGCCCACAGTCTCTCTCGCAGCCTCGCTTTACTAACAAAAGAGTAGAGCAAGTTTAAAAACACAGCGTGAAGTACACGCTGTGTTTTTAAACTTATTCTACTCTTTTGTTAGTAAGGTGCAGTGCAGGGAAGAGGGTGGGCTTTTGTTTAAGTATTCATGTTAATCACAGCTCATGAAGGAGCTGTGATTAACAAAAAATACTTAAACAAAAGCCCACAATCTGCCCCGCACTGCAAAATACAGCAAGTGCTGCAAGCCCCAAGCCAGCCTTAACTGCACTCCTGGCACGCTGGCAAAACCGCAGGTAGTGGCAGTTTTTCACAGCGCTCGCTTTTCATAGTGGTGGCGCGAATTCTCCCGTTTATCCAGTCCTGAGTGTGCGCTCGCTCCACACACTGGAGTACGCGCTCACGGGAACAGAGTTGTGCGCGCGCCTTATTGGGAACAGTGCCTATGGGCCCCAAGGATAAGGTGCCTTGTTGTAATAAGCAGGGACATTTTAAAAGATGTTTTACATGCCCTGGTGAGGGAAAATCTGCCAATTTAGATTTACTCGATTGTAGAACATTAACTCCATAGGCTCACATGGGAAGGCTTTACTTAACTTTAATAAAGTCTATCTTTTCACAGGAAGGAACTAATATATACTTCAAGGTATGAACATAATAGTTGTAATAAATCCAGCAACATGCCTAGGTTTGATTTATTATAACTACTTCTGGAAAGTAGTTTTAGAACTACTTTCCTAGAGTTACCTAAATTCAGCCCCGTAGCAGCCTCTTCTGTTTGGCCAGCCTTTGACAGGCTGAGCCTGGTTGCTCTGATTAGAGGTGAAGTGGCCTGGGCTGAAACAAAGGAGATCAGCAGCAGCAGCAGATGCCAGGACAGGACGGGGGCTGGGCAGCCACATTGGTCTTCAAAGGGAGAAGGATAGTAAGGATAAGACCAGTCCCACCCCACTTTCTGCACCCCCATCCAGATAGGAGCCCCTCTAATTTAATTAGGAGATGCGCTGGGTTAGCCTGACCTGAACCTCCAGGAGAGGTTTTCTTTATTTTGATTTTTGTGGAACAGTGCTTTGTGGGACAAAAATATGCCACACTTTCAAAAACAGTGGTCAACACAGAGGTTGGCACCCTACACCCATTTGATCCGAGAGATCCCCCTTGCCAGCCCAGAAACCAGGATAAATATGGGAGAGCTGCCCAGCAACTGCGAAACATCAAGAGAAGGACTGCCCTGCTGAATCCCTGATCTGCAGCAGAAAAGAACTGCACTCTGATGGACTGCACCTGTGACACATTCTGGGCTTCACAAAAAAGGACTTTGCCTTTCTTTGAAGGTTAACAATTCAAGAAGTCACCTGCATCAACTCCCCCAAGCAGAGCCCAGCTGACCAGCGTCCAGTGGACTTTTAAGGATTGGGTCTGGTGCATTGTGGGGATTGTAATTACAACTCTCCAAGGCACACCTCAGATCTTCTGGAGCCTTGGATGGTGTTGCAGACCCTTCAAGACCCCAAAACGACCTTCTGGAAGAAGATCCAGAAGTTTGGAATCATTTGGAGAACTTTTGTGAAAAAGCTCCATAAGTTGACCGACTTGTCGTCGAGAGTCAATCTGGCAATGTCCAACCGTAGCTCAGCCTGAACTTCAGGTTTGCCCCACTGAAAGCTCTGGAGCTCTTTGTCATGACAATGAGAACCAAGACCTCCAGGAATCACTGAGGTATTGCGTTGAAGCAAGTCACTCTCGTCGAACCGCAAGCCAGCCTCCCAAGAAGACTCGCTCGACATAGAGAGAAAAAGAACTTGAAAAGTGACTAAGTGCGAAGGAAATTTTTGGCCTACCCTTTCGAATCGAACCCACACTACATCGCAGTTGACCTGTAACTTTGACTTGGTCCCAGTCCAGCGTGACCAGATGTCCCCGTTGCCGCGTTATGCTTTTAAGTACTAGAAAGCATATTTTTTACATTTAATCTTTAGAAAGGCTTATCTCCAGTTCCCTACTTTGGATTTTTGTCATTTTGGTGTCATTTTAATTAGGGGTGGGCAGAATTTGCATAATCGCGCAGCGCAAAGCTCTGCAAAATGGTAAAAAATATCCGCGAGCACGCAAAAGTTCTGCAATTTAAGGGTGGGCGTAAAATCCGTTTCGCGGGCGAATTTGCGGATTTTCTGCGATTTCGCGATCCGCGAATCTCGCGAAATCGCGGTAAAATCCGCGAATCAGCGGGGACGAATTTTCAGGCAAGCAAGGGTTACAGCAGCAGGTGCAAAAGTTGAACCTAATTTCTTTGTAACCTTTTACAAAAGGGTTACAAACAAATTAACTTCAACTTGGACACCTGCTGCTAATTGCTTCCTGGCGCCTCGTTGCCTACTTGCAACTATTCTCTGACCCTTGAAGCAGGGTCAGAGAATAGTTACAAGTAGGCAACGAGGCACCTGTCCAAGGAATTAAACCTCATCAGGAAGCACTTACAGATATAAAAAACGGGAAGAAGGGAGAGGATGGCAAATACATCCATTTTGAGTTGTCAGGAGGGGTTAAACTAAAAGAGACCTTTACAGCACAATTTTCATATGCATTTTGCTAAAAATAAAAAGCTGTATGTTCTGTAGGGGCAACTCAGGAATCTGGCCCTTCAGAGATCCGGCCTCTCTTTCTTTCTCTCGTTCTCTCTCTCCCTCTCTCTTTCCCTCTCTTTCTCTCTCTTTCTATCTATCTATCTATCTATCTATCTATCTATCTATCTATCTATCTATCTATCTATCTATCTATCTATCTATCTATCTATCTCTCTCTCTCCCTCTCCCATAAACGACTGCATGGGTAACTTCGGTATGCAAGCGGCTCGCGAAGACGCAAAAATCCCTGAGAACACGCAAAAAACCCCACGAACACGCAAATAACCAAAAATCCGCAAATTCGCACAAATTCGCGAATTTTGCGGATCGTGAATTCACAAATCCGCAAATTCGCGGATCGCGAATTCGCAAAATTCGCCCATGCTTACTGCAAATACGCGGAATTGCTTGTTTGGCCCATTCGCAATGCTTTTTTACTATTCGTGAACGCTGTTTGCGTGCTCGGGGAGAAATATCTCACGAACAAGCAAATAATTACGCGAAGACACGGATTGCGGAATATTTGGCAATTTCGCGTTCTCCGCGGAACGCAAAATTACCCAAATTCCGCAAACGGAACGTAATTTACTGCCCAGGCTTAATTTTAAATCACAAAAAATATTTCCTATTTTTATCAATTAGTGTTGGATTTTAATTGTGTGTTGTGTCCTACTTATTTACTGTATTGGGATTTTTAAATGCTTTACACACCTGTCCCATAAGTTAAGCCTGACGGCTTGTGAGCCAAGCTACCAAGAGTTGAGCAAGGACTATGCTATTGAGACCTTACTGGGCCTTTTTAGTGATTGTGGAGTTGTTACTAGTGGTATTATTAGCTCTAGGTACCTGCCTGCACCTACTTACAAACCACCTTCCAACAGTGTGCCAATTAAGTTTAATTGTATTTTAATTGTTCTACCTTGTACAGGTATGATCTACCCCTAATAAATAAACTCTTTTTATTCACAAAGGTGCATTAGTTTTGGAAGCACTGCTCAGCCTCCCTCGTCACCATCTGTTGGATGTAAGATAATGTCCTATCATGAATCACTTCACACTAGACTTCAACAATTCCCTTTTACTGTCACAAATGTTGTGAGTCTTTGAAGGATTATGATGAACAGTTGCTATTGACATGACATGTTGCCCCTCTTCCAGATGAAAAGTTGGTTGACTATTTGTACTGTGTTTTTAAATGACAACAAATATGTGAGTAAACATACGTAACGCATCACTGTTGCATTGGTTGTTGTCATAAAATTAGCTGAAGCTTAAATAGTTCAGTGGGTTTCTTATGGTACATTGTTTGGTTTACACAGGGCCTAACCCCCTTGGACCTTTATATAGGTTCAACACCCTTCACTCTGTAATTCTGCCGGGTGCTATACCACAGGCCATCAGGATCTCTGGGAGACACCCTAGGAATCTCTAAATCTACCCCGATCAGGCAGGTGCGGTGCTGCTTGCACTGTGGAGCGACTGCTTCAAACAACCACTCTGGCTTTTTCTACTGTGTTGGTCCCAGGGTGGCCACACCCTGATGCCAGCACATTCATTGTAATGGGGCGCACAGCCTCGGGCAGTGCCCGCCGCATGTTGTTTAAGATGGCCACGACACAGACCTTGGTAGTCACCCTTTCTGTGGTACAGACCCAGTCTGGCTGTTTGGTGGCTCTGGCTCAGGACACCAGGTGTTCCTTCTCCTGTAGGGAAGAGTCTCTCAGTCCTCAACACCATTAAAAGAAATGATGCTGGGCATCAATCGTGCCCTTAACCTTTGACCCTAAATGCCTGAGCCACTACCTGTGTCTGTACTCTTGCGTGGGTCCCTGGTGAATAGTCCAGGGCTGCGGTTCATAGTGCTGTTACTGTTTGCTGTGTCCCTCTTCCATTCTGGTTCATCATGCTGGTGGCCCATCGGTCCGCAGCCGTAGCCCTCAGTGTAGGATCTGCAATGGGAGACTTTGGCCAATTCTGTTGCCGCTCTTTAGGCCAAGAGTCCAAGGTGCGCTCTATCATTAACCTGGAACATTTACCTCCTTCCTTTTCACCCAGCCAGTGAAAGTTTTGGTCCCTCCATGTCTCCCCACTCACATGAGGCTTTTTAATGAGTCTCTGTAAACCTCTTTAAGCCCCAAACTCCTCACAGTTTCCTCACTGGTTTTATACACGTTTCGGTCCATTGCATCCAGTTCCCCGATGGCCTTACTCCTTCTCTAGCCAGACCAGATCATGGACACCTCATGTGCAGTTCCTTGTTGGCTTCTTGGGTTCCCATCAAGTTCATCATCCAGTCCGGTCTAATTCTATGTTTATAAGATGCTTCTGGCTGGCCTCATCAAGCCTCGAATGTCACAGTTTTTGCAAATATTAATGATAGCCAGATTGTACTGAGCTTCCAAGAGTCCTCCACAAATATACACCCTCCTTGAAAGACCGCACTGCAGGTTCCGCAGGATGGAAGGCCGGAGGCTCTTCTAGTACTGACAGAGTCAACACAAGAATGATGGGTGGCCAGGATGAATTATGGGGATCACCCTTTGGGCTTCCAGCAAGGACACTCCCCAGTACCCTCAAATAATGTTCACAATTAGTGTTTCACTTTTACAAGGATCTCACTCTTGGCCCACAAGTAATTATGACATGAGGCCAATATTTGTCAGCCATTTATGGATTGGAAAGAGGCCTGCTTGGTTGTCTTCAAGGTTGGCCAACAGAAGTTCTTTACATTTGTGTCTTCCCAGATACTCCCATTAGTATGTCCCGTAGTTCAGAACGTTGGTCCTTACTTGTGGCTTCGAGTCCTCGTCAGAGGACATTTGACCAACCATCGGTACGATCTCTTCTAGGCCTCTATATGTTGGAAACAGCAGCGTGTGCTCCACATACCGAAACAATCCAAAGTCATCAGTTCGGTCCCAAGTCGATCTCTGAGACAGAAGCATCAGAACCTCTCCCAAGCGCCAGAGTTGGGGCATCAGGGAAGGGGGACGGGCTTCCTCGGCTCTTGTTCCAAGGCTACGGAAAGGCTCTTCGTAAACGAGAATCTGCTTTTTAGGAAGAGACTTAAAACCTGCTTCTTCATTAATATGGCCCAGGTCAACCTTCTGCATGGGGGCAGGGGGGTTAGGCTACACCCTGTTGCCTAGCTCTGGGAAGCTCTTTACAGGGGCTAAAACTCAAACTCACCCCTTTACTAGGGCATCACTTTCCAGGCCCCCAGGAGTGGGGTGGGTTTGATAACACACTGGCTTCAGTTGCTAACAAATCAGAAGCGTGAGTCCATTGTAACAAACATTGTTTATTCTCCTAAGGTTAAGGCCACACAGGTACATTTTTCTTTATTTCTCCATTATTAATTTGTATAATCATTGGCACTTTATGTTTACATGAAGGCATTTAATTGATAATCATTATTTGGTTAACTTAGACAATTCCATTAAAAAATTGAGATACAAGAAACAGCATTTACTGGGATCAAACTGTAGCTGAAAAGCCTTGCACAGCCTTCTCCACCAATCACAGGTGGAGGGAGCAGCCATTGCTACAAGTTTATTGGCTCGAGCCAAAGTTCCTGAGAAAGCAACAGGCGGGTTTAAGGGTAAAGCGGGCATAGTGCGGATGGGCATGGGAAAATGATGGATCTTGTGAAACGCAGTATGTACGGAATGTATAATCCTCTGTAAACTCTGGAAGTAACATCCAGAGGCAATACCCCTATCGCTCAGCTCTAACTTTGGATTAAGAGTTACAGTGGAGGAATGGGGAATAACTAGAGGTGCTACCATAACCACAATCTGCTCGCAGACCAGTCAGCATTTTGCACAGTGTCTGCTTTTGCACATTCACCATTCGCAAGGAATCAAATAGCTCTTAGCTCATTACTGTGCAAAAAGGGATTTGTTTTGCGATTGCATGTGAACAACTGTGAATGCAGGGATGGCGGCCTGCGAGGGTCAGCAGACAGGTATCACTTTATTCACTTTGAGAGAATTCTTTATAGCAGCCCTGTCCTTTTAAGAAATCAAAGGATGTCATTTTTGTAATGTGCTTTTCGGGGTCCTTGCTTCGCTCAGTCCCAAATGCCTATATTCACGTCAAGTTGAAAGCTGGACCAGGGGCCACTTTACAAATGGCTACCTTGACCTTTAGACAGGTGTTATATGACTAATGGCTTTTAGATGAATATTGATACAAACTGTAGCAAATCACAAGGTAGGAAGGGATCATTTTAGTGGATTAGTAGGACTACATTCTGACCTGCCTTTTGTGCTGTCACAAGCCTGTAATGTTGTGAATCTCAGGCTTTGCAACTGAAGAAAAGGTTTTAACACAAGAAAACCTCAGTTACCACCAGCATTTGGCTTGTATTTTCTTTCCACATAGGCCTATCCTTATGGGCAGAGGGGCCACACCTCTGCACCTTTTAGACATTAAGAGTGTCCATCAGGTTCCTTTTAGATGCTCTTACTTTCAGGGCAGGCAGCCGGGAGCTAGACATGCGCTTAATGCGCAGGCGCCTGGATGCCTGAGCTGAACTGTTCTGAGCTGATGATGTCACAGCTCTTGTGGGTGTGACCTCATCAGCTCAGCAAAGGTCTAGAGGCCTCTGTCTCGTGGCGAGGGGGCGCATCAGTGATTGCCTCGTACCTGTGCGCTTCAGTTTTAAGTCTTGAAGAGCCCTGGGGAAGTGTCTCTCACTGACACCTCCTAATAGAGTGGGTGGGGTCAGCAGTTTCTCTGACCCCATCCTAGTCTGTGACGAGGTAGGGAGGTCAGCCAATGAGGGGAGGCTGCAGTCCCAACCCTCCTGGCACCTCCAAGGCTTCCATCCTTGAGAGCTGCAGCAGGTAAATGTTGTGTTTGATTGACTGGTGCATGTGTGCATGTATGAATCTATGTTTATTTGTGAGTGAGTGTTGTGAACGGGTGTGTGTACGCGTGTCTCCATGGTGGTAAGTGAGTTTGTATGTGTGTGTGTGGGACCCCCACCCCCTCAAAGTTTTCTTACCATCTGCCACTGGGTAGTTTTTTTAGCGCACCGCATGTATTCAGAGTTGAGTGCAAAATGTTGCGCTAACGTGATTTACGCACGTGGTTGCCCTGCTATGGAACGTAAAATGTGCCCTCAATGTCTGCGTGGAGTAGGGACTAAACCCTAGTCTAGAGTTTAGTGTAACAGAAAATAATCCTTTGTGGAGGGTGCACTGAATCCGTATCAGGAGGAAATAATGCAGGTGGAGTTTCCACCATCGCATCGACACTGCCGTATGGAGAATATGCTCTATGTTCAGCAATTCCGTCACCAATTCAAAGATTTTCCGTAACCACCAAAGTCTAAATCCAGCCTCAGGCTCAAGGATCTGAGCCTTAAACTCCAGTCCAGGTCAGAAACACAATCTTTACAAACCCTTTCAATCTGTGGACCTGAGCACTTGTCCCTCTCAGGAGACATTCCTCAGATAATGGCTCATGTTCTCACCCTCGGCCTATCCACTGCGGAGGGGTGTAGCCTATGTCCACATCAAACACCCCAAAATGGCCTGCAGGATGTGTCCTCCCAATGGTCCCCTTCCATCATGGTCTTCACTCATTCTCAGCGCTTTACTATCATCCCAGCTGCTGATGACCAGACGTACGGTTGAGGGTTCAAGGTAAATGCAAACTCACAGACCCAATGTCCACTAGCTCCCTAAAGTGTACTAAGAGAAGGGAGTCCATTGTAGGTGCAGCAGGGCCAGGTTTTCAGGCTAACCAGTAACATAATATTGTTGTAAGAATATCACCTGACATAAATATGACATCCTAAATGTTGTCTACAAAAAGATCCCCTAGGGGGTTAAAAATAGAAAATCTGTGCCCAGTGGACAGTATTTTTGAATCTAGGAAACAATGTTTGTGTCAGAGGATATTTCTGCACACAATATTCGGATGCACCCCACCCCATAATGACTATGTAAAATATTCAAATTACTTGTATGTAAATGTATCTTTCTTGGAAATACTAAAAATAGAGCAGAATCAAGACTGATTTGCAAATAGCTGGGTTGAAACTGATGTGGCATGGTGTGCAAAATAGCAATGGACTGGGGTGGGGCCCCGAATAACTAACAGTGCCTACGGTTAATTCAAGCATTCCAGCCATCACTTTTTGTATATTTTAGTATGTCACCCTAAGTGGGATAGGTTTGCCCAGACGTGGGTCCCGTACACACTGTGTTACAGGAAGCAAGCTGTACCCAGCTGCTGAGCCCCTAACAAGGGTGAAAGTGGTCCTGGGTTGCTTGTGTCGCTTCAGAGAGAACCTGCTTGGCTGCTCGTCCTGGACTGTTGTGATTGGAGCAGGGTCAAGACTGATTTGCATATAGCTGGGTCCACACCGAAGTGGCATGGTGTGCAAAATAATGATGGACTGGGATGCGGCCCGAGTAATTACCAGTTGCTCCGATAAATTGAAGCCTTCCATCCATCACTTTTTGTATACTTTAGTACGTCATCCTAAAAATAAGGCATGGATCAGCCTTCCCGGTCGAAGTCTGTAAACCCCAGGGACAGAGGGATACGCGTTGCCATTGGAGGTCAGAGTCTCCCAAAGACCACAGCTGACATGTTGACACCTTATGACAGCGCAGTCTCAACACATGCTCATTCTGAGTTTGACGTTGGTGTTTACACCCTTGAAGGCTCCAGTACTTGTCAGCGGGGGTGGTCTGAATTTGCGTAGTCGCGCTACTCAAAGCCCAGCGAAACTGTAAAAAATCTCTTCAAACACCCAAAAGTTCTGCGAACACGTGGAATTGCTTGTTCTGCCCGTTTGCCTTGCTTTTTACCTGTTCGCGAACACTGTTTGCGGGCTCGGGAAGAAATATCTTGCGAACACGCATTTTGAAAGCGCAAACAAGCAAAAATTTCTGTGAAGCTGTGGATCACGGAATTTTTTGCAATTCCGCGTTCTCCGCAGAATGCGAATTTATTCAAATTCCGCAAATTCCACGAGCGGAACGGAATTTACCGCCCAGGCCTAGTTGTCAGCTGTGTACGCTGCATGCTTCGTTACATGTTAGGGGGCGATGCTCCTTACCCTTGAAGGTTCAACAAATGTTATTTCTCTGTTACGTGTTCTCTTAACAGGACAGTGTGAGGTTCATGGTCCACAAAGGTGTGACATCCCTGACGTGTGCCACACATGTCCATTGCATGATAGTTCTCTGTTACATGTCCTCAAGGAAGGAGGGGGCACAAAGCACATGATCCTGAAGAGTTTAACCCATGTTGACTGTATGACACATGCTTCCTTGGCAGGAAAGGGGTGATGGTAATGGTGATGAGGCTGGAAAGTCCAACACATCTTGGGTCTGTGGTGGGTGGTGGGCTGGAGGGTGGTTGTGTTTCTGCCCCTGCTTGTTTCTAGGGTATCTTGACCTTTCACCCCTGCCTTGACGCGGGTCTGTGCTTGGACCGACCTTGACACTGAGGCCAGGAGCAGAGCCAGAACACAGGATGAAAGGAGTGGATGTTGAGGGAAGCAGCGTGGGAGGCAGCAACAGTGGTTCTTCCTCTTCTGGCCATCTGTCTGTCCAGGGTCATTCTGAAGAAAAGACACACAAGAGAGAAAAGAGGTTAGAGCTGGGACTATGGTGGAGCCGAAGAGCATTTCAAAGCACCCTGTCACCTATTGGGCTTAAAAAAGGGGGCTGGAGAGGAGCCCAACACCCAGACGTCTCTTTTGCTAGAACACAAAATCTGAAAGGCCCACTGTGCTGACACAAACCAGTAGCCCCAGCTTCATGAAACTCACCATTGTCCTCAGCCTCCTGAAACTGACCAATGGCCTTAGCTTCCCGAAACTCACCAATGGCCTCAGCTTCCCGAAACTGACCAATGGCCTCAGCTTCCTGACACTCACAAATGGCCTCAGCTTCATGAAACTCACCATTGTCCTCAGTTTTCTGAAACTCACCAACTGCCCCAGCCTCCTGAAACTGACCAATGGCCTCAGCTTCCTGAAACTCACCAATGGCCTCAGCTTCCCGAAACTGACCAATGGCCTCAGCTTCCTGAAACTCACCATTGTCCTCAGCTTTCAGAAACTCACCAACTGCTCCAGTCTCCTGAAACTCACCAACTGCCCCAGCCTCCTGAAACTGTCCAATGGCCTCAGATTCCTGAAACTCACCAATGGCCTCAGCTTCTCGAAACTGACCAATGGCCTCAGCTTCCTGAAACTCACCAATGGCCTCAGCTTCCTGAAACTGACCAATGGTCTCAGCTTCCTGAAACTCACCAATTGCCTCAGCTTCCTGAAACTCACCAATGGCCTCAGCTTCCCGAAACTGACCAATGGCCTCAGCTTCCTGAAACTCACCAATGGCCTCAGCTTCCTGAAACTGACCAATGGTCTCAGCTTCCTGAAACTCACCAATTGCCTCAGCTTCCTGAAACTCACCAATGGCCTCAGCTTCCCGAAACTGACTAATGGCCTCAGCTTCATGAAACTGACTAATGGCCTCAGCTTCATGAAACTGACCATTGTCCTCAGCTTTCTGAAACTCACCAACTGCCCCAGCCTCCTGAAACCCACCAATGCCCTCAGCTTCCTGAAACTCACTAATGGCCACAGCTTCCTGAAACTCACCAATGGCCTCAGCTTTCTGAAACTCACCAATGGCCTCAGCTTCCTGAAAATGACCAATGGCCTCAGCTTCCCGAAACTGACCAATGGCCTCAGCTTCCTGAAACTCCCCAATGGTCTCAGCTTCCCGAAACTGACCAATGGCCTCAGCTTCCTGAAATTCACCAATGGCCTCAGCCTCCTGAAACTTACCAATGGCCTCAGCTTCCTGAAAATGACCAATGGCCTTAGCTTCCCGAAACTGACCAATGGCCTCAGCTTCCTGAAACTCACCAATGGCCTCAGCCTCCTGAAACTCACCAATGACCTCAGCTTCCTGAAACTCACCAATGGCCTCAGCCTCCTGAAACTCACCAATGGCCTCAGCCTCCTGAAACTCACCAATGACCTCAGCTTCCTGAAACTCACCAATGGCCTCAGCCTCCTGAAACTCACCAATGGCCTCAGCCTCCTGAAACTCACCAATGGCCTCAGCTTCCTGAAACTCACCAATGGCCTCAGCCTCCTGAAACTCACCAATGACCTCAGCTTCCTGAAACTCACCAATGGCCTCAGCCTCCTGAAACTCACCAATGGCCTCAGCCTCCTGAAACTCACCAATGACCTCAGCTTCCTGAATCTCACCAATGGCCTCAGCCTCCTGAAACTCACCAATGGCCTCAGCCTCCTGAAACTCACCAATGGCCTCAGCTTCCTGAAACTCACCAATGGCCTCAGCCTCCTGAAACTCACCAATGACCTCAGCTTCCTGAAACTCACCAATGGCCCACTTCTTGAAATCCACCAATGGACCCTGCTTACTGAAACTCACCAACGCCGCCAACTTCATGAGACTCACCAACTGCCCCTGTGCCCTCAAACTCACTGATGGCCCAACCCTCTTGAAACTAAACTATGGCCATAAAGTCATGAAAGTCACCAATAACCGCAGCTTCCTGAAACTCACCAATGGACCCCGCTTCCTGAAACTCACCAATGAACCCCGCTTCCTGAAAGTCACTAATGGACCCCGCTTCCTGAAACTCACCAATGGACCCCGCTTCCTGAAACTCACCAATGGACCCCGCTCCCTGAAACTCACCAATGGACCCCGCTTCCTGAAAGTCACTAATGGACCCCGCTTCCTGAAACTCACCAATGGACCCCGCTTCCTGAAACTCACCAATGGACCCCGCTTCCTGAAACTCACCAATGGACCCCGCTTCCTGAAACTCACTAATGGACCCCGCTTCCTGAAACTCACCAATGGACCCCGCTTCCTGAAACTCACCAATGGACCCCGCTTCCTGAAACTCACCAATGGACCCCGCTTCCTGAAACTCACCAATGGCCTCAGCTTCCTGAAACTCACCAATGGACCCCGCTTCCTGAAACTCACCAATGGACCCCGCTTCCTGAAACTCACCAATGGACCCCGCTTCCTGAAACTCACCAATGGACCCCGCTTCCTGAAACTCACCAATGGACCCCGCTTCCTGAAACTCACCAATGGACCCCGCTTCCTGAAACTCACCAATGGACCCCGCTTCCTGAAACTCACCAATGGACCCCGCTTCCTGAAACTCACCAATGGACCCTGCCCCCTGAAACTCACCAACTGCTCCAGCTCCTAAAACTGACCAATAGTGATTGCTTCGTGAAACTCACCAATGACTTGTGCTTACTAAAAACTCACCATTTTTCAAGCTTACTAAAACTCACTGAAAACAAGAAAGAGATAAGGCACCTCAAACCTAACACAGCTCATTTGAAAAGTGACCCTGGAATACGGAAAAGGCCAGGAGTCATCTCATCTCACCACTCGCTCCTTTTATCCTCCATGTGGCCCCTCCAAAGAGCTCCCTTCAGAGACACCTGGGACTGTCTACTCCCAGCTCAGCTGCGCCTCTTAGAGCCTGGAGCCTCCTCTGCTGGACCAGATGTCTCTCCTTTGGCTTCAGGCCAGCTCCTGGCCCAGCCTCAAGCTCATGTGATTCACCCACAATGCATCCGTGGAGGGAGTCCAACAAACTACAGTCTGTGCACGAGAGCCCCGCGCGCGCCTCGCAGTCAAGCGCCAAAACGAGGCAGGAACCCTGGAGCAGGCAGCGGCTTGAAGACGCATCACGGCTCAAGGAAGTGCGATGAGACGCATGAGCCCTGGCGCAGGCAGCGCCTCGACACCAGGCAGACGCGTCTCAGCCCAAGGAAGCGCTATGAGACGCATGAGCCCTGGAGCAGGCAGCACCTCGACACCATGCAGACGCGTCTCGGCCCAAGGAAGCGCTATTAGACGCAAGAGCCCCGGAGCAGGCAGCGGCTTGAAGACGCGTCACGGCCCAAGGAAGCGCTATGAGACGCAGTCCTGGTGACGCCGGCACTGAAGCCAACCTCTCCACCTTAAAATACATCACCAGCGTGCCTTGACTCTCTGGGCAGACACCGGCGCTATAGAAATGTTCCACTCATGTAGGAGAGTAATAATCAGGGAAGCGAAACAGGCCGTGCACAACCGAGTGCGTGAGACCGTGCATCTATCTGCCTGTGTGCGTGTGGGAGGCTGGTACTGAGTGCACGTGTGATTGCAATATTAATTACCCACCCCAGATATTTGTAAGATATTTAAGAGAGAGAGAGAGGGAGAGTGTGTCTGTGTGCGTGTGTGCGTGCGTGGGTGCGTGGGTGCGTGTGTGGTGACTGTAAATTTAAGTTTGGATGATTACTCAAACTCTGACCTATTTTTTCTTAAAGTTTGAGATACTTTTTTCAGGAATTTCGAGGCTAATATTGAAATTTCATTTTTAGATTAATCTCCCTTCTTTTAATTTAACAATGTAGGTTTATTCCCATGAACCTTTGACCTGTACTCTTCGTCTTCATCTATTATTTTTTATTTAGGGCAGGAGCCTTCACTTTGCCCCTTCTTCCTTGTTTTTTGACCACAGTCCTTTCATCTTAACTATATTTTACTCTTAACTTTTCTCTTTCCCTTAACACTTAGGGCCCCATTAGGATGGCGGGCGGTTCGCCCCCACCAGGCCGGCGGTAGCCAACGCCAGCCCGGCGGGGGCGATCCGACCGCCATCCATGCACAAATGACCCCCGCCCTATTATAATGGCTGTGGGGTCCGCGGAGGACGGAAAGACCGTTTTTCTGCCCGGTCGACATGTCGACCGGGTGGAAACGGGTTCTATATGGTGGCGTGTCTAATAGGCACCGCCAGCTATATTACAATGTGTCTTAACAGATGCCTTTCCGTGGTGGCATTGCCGCAAGGCAAAGGCATGCAGAGTCTGCTTGGGGGGCCCGTTGCGGGCCCCCAAGGACTCTGGTGGGGTGAGGGGGGGTGCACATGGCAGTTCCATGCGCCACTGTGGCGGGCGCATCCTAATGGCACATAAGGGACCCCTGCCCTTATGGCGGGCGGTCCCTTTTTACGACAGGATGTCCGCCCGCCATCCTACTGTGCCCCCTTTGACTGCCCGCCATCCTGTCATAAAAAGGGACCGCCCGCCATAAGGGCGGGTGTCCCGTATGTGCCATAATGATGCGCCTGCCACAGTGGCGGGCGCATCCTGCATCCCTAACATTGTGGTGGGCGGTGCTGGGCAGCACCGCCCGCCACAATGCCAGGGAGGCATGTTGTGCGTGGAAGTTCAGGGGGCTAGGGGGGTACCATAGGTACCCCCCATGTGACCCTCTAAACCCCTGGAGTCCTTGGGGGCCCGCAACGGGCCCGCCAAGCAGACTCCGCATGCTTTTTCGTGGCGGAAAAGGCATCTGTTAAGACACATTGTAATATGGCTAGCGGTGTCTATTAGACACCGCCACCATATAGAACTCTTTTCCGCCCGGGCGGAAAAGTGAAGGACCGTCTTTCCGTCCGCCATGGACCCCCCAGCCATTATAATATGGCGGGGTCATTTCTGAATGAATGTCGGGCGGATCGCCCCCGCCTGGCCGGGGTTGGCTACCACCGGCCCGGCGGGGGCGATCCGCCCGCCATCCTAATGGGGCCCTTAGTGTATACTACACACTTTATTAAATTAAGTTTTTCTTTACTATCTCAAGATTTCTTTAATGGATGCTAAATGTCACCCGCATTTATAGGCAATAATCCACAGTTTGGAAAATAACTTCATCTATAAATAGTGCTTAAATGAAAACAAAATTGTCTTATGTATGACGTAAGCTGTCGTAAAGGTGGCCTCTGGTGCAGGCCGGTCTGGTCTATGCTGCCCGGGCATCGTTGAGGGTTTAGGGGCAGATTCATCAAACTTTCACTCAGCGCAGTGCAGCAAGCCGCCTTGCAGCGCCATACTGCATGAAAGGGCAGGAACGCGCCATATTTAACATCATACAGCGCATTCCTGTCCGTTTCATGCGCTGATGCTCTTTTTGCAGCCTAGTGCCAACGCAGGCACCATGGTGCAAGGGTGCCTGCGTTGTAAGCAGCATTGTTTCTATGCCGGAAGGGACACCTTCCTTCACAAAAACAATCCTGAGGCCCATTTTCCTCTTTCTACATGAGCTGCAGGTTGCCGCACACGTAGAAAGGGGAAAAACGAGGAGAAATAAATATATTTCTCCTCATCACGCCTCCCATGAGAAGGCGTATAATTGTGGCGCATTCCCAGGTCCGCCACTGATGGATGGATGCACGGGAACCACACTCCACGCATGGAACGCCTCCCTGGGGCAGAGTAACACAACGCAGCGATTTGAGCTGCGCTGCGCTACTCTAGATTTATCAAGCCCCTCGGGTCTCGCAAGGTGGCCTTGCGAGACTTGATAGATCTGACTTAGGCTTTGCGTCACCTTTACACCTCCTATCGTGGCACCACAGTGACTTACAACATATGCCCCTTGGTGTGTAAGGTTTGCCGCTCTCACCCCGGCCCTTCCTGTACAGCTGCTGGACAGGAAACCGGGGCACAGTAGTCAGACCAGGCTGCCACGGTTCTGTCCCGAGTAGAAATTCCAGTCACCGATAGGTGCTAGAAGTGAGGGTGCAGGGGGGCTGCAGCACCCCTAAAATAACCATGCTGGAGTTTTCAAAGGTGAACGAACATTTACGATGACTTTAAAGTTGGTTTTGACCTCGTCAATGTTGCTGTGAGTTTAAACGCAGTGGTCAAATATCAGGCTCTGTCTTCTGACAAACTTACTCTTAAGTGAGAGGATTTTGTGAAGTGAACTATATGAAAATCTTGCTGCTATGAAAGGAAAGGCTGTGGGATATCGTTTTCTTCTAACACACAATCAAATGTAAATACTTATAAATGAACAGTACAAACATTTAGAAATAAATGAACAGTGAGGAAAGCACACTTTAAGCACTTTTTTTACTAATTCTGAGGTGCAATGAAAACAAAGATTTTAATCGGATATAAACAAATCACTTGGTGGTGTGCAAATAACAAATATTTGCTGAAACCTGATTTGCACACATTATCATTTGTGCACTGTTTAGTTTTATTAATAAAACTGTATGTCTGTGCAAATATAGTGGCCATGTCAATAGAGAATGGGCTGTCTGTAGATGGGTGCACAGACATAATATCGATTTTTTTTTCCCGACCTACAGTACTATCGAGTTTTTAATATCGAGGTTCAAAAATATCGAAAGGAAGAATATCGTGGACCAGAATATCGACAATAAGGTAAGAAATATCGAGTTATTTAATATCGAAGACAGTAATATCGTTTGTAAAAATATCGTTGTTAATAATATCAATGTTTATATTAGGGTTATTTATTTTTGTATGTATTTTAAATGTATGTATTCTATATTTTTGTTTAAGTATTGTATTTATTTTTCAATTTATGTATTACATTTTTTAAAGTTATTAATTATTTTTTAAGTAAATTTTGCGCTTTAGTTTTATAGCAGGTTGTGGGGTTATTAGGGAATAGGGTGGGAAGGAATGTATTTATACTTAATTAATTAATATTGTTTATTGATTGTGGTAATTAACCTTATCTGAGTCTCAAAAGCCCTCCCTCCATTTTCGTTCTAGCCGTTTACATGTCTTTCTAGCCATCTGTAATGCCTTGTCAAACCATGGCGCACTCTTTGTGAGTCTACGTGGAGTGCTAGTGGTCCATGGGGCAGCGACATTCAGTGCATCTGTCATCCGTTTATCTACTCCTTGACTTGCTTCATTACTATCCTTGCCTAGGGAGGGGTGGGTCACTAGTAGAGCCAGGGTAAAGTTGCACTCATTGAATTTTACCCATTTCCTATGCCTCTTTTTCGGCTGTAGGTCCATTTTTGTGAGTGGTCTTATTATAGGGATGGAAAAATCTACGAGATAGTGATCTGACCATAGGACCACCATTGGAAGTTTAACTAATAACCCTTGACAATTTGAGAAAATTTGGTCTAATAGGTGTCCTAGTTGGTGAGTTGGATATGTAGACTCAAGTTCTAATTGTAGCCCCCCCAAGCTCCTGACATAGTGCTTGTGCTTCCCCACACACTTTGTTGTCAAAATGTAAACTTAGGTCTCTCAAAACTACCAGGTTGCTATAGTGAAGGGCTGGTTGGATTAATCTTTCCACAAGGCTCTCACTAAAACCTGCCACTGCCCCCGGAGGTCCGTATATCAAGAAGCCATTTATTGTCTGTTTCTCATTCACCTTTATTGTAAATGCGGCTGCTTCCCAGTGGTCTATGTCTGCCTCCCGCATTGTACAACTTTGTGACAGTTTGTAAATCATCGCTATGCCTCCTCCCTTCTTCTTACTGCGATCCACTCTAAGGATCCCATATTCAGATGGGAGTGCCTGCAAGATATCCGGTGATGGAGATTCATGTAACCACATTTCTGTAAGAAACAGGATATCTGGATCCTTCTCTAAAATACAGTCATGATTTCTATGTTACGCTTATTCAAAGACCTACAATTAATAAGTAAGCATTTCAATTCATGGGCCACCTGTTTTGTATCCTTCTCCATTGTTGTACTTAGCTTGAACGGGCAGTACATACATTTCTTCATTCCCTGATAAATAGATACTCATAATATAATGAAGTCATCATTCATTTTTATTTTTCAATATTTATAACAAATTTAATATAAATAATTACTTAATTGATAAGTATGTTAATTTTAACCCTCTGCTGTCCAACACTTTCCCTACTGTTGCACTCTCTGGAGTAGGAATAGTAAATGTTACCCCTACGCTATCCAACGTTTTCCCTACTGTTGCACTCTCTGGAGTGGGAATAGTAATTTCTACCCCTACGCTATCCACAGTTTCTTTACAGTTGCACTCTCTGGAGTGGGAATAGTAATTTTTACCCCTACGCTATCCAACGCTTTCCCTACTGTTGCACTCTCTGGAGTGGGAATAGTAATTTTTACCCCTACGCTATCCAACGCTTTCCCTACTGTTGCACTCTCTTGAGTAGGTATAGTAATTTTAACCCCTACGCTATCCAATATTTTCTCTACTGTTTTAGTTAATGCAGTGTATATATATATATTTTATTTTTAAATATATTTTTTAAATTTGTTATATATATTTTATATATATATATATATATACACACACACACACACATATATATATATATATATATATATATATATATATATATATATATATATATATATATATATATATATTTATACTATTGGTGTAAAATTGTATAGGTTTTTTAACAATTCTCTTCCCCAATCCTAAGACTCATACCTTAGAAGACTCTACTTAGGCTGGATGTAAACTATAGCTGAAGCGGCAACAGTTCAATAGCACAGGGACACACTTGCTAGTGTAACCATGCGCTATATAAGCTGTATAAAATAAAAATAAACAATGTATAAGTTATTAAAATTATTATTTATAAGTGTTACTAAGTATATATTTTGTACATATATATGTTTAATGTAGTTTTATGTTATATATTAGTTATAATTTTAAACATTTTAAATTAATTTTAACCATGTTTCTTTTAATTATATGTATTATTTACTTTATTTTACATTATGTTTTTAAACATTAAAAAAGTATATTTTTAACATCAATATTTTTGTTAACAATATTTTTTTCGAAATTTCTGTACTTACCTTTCTTTAGATAGGACTTCGATATTCTGGAAATCGATATTTCAGATCCGATATTTTTGTCTTCGATATTCTTGTCGTTGATATTCTGTCAGTGATTCCTGTAGATGACAATGGCGACCACTCCATGTGCCAACGTGCACCACCAGCTACATCGTACACGCAGCCCACTATCCTCTGAATGGGCGTGCCTCGGTTGTTGCCTCACAGCTCTCCTGCTGAATAGGTGTGGCTCGTTTGCCCAGTACTAATGGTTTACGAAGGGTTCACTAGCGACATGAGTTGTCAGAGATGCACTTGTAGACGCAAAGTGCAAAAACGAGGCACAAGCTAACCCTGACGCACAGCTACACCAACAGAACATTTTACAGCCATGACCAGTTGGGCGAAGCAACTGGACCCCACTAGATTTAGATCTCAGAGGCTTGTAGTTGTCCAAAAACTGGCACCTAGCAACGGGTCCAGCTGAATCCATTTGTAACAGTTCAACTTGAATGTGCAGAGGAAGGAACCTTCATAGGCTATGCAAGATGGATGGACAGAGCTTTGACAGGGCCTACCAGGGCGTTCATCTTTAGCCTTCACCTTGACCAACACAAGAGAGTTGACTGTGCCCATTGAAGCAATCCCTCCACTTGTGGCTTCTGTATCTCTGTGTCCACCCATCTGGGTGGATTTTTGGGTGGGAAGGGGTACCTGTCTTAGCTCTTGGCACTTTGCTGAATAGGTGAGTCCTTTCCAGACTTGCTATTTCTCTTAATAATGATACTCACCAGATTCATCCCTCGGGGGCCCACGATATGCAGAGGCCCCTGAGCAAGGCATGTGGTCAGCACCCATCGGGCTAGGCAAACAACTACCATCCCTCACTCACCACAGGCCACGCGCCCTCACCTGTCTGTCGGGGCTTCCTGCCCTTCACCAGAAGGATGATGCCTACAGCGATGCCCACTACTCCGAGGCTGAGCGCCAGGCCGCAGAGCGCATTCTCCAGCAGGTACGAGGGCAATGGGTTCTTGGGCACTAGATGGGGTGAAGAGAAGGCAGAGAGTGAACAGCAGTGCTGGGCAGCAGAGTCCCAGGGGAAGTGGCAGCTGTGGGCAGCATGCGATACTGCCCAGCAAAGGGAGGGTAGGCGTTTAACAGACCACGCTTTACTACTACGCGCATAACATGCTACTAACTGCGCACATTCTACACACTACTCATCCAGTGCATGACTGCACTATTACTCACTCTGTGCCGCACACATACTGAATGGGACCATGGCACTGACCGATCAATGCCCCACTCATCCAGGATCTGACCATGGCACTCACCAATGTATGCCCCACTCATCCAGGGTCTGATCATGGCATTTTTCAATGTATGCCCCACTCATCCAGGATCTGACCATAGCACTCACTGATGTATGCCCCAAGCATCCAGGATCTGACTGACCGTGGCACTCACCGATCTATTGGCCACTCATCCAGGATCTGACCACGGCACTCACTGATGTATGCCCCACTCATCCAAGATCTGACCATGGCACTCACTGATGTATGCCCCACTCATCCAGGATCTGACCACAGCACTCACTGATGTATGCCCACTCATCCAGGATCTGACTGACCGTGGTACTCGCCGATGTATGCCCCACTCATCCAGGATCTGACTGACCGTGGTACTCGCCGATGTATGCCCCACTCATCCAGGATCGGACTGACCGTGGTATTCACCGATGTATGCCCCACTCATCCAGGATCTGACCATGGTACTCACCGATGTATGCCCCACTCATCCAGGATCTGATGATGGCATTCACCGATCTATTTGCCACTCATCCAGGATCTGAGCTTGGAACTCACCAATGTATGCCCCACTCCTCCAGGATCTGACCATGGCACTCACCGCTGAATGCCCCACTCATTCAGGATCTGACCATGGCACTCACCGATCTATTGGCCACTCATTCAGCATCTGAACTTGGAACTCACCAATGTATGCCACACTCATCCTGGATCTGACTGACCATGGCAGTCACCAATCTATTGACAACTCATTCAGGATCTAATCATGGCATTTACCAATGTATGCCCCGCTCATCCAGGATGAGACCATGGCACTCACCGATGTATGCCCCACTCATCCAAGATCTCAAGATCTCACCATGGCACTCACCAATGTATGCCCCACTCATCCAGAACCTGACGATGGCACTCAACAATGTTTGCCCCACTCATTCAGGATCTAACCATAGCACTCACCAATGTATGCCCACTCATCCAGGATCTGACCACGGCACTCACCGATCTATGACCCACTCTTCCAGGATCTGACCATGGCACTCACCGATGTATGCCCCACTCATCCAGGATCTGACCACGGCACTCACCGATGTATGTCCCACTCATCCAGGATCTGACCATGGCACTGCCTGATGTATGCCAACTCATCCAGAATGTGGCCATGGCACTCACCAGTGTATGCCCCACTCACCCAAGATCTGACCATTGCACTCACCGATGTATGCCCCACTTTTCCAGGAACTGACCATGGCACTCACCGTTGTATGCCCCACTCTTCCAGGATCTGAACATGGCAGTAACCGATGTATGCCCCACTCATCCAAAATCTGAGGATGGCACTCACCGATGTATGCTCCACTCATCCAGAATCTGAAGATGGCACTCACTGACATATGCCCCACTCATCCAAGATCTGACTGACCGTGGCATTCGCCGATCTATTGGCCACTCATCCGGGATCTGACCACGGCACTCACTGATGTATGCCCCAGTCATCCAGGATCTCAACATGGCACCCACTGGTGTATGCCCACTCTTCCAGGATCTGACTACAGCACTCACCGATGTATGCCCCGCTCATCCAGGATCTGACTGACCGTGGCACTCAACGATCTATTGGCCACTCATCCAGGATCTGACCATAGCACTCACTGATGTATGCCCACTCATCCAGGATATGTCCATGGCACTCACCGATGTATGATCCACTCATCCAGGATCTGACCATGGCACTCACCGATGTATGCCCCACTCATCCAGGATCTGACCATGGCACTCACCGATGTATGCCCCACTCATCCAGGATCTGATCTTGGCACTCACCGATGTATGCCCTACTCATCCAGGATCTGACCATGGCACTCACCGATGTATGCCCCACTCATTCAGAATCTGACCATGGCACTCTCCGTTGTATGCCCCACTCATCCAGAATCTGAGGATGGCACTCACCAATGTATGCCCCACTCATCCAGGATCTGACCATGGCACTCACTGATGTATGCCCCACTCATCCAGGATCTGACCATGGCACCCACCAAGGTATACCCCACTCATCCAGGATCTGACCATGGCACTCACCAATGTATGCCCCACTCATCCAGGTTCTGACCATGGCACTCACCAATGTATGCCCCACTTATCCAGGACCTGACCTTTGCACTCACCAATGTATGCCACACTCATCCTGGATCTGACCATGGCACTCACCAATGTATGCCCCACTTATCGAGGACCTGACCTTTGCACTCACCAATGTAAGACACACTCATCCTGGATCTGACCAATGGCACTCATTGATGTATACCCCACTCATCCCGGATCTGGTCATGGCCCTCACCAATGTATGCCTCTCTCATCCAGGATCTAACCATGGCACTTACTAATGTATGACACACTCATCCAGGATCTGACCATGGCACTCATCGATGCTTGCCCACTCATCCAGGATCTGACCATGGCACCCACCAATGTAAGCCCCACTCATCCAGGATCTGACCATGGCTCTCACCGATCTATGGGCTATCCTTCCTGGATCTGAGCATGGCACTCACAGATGTATGCCCACTCATCCTGAATCTGGCCATGGCACTACTGACCAATGTCACATTTCCCTGCCTGGACTTTATTAGAGCCGTTACCAGCGGGCCTCGTAAAGCCACTACTTTTGCCCGCCCAGTTGCTTGAACAACACTAGTGTTGGCTCATTGTGG
This sequence comes from Lissotriton vulgaris, assembly GCF_964263255.1. Taxonomy (NCBI): domain Eukaryota; kingdom Metazoa; phylum Chordata; class Amphibia; order Caudata; family Salamandridae; genus Lissotriton; species Lissotriton vulgaris. Next base: position 10,956,404 of record NC_141693.1, on the reverse strand, counting down.
GACAGTGCTACCACCCTTTACCACATCCCCTTATACCAGCACTCCGGTGCCTGGGCCGAACGTGGGTCTGACTGGTATGCCTCCACTCCCCTCACCAGGAGCAGTTGCCCTGCAATGGCCATGGCTGTCGTCATTTGGCCAAGCACGACACCCTTCGCTGCTTCAAGACTGTTGACCATGTTATCATCATCGTGAGAAGCGGCCACACTCCGTCATCTCGATCACCATAGGTGACTGGGCTATATGCATTACCTGTTTCTTGCACACACTGTGCCAATTTGATATGCTTACCAGCTTGGCACATCTCTCTTTTTTCTCTATATCTCAAGTTCCTATTGAATGTGTTTATGCTTATAGGCACATAATCTTCTTCTTGAACTATCTCTTCTCTACCCTAGCGCCACCACCTTTTCTGTTAGGTTGGATTGGTGTGTGCACCTTTTTGCAAGTAGGCCAGGAAAGATGCAGTAAATTCCTTACCCAAAGATGGTGAGTCACGCATCCCTTTATTCATTTACATGCAAACTAAGTGGTTACATGTTGTCCAGTGTTTTGACTAATGAGCGGATTCACTGTGCTTTGATTTAAATATGTCTTTCACGCACAGTCTCCATTGATCTTGCTTGATTGTAAACAGCGCATGTTGTTTTTTGTCTCACCACAGGTTCTAACGGTGGACATATTAAACAACCGAACCACTGGTTCAGTATCACACACCGTCGATACTGCGTATTACTATTTTTCACATGTGCATGTACCTCACTCTTTTGCAGTAGCTGTATGCTCGACCCTGATGAAGGCCACGACACTTTGACAGGTTCCTAGGCCGAAACATGTTGGTCATACACTAATTCAGAAGCCTATAATGATGGCAGCTGTATTTTCAGCTATTTGTTTTTAATCCTGTCACAAGGTAGCCAATTAAAGTTGCCACATAGCTAACCTTGTAGCCAGTTTTAACCATGTTCACCTTAGCACTGCACATCATACCAAGCACACCACACTCACAAAGAGTTTTAGTCTAACCCTCACTACTTACATCAAAAACCTCCCTGTGCTCCTCCCGCGCAGCAAGGGGGTTGTAGCCCACGAAGAGACTAGGTCTTCTAATGTGAGGAGGCACCCTTATGATGAAGCATGACACCTTTGGTGTGTGAGGGGAACTGTCCTTAAAGGGATCCCCCTCAAGTACATGGTTGATCGAATCTCGTTGCCCTTCATACCGCTTCCTTGGACCTGTGGCCTTTTTTGTGTTTTGATATTACGAGTGGCGAGGTGGCCTACGCAGGTCCTTAAATCTCCTCGAGCCCCCCTAGTGTGTATTCACTGACCAATGTATGCCCACTCATCCAGTATCTGGAAATGGTACTCACCAATCTATAGCCCCAGTGCGCTCACTGATCTATGGGCCACTAATCTAGGCTCTGACCTTGGCACTCACTGATGTATGCCCCACTCATCCAAGATCTAAACATAGCACGCACTGTTGTAGGCCCACTCATTTGGATCTGACTATGGCACTCACCGATGTATGCCCACTCATCCAGGATCTAACCATGGTACTCACCAATGTATGCCCCACTCATCCAGGATCTAAACATGGCACCCACTGGTGTATGCCCCACTCATCCAGGATATGTCCATGGCACTCACTGGTGTATGCCTCACTCATCCAGGATCTAAACATGGCACTCACTGGTGTATGCCCCACTCATTCAGGATCTAAACATGGCACCCACTGGTGTATGCCCGACTCATCCAGGATCTAAACATGGTACCCACTGGTGTATGCCTCACTCATCCAGGATCTAAACATGGCACCCACTGGTATATGCCCACTCATCTAGGATGTGGTCATGGCACTCACCAATGTGTGACCCACTCATTCAGGATCTGGCCAGTGCACTCACCGATCTATGGGCAACTCATCCAGGATATGACCATGGCACTCACCGATATATGCCCCTCTCATCCAGGATCTAAACATGGCACCCACTGATGTATGCCCACTCATCCAGGATCTCAACATGGCACCCACTGGTGTATGCCCACTCATCCAGGATATGACCATGGCACTCACCGATGTATGCCCCACTCATCCAGGATCTAAACATGGCACCCACTGATGTATGCCCACTCATCCAGGATCTGACCGTGGCACTCACCAATGTATGCCCCACTCATCCAGGATCTAAACATGGCACCAACTGGTGTATGCCCCACTCATCCAGGATATGTCCATGGCACTCACTGGTGTATGCCCCACGCATCCAGGATCTAAACATGGCACCCACTGGTGTATGCCCCACTCATCCAAGATCTAAACATGGCACCCACTAGTGTATGCCCCTCTCATCCAGGATCTAAACATGGCACCCACTGATGTATGCCCACTCATCCAGGATCTCAACATGGCACCCACTGGTGTATGCCCACTCATCCAAGATCGGACCATGGCACTCACTGGTGTATGCCCACTCATCCAGGATCTAACCATGGCACTCACCGATGTATGCCCCACTCATCCAGGATATGACCATGGCACTCACCGATGTATGCCCCACTAGTCCAGGATCTAAACATGGCACCCACTGATGTATGCCCACTCATCCAGGATCTGACCGTGGCACTCACCAATGTATGCCCCACTCATCCAGGATCTAAACATGGCACCCACTGATGTATGCCCACTCATCCAGGATCTGACCATGGCAGTCACTGGTGTATGCCTCACTCATCCAAGATCTAAACATGGCACCCACTAGTGTATGCCCCACTCATCCAGGATCTAAACATGGCACCCACTAGTGTATGCCCCACTCATCCAGGATCTAAACATGGCACCCACTGGTGTATGCCCCACTCATCCAGGATCTAAACATGGCACCCACTGGTGTATGCCCCACTCATTCAGGATCTAAACATGGCACCCACTGGTGTATGCCCGACTCATCCAGGATCTAAACATGGCACCCACTGGTGTATGCCTAGGCTGTGGGGTTTTAGGTTTAAACCTATAATAACTGATAAAACCCCACTGAAAGAAAAATAGCCCTCACCGGTGAAAACATATAAACACTGAAAAAACACCTGCACAACCACAAACTAAATGCCATTCAAAGAAATGAAAAAGAAAGTGAAAGAGTCATTTTGTTCTTACTGAAGGGGTCAATAAAATGTAACTTTGTCATACAAGCTAGCAGTAAGAAAGACTGTCTAACATTATTCTGCTTGAGTTTTGTTCTTTAGGGATGCCTCTAAAATATTGTTTCTTCTTCCTTTTACTTTTTTCAGTTTTATGGCCTTTGGTCTAAAGATGCAGGGTTTAGTTTCATGTTTTAGGTTTAGTTTAATTATTTTATAAACTGTAGAGAATCAGGACATATCAAACTCACATTTGATATATTGGCTGCATTTGATTCTTTCACTAATAGGTAAAATGGCTAGTTTCATAAAAATCTTTCCTAATATGTGTCATCACATTTACCCACAGTGAATGGGTAAAAACCCTTAATACATCAGACCATAGTTTCTAGTGGGTCAGTATTGATAGTAGGTGAATTCCCAACACCTCAGGCTTTAAACATTAAAGGCAAGGTATAGTGACAAGTATATATATTACCAAGCATCTGGGATAGTGGTGAAAACGTGACACTAGACTTTTGGAAAGCATGGAACGCAGTGTCACTTGTTATGCTCTGCAAAAAAGGTTCTTTCCAAGTTCAACAAAGATTGGAGTGATATTGTTTATATTTGTAGTGATTCAGCTACGTATATTAAAAATGTGTGTGATTACCTGTCAAAATTGATACTCGAGCTGAAGTGATTCCCTGTAGGAGATCCTTGCCACTTGTTAGATGGTATGCTGAAAGCATCTTTACAATCTTCAGAGTTAATGAGGGATGCTATTGACTTTTTAGTCCATTCTGGTGCACTGTTTTCTTATGCCCAGGCACTAAACACAAATATTTATCATTTCGTGCTTTATGTGGCATCAAAGAAAGAGTCATCCCAACTGTGTCCCTTAGCTGACGGTTCTCAGCCCAAGGGGCTATGAATGCTGAGAAGGCCTTTTCACAGAAGTTTACATGGGAAGCAAAGCACGAGCGCACATGACCAAAGACTCACTGAAGAAGTATTGTATGGTGTACTGCAATAAGATTAATTTGCAAAAATCTCTTTGGACGTCATATACACTATACGTACACTGTCTATATACCATGTTCTTTCAGTGCAGAAAGCAAGCAATGATAAAAGCAAAACGTTCCATAAACACCGGAAAAACACTTTTTCTGTTGTTTTTAGCGGCGTGAAAGTGTGTAACCACTGATAACAACTGTTTTTTAAGATATTGAAAACACTGAAAAAAAAACACCAGAATTTACCAAAAATAGAAACTGAAAACAGGACAGCCTATGTATGCCCCACTCATTCAGGATCTAAACATGGCACCCACTGGTGTATGCCCACTCATCCAAGATCGGACCATGGCACTCACTGGTGTATGCCCCACTCATTCAGGATCTAAACATGGCACACACTGGTGTATGCCCACTCATCCAAGATCGGACCATGGCACTCACTGGTGTATGCATCACTCATTCAGGATCTAAACATGGCACTCACCAATGTGTGCCCCACTCATCTAGGATCTGGCCAGTGAGCTCACCACTCTATGGGCCACTAATCCAGGATCTGACCACGGCACTCACCGATGTATGCCCCACTCATCCAGGAACTTACCATGGAACTCACCGATGTATGCCCCACTCATCCAGGATCTGACCATGGCACTCACCGATGTATGCCCCACTCATCCAGGAACTTACCATGGAACTCACCGATGTATGCCCCTCTCATCCAGGATCTGACCATGGCACTCACCGATGTATGCCCACTCATCCAGGATCTGACCACGACACTCACCAATGTATGCCCCGCTCATCCAGGATGAGACCATGGCACTCACCAATGTATGCCCACTCATCTTCGATCTGACCATTGCACTCACTGATCTATTGGCCACTCATCCAGGATCTGACCATGGCTCTCACCGATGTATGCCTACTCATCCAGGATCTAAACATGGCACGCACTGGTGTATGCCCCACTCATCCAGGATCTGACCATGGCACTCACCGATCTATGGCCCTCATTCAGGATGTGAACATGGCACTGATCGATGTATGCCCACTCACCCAGGATGTGACCATGGTGCCACACTCATCCAGTATTAACCAGCCTTATTGCCCAGTCTGTGCCCACTAACTCAGTATGTAAGTGGCATAATGTCCCATATGTGCCCCCAAGGTTCCCCCGACTAGTGTAAGAACAAAGTAATGCCCAGCTGGTATCCTCGCTTGTTGCTAAAGGTAATACTAGTCTGCTGCCCAAACACCGTGGCACTGCCCAGTCTGTTCTTCTCGGTACAGGCTTGATTACCAACCTGTGCCAAATTTACCTGAAATGTAACTGGTATCATCCCGTCAGTATATAACTGACCCTGGCCCCTGTGCCCACCAGAGTATGACAGGCATAGACCCCTGCCCCCCCCCCCCCTTATGTGACATACCAGAGCCTGGGTGTCAATTGTATGTACAGACATAGGCTATTGTGCCCACAAGGATGTAGTATACCATGAGTGCCTCTGAATGTAACACACCTCTGCTCTTATGCCTCCAGCATGCAACTCGCCTCTACCCTCTGCCCCAGTATGCAACACCCCTATGTCTCTGTGACCCTTGTATGTAACACACCTATGCCTCTGTGCCCCTTGTATGCAACACGCCTCTCCCCTCTGCCCCAGTATGTGACACACCTTTGTCCCTGTGTCCCTTGTATATAACACACCTATGCAATTGTGCCCCTGGAATGTAACATGCCTCAGCCCTCTTTCCCCCCATGTAGCCCGCCTCTGCCCCTGTGCCCCCGGCATGTAACATGCCACTGCCCCTGTGCCCCCGGCATGTAACATGTCTCTGCCCTTGTGCCCCAGGCATGTAACACTCCTCTGCCCTATGCCCCCGGCATGTAACATGCCACTGCCCCTGTGCCCCTGGCATTAACACATCTCTGCCCCTGTGCCCCCGGCATGTAACACACCTCTGCCCCTGTGCCCCCAGCATGTAACACTCCTCTGCCCTGTGCCGGCGGCATGTAACATGCCACTGCCCCTGTGCCCCCGGCATGTAACACACCTCTGCACCTGTGCACCCCCCAGCATGTAACATGCCACTGCCCCTGTGCCCCTGGGAACACGACAGACCTAAGTCCCAGTGTACTTGATTATTTGACGAACATCAGTCCATCTGGCCCCTAGTATGTGAGATATGGATAGCTGTGCCCCCCTGTGTGTAGCACGCCCTCCTGTCACCTACACCAGTTCTTGACGGAGGAGTACTGCGCGTTGGCCTGGGTGACGCTGCAGGAGTAGACGTCATCGGGCATCGGAGTGATGTTCAGGTATGAGAACGCGTAGAATCCCCCGTCAATAGTCGGAGAATAGTCTGTGGTCCAGACACCACTGGTCACTGGGACCTCCCGCCGCTTCCATGTGATGTTCAGAACCGGGGGGAAGAAGTTGCTGATGAAGCAGATCAGGGTGTTGGGTTTCCCAAACTCCAGGGGGTGGCGGGTGAATACGTCAAGCACAGGGGTCCCTGTGTGAGAGGAGAGGAGACCAGAAACAAGGGTATTTGAAAACAAAATCATAATCATTAATCACAAACATCTGGCAATAGCCTCAGACTACTGCCAACAGCCACAAACGTCTGTCAGCAACCTCAAGCTTTTGGCAACAGCCTCAGACTACTGCCAACAGCCACAAACTTCTGTCAACAACCTCTAGCTTTTGGCATCAGCCTCAGACTACTGCCAACAGCCGTAAACTTCTGTCAACAACCTCAAGCTTCTAGCTACAGACTACTGACAACAGCCAAAAACTTCTGGCAACAGCCAAAAAACTTAATCTGCAGAATACAGGCAACAGCTACAGACTACTGGCAACAGCCACAGTCTACTGCCAAGTAACGCAAACTTCTATAAACAACCTCAAGCATCTAGAAACAGCCACAGACTACTGGCAACAGCCACAGACTACTGGCATCAGCCACAAACTTCAGGCAACAGCCACAAACCTCTGGCAACAGCCACAAAACTACAACAGCCGCAAACTTCTGTCAACAACCTCAAGCTTTTGGCAACAGCCTCAGACTACTACCAACAGCCTCAAACTTCTGTCAGCAACCTCAAGCTTCTGGCAACAGCCTCAGACTACTTGCCAACAGCCACAAACTTCTTTCAACAACCTCAAGCTTTTGGCAACAGCCTCAGACTACTGCCTACAGCCGCAAACTTCTGTCAACAACGTCATGCTTCTGGCAACAGCCTCAGACTACTGGCAACAGCCAAAAACTTCTAGGAGCAGCCACAGACTGCTGCCAACAGCCACAAACTTCTGTCAACAACCTCAAGCTTTTGGCAACTGCCTCAGACTACTGCTACTAGCCACAAACATCTGTCAACAACCTCAAGCTTTTGGTATCAGCCTCAGACTACTGCCAACAGCCACAAACTTCTGTCAACAACCTCAAGCTTTTGCCAACAGCCTCAGACTACTGCCAACAGCCACAAACTCCTTTCAACAACCCCAAGCTTTTGGCAACAGCCTCAGACTACTGCCAACAGCCGAAAACTTCTGCCAACAACCTCAAGCTTTTGGCAACAGCCTCAGACTACTGCCAACAGCCGCAAACTTCTATCAACAACCTCAAGCTTCTGGCAACAGCCGCAGACAACTTGCCAACAGCCACAAACTTCTTTCAACAACCTCAAGCTTTTGGCAACAGCCTCAGACTACTGCCAACAGCCGCAAACTTCTGGCAACACCCTCATGCTTCTGGCAACAGCCTCAGACTACTGGCAAAAGCCAAAAACTTCTAGGAGCAGCCACAGACTACTGGCAACAGCCACAAACTTCTGTCAACAACCTCAAGCTTTTGGCAACTGCCTCAGACTACCGCCAACAGCCACAAACTTCTGTCAACAACCTCAAGCTTTTGGCAACAGCCTCAGACTACTGCCAACAGCCACAAACGCCTGTCAACAACCTTAAGCTTTTGGCAAAAGCCTCAGACTACTGCCAACAGCCACAAACTTCTGTCAACAACCTCAAGCTTTTGGCAACAGCCTCAGACTACTGCCAACAGCCGCAAACTTCTGTCAACAACCTCAAGCTTCTGGCAACAGCCGCAGACTACTACCAACAGCCGCAAACTTCTGTCAACAACCTCAAGCTTCAGGCAACAGCCTCAGACTACTGGCAACAGCCAAAAACTTCTAGGAACAGCCACAGACTACTGCCAACAGCCACAAACTTCTGTCAACAACATCAAGCTTTTGGCAACAGCCTCAGACTACTGCTACTAGCCACAAACATCTGTCAACAACCTCAAGCTTTTGGCATCAGCCCCAGACTACTGCCAACAGCCACAAACTTCTGTCAACAACCTCAAGCTTTTTTGCAACAGCCGCAGACTACTGCCAACAGCCGCAAACTTCTGTCAATAACCTCAAGCTTCAGGCAACAGCCGCAGACTACTGGCAACAGCCGAAAACTTCTGGCAACAACCTCAAGCTTCTGGCAACAGCTGAAAACTTCATCTGCAGATTACGGGCAACAGCTACAGACTACTGACAACAGCCAAAAACTTCTGGCAACAGCCAAAAAACTTAATCTGCAGAATACAGGCAACAGCTACAGACTACTGGCAACAGCCACAGTCTACTGCCAAGTAACGCAAACTTCTATAAACAACCTCAAGCATCTAGAAACAGCCACAGACTACTGGCAACAGCCACAGACTACTTGCATCAGCCACAAACTTCAGGCAACAGCCACAAACCTCTGGCAACAGCCACAAAACTACAACAGCCGCAAACGTCTGTCAACAACCTCAAGCTTTTGGCAACAGCCTCAGACTACTACCAACAGCCTCAAACGTCTGTCAACAACCTCAAGCTTCTGGCAACAGCCGCAGACTACTTGCCAACAGCCACAAACTTCTTTCAACAACCTCAAGCTTTTGGCAACAGCCTCAGACTACTGCCAACAGCCGCAAACTTCTGTCAACAACCTCATGCTTCTGGCAACAGCCTCAGACTACTGCTAACAGCCGCAAACTTCTGTCAACAACCTCATGCTTCTGGCAACAGCCTCAGACTACTGGCAACAGCCAAAAACTTCTAGGAGCAGCCACAGACTGCTGCCAACAGCCACAAACTTCTGTCAACAACCTCAAGCTTCTGGCAACAGCCGCAGACTACTTGCCAACAGCCACAAACTTCTTTCAACAACCTCAAGCTTTTGGCAACAGCCTCAGACTACTGCCAACAGCCGCAAAATTCTGTCAACAGCCTCAAGCTTTTGGCAACAGCCTCAGACTACCGCCAACAGCCACAAACTTCTGTCAACAACCTCAAACTTTTGGCAACAGCCTCAGACTACTGCCAACAGCCACAAACTTCTGTCCACAACCTCAAAGCTTTTTGCAACAGCCTCAGACTACTGCCAACAGCCACAAACTTCTGTCAACAACCTCAAGCTTTTGGCAACAGCCTCAGACTACTGCCAACAGCCACAAACTTCTGTCAACAACCTCAAGCTTTTGGCAACAGCCTCAGACTACTGCCAACAGCCACAAACGTCTGTCAACAACCTCAAGCTTTTGGCAACAGCCTCAGACTACTGCCAACAGCCACAAACTTCTGTCAACAACCTCAAGCTTTAGGCAACAGCCTCAGACTACTGCCAACAGCCGCAAACTTCTGTCAACAACCTCATGCTTCTGGCAACAGCCTCAGACTACTGCTAACAGCCACAAACTTCTGTCAACAACCTCATGCTTCAGGCAACAGCCTCAGACTACTGGCAACAGCCAAAAACTTCTAGGAGCAGCCACAGACTGCTGCCAACAGCCACAAACTTCTGTCAACAACCTCAAGCTTTTGGCAACAGCCGCAGACTACTGCCAACAGCCGCAAACTTCTGTCAATAACCTCAAGCTTCTGGCAACAGCCGCAGACTACTGGCAATAGCCGAAAACTTCTGGCAACAACCTCAAGCTTCTGGCAACAGCTGAAAACTTCATCTGCAGATTACGGGCAACAGCTACAGACTACTGACAACAGCCAAAAACTTCTGGCAACAGCCAAAAAACTTAATCTGCAGAATACAGGCAACAGCTACAGACTACTGGCAACAGCCACAGTCTACTGCCAAGTAACGCAAACTTCTATAAACAACCTCAAGCATCTAGAAACAGCCACAGACTACTGGCAACAGCCACAGACTACTGGCATCAGCCACAAACTTCAGGCAACAGCCACAAACCTCTGGCAACAGCCACAAAACTACAACAGCCGCAAACTTCTGTCAACAACCTCAAGCTTTTGGCAACAGCCTCAGACTACTACCAACAGCCTCAAACTTCTGTCAGCAACCTCAAGCTTCTGGCAACAGCCTCAGACTACTTGCCAACAGCCACAAACTTCTTTCAACAACCTCAAGCTTTTGGCAACAGCCTCAGACTACTGCCTACAGCCGCAAACTTCTGTCAACAATGTCATGCTTCTGGCAACAGCCTCAGACTACTGGCAACAGCCAAAAACTTCTAGGAGCAGCCACAGACTGCTGCCAACAGCCACAAACTTCTGTCAACAACCTCAAGCTTTTGGCAACAGCCTCAGACTACCGCCAACAGCCACAAACTTCTGTCAACAACCTCAAACTTTTGGCAACAGCCTCAGACTACTGCGAACAGTCACAAACTTCTGTCCACAACCTCAAGCTTTTGGCAACAGCCTCAGACTACTGCCAACAGCCACAAACTTTTGTCAACAACCTCAAGCTTCTGGCAACAGCCGCAGACTACTGGCAACAGCCAAAAACGTCTATGAACAGCCACAGACTACTGCCAACAGCCACAAACTTCTGTCAACAACCTCAAGCTTTTGGCAACAGCCGCAGACTACTGCCAACAGCCGCATACTTCTGTCAACAACCTCAAGCTTCTGGCAACAGCCGCAGACTACTGCCAACAGCCGTAAACTTCTGATAACAAGCTCAAGCTTCTGGCAACAGCCAAAAAACGCAATCTGCAGAATACAGGCAACAGCTACAGACTACTGGCAACAGCCACAGTCTACTGCCAAGTAACGCAAACTTCTATAAACAACCTCAAGCGTCTGGAAACAGCCACAGGCTACTGGCAACAGTCACAGACTACTGGCATCAGCCACAAACTTCTGGCAACAGCCACAAACCTCTGGCAACAGCCACAAAACTGCAACAGCCGCAGACTACTGGCAACAGCCACAGACTACTGGCATCAGCCACAAACCTCTGGCAACAGCCACAAAACTGCAACGGCCACAGACTACTGGCAACAGCCACAAACTTCTAGTAACATCCACAGACTACTGGCAACAGCCACAAACTTCTAGTAAAAGCCACAGCCACAGACTACTGGCAACAGCCACAAACTTCAGCCAACAGCCTCAGACTACTGGCATCAGCCACAAACTTGAGCCAACAGCCGCAGACTACTGGCATCAGCCACAAACTTCTGGCAACAGCCACAAACTTCTGGCAAAAGCCACAAAACTGACAACCGGCGCAGACTACTGACAATAGCCAAAAAAGTCTGGCAACAGCTGCAAACTTCATCTGCAGACGACGGGCAACAGCTGCAGACTACTGGCAACAGCCACGGTCTACTGGCTACAGTCACAAACTTGTAGTAACAGCCGCAGACATCTGGCAACAGCTTCAAAATACTGGGAACAGACACAAACATCTGGTAACAACTGCAAAATATTGGTAACAGCCTCAGACTTCTGCCAATAGCTGAAAACGTAAGGTTGGTAATAACTAGTAACAACTGCAAAATATTGGCAACAGCCTTAGACTTCTGTCAATAGCCGAAAACGTAAGGTTGGTAACAACTGGAAACTTCTGGTCAAAACTTTAAAAAGACTGGCAACACAGTAATGGCAACAGCTGCAAACTTCTGGCAACAGATGCAAACTTCTGGCAAATGTCACAAACTGCTGGTACCAGCTGACAACTTCTGGCAACAGCCGCAAACTTCTGAGAACGCTGCACCCTTCAGCCAACAACTGCAAGTTTCTAGCAAAACCATAAATGTCTGGCAACATCTGCAACATCTGCAAACTCAGGCAACAGTTGGAAACTCCTGACAACAGTCACAATCTTCTGGCAACAGCTGCAAACTACTGGCAACAGCTGCAGACTACTGGCAACAACTGCAAACTTGTGTCAAAAATGTCAAAATACTGGTAACAAAATAATAGCTACATCTGTAAACTTCTGGAAGCAGCCGCAAACTATTGTTATGTTATATTATTTATTTTTTGTAGAGTGCACGTTACCCGAGGGTGTCCTGGTGCTAGGTGCTGACTGCCAGAATAGTTTTATTGAGAAAAGAGCAGAGTTTTCAAACCCTTACGGAAAGACAGAAGGTCCGGGGCATTCCTAAGCATGAACGGCAGGTCATTCCAGGCTCTAGATGCACAGACAATAAAACCTCGGCCTCCCCAGTTTTTTTTTTTAAAAGAGGCCACTTGTACTTGCTTAGCACTTGAAGATCTTAGGTTCCTGCCTGGAATGTACCATTGCAGCTTGCGTCTAAGGAACTCTCGACCAATTCCGTTTACTGCTTTAAAGACAGTACAAAGAGCTTTGAAGCGAGTTCCGAGTCTCACTGGGAGCCAGTGTAGTTTTTTCAATTCGCTTCTACCGGAAACAAACTTGGAAGTCTCAGTCAGCAGTCTTGCCGCTGCATTCTGGACCAATTGAAGTCTGTTCAAGTGTTGTTCTTGAGCATTGAGGTACAGGCAGTTACAATAGTCCAGGTGTGACAGTATGAGAGCTGTCACTACTGTCCTCCGATTATTCTTAGTAAGAAGAGCCTTGATTTTCCTAATTACCCTTCGGACCTTAGAGCAGGCTGAGGACACCATGGTCACCTGGTCTTCCTTAGAGAGCCGAGTGTCCACCAGGACCCCCAAGTTCTTAGCTTTCCATTTACCAAGGTCCTCAGGCCACCACTCTGGGGTCCACACCAGGGGATTGTTCCCAAATTTCAAGACCTCTGTCTTAGAGGAATTTAACTTAAGGGAGTTAGAAGACATCCAGGTTGATATTGCCCTCATACAATCATGAAAACGGGACCCAGTCTCCTTTTCAGCTCCCTCTGTCAGCGATAACACAATCTGAGTGTCATTGGCGTAGAAGGTGAGCTGAAAACCAAAGGATCCCATTACTTCCGCCAGTGGTTCCACGTAAATATTAAATAAGGTTGGACTAATTGATGAACCTTGTGGCACCCCACATGGAAGTATAAAAGGTTAAGAGGCCATCCCATCAAGAACAACGGTCTGCAATCTATTGGATAGGAAGGATTGTATGAGCTTCCATGCAGACCCTTTGACATCAACTTCCGAAACCGGTCCATCAATATTTCGTGATGGACCGTGTCGAAAGCCGCAGATAGATCCAACAGGACGAGAACCGCCTGTCCTCCTCTATCCACAGCTTCTCGAATTTCCTCTGTAGACTCGAGAAGCTGTGGATATTGGCAACTACCTCAAACTTCTGACAACAGCTGCAGACCTTTCTGAACAGGTGCAGATGTCTAGCAACAGCTCAAACATCTGACAATAGCTGCAAACTTCTAGGATGAGTCATAAACATGTGGCCACAGCCACAAAGTAATTGCAACATCTGCAAACTTCTTGCAACAGCCACAAATTTCTGCACAATCACAAATACTGACAGCAGCTACAAACTTCTGGCAACAACTGCAAATGCCTGGCAACAACCGCAAACTTCTTACAACAGAGGCAGACTGCTGCCAACAGCGACAAACTTCTAGCAAAGACAGAAAGAAAGACAGAAAGACAAGCAGTTAGGGTTGCAGAGATAGATCACTCACACATAGGACTTCTGCACCTGGGGGAGTACCCACAAGGCTTCTTCACCTTTGGGCGAGAAGAAAAAAAAAGAAAGAGAAAGAAAGAAAGAAAGAAAGAAAGAAAGAAAGAAAGAAAGAAAGAAAGAAAAAAGAAAAAAGAAAGAAAGAAAGAAAGAAAGAAAGAAAGGGAAAAAAGGAAGGAAGAATGGAAGAAAGAAAGAAAGAAAGAAAGAAAGAAAGAAAGAAAGAAAGAAAGAAAGAAAGAAAGAAAGAAAGAGAAAAAAGGAAGGAAGAAAGAAAGGAAGAAAGAAAGAAAGAAAAGAAAGGGAGGAAGAAAGGAAGGAAAAAAGAAAGAAAGAAAGAAAGAAAGAAAGAAAGAAAGAAAGAAAGAAAGAAAGAAAGAGAAAAAAGGAAGGAAGAAAGAAAGGAAGAAAGAAAGAAAGAAAAAAAGGAAGAAAGAAAGAAAGAAAGAAAGAAAGAAAGAAAGAAAGAAAGAAAGAAAGAGAAAAAAGGAAGGAAGAAAGAAAGGAAGAAAGAAAGAAAGAAAAAAAAGGAAGGAAGAATGGAAGGAAGAAAGAAAGAAAGAAAGAAAGAAAGAAAGAAAGAAAGAAAGAAAGAAAGAAAGAAAGAAAGAGAGAAGGAAAGAAAGAAAGAAAGAAAGAAAGAAAGAAAGAGAAAAAAGGAAGGAAGAATGGAAGGAAGAAAGAAAGAAAGAAAAAAAAGGGAGGAAGAAAGGAAGGAAGAAAGAAAGGAAGGAAGAAAGAAAGAAAGAAAGAAAGAAAGAAAGAAAGAAAGAAAGAAAGAAAGAGAAAAAAGGAAGGAAGAATGGAAGGAAGAAAGAAAGAAAGAAAAAAAAGGGAGGAAGAAAGGAAGGAAGAAAGAAAGGAAGGAAGAAAGAAAGAAAGAAAGAAAGAAAGAAAGAAAGAAAGAAAGAAAGAAAGAAAGAAAGAAAGACAGCTACGGTTACAAAAACGGAGCACACTCATGAGGTTATATTCAGAGTTGAGGTGAGCTGGTTGTATTGCAGTCAGATAAACAGAGGCCACTTCAAAAGGAATTTACATCATTGGAAAGCAGGGGCGGCTCCTCCATTAGAGCAGAGAAGTGTTGTCCCGCTAAAAAATATGCCCCTCAGAAAAGCCCTAGAAATGAAAAATAAAATGGTAATAAAGTTAATCTATATCATTTTATTTTTCACCAACGCATTCAGAACCGATTGTCAAACGGGACGGGCCATTACTGCAGCTGGCAGGAGTGATGGGCTGCCCTTAGGTTTAAAGTGCGCATGTCTCTTTGGCCGGCAGCCTTGCAATGGCCAGCGAGACATGCACATTTTATGCCTCTCTAACGCACAGGCCGCCAGTGCCCTTGAGAGAGCTGAGAGAGGCCACGAGCTCTAATGCTGGCGCTTCTCTCACTCTGGTTACCAGCATGAGAGCAGCAGCACGATTGGTTATGGGGAGTGGCTGCAGCCCGCGGAGCCTGGAGGAGAAACAAGTACAACACAACTGAAGCGGGGAGATCGTCGGACGTCGTTCAGCCAGCAAGGTAAGAGGCTTATTCTTTTTATGTACAGTCGCCATTCTCTTTGCATGCATGCACCCACCACCCCCCATTTACATGCCCCACCACTCTTCCTAGTTGCCAGCCGCTGCTTTTGGCAGAGGACAGGAAATGATAAAGCTGAACTGTGCTCCGTGCTCCCATCTGGTAGAAAGCATCGTGCTATCACATCAGGCTCTGAGCACAAAGGCAATACTAAAGTAATTATAAATTAAAACAAAAACGCTGGCACTGAAGAGAACTACCTTGTGTGCGGATGTGCTGTGAAAGGGCTAAATACTTTCACTCAAGGTGAAGTTTACCGGTGGCTGAAGTAGGCTGTCCCATTGCACCATGCTGTATGCCTTAGTGGGCGGACGCAAAGTGTGAGTGACACAAGAACAGACCAATGGATGAAGAGAGGTGTCGGAAAGCCCCTTTGTGTTATGTTATGCATATAATCTTAGTAACATCGAAAGGTCTTGGCTACTGCCAGACATAGAGGGTTCACCCCTTCATTGATCACTCTTTGCACGCGCCAGTAGTTAATGCCAGCATTCAACCACGCCTTGGCTAATTCAATGTGAAAAGTTCCTAGAATGGGAGAACTGAAAATGGACTGTGGTAATAAGTGCATGGATTTATAATTAGCAAGAGGACATGCATGATGGATAAAAGCGAGTGTATTGTTTGTAGATATCTAGAATATATTACTGGAGGGTTCATTTAGAGCAGAAGAAGCACTGTGTGATAGAAGAAAGTGCTGAAGGTCAAACATTGTCACCGCAGAACCTTGGCCTCCCATTCGGGACCAACGGAGCTTCTCCAGCACTGGGAAGCTTCCCCTCCCCCTTGTGTCCAGTTAACACCATCAACCCTTGTCTCCAGACCCCATGAGAGCCTGGCCCTCCTTCTGTGCTCACCTGTGGCCTGTGGCATGATGTCTGCCAGGGACCTATCTAGGTATGCCAGGATGGACTGGCACAGCTCAGCCTCGTGGGGGACAGTAGAGAGGTCGAAGGGGTATGGCTCCCACTTCTGGAAGTCGGGCAGGCGGGCATCCGTCCTCTGCGTCTGGAAGTTGTAGTGGAACATCTCGTCGTCATAGTAGGTGGCGGACAGCAGTGTCCGAGGGGTCCCAGGCTGGCAGGAGAGCACGTATGAAAACTCCTGTGAATCACCTGTAATGGAAAGGGAGGAGTGGTCAGGAGGGCTCTGGAACTACTGGGGTCAGACAGACAACGGAAGCTGATGTAGAGGTGGAGAGACAGACAACGGGAGCTGATGAGAAGGTAAGGAGACAGACAACGGGAGCTGATGTAGAGGTGGAGAGACAGACAACGGGAGCTGATGTAGAGGTGGAGAGACAGACAACGGGAGCTGATGAGGAGGTAGGGAGACAGACAACGGGTACTGATGAGGAGGTAGAGAGACAGACAACGGGAACTGATGAGGAGGTAGGAAGACAGACAATAGGAGCTGATGTGGAGGTAGAGAGACAGACAACGGGAGCTGATGAGGAGGTGGAGAGACAGACAACGGGAGCTGATGAGGAGGTAGGGAGACAGACAACGGGTACTGATGAGGAGGTAGAGAGACAGACAACGGGAACTGATGAGGAGGTAGGAAGACAGACAATAGGAGCTGATGTGGAGGTAGAGAGACAGACAACGGGAGCTGATGAGGAGGTAGGGAGACAGACAACGGGTACTGATGAGGAGGTAGAGAGACAGACAACGGGAACTGATGAGGAGGTAGGAAGACAGACAATAGGAGCTGATGTGGAGGTAGAGAGACAGACAACGGGAACTGATGAGGAGGTAGGAAGACAGACAACGGGAGCTGATGTGGAGGTAGAGAGACAGACAACGAGAGCTGATGAGGAGGTAGGGAGACAGACAACGGGAGCTGATGAGGAGGTAGGGAGACAGACAACGAGAGCTGATGTGGAAGTAAAGAGACAGACAACAGGAGCTGATGTGGATGTAGAGAGACAGACAACGAGAGCTGATGAGGAGGTAGGGAGACAGACAACGGGAGCTGATGAGGAGGTAGAGAGACAGATGTCAGGAGCTGACAAGGGGTAGAGAGACAGACAGTGGGAGCTGATGAGAAGGTAGGGAGACAGACAACGGAAGCTATTGAGGAGGTAGGAAGACAAACAACAGGAGCTGATGAGGAGGTAAAGAGACAGACAACGGGAGCTATTGAGGAGGTAGGGAGACAGACAACGGGAGCTGATGAGGAGGTAGGGAGACAGACAACAGGAACTGGTGAGGAGGTAGGGAGACAGACGAGAGCTGACAAGAAAGTAAGGAGACAGACAACAGGAGCTGATGAGGAGGTAGGGAGACAGACAACGGGAGCTGACAAGGACGAGGAGGTAGGGAGACAGACAACGAGAGCAGATGAGACAGATGTCAGGAGCTGACAAGGGGTAGAGAGATAGACAGTGGGAGCTGATGAGAAGGTAGGGAGACAGACAACGGAAGCTCATGAGGAAGTAGGGAGAAAGATGAGAGCTGACGAGGAGGTAGAGAGATAGACAACAAGAGTTGATGAGGAGGTAGGGAGACAGACAATGGGAGCTGACGAGGAGGTAGGAAGACAGACGACGGGAGCTGACGAGGGGCTAGAGAGACAGACAACAGAAGCTGATAAGGAGGTGATGAGACAGACAACGGGAGCTGATGAGAAGGTAGGGAGACAGACGAGAACTGACGATGAGGTAGAGAGACAGGCAA
This sequence comes from Lissotriton vulgaris, assembly GCF_964263255.1. Classification (NCBI taxonomy): domain Eukaryota; kingdom Metazoa; phylum Chordata; class Amphibia; order Caudata; family Salamandridae; genus Lissotriton; species Lissotriton vulgaris. The sequence goes on along the minus strand of NC_141693.1, from coordinate 10,938,124 downwards.
GAGCTGATAAGAAGGTAGAGAGACAGACAACAGAGCTGACAAGGAGGTAGGAAGACAGACAACGGGAGCTGATGAGGAAAAAGGGAGGCAGACGACGGGAGCTGACGAGCGGGTAGGGAGGCAGACCAGGATTTAGAGAGACAGATGATGGGAGCTAACGAGGGGGTAGGGAGACAGACAAAGGGAGCTGAGGAGGAGGTAGGGAGACAGACAACAGGAGCTGACGAGGAGGTAGAGAGACAGACAACAGGAGCTGACGGGGAGGTAGGGAGACAGACAACGGGAGCTGGTGAGGAGGTAGGGAAACAGAAAAGAGCTGACAACAAGGTAAGGAGACAGACAATGGGAGCTGATGAGGAGGTGGGGAGACAGACAGTGAGAACTGACGAGGGGGTAGAGAGACAGACAATGGGAGATGACGACGAGGTAGAGAGACAAACAACAAGAGCTGACGAGGAGGTAGAGAGACAGACAACAGGAGCTGACGAGGAGGTAGGGAGACAGACAATGGGAGCTGATGAGGAGGTACGGAGACAGACAATGGAAGCTGACGAGGAGGTAGGGAGACAGACGACAGCTGACAAGAAGGTAAGGAGACAGACAACGGGAGCTGATGAGGAGAAAGGGTGACAGATGAGAGCAGGCGTGGAGGTAGGGAGACAGACAATGGGAGCTGATGAGGAGGTAGGGAGACAGACAACAGGAGCTGATGAGGAGGTAGGGAGACAGGCAACGGGAGCTGACAAGGACGAGGAGGTAGGGAGACAGGCAATGGGATCTGATGAGAAGGTAGGTAGAAAGACAACAAGAGCAGATGAGGAGGTGAGGAGATAGACAATGGGAGCTGACAAGGAGGTAGAGAGAGAGAGAAAGAACAGCTGATGAGGAGGTAGGGAGACAGACAACAGGAGCCGACGAGGAGGTAGGGAGACAGACATCAGGTGCTGACAAGGGGTAGAGAGACAGACAGCGGGAGCTGATGAGGAGGTAGGGAGACAGACCACGGAAGCTGATGAGGAGGTAGGGAGAAAGATGAGAGCTGACGAGGAGGTAGTAAGATAGACAACAAGAGCTGATGAGGAGGTAGGGAGACAGACAACGGGAGATGACTAGAGTCTAGAGAGACAGACAACGGAAGCTGATAAGGAGGTGATGAGACAGACAGACGAGAGCGGACGATGAGGTCGAGAGACAGACAAGAGCTGATAAGGAGGTATGGAGACAGACAACGGAAGCTGATGAGGAGGTAGAGAGAAAGATGAGAGCTGACGTGGAGGTAAAGAGATAGACAACAAGAGCTGATGAGGAGGTAGGGAGACAGACAATGGGAGCTGACGAGGAGGTAGGGAGACAGAAGATGGGAGCTGACGAGGAGGTAGGGAGACAGAAGATGGGAGCTGACGAGGGCATAGAGAGACAGACAACGGAAGCTGATAAGGAGGTGGGGAGACAGACAACGGGAGCTGATGAGAAGGTAGGGAGACAGACGAGAGCTGACGATGAGGTAGAGAGACAGACAACAAGAGCTGATGAGGAGGTAGGGAGACAGATGAGAGTTGAAGAGGAGGAAGAGAGACTGACAACAGGAGCAGATGAGGAGATAGGGAGACAGACGACGGGAGCTGACGAGGGGTTACAGAGGCAGACAGTGGGAGGTGATGAGGAGGTAAAGACAGATGAAGGCAGCTGACGAGGAGGTAGGGAGACAGACTACGGGAGCTGATGAGGAGGTAGGGAGACAGAAGACGGGAGCTGACGACGGGGTAGAGAGACAAACAAAGGGAGCTGAAGAGGAGGTAGGGAGACAAACAATGGAAGCTGATGAGGAGGTAGGGAGAAAGATGAGAACTGACGAGGAGGTAGAGAGATAGACATCAAAATCTGATGAGGAGGTAGGGAGACGGAGAACAGGAGCTGGCGAGGGGCTAGAGAGACAGACAACAGAAGCTGATAAGGAGGTGATGAAACAGACAATGGGAGCTGATGAGGAGGTAGAGAGACAGACAAGAGCTGACGAGGTAGAGAGACAGACAAGAGCTTATAAGGAGCTAGGGAGACAGACAACAGGAGCTGATGAGGAGATAGGGAGACAAATAAGAGTTGACGAGGATGTAGAGAGACAGACAACGGGAGCTGACAAGGAGGTAGGGAGACAGACAACGGGAGTTGATGAGGAGAAAGGGAGACAGACAACGGGAGCTGACGAGGGGGTAGGGAGGCAGACATTGGGAGCAGATGAGTAGGTAGAGAGACAGACGATGGGAGCTAACAAGGGGGTAGGGAGACAGACAAAGGGAGCTGAGGAGGAGATAGGGAGATAGAAAACGGGAGCTGATGAGGAGATGGGGAGACAGACAGTGAGAACTGACAAGGGGGTAGAGAGACAGACAATGGGAGATGACGACGAGGTAGCGAGACAAACAACGGGAGCTGATGAGGAGGTAGAGAGACAGACAACAGGAGCTGATGAGAAGGTAGAGAGACAGCCAACAGGAGCTGATGAGGAGGTATGGAGACAGACAATGGGAGCAGATGAGGAGGTAGGGAGACAGACAACGAGAGCTGATGAGGAGGTAGATAGACAGACAACAAGAGCTGATGAGGAAGTAGGGAGATAGACAACGGGATCTGATGAAAAGGTAGGGAGACAGACAACAAGAGCAGATGAGGAGGTAGGGAGACAGACAACGGGAGCTGACAAGGGGCTAGAGAGACAGACAACGGAAGCTGATAAGGAGGTGATGAGACAGACAACAGGAGCTGATGAGGAGGTAGGGAGACGGACGAGAGCTGACGATGAGGTCGAGAGACAGACAAGATCTGATAAGTAGGTAGGGAGACAGACAACAGGAGCTGATATGGAGATAGGGAGACAGATGAGAGTTGACGAGGAGGTAGGGAGACAGACAACGGGAACTGATGAGGAGAAAGGGAGACAGACGACAGGAGCTAACAAGGGGGTAGGGAGGCAGACATTGGGAGCTGATGAGGAGGTAGAGAGACAAAGAACGGGAGCTGATGAGGAGGTAGAGAGATAGACAACACGAGCTGACGAGGAGGTAGAGAGACAGACAAAAGGAGCTGATGAGGAGGTATGGAGACAGTCAATGAGAGCTGATGAGGAGGTAGGAAGACAGACAACGAGAGCTCATGAGGAGGTAGAGAGACAGACAACAAGAGCTGATGAGGAGGTAGGGAGACAGACAACGGGATCTGATGAAAAGGTAGGGAGACAGACAAAGAGAGCAGATGAGGAGGTGAGGAGACAGACAATGGGAGCTGACGAGGAGGTAGAGAGAAAGACAACAACAGCTGATGAGGAGGTAGTGAGACAGATAACGGGAGCTGACAAGGAGGTATGGAGACAGACGTCATGAGCTGACAATGGGGTAGGGAGACAGACAGCGGGAGCTGATGAGGAGATAGGGAGACAGACACTGGAAGCTGATGAGGAGGTAGGGAGACAGACAAGAGCTGACGAGGTAGAGAGACAGACAAGAGCTTATAAGGAGGTAGGGAGACAGACAATAGGAGCTGATGAGGAGATAGGGAGACAGATGAGACTTGACGAGGATGTAGAGAGACAGACAACGGGAGCTGACAAGGAGGTAGGGAGACAGTCAACGGGAGCTGATGAGGAGAAAGGGAGACAGACAACGGGAGCTGACGATGAGGTAGGGAGGCAGACATTGGGAGCTGATGAGGAGGTAGAGAGACCGACAACAACAGCTGATGAGTAGGTAGGGAGACAGACAATGGGAGCTGACAAGGAGGTATAGAGACAGACGTCGGGAGCTGACAATGGAGTAGAGAGACAGACAGCGGGAGCTGATGAGGGGACAGACACTGGAAGCTGATGAGGAGACAGACACTGGAAGCTGATGAGGAGGTAGGGAGACAGACAAGAGCTGACGAGGTAGAGACACAGACAAGAGCTTATAAAGAGGTAGGGAGACAGACAACAGGAGCTGATGAGGAGATAGGGAAACAGATGAGACTTGACGAGGATGTAGAGAGACAGACAACAGGAGCTGACAAGGAGGTAGGGAAACAGACAACGGGAGCTGATGAGGAGAAAGGGAGACAGACAACGGGAGCTGAAGAGGAGGTAGGGAGGCAGATATTGAGAGCTGATGAGGAGGTAGAGAGAAAGACGACGGGAGCTAACGAGGGGGTAGGGAGACAGACAAAGGGAGCTGAAGAGGAGATAGGGAGACAGAAAACGGGAGCTGATGAGGAGATAGGGACACAGACAGTGAGAACTGATGAGGGGGTAGAGAGACAGACAATTGGAGATGACGACGAGGTAGAGAGACAAACAACGGGAGATGATGAGGAGGTAGGGAGACAGACAACGAGAGCTGATAAGGAGGTAGAGAGACAGACAACAAGAGCTGATGAGGAGGTAGGGAGATAGACAACAGGATCTTATGAGAAGGTAGGGAGACAGACAACGAGAGCAGATGAGGAGGTGAGGAGACAGACAACAAAAGCTGAGGAGGAGGTAGGGAGACAGACAACGGGAGCTGACGAGGAGGTAGGGAGACAGACGTCGGGAGCTGACAAGGGGGTAGAGAGACAGACAGTGGGAGCTGATGAGGACGTAGGGAGACAGACAACGGAAGCTGATGAAGAGGTAGGGAGAAAGATGAGAGCTGACGAGGAGGTAGAGAGATAGACAACAAGAGCTGATGAGGAGGTAGGGAGACAGACAACGGGAGCTGACGAGGAGGTAGGGAGACAAAAAATGGGAGCTGACGAGGGCCAAGAGAGACAGACAACGGAAGCTGATAAGGAGGTGGAGAGACAGACAGCAGGAGCTGATGAGGAGATAGGGAGACAGATGAGAGTTGAAGAGGAGGTAGAGAGACAGACAACAGGAGAAGATGAGGAGATAGGGAGACAGATGAGAGTTGAAGAGGAGGTAGAGAGACAGACAACAGGAGCAGGTGAGGAGATAGGGAGACAGACAACGGGAGCTGATGAAGGGGTACGGAGGCAGACAGTGGAAGGTGATGAGGAGGTAGAGAAACAGACAATGGCAGCTGACGAGGAGGTAGGGAGACAGACAAAGGGAGCTGATGAGGAGATAGGGAGACAGACTACGGGAGCTGATGAGGAGGTAAGGAGACAGAAGACGGGTGCTGACGAGGGGGTAGAGAGACAGACAAAGGACGCTGAGGAGGAGGTAGGGAGACAAACAATGGAAGCTGATGAGGAGGTAGGGAGAAAGATGAGAGCTGACGAGGAGGTAGAGAGATAGACAACAAAATCTGATGAGGAGGTAGGGAGACAGACAACAGGAGCAGGCAAGGGGCTAGAGAGACAGACAACAGAAGCTGATACGGAGGTGATGAGACAGACAACGGGAGCTGATGAGGAGGTAGAGAGACAGACAAGAGCTGATGAGGTAGAGAGACAGACAAGAGCTTATAAGGAGGTAGGGAGACAGACAACAGGAGCTGATGAGGAGATAGGGAGACAGATGAGAGTTGACGAGAATATAGAGAGACAGACAACGGGAGCTGACAAGGAGGTAGGGAGACCGACAACAGGAGTTGATGAGGAGAAAGGGAGACAGACAACGGGAGCTGACGAGGGGGTAGGGAGGCAGACATTGGGAGCTGATGAGTAGGTAGAGAGACAGACGATGGAAGCTAACGAGGGGGTAGAGAGACAGACAAAGGGAGCTGAGGAGGAGATAGGGAGACAGAAAACGGGAGCTGATGAGGAGATAGGGAGACAGACAGTGAGAACTGACAAGGGGGTAGAGACACAGACAATGGGAGATGACGACGAGGTAGAGAGACAAACAACGGGAGCTGATGAGGAGGTAGAGAGACAGACAACAGGAGGTGACGAGGAGGTAGATCGACAGCCAACAGGAGCTGATGAGGAGGTGTGGAGACAGACAATGGGAGCAGATGAGGAGGTAGGGAGACAGAAGATGGGAGCTGACAAGGGCATAGAGAGACAGACAACGGAAGCTGATAAGGGGGTGGGGAGACAGACAACAGGAGCTGATGTGGAGTTAGGAAGACAGACGAGAGCTGATAATGAGGTAGAGAGACAGACTATGTAGGAGAGTAGGGTCTGCTTTCCTATGGTCACCCCAGATTTTTGCTTTTTGCTTCACTGGTTTTGGACATAATGTGGCTGGGGGCCTGCTAATCAGACCCACAGCCTGCTGTTCTCTCTCTAAATTCACATCCATGTACTTTAGGTACATAGCCAATTGGACATTGGGTCACCTTATCAGCCCTGTACAGTGTACTATAGGTACCCAGGGCAGAGGTGTATCCAAGGCCAACCAGGGGCTGCAGCATATCTTTTGCCACCCCTGGCTGGCTATCCAAACTGACACAACTGGCTGATCACTCAGCTGGGGCAAGGTCGTGTAATCACCCCTTGCTTAGATATAGTATACCTATATCTGAACCTATAGCTGGACACATATACACCTATAAGTCACTCCTATGGCAGGCCTTATCAATCCTGGAGGCAGAGTGCTTGGTTTTATGTGAGATGGTGCTCTAGCATGAGCTGAGCTTGTCTGCAGCTGTCGGGACCAACTCCCTTAGCTGTTCTGGGATATTGCCATACCATATACTCTTAAGTGCATTATAATCCTCGCGGTTACTTGCTAACTTTGGTTTGGCTTTATCAAAACATGTCGTGTAAGGTTTCATACGCTTTGGAATACTACCCCCTCGCCAGTCCTGGCAACGGGGGTAGCATTCCACCCTTCTAGAGGGAGAAGACATGTTACTTTACTTAAACGCGGTTAAATCTAACCAGAGCCCCAGCATCACAAAATGGATGCTGCTGCCACAGACAGAAGTCTGGCCTTCTGCTGCTGACCGAAACTCCGGCAAGGGAGGCCTGGACAATTGGTATCCTGTCACAGGGAGGTGTTACACCACCCCAGACAGGAGATAGTGGATTGTAGCAGGGAGGGTTGAATGAAACTAGACACTGCCTTGGGAGCACACGGCTTCCCATGCATAGTCCAGTTGAAACCGGTGCTGGGACACTCCAGTTCCAGCTCTGGCGCGAAACTGGACAAAGGGAAAGGGGTGTAACCACCCCCTTCCTCGGTCCCACCCATAGGAGGGACCTAGCAGGTAATCCAGCCCCTTGATTTGGAATAAAGGTAGGAGCTGTGCCCAGGACCATTAGATTATCCTGAACGAAACTTTGATACAGAACTCTGGACCCTTCGACATTCCACTCGACGTGGAAGACTGAAGAATCTCCCTTGTGGTCAAGGAGTGACCACCCTGTGCAAACAGTGTTTTTAGAAGAACAAGGGTACCCCATAAAGCGAACCTGGGGTAGGTATGTACTATTAAAAGAACAATGGTTCAAGGGTGGCCTGATAAGGTCCTCAAGGAATAATAATACTACTATAGCGAATAATCACTTAACGCTAGGGAGCTTGAGAAGAAGGTTCATACGAAATATTTTTTATTTTCTTTCTTTCTTTTTGTATACAATTCTTATAACATTTTTCAGGTGCTCAAATAAGTGGTAAGGTGCAGAACGTGACATGAGTGAACATAGTGAAAAAACGGACTCTCACACAACAACAAGGCTAAAAAACCAAATGAATATATACAATGGAGTGGGGGTATTTCCTTGGGTAGGTCGACGACTTTTCGATCTGTATGAGTTTCAGATCATCATCAGGACTGAAGAGCCTCCTGAAAATAGTATTATGGTTTAGTTGAATATTTCAGAAAAAAGGAGGTGGCTGATTTTGGAGCGTTATAAATTATGTTGAAAACGCAGTTATAAGCATGGTCCCAGTAGCGCTCAATCAGGAAGGATTCAGGGAGGGTCCTACAAGAACTCGTTATTTTTAAAAAGTAGTTGTTATATCAGTCCGAGTAGCGCTCTATCACTTTGAAGAGGATCCTACTGGAACTGCAATTGCGAGAGGGAACTTTCCTAATGAAGTCCGTGTTACTCTGTCTTCGTAAGAGCAGCAAAGCAGCAGGCACTCGGACGCCCCGCTACTGCCGCATGTACGCCGAGATTAACACCAGGCAACCCAAACACTAAATCAATCTGTCTACATAATGGCGACAGAGTAACACGGACTTCATTAGGAAAGTTCCCTATCGCAATTGCAGTTCCAGTAGGATCCTTTACAACCACCACCATAAGGGATTGTTTGGACTGATACAGGGTGCCTACAGAACTGTGGACATCATACATCAGGCCAACTTCTCACATTGGTGTGCAGCGGTTGGGATTTGAGCTTGGTGTTGTTTTACCAATTGTAATCTTATATCATTTGAAAGATCACATTAAGTACTATAGATACATATAAAACAAAAGCTTAACATACTTAAGTTCTACTGAACTTAGTAGTTGTAGACTAAAGGGAGTAGCACACCTAACTACAACCCACTAGCAAGGTTCCAGTAGGAAAACACTTAGTGTAGGTAAGTCCACCACTTACACCTCACTAGTCATGCCTAGCACAGGTGAAGCATCAAGCTCTCTACCTGTGGGTGACCCTCCAAAGGCACCATCCTGTTATGGAAAACTCAGCCACAAGGACTTGAGTGCCCTATGCACTTCAAGGGGGCTGAAAAGGGGTCACAACCCCACCATCCCTAGCCTCATAGCAATCTTAGAGAAAGCTGATCTTGAGAAGGAATCTGCTTCAGGTCCTTCAAGTAAGGTAGGAGAGGGAAACCCCCCTGATCACATTGATGTCCCAGAAGTTGAACCTGCAGAGGTAGATGAGGATGAGGATGGAGATTAGTCAGATGACCAAAGGGGGGATGACCAGATTCAAGTTAGAATCTTGAACCAGGCCAACTTAAGCCTACATGGGAATGGAGAAGGTGTCCACCTGTCCAGGCCCAATAGCAGACTTAACCCTGGCAATAGAAGGGTTAGATCTCCCTCCAGGGACTCTAATCATTCTAATGCCTCAAGGGGATCTCAAAGGGGAATGACTTCCCCCCAGAGAAGAGAACATGAGGCTAGGATGAGAGCTATCCAACTCCAGATAGAGAAGGAAGAGGTAGCCCTGGCCCAAGCTAAACTTGCTTTAGCAAGGGAGCAAAAATTAAGCGGATTAGATTCCACTGGTGGCAGCAACATTATCCCTAGAGATAAAGACAGGTCCTATGATCATAGAAACCTGAGCAAGATTGTGGCCCCCTACAGAGATGGGGATGACATCCACAAATGGATGACTGCTCTTGAGAGAACCTGCATGGTACAGCAGGTTCCTCAAGACCAGTGGGCTACAATCTTATGGCTCTCCTTTTCTGAGAAAGGAAGAGACAAGCTCCTCACTGTTAGACCTGAGGATGCGAAAAACTACTCTGTCCTGAAGAGTGCTCTTATTGATGGGTTTGGCTGAACCACTGAGCAATACAGGTTGTTGTTCAGAGATACCCAAAAAGCTCAGACTCAGGACTGGACTGACTTTGTTGATTGTGCCACTAAGGCTTTGGAAGGTTGGTTGCTGGGAAGTAAAGTTTCAGACTATACAGGATTGTACAATCTTATAATGAGAGAACAGATCCTTAATAATTGCCAGAACCAGTTGTTGCATCAACACCTGATTGACTCAGATCTGACCTCTCCCCAAGAATTGGGAAAGAAGGCAGACAAATGGGTCAGAACCAGGGTTAAGCAGAAAAACCAGAACCAAGGTGTTGATTAGAATAAGGCAGACCAGAAGGGTGGAGATAAGAAAGAAAAAGACCAGAAATCTTCTTCAGGCCCCCACAATAATTCTAATAAGGAGGGTGGTTCCCAGAATGGAAACAAGAAGAAGAAGAATGATGGCCCCAAGAAACCTTGGTGCAATACCTGTAAATCAGTTTCACACTGGGGTAGGGAATGCACTAAGAAAAATCCAGTCCCTACCACTGCAGCCCCTAAGGCACCTGCACCCCCTAGTACAGTCAGCAGTGGTAGTACACAACCAAAGGGTATAGTAGGGTTAACCCTGGGTACTGAGATGGAGTCTGGCCTAGTCGGAATCCCTACTCAGGCAGTTCTGCTCTATGATGTGGACATAGCCATGACCACTACTATGAGTCCCAATACTTTGGCCAATTATAGGCAGATGCCTTTGATCAATGAGAAACTGAGTCAGGACTACGGGGACACATGTGCCAGTGTCACTATAGTGACACCTAACTTTGTGGGCCCTGGACAAATTGTACTAGGTGAGAATTACCTAGTGACCAACGCTAGCAATGCCACTACTACACATAGTGTGGCTGTTGTTAACTTCTCCTGGGGAGGGGTAAATGGCCTCATGAAAGTTGTTGCGAGTGCAGACCTCCCAGTTGATTGTCTTTTGGGCAATGATCTAGAGAATTCTTTATGGTCAGAAGTGGAGTACAGGACTCATGCAGAGATGCTAGGTATCTCAGCACATGTCCTTGCTGTAACCAGGTCCCAGGCCAAGAAGTGCCTACCTGAACCTGTGGTGGATCTTGAAACTATAGACCAACCACAACCCAAGAGGAAGAGCAAGAGGGTTAAGGCAGTGCCTTCCCACTTGGCCAAGGGTGAGGATCAGACCTCACAGGAGGCTGATTCTGTGATCCAAGAGGAGACTGTCTCTGAAGAGCTTGAACCTGATCAGGTTGAGTTTCTGGGGACAGGGGGACCCTCAAGGGCAGATCTGGGGCAGGCTCAGTTAACTTGCCCTTCTCTTGAACCCCTCAGACAGCAAGCTGCTGCTGAGGCTGCTGGGAATGCTCAAGGTACCCATAGAGTGTATTGGGATGATGGGCTCCTTTATTCAGAGGCTAGAGACCCCAAGCCTGGTGCTACCAGGAGGTTGGTTATACCTCTGCAATTTAGGGGCTTCCTTCTCACCTTGGCCCATGAAATTCCCCTAGCAGGACACTTAGGCCAAAACAAGACTTGGGAGAGACTTGTCCCTCACTTTCACTGGCCTCACATGTCAGAGAACACCAAGGAGTTTTGTGGCTCCTGTGACACCTGCCAAGCCAGTGGCAAATCAGGTGGCACCACAAAGGCCCCCCTGATACCACTACCTGTGGTGGGGGTTCCCTTTGAGAGAGTTGGGATAGACATTGTTGGACCAATGGATCCCCAAACAGCATCTGGGCACAGGTTTATCCTGGTGGTAGTGGATCATGCCACCAGGTACGCAGAGGCAATTCCCCTGAGGACCACAACAGCACCTGTTGTGGCAAGGGCCCTACTTGGAGTATTCTCCAGAGTGGGCTTTCCAAAGGAGGTACTTTCAGACAGAGGTACCAACTAAGCATGGGCGAATTTTGCGAATCTGGCGTTCGCGAATTTTGCGAATTTGCGAACTCGCAATCCGCTAAATCCGCGAATTCTCGCGAAATTGCGGATTTTTTTTGTGTGTTCGCAAGGATTTCTGCCAGTTCGCAAGGATTTCTGACAGTTCGCGAGGGTTTTGTACCAGTTCGCAATTGCGAACTTACATGTCGGCTCGCAATGGTCACGATTATGTTGTTTCTACGTCTGGTTCATCATCACAGGTTCCCAGCACCCTCTGTTTTACCCCTGCCACCCTCTGTTTCACCCATGCCACCCTCTGGCACATCAATGCCACTCTCTTGTTCATCATCACTGTAGATTATGGGGGGGAAAAGCAAGCACACCTGCCTGCTTCAACTGACATGAATTAATTTGGGGTTGATTTATTAATGTGTCACTGTTTTAAAATTCCAGTCTGGCACCTGCTTCCTTATCTGTAATTTGCTTTCTGTTGCAGTGCAATTTTTTTTTCCAGGACCTTTGTGGCCTACTTGTAGCTATTCTATGAGCCTGCTGTGAGGGTCAGAGCAGGGTCATACAATTGTTGCAACTAGCAACTGAACTCTGGTGGGGCCCTTGTCAGGAAGCACTACAGGGAATGGTTACTAATGATGAGTTTGAACTTTTGAACCTGCTTTCACTTTTGCAAAACTCGTTTTTCTGCAGAACAGCATTACAGCAACTGTAATGCCCAAAACAAGCTTATATGAGAAAGTTGATTTCTAATCCAAAATGTATGTAAATGTAAATGTATTGGCATTTATATAGCGCACTACTTACCCGTAGGGTCCCAAGGCGCTTCGACCGCTGCGAAACCCTTCCTGGCTTCCCTGAGAGATGGTTCCTTAATGGGTATCTCCAGGGTGAGACCAGGCATCCCCGGCGGTCTGGTGGGGCCGTTAGTGAAGATGAGGCAAGCTAATGCCCAGAGTTGCCGAGTGTGATCGCTGATCAGAGTGGGCACCGAGGCGAGAGAATTATCGAGTCCGCTGACCCTGGTCCAGAAACCTGCCGCGCCGGGAATCGAACCCTGGTCCCGGGCCGTCCTCTGCTCTCGGGTCTGCCGCCTCTAACCAGTGAGCCACACTACTTCACTTCCAAAAGTTATCCAAAGAAAATCAAAAGGCCTCAAATCCAAAAAAGTGCAGGCAAATGTCAACCTGAGGAGTTATTCTGATAAAAATCATCATTTTCAGAAGGTCTATGCTGCTTGCTAGTAGATTTCTTGTGCAGAATTGCAATTTTTGTAATTTCGCGAGTGCGAGATTGTTGCACCTACATGTTCGCAATTGCGAACTTACACCGCACGCCGCAAAATTGTATCACCAAGAAAAAAAAATTTGCTGCGTGCGAATTTGCGGATTTTCGGTAAATTCGCGAGCGTTCGCGGATTGCGAATTTACCGAAAATCCGCAAAATCCGCGAGCGGAACGGATTTTCCGCCCATGCTTAGTACCAACTTCATGTCTGGATATTTGAAAGCAATGTGGAAAGAGTGTGGAGTGAACTATAAGTTTACCACACCCTACCATCCACAGTGCAATGGGCTTGTTGAAAGGTTCAACAAGACGCTAAAGGGAATGATAAAAGGGTTACCTGAAAAGCTCAGGCGAAGATGGGACATCCTTTTACCCTGCCTACTCTTTGCTTACAGAGAGGTCCCACAGAAGGGGGTTGGCTACAGCCCTTTTGAACTTTTGTTTGGCCACCCTGTAAGGGGATCACTGTGTCTTGTGAAGGAAGGATGGGAGTTACCTCTCAAAAAGCCTAAACTTGATGTTGTGGACTATGTACTTGGTCTCCGCTCCAGGATGGCGGAATACATGGAGAAGGCAACCAAAAACCTGGAGGCCAGCCAAGAATTACAGAAAGCTTGGCATGACCAAAAGGCTGTTCTGACTGAGTACCAGCCAGGGCAGAAGGTGTGGGTGTTGGAGCCAGTGGCCCCAGCAGCTCTCCAAGACAACTGGTCTGGACCCCACACCATACTGGAGAAAAAGGGAGAGGTCACCTACTTGGTGGACCTTGACACCCCTAGGAGCCCCCATAGGGTGCTCCATGTAAACAGATTGAAACCATATGTGGACAGGGCAGACATGGGTTTACTCATGGCTACAGATGGGGACCAGGAGGAAGAGAGCGACCCTCTCCCAGACCTGTTATCCCAAAACCCTGATGATGGTTCAGTGGATGGAGTGGCCTTGGCAGGCAGCCTCACTGACCAATAGCAATGGGACTGCAGACAGGTGTTGCAGGCTCATAGACATATGTTTTCTCTTACACCCAGTCAAACTAACTGGTGCACCCATGAGGTGGACACTGGTGACAGTCTGCCTGTGAAGAATAAAATCTACAGGCAACCTGACCATGTCAGGGATTGTATAAAGGCTGAGGTGCAGAAAATGCTTGAACTTGGAGTAATTGAGCCATCAGAGAGCCCTGGGCCAGCCAAGTAGTCCTTGTGCCAAAACCTCATACCAAAGATGGGAAGAGAGAAATGAGATTTTGTGTGGACTATAGTGGTCTCAATGCTGTCACTAGGACAGATGCTCATCCTATTCCAAGGGCAGATGAGCTCATAGATAAGTTGGCTTCTGCCAAATTTCTGAGCACATTTGACTTGACAGCTGGCTATTGGCAAATCAGGTTAGATGAGGAGTCTAAAGCCAAAACAGCATTCTCAACCCCCAGTGGACATTATCAATTTGTGGTAATGCCCTTTGGTTTGAGGAATGCACCTGCCACTTTCCAAAGGTTGGTGAATCAAGTCCTTGCTGGATTGGATGACTTTTGTGCAGCATATCTAGATGATATTGCTGTCTTCAGCTCCACCTGGGAGGATCACCTGATCCACCTGAAGAAAGTTCTAGAGGCCCTGCAAAAGGCAGGCCTGACTATCAAGGCTACCAAGTGCCAGATAGGGCAGAGCAAGGTTGTGTACCTAGGCCACCTAGTAGGTGGGGGTCAGGTTCACCAACCTAAAGTTAACAGAGAGTCAGAAAGCAAGCAATCAAAGTACCCAGATACAAATATACAGGAAATAGTTACTAAACTATGCGAGTTCCCATCAGTCCACCATCGAGACCGCCCTTCATCATCTGGGATCTCTGGTGCATAATTTCTGTCACATTAGTGGTTGAAAAAACCTCTGCTGGTAGATGACTAAAACCAGGCACAGGAAAAAACCACAACAGTATTTACAGATGTGAAACAGAAAAGGCGTGTCTAGATGGAAACTAGAAGGTAGCAGTGCGTAAGAAAAAGTGTGTTTGTGAAAGTGAAAGAAAGATGCTCTAAAATTAGGTAGTGGTCGGGAAAGCACTTTAATAAACACCCTCACACTCCTAAATCAATAAAAACAGTGCAATAGTGGTTTAACAAATAGCCACTAAAGATGAAAGGTCGACATGTTTCTGCAGACACCCGGAGTCTAGTGATCTCCTGCTGCTTCCTCAGGACCATTAATGCTACTGCTAGAGAAAATGATAATAAATAACAAGAACCATATCACCTGAAAGTGTATGTATCAACATCCTCTCATCCTAGAGGTAAGGGAGAAAATATAGTATAAGGGTACAGAGTCATGATTGCATTTCGAAAATAACGTGCACTAAGCGTGCCATTATTATGTGCTAGACATAGGCTACTCTTGCCCAGCACTCAGACTAACTTAGTCACAAATCACCAATTTTAGCAAGTTTGTAAATTACGGTTCACTCACCCACTTGATGAGAAGGAACCACTCCACCTCACCTGGCTCAAGCTCAGGTAAATGGATGCACCGCACTAAAAATAAACAACAAATCAAGAGATGTGTCCACATCTGAATGTAATCCTAAACTAATCGATTTTAGCATGCTCCACATCAGGCATCACATTCCTACCAGCGCCGTGGAACAGCACCTGGTTAGTAAGCCACAGTTAATGAATGGTAGTTATGAGTTGATGACAGCGCTATCTAAGGTCATCCCTGCTTTCAACAAGTATAAGCTTGCATCCGCACTTAACTATAATGCCAGAGTGTAGTGCAGACAATTTTGCATGTGAAGAGTAAAAATATCGCCTATCTCACTCGTACACATATTTGCCCGCCGTCTTACCTCTCCGTCGGTGCACCGGTCGTCCCTCTAAGCTCTGTCGTAGGGAGGAACCGACTCGGTGCACCGGCGAGGCAGATAAACCTTTTTCGCTTCCGCATTCAGAGCGCACCAATGTCCGACGCCCCCTGCGCGTGATGACATCATGCGCCTACTCGCAGCTTCATGCGCTCGTACTGTAGGGAAATGTAGTTCCCGAGTGCTCTCTGTCCCGAGACAGAGTATGCCGAGATGCCGCGCCAAATTAGCGTGTTTTTATTCGCTAGTTTATCTTGTGTCTAAAGTTAATTGCAGGGAACCGGTATTTATAATAAGTGCGCTGTGTGAACAATATTTTGTACGTTTGAAAAATCATGTTAATGATAGTTCAATGTAAAGGCGGAATTACGCATTGACAATGCAATTTGCATTATGGAAAATAAATATCCTTCTATCAAGTTCAAAGGAATCCATAGTCAAATAGCAAAAAAGCAAGTAGCGGGAAAGCAGTATGATCATCTCACTACTTGACAATTGGGCAGAAAATTACACAAAGAACACCAACCGTAATTTCATGGTGCCATCGCTTTGTGTTAAAGCCACTCCTACGTACTATGTGGGTAATATTGTTACCCCATCAGATGTCATCTTCTGTATTCACAGAAGTGGGGGTGTGTCATTCCCGAAAGCTCTGTTCTGTCAAGGGAATTAAGGTCCATTACGAAGACACCCCTACTGCCTAAAGGGACATCCACGGGATGGCATCATTCAGCCCACGTTCATCACTGCGAAGGCGGTAGACCCACTTTTGTTCACATTTGAACAGAAATTTCGCCGTGTCAGTAACTGACGGTGGGATCCATGGTTGGTCCAAAACTGTCCACATGATGTCGGTGGGCTGATGACCCACCTGCAGAAAATGGTTTGTCAGTTTGGTAGCTTGTTTACAGCACCGGATAGAACTTTTATGTTCAGAAATTCTGGACTTTACCTTTCTGGTGGTCATCCCCACGTAATTTAGTTTACAGGGACATGTTATTAAATAGACCAAGTTGGAGCTGTTACAGTTGGTAAACCGTTTTAATTGCCAAGGTCTATCTGTGCCTATGTCTATGGATAGTGTTCTTGTCGTTTGTGGACATGCCGCACAGCCACCGCAAGGATGGTGTCCGGTGACTGCAGGCATGTCCCAGAGGGTGCCGACGGCTCGAGGAATCATGGTTTTGGGCCTTGTATGGACCAATTGGGGGTCAGGTTCAACCATTGGAGAGCAAGATCCAGACCATACAGGACTGGGCTCCTCCAACTACCCAGACACAAGTCAGAGCCTTCTTGGGCCTGGCTGGGTATTACAGGAAATTTGTGAAGAACTATGGGTCCATTGTGACACCATTAAATGATCCGACGTCCAAGAAGATGCCAAAAAAGGTTCAGTGGACAGTTAGCTGTCAAAAGGCTGACTACTCCAAACAGTTCATTGTCCAAACAGATGCTTCTGAGTTGGGGGTGGGAGCTGTGCTTTCACAACTTAATGTAGATGGTCAAGACCAGCCCATTGCTTTCATAAGCAGAAGGCTGACCCCTAGAGAGAACAGTTGGTCAGCCATTGAGAGGGAGGCCTTTGCTGTGGTTTGGGCCCTGAAGAAGTTGAGACCATACTTGTTTGGTACTCACTTCCTAATTCAGACAGACCATAAGCCCCTCTTGTGGCTAAATCAGATGAAGGGTGAGAATTCCAAACTGCTCAGGTGGTACATTTCCCTACAGGGGATGGACTTTACAGTGGAACACAGACTGACCATGGCAATGCAGATGGTCTCTTTTTTGAAGAGCAAACAAGGACCCCCTGATACGGATAGATTTCCTGGGTCAGGGCAAAGAGCAAGTGTGAGTAGATTACCCAGGCAAATGCATGAACCAACTAGCACATGAAAAGTCACTCAATACATATTAAAAAAGATAATACACTATTGCATGTACATATGAAAATACAAATTTAATAACATGATATTTCATAAAAACTGATACATATTTATACACAAAAGATAAAAAAAGTTTACAGCATTTTGACATATGCAAATTTTCAATCAAGTTAGTAATTCATTAGTATAAAAGGTCAGATGGTTTCCTGTTATTTGTCAACGCGTTTCGACACTTATGTGCCTTCCTCAGGACTGTACCATCATACTGTAAAAGATTTTAAAAAAGATAATTTTACATTAGTGTTTTACTATGTACACGACAACTAGTGCAATAGTTTTCTATCATGCGCTAAAAGTTGGTCATCTTCAAAGTTGATGATGCCGCTTTAAACATTTTTACACTTTGATGGTGCTGCCATTTAGTTACATATGATACAAAATATTTGCCTTACACAATCATTGGATAATTGTTCAATACGTTTTGTTATTATTTCAAGAAAAACATACAGTTCATTTCATTCTTATAACAACATTGTATGTATAATTCCAACCCTAACTATTATGAACTGAAGACCGATAGACAAAAGAAACAGATGTACTCTCATCAATAGGCTGAACAGGGACCATACACCCACACTCTGTGTAACTTTCTATCTAAAATAGGCCATATATCTGTCCTCTCTGTACATCTGTTTCTTTTGTCTATCGGTCTTCAGTATCATATGTAACTAAATGGCAGCACCATCAAAGTGTAAAAATGTTTAAAGCGGCATCATCAACTTTGAAGATGACTAACTTTTAGCGCATGATAGAAAACTATTGCACTAGTTGTCGTGTACATAGTAAAACACTAATGTAAAATTATCTTTTTTAAAATCTTTTACAGTATGATGGTACAGTCCTGAGGAAGGCACATAAGTGTCGAAACGCGTTGACAAATAACAGGAAACCATCTGACCTTTTATACTAATGAATTACTGCCTTGATTGAAAATTTGCATATGTCAAAATGCTGTAAACTTTTTTTTATCTTTTGTGTATAAATATGTATCAGTTTTTATGAAATATCATGTTATTAAATTTGTATTTTCATATTTACATGCAATAGTGTATTATCTTTTTTAATATGTATTGAGTGACTTTTCATGTGCTAGTTGGTTCATGCATTTGCCTGGGTAATCTACTCACAAATGCAGATGGTCTCTCCAGGTATTTCCACTTAGAACATGAAGACTTCTCTGGTCAAGGTTAAGTTTAATGTCCCTGCATTTGGGGGGGGGGGGGATTATGTAGGAGAGTAGGGTCTGCTTTCCGATGGTCACCCCAGATTTTTGCTTCACTGGTTTTCGACATAATGTGGCTGTGAGCCTGCTAATCAGACCCACAGCCTCCTGCTCTCTCTCTAAATTCACATCCATGTACTTTAGGTACATACCCAATTGAACATTGGGTCACCTTATCAGCCCCTGTACAGTGTACTATAGGTACCCAGGGCATAGGTGTATCCAAGGCCTACCAGGGGCTGCAGCATATATTTTGCCACCCCTGGCTGGCTATTCAAACTGACACAACTGGCTGATCACTCAGCTGGGGCAAGGTCGTGTAATCACCCCTTGCTTAGATTTAGTATGCCCATATCTGAACCTATAGCTGGACACATATAGACCTATAAGTCACTCCTATGGCAGGCCTTATCAATCCTGGAGGCAGAGTGCTTGGTTTTATGTGAGATGGTGCTCTAGCATGAGCTGAGCTTGTCTGCAGCTGTCGGGACCAACTCCCTTAGCTGTTCCGGGATATTGCCATAACATATACTCTTAAGTGCATTATAATCCTCGCGGTTACTTGCTAACTTTGGTTTGGCTTTATCAAAACATGTCGTGTAAGGTGTCATACGCTTTGGAATACTACCCCCTCGCCAGTCCTGGCGACGGGGGTAGGATTCTACCCTTCTAGAGGGAGAAGACATGTTACTTTACTTAAACGCGGTTAAATCTAACCAGAGCCCCAGCATCACAAAATGGATGCTGCTGCCACAGACACAAGTCTGGCCTCCTGCTGCTGACCGAAACTCCGGCAGGGGAGGCCTGGACAGTTGGTATCTTGTCACAGGGAGGTATTACACCACCCCAGACAGGAGATAGTAGATTGTAGCAGGGAGGGTTGAATGAAACTAGACACTGCCTGGGGAGCACACGGCTTCCCATGCATAGTCCAGTTCAAACCGGTGCTGGGACACTCCAGTCCCAGCTCTGGCGCAAAACTGGACAAAGGGAAAGGGGTGTAACCACCCCCTTCCTGGGTCCCACCCATAGGAGGGACCTAGCAGGTAATCCAGCCCCTTGATTTGGAATAAAGGTAGGAGCTGTGCCCAGGACCATTAGATTATCCTGAACAAAACTTTGATACAGAACTCTGGACCCTTCGACATTCCACTCGACGTGGAAGACTGAAGAATCTCCCTTGTGGTCAAGGAGCGACCACCCTGTGCAAGCAGGCACCATCCAGCGCCCAATAGTTTGCTTTGTTGCAGTTCCTGCCAGAACTCAAGCGACAGAGATCGACAAGACCCAGCTTCCCTGACTTCTAACAGCCCGATCCACAGTCCCAGCGCATCTGAGACCCGTGGAGGCGACGTGAAGTGCGGAGCCGGCCATCTTGAAAGACTGCGAAGTGCTGACCGTGCAGCTCCCGAGGCACCCTCGAAGCTGTGCATTGGGGTTTGAGAAGCCCCAGCGCCGAGCAGCTTGTGCATCAAAGATCTCCCCTCCACACTCATCGAGTGCTGCGTGGGGCCCTTTTGCATTTTCCTGCTCGACGCGTTGGTCCGGTCGCTTGCCCGTTGGCTAGTGGCCCCAGAACCGGCGAACCTTTAAATTTACACTGCTAGTCTGGTTGCTCTAGACTGGCCCTCGCTCCCCTGAAAAGGAGCCACCGCTCTGACCTTGCTGGTCCGAGTAGGAAGCGATCTTCAAATCCTGCGTGGGTTGCATTTGCCAAGGCCTGTTAACTCCGATCCGGAAGCCGACACCGCCGACAGCGAGAGCCTTCGTGGGACAGCTCGTGATCTACTCCTGGACATCGTTGATGCCCCAGAGTCCACATGGCAGCGGAGACAAGCTTCACGACAACCACCTGATTGCGCCCAACATCGCCTGGTTCCATCCTGGTCACTGGCTAGTGACCCAAACTCTGTCCCCTCTGCTTTCAGGTACTCTACATCTTCGATCCACACTTGGATCCAACTGGACTCTTCTCTCCTGGCCGCCTGCAGCATCTTCATCTCCAGGCTCCATAGATATCCACGACGGAACCCGACACACTTTGGCACCTCTGCACCCGCTTCCTTTGGATGAGGTAACAATCAAACACTGGTGCTCCTGTAGTGGTTTACACCTCTAGTGTCCTAGTTTAAAGTGGGGTAATTCTATTCCAGTCGGAAGACTTCCAAAACAGTAACTCTAACTTTTACGCGCCATTGACTTTGCATTGGTGCATGCGTGTGCATTAGGCACTGCACCCGTGTCCCGCGGGCCTCTCCCTACTTCATCACTGCTAGTCCCGAGTAGTCCCAGCGATTCACAATGCCCTAGGCCTTACCATTGTTCGAGAGGTGGTACTTATACCACTATTTTAGTATACGGTTTGAGTGGCCACCGGGCCTATCCAAAATTGTGCAACTTTTGAATGTTTAACTGTGCTTTTGTTTGAACGCTTGTGCCTCTGCACTCATAAAGAGTACAGAGGAATATTCTAGTAATAAATACATATATTTTTATAATATATAACTTGTGTGGTGTCCTTTCATTTGATATTACAGGATTGCATATGGCAAAACAGCTGGCTTCACATGCCCTCTTGAGTTTAGCCTAAGACTGCTTAGTCCATGCTACCCCTAGGATAGCTTGTCTATAAGGTTTACTTTACAACCACCACCATAAGGGATTGTTTGGACTGATACAGGGTGCCCACAGAACTGTGGACATCATACATCAGGCCAACTTGTCACAGACAACAAGAGCTGATGAGGAGGTTGGGCGACAGACAACAGGAGATAGGGAGACAGATGAGAGTTGACGAGGAGGTACAGAGGCAGACAGTGGGAGGTGATGAGGAGGTAAAGAGACAGATGATGGCAGCTGACGAGGGGGTAGGGAGACAGACTACGGGAGCTGATGAGGAGGTAGGGAGACAGAAGACGGGAGCTGACGAGGGGGTAGAGAGACAGACAAAGGGAGCTGAGGAGGAGGTAGAGAGACAGACAAAGGGAGCTGAGGAGGAGGTAGGGAGAGAGACAACAGGAGCTGACGAGGAGGTAGATAGTCAGACAACAGGAGCTGATGAGGAGGTATGGAGACAGCTGATGAGGAGGTATGGAGACAGACAATGGGAGCTGATGAGGAGGTAGGGAGACAGACAACAAGAGCTGATGAGGAGTTAGAGAGACAGACAACGGGAAATGATGAGGAGGTAGAGAGACAGACAACAGGCGCTGACAAAGAGGTAGAGAGACAGATAAAGGGAGCTGATGAGGAGTTAGGGAGACAGACAACAGGAGCTGATGAGGAGGTAGAGAGACAGACAAGATCTGACGAGGTAGAGAGACAGACAAGAGCTTATAAGGAGGTAGGGAGACAGACAACAGGAGCTGATGAGGAGGTAGAGAGACAGACAACAGGCGCTGACAAGGAGGTAGGGATACAGACAACGGGAGATGAGGAGGAGGTAGAGAGACAGACAACAGGCACTGACAAGGAGGTAGAGAGACAGACAACGGGAGCTGATGAGGAGGTAGAGAGACAGACAACAGGAGCTGATAAGGAGGTAGAGAGGCAAACAACGGGAGCTGATGGGGTAGAGAGACAGACAACAGGAGCTGATGGGGTAGAGCTGAAGAGAAGGTAGGGAGACGGACAACTTGAGCCGATGAAGAGGTACAGAGACAGACAACGGGAGCTGATGAGGAGTTAGGGAGACAGACAACAGGAGCTGATGAGGAGGTAGAGAGACAGACAACAGGAGCTGATAAGGAGGTAGAGAGACAGACAACGGGAGCTGATGGGGTAGAGAGACAGACAACAGGAGCTGATGGGGTAGAGCTGAAGAGAAGGTAGGGAGACGGACAACTTGAGCCGATGAAGAGGTACAGAGACAGACAACGGGAGCTGATGAGGAGGAAGGGAGACAGACAACAGGAGCTGACGAGGTGGTATAGAGACAGACAACAAGAGCGGATGGGAAGGTAGGGAGGCAGATAACGGGAGCTGACACCCTCAGGAGCCCACCCACCTCCACAGACCACGCACGGAACCTCTGCATCATCCTTGACTCCACCCTCACCATGACCTGCCAGATCAACTCTGTCGCCTCCACCCGTTTCAATTTCCTTTGCATCCTCCAAAAGACCTTCAAATGAATACCCCCTGAATGCAGAAAGACAGTCACCTACGCACTCATAAGCAGTAGACTGGGCTATGGCAACGCCCTCTACGCTGGAATCAATAGAACTCTTCTACACAAGCTCCAAATCATTCAGAACGCCGCAGCCAAACTAGTCCTCGGGACCCCTAGGCATGGCCCAACACCTACGAAACCTCCGCTGGCTCCCTGTCGAGAAGAGAGTAACCTTCAAACTTCTCACCCACGCCTACAAATCCCTCCACAACATCGGGCCCAAATATTTCAATGAGAGAGTCTCCTTCCACGTACCCAAAAGGAACCTCCGTTCCGCCGACCTCACCCTGGCAGAAACCCCCCACATCTGCAGAAGCAGAGCAGGCGGAAGAACCTTCTCCTACATCGCTGCCAAGACCTGGAACCAGCTCCCAGTTAACATCAGACCCAACCTGATCCCGCTCACCTTCAGGAAGAACCTCAAGACCTGGCTCTTCGACTGAACCGGAGCTGCTGCCCCCTCCCCCCCAGTGTTTTGAAACCCTCACAGGTGAGTAGCATGCTTTATCAACTCATGAATGATTGATTGAGGGAGACAGACAACAAGATTTGATGTGGAGGTAGGGTGACAGACAACGGGAGCTGAAGAGCAGGTAGGGAGACAGAGAGCGAGAGCTGACGAGGAGGTAGGGAGACAGACAATGGGAGCTGACGAGGAGGTAGGGAGACACACAACAAGAGCTGATGAGGGTAGAGAGACAGACAACAAGAGCTGATGAAGAGGTAGGGGGACAGACAACGAAACCTGATGTGGAGGTAGGGAGACAGTCAACAGGAGTTGATAAGCAGGTAGGGAGGTAAAGAACAAGAGCTGACGAGGAGGTAGGGAGAACGACATTGAGAGTGGGAACTCTTTCAGGACTCCCAAGGTAACCAGGCATTACTGGCCTCAAACAGTAACATGTCCTACGGCTTTACCTTACTATTGGACCCCAAACTGATTACAGCCCTTTAGCACTCAGCTCTCAGGGTAGTGACATTGAGCAGACCCAGGCTTATTTGTGGAGGCAGTGACTGAGAACTCTGCTAACATGTAACAGAACTCAATAACTAATTTTAAGTCTAATGCTTTTAGTTTAAAAAAAATTACATTATTCACAACACATATATTAAAAATGCAGAGGCCAGTAGTAGATACACACATACAGTAGTACATATTACACACCAGGGAGTTAGTATTATCTGAGAATACCCCAGGTTCTCTCGGGTAACATCACAGCACCAGTGCAACTTCACAATTGGTGGCCCTACGGGCTCCGTCTCCTGTCACCGGCTCCCCCACAGTAGAGTAGTAGTCATGCGAGGATCAGGCTGGAAGCTGAGCCTGTTGAGAGGTTGTCGTTACCGGTTACCCGGTGTCCGTAAGAGTTATTTGTGGGTAGGGGCTCTGCACACGGTACCTTCAAGGCTTGGGTGTTTTGGTATCTCCGGCTTTGAACCCAGGTCAGAATCATGATCTTGAGGTTGGGAAAATTAAAATGTGATCCTTCGTCAGCACCAAGCAGTGACAGGCACTTTGTTTCCTGGTGATGAAAGTGCCTGTCGCAATTACAAACTTCTGAAGTGCCAAGTCATCACAGGCACTTTTTCTTTCGTGATCCTCCTTAGTGCTTCCCGAATATTCCTTGGGTGACTCGATGGGCGCATGTGTGGAGCCAGTTTCTGGTAGGTGCCTGGTGGACCAGACCTTTGCTCAAGTGTGCTTCATGGAAGATGCAGAAGCCCTTACTGAAAGTATTTTGATACAGTTCTTAGACCTTCTAGTGAGGGCTGTGTATGTGCCTTTTTTGCCGCCTAAAAGAGAGGTTTTGGTGGCTGTCACTGATACCAGGCAGCTTTTTGCGACTTCAACACATTCATATTTGTAGCTTGGATTCCAGAGAAGGTGTTTCTTGTTCCTGTTAGTTTGGAGTAAACAGAGGTTGGTGCATGCCCCTTTCCGATGTACATCCCTAGGCAGTGCATTGAATCTGAACACATCTTTCTAACTATTCTAAAACGTGAGCATTGGAACTCACCGGAGCTTGGAACTGGTGCTGTACTTTGTCTTGCTGTGCCAAGAATCCTCCCTCACTGTCTGCAACTTGTGCTGCCTGATTGAAGCTGACGCTCACTGAACATCGTCTCGTGGCGCTGCCTCCCCCTGACTCGCTGGTGTGAGCGTGAGCTGCACTCTGCACGCTCTGCCTGTCGCTCCCAGCTGGAGTCAGAGGGGTTGAGGCCAGGGTGTTAATTGCGAGCGCACCTAGCCTGGGGGACTGGGAGGACCAGAAATCTTAGCTGAGATCAGCTGGTTCCTCTTCCCCCAGGCGAACCGCCCACGGACACGCCCCCAACGAAACGTATAAAAATCATCTCGCTCCCCGCGACGCGGGACGCGCGCGGGACCAAGCGCGGGGATAAGCCCGGGCAAAGGGCGGGCCGTTTAGGCCGTCCGAGGTCGTACTAGGACGGGACGGGCCACCCTACTAAGCAACTGCTCTTGGTAAGCCAAATTTTCTTCCGACTTGTTCCCCTTACTGGAGCTAATCCTTGTTCTAAAACGACGAGGGATTAGAAATAAGCAAATACCAATAGAAATCGTGGTAACAAAAAGAAATGGGGCTTAAAAAATTACGATCCAGGACTATCTTTATGAAACGGATGGGTACGGAGGACGCTGTTCGTAAATCATCAGACAAATCAATAAAACAAGGTCGCATTACACGGACCCCGGCCATCACTGAATATTTCTCTACTCTAACATCTAAAGGTGAAATTGACAAAGAATTTCACGTGGCAGAAGAAATACCCAACTCACTACTGCATACAGGGTTAGAAGACTGTACGCTCACCAAACTTGGGTCAAATCCAAACCTAAATTTGAGTGACATTGTTTCTGACAATATCCAAAAATCTTTTAATAACTCTAAAAATTTTCAAAACCAGGGTCATGAGGAAAATCACTTAACATCCTCAACGCCAAAAAAAGGCCCTGGAAATACCTGTCATCTGGAAGATCTTTGTGCAAACAACTCCAAGATCACACAAAACCAACCTGAGTTAAAAATAACAAATAGTCCCCCTTTACAAAAAAACCAAGTACAACCTCAAACACTTGAATCATCTGTAGACCCTTTTCTCATAAAAACCAACTTCTCAGCTAACATAGCTACACCTATGTCAAAAGCCTTGTTCTCCTTGCATGAAATACTTGAGTCGGTCCTTTCCTTTCTAGGTAATATATTAGAAAATTCAGACCAAACCCTGGATGTTCAAATTGGAATCCTTAAGCATCTAGTAGAGGAAAAAAAGAAAAGGAAAGAACCCCCTGAATTGGAAAAAAACCAACTGAAGGTCAACGACAATGAACAAAGGAACAATACAAGTTACCAAAACAGCAAAAGAGATATTGAAAAGAATGTTTGTGGTACGCAAACATCAGTAGTTTCAAAACAAAAAAAGGAGAAGCTAGTACGACAACATGAAACACCAATATTCTCCCTGAAAAAACTTTTCAAAGAAAAATCCGTTGATGATAAACAATATCCAATTTTCACAAAGGTAATGAAATCGAATACACCAAAAGATGTAGATATGGATGAAAACACCCAAAAAGTCACTTTTAATAATACACCAGAAAGCAAAAAAGGAGAAAAAATGCATAAAAATACTGAGCAAGTAGAAGGAAAAAGAAAGAGGAAAAAAACAATAAGACGTATCCATAGGAAAAAAAATCGCAAGCTAAAATTCCAAAAGCCCACATCTGTCAATAACAAACAAGAAGTACAAGAAATGGAACCTATTAAGCTCGGGACTACTGGTAATACGGAATCTAGTTCAAATACAAGAGAAGAGAAATTGAAACCATTAGATCCGGCTGCAAAGGATTTTGTCTTGTATAAAGTCCCTGAAGAAATACAACACCAAAATATGACCGAAAGTAATAACAAAGGAAAAAACCAACATGGAGCAAGAACACCATACTCCAGAACACTACAACTTGAAGAACTTTTTCCAATGGACCAAGCACCACTAAATAGAAGAAGAATCATCAATCTACTTCACCACATCAAACCTTTAGAATCCTTGAATAGCAACAAGATAGATCTAGTAATCTTTCCACAACAAGATAATAATAAAATAGCTACAGTAACCTTCTGGTCAAATGTTATACCTGGCATCATAATCAGTGAAAAGGAAACACTACACAAACACGGATACGATGTCTACATAAGAAGGGATTCTAACGAAAACAGATTTCCCCCAAGATATGATGAACAAATATGGAGAATCTCTAACTCTCAATACAAAAATCCTCTGGGAGAAACTGACGTGTCCCGAGCAACATACTCAGGAATCAAGTATACAGGGAAAGACACACTGAAGGTAAAAGTGGAAAATGGC
The DNA here is from genome assembly GCF_964263255.1 of Lissotriton vulgaris. NCBI lineage: Eukaryota > Metazoa > Chordata > Amphibia > Caudata > Salamandridae > Lissotriton > Lissotriton vulgaris. The sequence continues at coordinate 10,910,986 of NC_141693.1, read as the reverse complement.
GAAAGGCTAGTATGGCAACAAGACCTAAAGGGAAAGGAGTATAGAGAAAGCATCAGATCTTGGTCCTGGGTATCTGAGAACTTGAACAGCAACAAATCCACATCATGTTCGGGACAATCTGTTTAGCAATGGTCTAACAATAATATCATGGAATATAGCGGGAATTACTAAGACCAAATTGACGGAAGCCATAAGTAACCATCCGGATCTCTTCATGCTACAGGAAACCTGGGCTACAAAAACATTTTCGCAAAATAACTACTATGTATATGACAACCCAGCCAAAGCATCCATTCGGGGCCACGCAAAGGGTGGTCTGGCCATTCTATTGAAGGTGGATTACATGTGGGCCCAGGAAATTATCCAGACCAAATCACAATATCTGCAATGTTTAAAGGTCCTTTTAAAAACTCATAATGTAGCAACTAAACAGCCATTCCTGCTATTCAATGTATATGCCCCTCCGGGCAAGAACTATGATAACACTTTTCTAGTAATCATGGAATCCATCACACAAATCGTTGAAGAACAATCATGTATTCCATACATAATAGCAGGTGATCTAAACGGAAAAATTTCAAATTCAGAAATTGGTAAATGGATGCAACTTTATGAAGAGGAATTTGCCGATTTCTCAGCCCCGCAATTTCCCCAGGGTGCAAAATGTGACAAAAGAGGGAAATTACTATTATCGACACTACCTTCCCTAAGAGGCGTAATTCTGAATGGAAACATAGAAGGAGACATTCCGGCAACAAATACCAGACGGGGTAATGGAAGCTCATCCATCATTGACTATATTATTTGCAATACGAATATAATGGAGACTGTTACTCACCTAAAAATACAGCTAAGCCAAGAGAGCGACCATGCTCTGTTGATATTAAATTCTGAATGGAGGCCTCAAACAGCTACTAACAGGCAGCTAATATTTCATAGAAGTACTGTCGTGGCAGATAGTGCCCAAAGAAGAATCTTCTGGAGTTCGAAAGCACTGGACAGAATATCGACACTGATTGAACAGAATGATCTTTTACAAAAAACAATCTCGGATGACCCAATAGAAAATTTTGAACACATTATTAATGAGCTAAAAAATCTTCTATTGAACAAACTGCAATGTGCCCCTAAAGGTGTGAATTATGGAAACAATAGCCGTAATAAAAATAACACACAAAATACCCAAAATTCTATAACTAAGAAAACATTGAACAGACTGGTACGCGCACAATATCTGAATCATTCAATGTCAATTAAGAAATAAATAAATAAATTAAAAAACAAACTCAGAAGAGAAAAGCAAAAAATAAAAAAAAGAAATTCAAGACCGTAATTGGGTGGACATACAAGAAGCTGCAAAAGATATGAATTCCCGTAAATACTGGTCCCTTGTAGCTAAACTAACCGGCACGAAAAAGAAGCTACAAGCGATACCTGTTACACCAAAGGACTGGGAAACTTATCTAACAGACCTATATAAAGCGAACCCGATTACCTTTGAGGTGAAAAGTTCAGAACAAGATAAAGGAGACGCTGACCCACAAATACAAAGAGTTACAGCTATCTCAGTGGAATGGAACATAAGAAAAGCAAGGAAAACAGGAGCTTCTGGCCCAGACCAGATTCCAATAAAGATCTACCAGGCAAACCCAAGGGAATGGAGTAAGTTGTTATCAAAATTATTTAATTACATTTTTGAAACTGGACAAATGCCTATATCTTGGCAGGGAAGTACCATCATCCCAATACACAAAAAAGGAAGTAAGACAGTCGCAGGAAATTACCGGCAAATCGCCTTAATGGATGCTGCTGGAAAAATCTTTGCAGCAGAGGTTTTACAAAGATTGAAAGATTGGGCCTTTTCACTGAACAAAATTCCAATGTTCCAATCTGGCTTCAGGCCAAAACATTCAGTTACGGATAATATTGCTATAATACAAACAATAATAGACAAATACGTAACAGGTAAATCTCAGGCGGTATACGCAGTGTTCGTAGATTATTCGACTGCGTTCGATCGAGTGGATCGACCTACTCTCTGGCACAAACTCAAGGATCTTGGCATTTCAGATTTACTGCTCCAAACCATAGTGAACCTTCACACCGACACTTGGTGCCAGGTCCAAATGGGAGGCGAAAAGGGCTTAACAGAAAGGATAAAAACAGCTAACGGCCTAAAGCAAAGGTGTCTTCTGGCCCCACTACTATTCTCCCTCTATCTTAGCGACTTACCTAAACAATTACATCAAGGCTCAAATCTGTCGCCTAAAATCGCTAAACAAAGCATACAAGTACTACTCTACGCCGATGATATCGTGATGCTTGATCTCACTCCCTATGGTCTGCAAAAATCCCTGGACATTCTTCATGACTATTCAAAAACAAACTTCCTAATCCCTAATTTAAAAAAAACAAAAATTGTGGTTTTTACAAGGAAGAAATCTACTGTTAAATATAGTTGGAGTCTAGGAGGAGAGAAAATAGAAACAGTAAGCGAATATCCATATCTAGGCAGGATCCTCTCGAAGAATACTACAAATGGAAAACATATAGAAAATTTAATGAGGAAGTCAGAGGTACATACTGAGGCCCTCCTAAGACTATACCAAACAACTGGGAATCAACATTTCTCCTCTTTAATAAAAATATATAAGGCAAAAATTCCTCCTGTATTATCATATGCAACAGAATACATTCCAATGCAACAATGGACCTATATGGACCGCAAAGAGGGCAAAATCCTAAAAAGGATAATGAAAGTTTCTGACTCCACACCAGTCCAAGCGTTACGTATGGAATTTTCGATCACCAGCTCCTATGCCACGGCGGTATCAAACGTAATCAGGTGGAGCTACAATCTTCTCCATGCAAAGGAGGGCACATTAAGACATTTGCTGAAACAAGAAATCTTCGAGGGAGCATTTAAAAATCAGACGTTTTTAAAAAATATGACAATTATTTTTCAAATGGCAGAGATTACCCCGGAAATGCTAAAAGGCTGGGCAATCGCTCAAATGAAACTTTTCCTAAAATGCTTCACTCCAAAGTTAAGCTACGAACTAGATCACCAACACTGTAAAAAACTGTCAACATACAAATCTTTCGTAGATTCTTTGGAGTATAAACAAAATCAACCATATATTGGGTTTTCACTGACTCATGGTGCAAGGAGGACAATCACCTTGTTAAGACTGGGCATCTTACCCATTCTAACTTACACAGTAAGATGGCTGCCAGAGGGTTCTTCTTCGATATGTCCCCTGTGTGAAGGAGGAGAACAAACCCTAGAGCACCTGTTGTTCGTGTGTCCCAACATGAAAGTAATTACTGCACGGACAAGATTCCTTGCCCCTATTTATCGATCTTGCAGAATTACCCGAGTGAGCGAACTAATAGATTTATGTAAACAGCCACCAAATGAATTTGTTTGTTTTAACTTTTACAAATTTCTTAAATCCTTTTTAACACTGTATTGATTAAAATGTGTAACTACTTCTTAAAATTTTGTAAAATGTAAATTTGTGGTCCTCTGTTGAGTACCTATACAAATAAAAACTTTTGACTTTGACTTTGACTTTGGGCATTGTTATGTGTCAATAACAAAAGAAACTTCGCCAATTTGCAAGGTTTAGAAATAAAGGCAGATTAGTAACACATTTTTTTAATTTAGATAGACTGCCCTAAACCTCACCAATTATTTTAGTGTTTGATATATTATTGCCTGACGTGCATTGATATTGATGAAATTATTGATGAAGTCTTTCTGACTCTTCGATTTAATCGCATCTGGAAATCGAGATACTAGAATTTCAATTTGTTCAGAGGTAGCATGAAGTCTGGTGTCAGGGTTCAAGAATGTGAGAGGTGTGAGGGTGTCATCTTTTAATGCAGGCCTTGACATCATCAGGTATTTTGCAGTATTTATGTGAAAATACTTTGCTTCGTTTAGAAATTTGTTGCACTCCGATGAGCCCAGAAGATCCACTTTCCTGACCACCTGTTTGGTCATTAGGCCAACATAAAGTTCATGTAGTGGCAAATGATTGTCTGGATTTTCAACATCAATGTGCAGCACATTTGCAGTTGTAGCCATAACTTGAGGTTTTTTTAATTCCCCTTCAAACTGTGGAAAAGATGCAATGCTGAAGAGGGGAAAACGTGCATCATTGGGGCCTCACTTTGAAGTAATATATTACAATAATCAAAACTTGGAAGCACAGCCTGAACAAACATGAAATAAAGTTTTGTCACTGGGACTTTGAAAAGCTTTACAAATTTTGCTGTTCTCATTCACCAGATCTTCCCTGTTTCGTATTTCCTTCAACAGCCTCATCAAAGTTTGAAAGAAAGTAGGTTTTCAGTGAGTCCCACTGCTTTAGCGTTCTCTCTGCAGGCTTTCCCAAACTTATCTACCTAGGACTGACATGGTTAATCACTTTACTGACTTCTGTCTCAGTAAAATGCATATACATTCTGAGTAAACCTTTGTGCTTCATATTTTTTTCAAAGTGGTAATATGTGTCTAGGACCTTGACACCAACTTTGACAGACAGCTTTTGAAGCCTTTTTGTGCACTCAAATGGCATAAATGCCATGGACGCCCAGAATCATATACCTTTTGTTTTTCATCCTTTTGTTCGCTCCTGAGTTTGCTGAGTAGACTGTTCAGCTTACCATTTGTGCAATTAGCGGTATCAGAGGAATATGTTGCATCGTTTTTACAACTACGTTTTTACGTCTGATAACGAATGTATGATGTTACAATGCATACATTTACAACGCATACACTTACATTCAGTTTTTACATCGCAACATCCACTACAACGCATTCCATTACATCATATGACACTACATCGCATTTTTAAAAAAAACATTTACAACGCATTCCATTACATCGCATACTACCTTTACAATGCATAACATTACCACGCATACCAATTCATTTAAGGTAAGTATTGGATAGTAAAGAGGTAAAAATTACTATTCTAACTCCCAGGGGGGTGCAACAGTAGGGTAAGTGTTGGATAGTGTAGGGGTAACAATTAATATTCCAACTCCAGGGGGTGCAACAGTAGGGTAAGTGTTGGATAGTGTAGGGGTTAAAAATTGCTATTCTAACTCCAATGGCATGCGTTGTAATGCCTGCATTGGAGTGACATGTGATGTAGTGTCATGAGTTGTAATGGTATGCGTTGTAATGCCCGCGTTGTAGAGACATGCTTTGTAAAGGATGTTGTGATGTAATGATTGCGTTGTAAGTGTAGTGCGATATAATGATTGCGTTGTAAAGGTTGTTTTCCGCTCCACAAACTGACCTTACACAGCATCCCCCTCTTGCTGAGCCAGGAATTTTCATCCCAATAGTCATGTCACGAAATCGGGCTTGCACAACCGTTTATTGCTTACACAGGCTGAGTGTGACGCAGTTTACATGTTTATCAGATCTGATCATTCGACAGTACTGTGACATGTCTGCTTTCGTAATGTGAAAGAGTCCAAATAATGCATGTTGTGAAACTGTTCCGTGAATGATGTCATGTACTCTACACTTATTATGCATCCGCTCCTCTTATCACGTTGTTCATTATCCACAGGCACGCTGTTTTTGATTTGTCAGTCAGTCAGTCAGTCAAAAATACTTTATTTCGGCCATACTGCCGAAAAAGCACAATACATGTTACAATCCATAAAATAAAATAAAACATTACACATGTAAGGCAGTCGAAAGTAGTATTCAAGACATCAGTTCACTTAATAAAAAAGGTAATATATTACATATTTACCATAATATTTACTATCACTACATATCTTCCCGACCCCCGAGAAATTGGCATACAGGACTGTCAAACTGTATGTAAACAATAAGCGAAACGTCAAAATGTTAATAAGAAGCAAAAAATAGAAGACATGTTAAGCAATGAGGTAACTACGTGCCCCATATTTGGATCTTCACGGCGCACTACAATAAGGTGATTTTCATCATTTCTTCCATCAGTTGCTAGGCCAAACCACGCTTTCTTCTCCAGAGCCTTTTTTACCTCATCAATACTGCACGGGGCAGCCGCTCCATTAACAATGAGACTGGATCTGGTCCTTGTACAGGAGAATTCTGCAGCTATTTTTGAATCAGGAAACATTCATCTGAAAAGCGAGCCGGTGTGGTCATCGACTGCCAGGGGTATGTTATGTTCTATTACGAAGCCAGGAAACAAACCTTCAGCTTTTATCACCTTGCCATCAATATCCTCTGGTGCCCGGCCTCCAACCCACTCTATCATTGTTTCTAGTATGTTTCTGACAGTTCATTCTTTTTGTGTTTTGGTGGACTGACATGTTTTAATATATCATTCCTGCCACAATGGGTCATGCTGGAATGTGATGCACAAAGTTCACAAAAAGCACTGCATGGCCCATTTCTAGATTTCAAATTGATTGGAAATTCATTTTGCCATTTGTCTCTGAAAGTACAAACATACTTGTTTTTTTTTCGCCCCTTGGAGGTGTGTGATGTGATTACTTCCAAGTTCCAGCTGTTGCCCAATCAATATTTCCCGTATTATCCAATCAAGGAAGTGGATTAAAAGCGCCTGACCTGAACAGGGGCGCGTGATCTCACTTATACCACAGTCGCGGCTCGTTGCAGCTGTCGGCTTGTACTAGCCGTAGTCGGGTAAGAATTTACATGTACATCCTGCATTAAATCAATACTAATATAAGGTTACCCTCTATATCAAATATTGCATATCAATGTTAGCGATGTAAAGGGAAAGGACAGGGATCCGCAGTATAATCTTGTCTGAAAGCCCTGCCCGTGCAGGACCTTTATTTAACATGCACCTTACGCGTGTTATCAGTCTGGGTGCGCTGCAAGTCCCAGCTCTGAATACATACAACAAATGACTTTGTATTTCATGTAGAACATTTCCACAGAATAAGTATCATGTATTAAAACGTGTACTTTCCTGTCCAGAGAGGTGCTAAAGTACAGGGGGCGAATGTGTCAACACTTTGCACCAGGTTTGCATCACAAAAGTGATAAAACCAGCACATAGCCTCAATTTAGGGATTTACTTTCCAATGCTAACATGTTTTGCACTGAAAAGTAGCTCCATGGTAATGCAAAGTAGTGCTATGCTTTACTTAGCCTCAAGGGGGCGTACCAAGGGTGGAACTTGGGCATTCCCATGAAACCACCTATGGTCTGTGACTCAAATCCCTATCTGCTAAAAAAGGTAGACAGAGATTTGCATCAAAAAGTTTGCTTCCGCAAGGAAAGTATGAGGGAATTATTCTTGTTTAAAACCTTTTCTGAGTATGCATGTGTGCTGTAATGTGAGGGAAAAGGGGCTCAACCCAGACCTCCAGGTCCTCAGGTGTAAGATGTTATTGGTTCCCCATCATATATATAAATAGTAGGAGACCTTGTATGTAAAAGATGTGCCAAGATGAGATCGGAGCAGCTAATAGCGACTATGGCTACTTCCAGCTTTGATCAGGCACTAATAACCTCTCGCATTGACTATGGTAACGTGCTTCTTCTGGGAACCTCGGAAAAGAACATCAGGAGACTGCAGGTATTACAAAATTCTGCAGCACGGTTAGTGATGAGACTTCCCAGAAGAGCACCTTCTAAACCTATCTTGGCTACCCTCCATTGGCTGCCTATTAGGAAGAGTATCCTATTTAAAGCACTTCTTTGGTGCTATAGAATTATCTCTCATAAAGCACCAGCCTACTTGTCTGACCTTGCCCTCCCCAACGAGCCTAACAGATCCCTTCGCTCCATGGGAATGGGTCTGCTCAAGATCCCTCGTATAAAAAAAGCAAGAATGGGAGGCCGCTCCTTCCGCTTGCTGGCAGCAAACAAATGGAACTCCCTTCCCACCTACATACGATTAGCGAATAATGAGTCCACATTTAGAAAACTGCTAAAAACCTACCTATTCGCCTCTTAGCTCCTCTCCCACTCATACTCTGACTCTTTCTCCTCAGCGCGGGGACACGCCGGGAGGCGTCACCAGGCGCTTTACAAACCCCTTTAATAATAATAATAATCGAGTAGCGCAAACTCTCTGTTCTGCTCGGTTCTCATCCCACACCGGTACAGGCGCGATGCATCTCATCAACAGACTGAGGCACACAAAAAATGCAGCCGGGAAGGACGGGCAAACAAGAGGGCTACTGTCGTAGTGGCTAAGGAGGCTACTTCCAGCCTCTAATAAATAAACCAAACTCCCTGATCTGTTCTTTTCTCCATCCCTCACCTGGTACTGGCCAAGTGTCAGTCAAGGCTAGGATACAGCAAAGAACACACAGTGGGTGAGCTGACCTCCAAGGACCGCGCATCTGGGATGGAGGCTACTAACCTGCATCACGGATGGCGAATACTGGGACAGACGAACCCATCTGACAGTCGTTCAGTGTCTGCATTTGTATACAGGGACAGAACAAAGGCAAAAGCTGCCTCTCTTAAGTACCTGTGAAGAGAAGGCAAGCTGTGTGCCTTTGTTTCCCTCTGTGGCATTTACATTTAAATGTGAGGTTCCAGGCGGCCCCCAGTCAGTATATACAAACAAAAGTAGGCCGGATGACCCCTTAACTTCGGCCCGTTAAGATTCGGTAATTACCGAATCGGTATTTACCGATTCGGTAATTGACATTCATTGCCATTCATGAATGAATGTCAATTACCGAATCGGTAAATACCGTTTCGGTAAAATTGGGAAAGAGTCATGGGTGGCAGGGTGTCACTTTGACACCCTGTTGCACCCCTGATTAGTGCTGGTGGGCACATGTGGCACACATACATGCCCTAAGGGCATGTGTGTCTGCCACATGGCACTGGTGTAAATGCACACATTTGCATTTACAGAGGTATTCCTTATTTACCACCACCAAATAGTTGTTGGTAAATAATGAATGCTTAAAGCACAGAAGCACTCTTTTAGGTGCTTCCTACATCTCATTTACCGATTCGGTAAATACCAAATCGGTAAATGATGATTCGGTAAATACCGAATTGGTAAATACTGATTCGTTATTTACCGAATTGGTAAATTTACCACCTACATAGGAAAAGCCTATTACCGGTCGGTAACGGCCGATTTCGGCCGTTACCGACCGGTAATAGCCTTCCTACATCTGGCCCATAAATACAACTACTAACAAAGAAGAGGGACAATCCCCCCTAACAGGGACAGGCAAGCGGAAATACCAAATAAAGAAGGAAACAACCACTTCTCAAAGTGAGTGAGATACTGACATCAAACCTGTCCGGGGAGACAATGAATTCATCCTTCTATAAAATCCACCGCTGAGATCGAATCAAAGATTAACGTCTGCTCCGACGATGGAGCCAGTGTATCATGGACCTTAGTGCAAGGAAGGAAATGGGCCCACTAGCAGCCGCCTGAATTGTAAAATACAGCAATAATCAGATTTTGGTGGATCCCCCCCCCCCCACCCCTCCCCCCCCCCAGTTTCTGGACTCTGGTGCCAATTCACCGGCTGCACCAACGAAGCAAATAGAGAGGCATACTTTGTATTACACGCACTAGAGATGGATCACTCAGTTTGGACGGGATTGACCCCAATTTCCCAGTTTAACCCTCTGCAGTTCAGCCATTAGACGAGTAAATATCTCTGACATCCAAGGTTAGTGCTTTGTTCTTAATTCTTGGAGCAGGGGAGATTAATGTGTTAAGCCATGACAAGAGGAAGGGAAGCCAGCATGCGCTGGCCAATTAGAAGGCAGCAAATAAAAATGACACTGAAGCCAGCGAATGGTAAGCAATGGGCGGCTGCAAGCCCCTTGTACACAATGGGCCAGTGTTAGACCTGGCACCATTGGCGTGGGTCTCCCTTCCATTTTTGCTGTTGCCTCATGTATTTTTGCTGGTGTTAGATGCTTTGGGCACTGTGCCACTGCTGTCCAGTGCCACAGTACGAGTGCTCCCTATTCTAAATTGATGTATGGATTAGGGAGTCCATGTTTGGCTATTTGGTTTACTGGTCAGACCCTAGTCTAGTGCACTGCGTGTGCCAGGGCGTGTAATCCAAATGTTGCTGGTGGGCCTGCAGCACTGGTTGTGCCACCCACAGAAGCAGCCTTGTAAAATGTGTCTAGGATCTGCCATTGCCGAGCCTGCGTGTAGTCTTGTACTGCCATGCTGACTGGGCAAGTGCACCCACTTGCCAGTCCCTAAACCTTCCCTTTTCTTCATGTCAGTCACCCCTATGGTAGGCCCAAGGGCAGGGTGCATTGTAAGTATAAGGTAGGACATGCCCTGGTGTGTGTGGCATGTCCTAATATTGAATAACAGCCATTTTCGTTTTTTACTATTGCAAGGCTACCTGTTCTCCATAGGCCAGAATGGGCTGTTAGAATTGTTACATTTTATAATCCTAACAGGCTCAGAGAACATGGTGGGAATTCGAGTTTAGTGTGTCTGGACTCAGAATAATAAAATACATCTTTTAGTGAAGTTTATTTTAATATTCTGTGTTTGCAAATACCACTTTTAGAAAGTAGGTAATTGCTTGTCTAACCAGTCAAACCTGCCTCTGCTAGGTTGTGTATTCCTATGTCTGGTTTCTGTGAGTGACAGGGCTGGGGAATTCCAGGAGACAGGCTGAGTCATCCAGTGGTGAATAGAGAGATCTGCATCTAGATGGGAGGGAGGAGTGCACCTGAACTCTGAATAGGGCTATGCCCGCCTTCCACAACGCTGGCTCCACCCCCTGGGGAACGGCTGATGTCTCTGCCCTGAACACTGAAAGAAGAGAAGGAGTCCTGTCAACAAAGTGCTCCAGGACTGTACTTGCCTTCCACAATGCTGGCTCCACCTCCTGTGGGGCGTCTGATGTTTCTGCCCTGCACTGTGAAAGGAAAGGAGAAGTCTGGTAAACAGGGTGCTTCAGGACTAGTTTGAACTGGGCAAAGGCCCCTCTGCCTTCAGAGGACAAAGAATTTTGGTGTATAAATATTGGGACCCTGCTCCCATGAAATTAGATCACTTTTGGAATACAAGAAGAAACCTTTACTGAGGAGAGGAACCTGAAGAAACTGTGGGGAGACTATTCCCAAGCTGAAGTGCTGCTCGGGGGATTGGCCTGCAGTGGTTGCCTTACTGCCAAAGGAAGGAGAAAGGAACTTTGTGTACTTAGCTTTCAACTTTTGAAGGATCTCCAAGGGCTTGGAAAAGAGCTTGCCTCCTGCTGAAGTCTCAGGGACAACAGACTTCAACCCCCAGCTCCCCAGAGTTCTTGTGGAAGTGCATGCTGCTGTTTGGGCCTTCTGAGGAACTGCGTGTCGCAAGGAGCTGGAAGCACGACTCAACGAGAAGAAGCGTGTCGCCGTCGCTGTGCCTGCCGTCCCAACTCCAGAGAAGGAGGGTGTCGCCGCTGGAACTGTCGCACTGCACTGTATCGGAGAGAAGTGTGCCTCAATGAAGAGGAAGTGTGTCGCCGTCGCTGCTGCTGCTGTCGCAACTCCGAAGAAGGAGGGTGTCGCCGCTGTGGTTGTCGCACTGCACCGCATCAGGAGAAGAATCTCACAACGAGGCTGTGCCTACCGTCGCAACTCCAGAGGAGGGTGCCGCCGCTGGAACTGTCGCATTGCGCTACATTGACCATGAGCACCTCGCATCCCCGAGAAGCGCGCCGCCGTTGGAGCTGCTGCCGTCGCATCTTGGATGGCGCCGCTGTGGTTGTCACCTTGAGCGGAAGCTTCACGCATCGTGGGAGAAGAGCGTCGCCGTCGGAGCTGCTGCCGTCGCATCTTGGATGTCGCCGCTGTAGTCCACTTATCGATCCGAGAAGCTCCTCGCATCCCCGAGAAGCGTGCCGCATCTGGAAGATCTTCATGTCTTTATTTATTTGTATCTGAACTTTGCCGCATTTCCCATCGCTGCGACATTGCTTGTCGTGGAAGCGCAACGCAACCTAAGGTACATTGACGCAGAGTGTCGCATCTAAGAACTGAACTGAACTAAGCTTAAAACTACCATCTTAAAGTAATCATAGCGTGTATTTTTGTTGTTATGGTCTTGTGGTAACTCTATATAAAGTCTACTTATTTTTTATATAAAACCTGTGTGGTGTCCATTTGTAGTGTTGCCACTGGGTTTCTGTTTGTGGTCACAATTGCTTAACTTACAACGCCTCTAAAATAAAGCCTTGGCTGCTCTCGCCACGCTACCTAGAGGGTGAGCAGGGGTTATTTTAGGAGTGTAATCCCCTTTCCCTGACTAGAGGAGAGGGTCCCTATTTGTCACAAGTACCTACCTGTGCCAACTAGAGACCTCCAAATCTAACAGCCAGATATACAACCCGCTTTTGCATGTGCAAACAGGTTTGCGACCCATTTGCGCATGCAAAAACATACAGGGCCATGTACAAACCTTATTTAGCAATTTGCAATTTATTTGCGAACTAGCTAAATAGGATTTGCGACTCACAATTCGGAAGGGGCGTTCAAAGGGCGTCCATTCCGAATTGCGACTCTCAGCCCCATGTGTGAATGTTTTGCAACCGTAACTGCGGTCACAAAACACTCATAATTTACCACCCTCTTCAAGTGGGTGGTAATGCAGTCGCAATTTGGAAGGGGGCCCCTGGGGACCTCTTCCCCTTTGGAAATGCAGGGGGAAATATTTTGTAGGGGCAGGCAGTGAACCCAGAGACCACTGCCTGCCCTTAAAAAATGAAATAAAAATATTTTTTTTCTTCATTTTTTTTTTTAAATGCATCCCGTTAACGGGCTGCATTTAAAAAAAACTGCTTTATTTAAAAGCAGTCCCAGACATGAAGGTCTGCTGAGCCCAGGAGGCCACCATACCTGGGAGGCCCAGCCATTCCCAATGGAGTCACAAATTGCGAGTGACTCGTGAATATTGATGAGGCATGCAATGTGCGACCCCATTGAGAATCGTTAACAGTGTCTCATACACTGTTGTACATGGCAATTTGCGAGTCACAAATTGTCCTGGTCGTACATCTGGCCCAATATCTCTTGCTGTGCACAGGGTGACCAACCATCAAGAATTTCACGGACAGTCCGTATTTTGGACCTCATGTCCGTGAGGATCCCTTTTACGGATGCCTTTTGTCCGTAATTATGTCCATTACAGGGAGCAGCACTGCTCCCGTGTGAGAGGCCGCACCCCCCCCCCCCCCTTCACCCCTCCCCCCCCCACCGATGGGGCACCTCGCACTCCTCTGAGCACAAGAGCAGCCCCACCCCCCCATTGTCATTCTGTGTGCTGGGTAATTGCCACATACAGAAAGACAAGGGGGCAGTCTGGGGTGTTAAAGCATGTGGTGGCCTCCTCCTGCCTCAGCGTACAGCAGGGCATTCTGTTAGATAAAAGGTAAAACGCCCATGCTGCAACGTTAGAAAACAGTTAAAGAAGCCTGTAAAAGAAGTTAAAAATGACAGGTTATTGTTCTTTCACTGTCTCATCATTTTAGAACTTAAGTAGTTTCAATATTATATTCAACAAGGCCATGGTTGCTGTTTTTTTATTTTAAGCAACTAACAACCATTGACAAAGCCAATAGTCCTGGCTTGTTGTTGGTCTAATGATACTTGCAGTATTATATATCTGGATGCAATGACAAAAACAAAATAATACCAGTCGGGCGGAACACTATGCTAAGCACAGATTTTTATCCTAGTTGTTTTAAACCACGCCCTTAATTACATAGAACACCCCCTTTGAAGAGACACCCCAGTTTTTTTACACCACTTAAAGCCCCGGAAACAACACCAAAAGTCACCTCACGTCCTGGCACTGTGCATCATGCATCACTTATGACTTCTACGTTTTCAGACTGCCTATGTGCAGGGGCATAGTGAACCCTCCCCCACCCCACGCTTTAGGAACTACAGTGAGGTGAAGTTCTTGATGGGCCTCTTCTGTCTGCAACTCTGCCGACAAAGGCTCAACTCCTAATGTGAAAAGGTGGGTGAGTAAATAAGTGAAGGAATGTGCGAATGGCTGGATGGATTACTGAAAGGATGAATAGATGAATGAAAGGGGGAATGGGCAGATAATGAAAGAAAGGATGGATGGATGAGTGAATTAGTGGAAGTATGGATGAGAGAAAAGGTAAATAGATGGATGTATGGGTGGAAGGGTAGATGGATGGGCAAAAGGGTGGATGGGTGCGTGAAAGGATGGATGAATGCGTGAAAGGGTAGATAATGGGTGAGTGAATGGGTGGATGGGTGTGTGAAAGGATGGATGGATTGATGAATTGATAAGTGAAAGGATGGATGGATGGATGGATGGATGAGTGAAAAGGTGGATGTAAGGATTTATGAGTGAGTGAAAGGGGGTAGATGGACAAAAGGATAGATAGATGAGTGAAGAACTGAAAGGGTGGATGGATGGAGAACGGATGTCAGGATGAGTGAAAGGATGGATGAGTAAGTGAAAGGATGTCTGGATGGGTGAAAGGGTAGATGGCTGGATGGATGAGTGAATAGCTGGGTTGGTGGAAGAGTGGATGGATGACTGTACGGATGGATGGGGTGAAAGGGTAGATGGATGAAGGGTGAATGGGGTGAAAGGGTGGATGGAGGGATGGATGAGTGAAATGATGGATGGAAGGATACATGATGGATAGGTTTGCAAATGGTTGAATATGTTTGGGTATGGATGGGCACCTAGATGGAAGGACAGAATGAATGATGAAAGACTGAATAAAAGATAAAAGAATGATTACACCTTGTAGCACCCATTATCTTAAGTAACATTTCCTATACATTGACTTTCACGTTTATATAAGTCATTGTCTCTATATAATGTGTGTGATGTAACGCACTCCGACACTCTGCGCTACATACTTGGGATGAGTAGCACTATAAGAGAAATTAAAAACACATGAGAGACGGTCTAAGTGAAGATGAGGAGCACCATTGAAGGGTGATAGCAAGGCAGGACTGGCCGGACCGGGCATCGGGAGTTTCCCTGGGAGGCTGAAAAGTGGGGGGAGGGACAGTTTTGTTACTGGGGGCTGGCACTGCAAAGCTCCTTGTATATCCAGTAGTTTTTAATCAACAATAAAAGCGGCCTCACTTATATTCAGGTGTGGTTCACCATTGTCTGGTGACTAATGCACCTGCTGGAGTGAGATGCAAGTTTTGAATCGTCAAAGGTAGCGAGCTGCGGCCATACTGAAAAACCGTGAAGTGCCCGATTGTCTCAACCTAATATAAACTTATTTTGACTTGTACTTATGTGGTTGTTTATTTACTTACTTATATACTATTGCTCGACCTCTTCTGACGTGTCTGTAATGCTTTCCTTTTGTCCCAAAGTTTTGTCCTGAATTTATGTCCTGAATGTTGCCCCTTTGTCCTGAATTTTTACACTCACCTTCCTGAATTTGCACCCATGCCAGTAGGTCACCCTAGCCGTGCATGCTGTCGCAGGCGAGACCTAAAAATGTTGTTTTTTTCCCCCCTGGCAGACTGAGCTCCGCCCTCATGACCGCCCTCCTCGGTCCCTCCCTGGTGCCCAGGCCGCTGCAGCGCGCTTCCCCTTTGAGGAAATCCGCCCAAAAGTTTATTTTTCTTGATGTATGTGGTATGCGCTCTAGTCTACGGGCGCATACGCGATGACGCGTAACGCCGTAGGCTAGAGCGGATAGGCGCGCATGCGCACCAGGCACAAAGAGAAGGCGCGAAGAATAGAAACGGCAGTTGGCGACCGGAGCTTGAGGCAGTTAGACGCTCGGCGCCCTTAGCTCATATATACATTTGTTGTAATTGAATAAACGTGAGTGCTTCACTACACATGACTCAGAGTATCCTGTGGGGGAGAAGAAGGACTTTACAGTGGCGACGAGGCTGAGATCTGGACTCTACCAGGTGCAGCGTACTGGAATAGAAAATAAGAATAAACCAGAGCAAGGCACAGGTCCTACAAGGAAGAGCAAGGGCGTGGCAGCAGCGCAGCAGCACGGCAAGGAACAGAACCCCAGCCTCCCAAGGCAGGTTAGTGCGACCCAAGACCCCAGGAGCCCCCAGGCAGCAACCTGGCAACCAAGGGAGACACCCCCAAGCTAGAGGAAGGGGGGAAGGCAGCACTGACAGCGCCCACTACGAGGGACAATACCCCAGGTAGCCCAAGGGGCCAAGGTGACACGGCAGAGAACGCAGGAGCGTCCGGTGAGCCTACCCAAAGGGCCCAGGAAGGAGGACCTAGAGGCGAAGCCAGAATGGCGAATCAAGCGTCAGCCCTAATGGCGCCCGTCCCGTTCCTAACCAGACCTGGTGAACCCCAATTAAAATGGGAAGACTGGAAAGAATATTTCCTCAATTACATTGAGGCTCTTGAAGACGAGAGTGAAGGAGAATACAAACCCGAAAGGAAGAAGAGACTGTTGCTCCACAACTTAGGCCCAGAAGGGGTAAGGGTGTTTAAGAACCTGGTGCCCAAAGATAGGGGTGCAGCGGAGACGGATGTCTTTGTGAATGCATTGGACGACCTGGACAGCCATTACCGCCCAGCAGTTTGCGTCTCGATAGACCGATATAACTTCCAACAGAGAAAACAAGAGGCAGGAGAATCCATTGATGACTATGTAGCAGCTCTTCGCCGGCTTGCAATCACGTGTAGGTACGGAAACCTGCAGGATGAATACATCAAAGACCAAATTGTAATGCACACCACCAGCAGAGCAGTCCAAGACAAGCTATGGGCGATGAATGAGACAACCCTGAAAGAAGTAGTGGCGATGGTCAAGAAGGCGGAAATGTCGAAAAGAGGCGCAGACGCGGCAAAAAGGGAAAGCGGGCCGAGACAAATGATCAACAAGATCGACGAGGCACCACAATCCAGCAAGCCCAAAAGCGCCTACGGAGACCCGAGGAAGGACACAAGAGGGTCTGGGAAGCAGATGTCTCGCCCCAACCAGGGGACGAAATTCGCATGCTACAGATGTGGCAGTGCAGCGCACACGGCCCAGGACAGGCGTTGCCCCGCGTTTCGCGCCAGGTGCTCATTCTGTGGGTTGACTGGTCACTTCGAAAAGGTCTGTCGGAAGAAAGGGTCGAAGTCCACGGTCAAGTGCATCGACGCAGCCACGGCCAACGTGAGTGAAGAAGAAGACCCAGAGGAGGATGACCTGGTGCTGTGCATTGAGGATCAAGTGCTGGATGTATCCGGGAAGCGCAGGGATAAGCCCCGCACCGACATGCTCATCGGGGGCGTCAAAGTACATGTAGCCGTGGATTCAGGGTCCCCATGGACCATCGTGCAAAGGTCGATATGGGAAGAGGACTTCGCACCAGTCATAGGACCCGACCTGTGGCCACCGGACATCAGACCCATCTCGTACACCGAAAATTCCATCCCACTGGTAGGATGCAGAGACTTGGAGTTCGAATTCAGAGGACGGGTGGCCACGTGCACCATGTATGTAGCGGAGAAGGGCCCATCGGTACTCGGATGGAGAGACGCAGGTGATCTTGGCATCATACTCAATCCCGGAGGGAAAGAACAGATCTTACTAACGGACGAATGGCCCCTCTCGAAGGAGGAAGACTGGAAGGCAGCATACCCCAAAGTTTTCGAGGGCACGGTAGGAAAACTAGACAAGTTCGTGCATAAAATGGTTCTTAAGGAGGGAGCAGTACCAGTAGTGCATAAGGTCCGGAACATACCGATATCCACGAGTGAGGCGGTGCGCCAGGAATTACGGAAGTTAGAAGAACTAGATATCATCGAGCCAGTGGACAGTGCGGAATGGCTATCGCCCTTGGTGGTAGTTAAAAAGCCCAATGGAAAGGTCAGGCTCTGCGTGGACCTGAGGGAGCTCAACAAAAATCTCATCGTGGAAAGGTTCCCGCTCCCCAGGATAGAGGAGATGCTAGCAAGGACAAAAGGCATCAACCATTTTTCTACCATAGACCTCACGTCTGCATACTACCAGATAGAATTGCACCCGTCGAGCAGGAAGTACACAGCCTTCATAACGCCCTTTGGATGCTTCCAATTCAAGAGAATGCCCTTTGGCCTGGCATCCGCTGCGGCCGTTTTCCAGAAGTTGATGCACAGGTTGTTTAAAGACATCTCGGGAGTGCAATATTTCCAAGACGACATCCTAGTGATGGGCTCCGACAAGGGTGAGCACGACAAGAAACTACATCAAGTGCTAGGAGTGCTGCAAAGCAAAGGAATGACGGCGGAATGGAGCAAGTGCAGAATTGGGTCTCGCTCAGTGACCTACCTAGGGCACGAGATAGGAACGCATGGCATCTCGCCAAAGGAGCAAAATGTGAAGGCGATAAAAGACGCCAAGGCCCCAACAACTAAAGAGGAAGTGCGGTCATTCCTTGGAATGGCCGAGTATTACAGTAAGTTTGTCAGACATTTTGCCACAAGAACGTACAGGATGAGAGAACTAATCAGGCACAACACAAAATTCGAATGGGACAGGGAGGCCCAGTCCGAATTTGAGTCCATTAAAGACTGTATCAGCCATGCCATCCCATTGCAAGGGTACGTCCCCATGGGCAAGACCATTGTGACAACCGATGCGAGCGACAAGGGCTTGGGGGCTGTGTTGGCGCAGGAAAGGGAGGATGGAACCAAAGAAACTATCAGCTTCGCATCCCGGGCGCTGTCCCCGACGGAACAGAGGTACAGCGTAATTGAAAAGGAGATGCTGGCAGTCACATGGGCGTTGAACAAGTTTCGCCAGTTCTTATGGGGCACGAGATTCAAGCTCCAAACGGACCACAAGCCACTCATCAAAGTGTTGACGTCATCGGGCCATGACACTGCCACCCCGAGAATAGCGAAAATGACTCTGAAGCTGCTTGATTATACGTACGATGTAGAATATCTTCCTGGCACGCAGAACAAAGTAGCTGACTACCTCAGCCGGGCATCAGCCATGGAAGAGGCGCCGGGAGAGGCACCGGACACAGAGGAGATGGTTGCCAGCATGGAGGACCACGAGACACCGATCAGTGCGCAGGAATGGCAGGCGGCTTATGAGCTCGATGAGGAGAAGAAGGAAGTAAGGAAACATCTCACGTCGGGGTGGCCGGACAAGAAGAAGCTAACGGAGGGGGTCCGACGTTTTTATGAGATAAGAGAAGAATTATCCCTGAGTGACTCGGGGATATTCTTGTACAGAGGAGAGAGAGTGGTTCCCCCAGTGACAATAATACCCCGACTGCTGAAGTTGCTTCACGAGGGGCATCTGGGCATAGTGAAAACCAAGGTGTTGGTCAAACAGATGTACTGGTGGCCAGGAATGGATGCCCACATCGAGAGACAAGTGCGGGAGTGCGGGCAATGCCAAGGAGCGTACAAGGTGCTCCGCCCACTCCGACCAGCACTGGGGAAGTTCGACACCCCGCAGGGCCCATGGGAGGATGTGGCCATAGACATTCTGGGGCCCGTCCTGGACAGTAGAGGTGTGAATAAGTACATCTGTGTGTTAATAGACAAGTATTCCAAGTGGCCAGAAGTGGACATACAAGAGTCAATGGACACGGACACGATCTTGAAGTTTCTAACCTCGGTGCTCCTCAGAGAGGGAATACCCAAAACCATCCTCAGCGATAATGGACCGCAGTTTGTGTCGGACAAGTGGGGGAGATACATGAAGAGAAACGGAATAGTAGGGAAACACACTGCCGTGTACCATCCCTCTTGCAACGGCCAGGTCGAAAGGTTCAACAGGGTGCTCATGGGCTCCATCCAGGCAGCTATATCGCAAGGAAAAGACTGGGAGGTGGAAGTAATGAACATGCTATGGGCCTATCGGATAACACCCTCGGTGGTGGGGTATAGTCCGTTCCAAGTGCTAAGAGGACGGCACCCCTTCACCCGGGACAACGTAGCATGGAGGGAGAAGACCCTCACCAGCAAGTGGTCCCCAGCGGTGGTGCAGCACAATCTAGAGAAGGCCCAGAAGATCTATGCAGCGCACTACGACAAGCGACGTAGCACGAAAGAAACGGCGCTGGAAGAAGGGGAGTGGGTTAGGATCAAACTCCCCACTCTACAAAAGAAGGGCGAAAGCAAATTCAGCCAGCCACTACAAGTCAGGGAAGTGCGTGGCAGAGCGGCCCTCCTCAGTGATGGCAGAGTCTGGTCACAAGAGCGCATGGCCAGAGTCAATAAAATATTAGTCTGGCCCAAAGCCGAGGAAGTCGGAAGAGACATGGATCAGCCGGAGGTTACAACCCATTCAGATCACGGCATAGACAACCAAGGAGAAGGTGCAGGTGAGGACAGTGAAGCTATTGTCCTGGGAGCCAGGCCGACCGACGGAGGAGGAGTGCAAGCGAATGCAGAGCTGAGAACAGAAGTGAGAGAAGCTGGGGTGTCCCAAGAAGAGACAGAGGCGAGAGAGAACGTGCCGGTAAGACACACCCGCAGCGGAAGGGCAATTGTAGTGCCCTCTCGTTATAGTGACTTTGTGATGGATGGACACTAGCTTGGTGCCGACCCCCGGTGCCCCACATAGACAATGTTCACGGCTGGAGGACACTCATCTAAGGGGGAAATGTTATAACTTTGTTTTCATTAAAGGGGGGAGATATGTGGTATGCGCTCTAGTCTACGGGCGCATACGCGATGACGCGTAACGCCGTAGGCTAGAGCGGATAGGCGCGCATGCGCACCAGGCACAAAGAGAAGGCGCGAAGAATAGAAACGGCAGTTGGCGACCGGAGCTTGAGGCAGTTAGACGCTCGGCGCCCTTAGCTCATATATACATTTGTTGTAATTGAATAAACGTGAGTGCTTCACTACACATGACTCAGAGTATCCTGTGGGGGAGAAGAAGGACTTTACAATGTAATGTATAGCTATATCCAACAGGTGCACAGCGCTTCGAAGCCTGTGAGGCCAGGTCGGCACTTAATAAAACTATGTAAATAATTTAATTTAAAAAATGGCATCAGTGTGCCCAAGGAAACACATTGTGTGAGTCATAAACCTGCCAGATATAAAGAGCGAGACTGCGAGCGGCGCCGAATACTCAAGGCGGATTCGCACTTCACAGGCCTGGAGCGAGCTTTGAAATAAAGGTTTGCCTTTTATTCCATGCTTTGCTCTTGTTATAAAGGTGAGGGTGAACAGCAGGTGTGTCCCCTGTGGATACAGGACGTGTTTGCTACTCACAGAGGGGGGCGGAAATAAAGGGCCCGGAAGTGTGAGCCCTGGATGGGGAACCCGAGGCCAGGGATTCCCCTCCAGCTTGCCTACCGGGAAACCAGGGAGGGTGGAAGGGCGGGGGTGGGGTCTCTCGCATGTCAGACCAGCATGTCTGACTCTTCCCCGACCCTCCCAGCCTTCAGAGGGACAGTAGATACGTGGCGGGGTTATTTAGCGCCCCTGTGTAGCCTTTCAGAGGCGCTACAATATAGCTGGCTCCCTTTCCCCTTTCCCTCAACCCTCAACACTGCCTGGCTCTGCCCCAGCCCGTCTGAATCCTGGGTGGCGTCACATGAAGCTCATGGGGCCGAGAAGGGGCGAGTCCTTACCTGTGTGGGGCAGGGCGAGGAGCAGCAGCAGTGCCAGTCCGGAGCAGCCGTGGGCTCTGGTGACCCTCTCCATGGTGCCGGCCGTCCTGCCCCGATACTGCCCTGGTCCTCAGGAGGTCTGGCCGGTCAGCCCTGGTGTATTAGTGCCCGCTCTGCCCGTCTTAGTGTCCGCCCGGTGAGTCTTGGTGCACTAGTGCCAGCTCTGCCCGGCCCGCTCCTTTGGTGCTCTGCCCGGTCACTCCCGGTATATTAGTGCCCGCTCTGACCGGCACGGTCCTTGGGCATTAGTGTCCACTCTGCACTGCTCGGCCAGTCCTGGTGCATTAAGGCACGCTCTGTCCGGTAGGTCGTGGTGCATTAATGCCCGGTAAGTCTTGTTGCATTAATACCCGCTCAGTCCAATATGTCCTGGTGCATTAGTGCCCGGTAAGTCCTGGTGCATTGGTGCCTGCTCTGCCCGGTAAGTCCTGGTGGATTAGAGCCAGGTACATTCTGGTGCATTAGTGCCCGGTAAACTTGGTGGATTAGTGCCCGATAAGTCCTGGTGCATTAGTGCCCGGTAAAATCGGGTGCTTTAGTGCCCGGTAAGTCCTGGTGCTTTAGTACCCGCTAAGTCCTGGTGGACTAGTGCCCGGTAAATCCTGGTGCTTTAGTGCCCGGTAAGTCCTGGTGCATTAGTGCCCGGTAAATCCTGGTCCTTTAGTGCCCGGTAAATCCTGGTGCTTTAGTGCCCGGTAAGTCCTGGTGGACTAGTGCCCGGTAAATCCTGGTCCTTTAGTGCCCGGTAAGTCCTGGTGCTCTAGTGCCCGCTCGGGTCGTCACCATGGACCCTTACAGAGGTTGGAAGGCTCTGGTCGGTATAGGGCAGTGTGTCTTCCGACACTTGTGCCCGTCTGTAGTGCCGGTGGGGCACGCCCCCACTACCTGTTTAGGGTCCAGGGGCTTCGGTCTGACCAAAGCCTGCCGTCCTGGTCTGCAGGTCCGTGCAGCGCTGTATGGGACCGCAGGGCTTCTAGGCGCTGTGCCCCCCGCCTGCAGTAGCGGCCGGCTGGCTCTGGTCCTTGGGTCGCTGTGGGACACTCGAGTGCTGGGCTCTGCTGCCCCAACTAGTCCAGATGTTCCCCAACACCTGCTTCCTCCAGTCCAGGCCTCGGCCAATCCCAGCCTCCAGCCGTGACGCGTCATGTGTGCAGGGGCAGACTGTGTGTCTGAGGCGAGCTGGGAGCTTCGTCTTCGCACAGACTGTGTGTCTGAGCCGGAGCACCCCCCCCCTACAGAGCATCTGCGCATGGGCAGACTGTGCGTCTCTGATCCGGCAGCTCTGCCCCTCCCCCCTACTGTTCCTCTGTCACGGACAGTGCGTCTGAGGCTGAGCCGGGAGCGCTGCCCTCCCTCCCCGCTGTACATCTGACATAAACTGTGCGTCTGAGGATGAGCCGGGAGCACTGTCCTCCCTCCTTGCTGTACACGAGAAACACTGTCTGTGCGTCTGCGTAGAGCCGAGAGTCTGAGCCGGGAGCACTGCCCCCCTCTTTGCTGTACATCTGTGTGCCTGGGGTGGGCAGGGCCGACCACTGGGATTGGCGAGGTGAGCCCCCGCCTAGGGCGCAACGCTCGGAGGGGCGCAGCCTCACAGGAGCTGTCTGCAGCAGTCTCCCTCTGTCTTGGTGCTAAATAAAAGGGTGTTTACCACCACTTCCGAAGGCTCCGGCACTCCTGTCTACACCTTACATGTTTTCTTTCTGCCAGCTCTCCTAACTCCGGCCCACTCACCTTCCCGCCCCCCCCCCCCATTGTCCAACACTCAGACAATCCAAAACGGCAGCTGGGAGGAGGCGCCAGCTTTGGTTTCGCCCAAGGCGCAATCTGTGCAAATGCTAGGTCTGACTGCAGGTGACCACAATCAATCAATCAATCATACCATTTGTAAAGCGCGCTACTCACCCGTGAGGGTCTCACGGTGCTAGGGGGGTGCTGCTACTGCTCGAAGAGCCAGGTCTTGAGGAGTTTTCTAAAGGTCAGCAGGTCTTGGGTCTGCCGTAGGTGGATGGGGAGGGAGTTCCAGGTCTTGGCCGCGAGGTGGGAGAACGATCTGCCGCCGGAGGTCGCTCTTCGGAAGCGGGGGACGGTGGTGAGGGCGAGGTCAGGTTAGCGGAGGAGCTGGCGGTGGGGGTGTAGAAGCTGAGTCGTCTGTTGAGGTACGTTGGTCCGGTGTTGTGAAGTGCCTTGCGTGCGTGGGTGAGGAGCTTGAAGGTTATCCTCTTGTTGACAGGGAGTCAGTGCAGGTCTCTCAGGTGGGGTGTGATGTGGCTGTGGCGAGGGATGTCGAGGATCAGGCGTGCCGAGGCATTCCGGATGCGTTGGAGCCGTCTCAGGAGTTTGGCCGAGCTCCTGCATAGAGGGCGTTTCCGTAGTCCAACCTGCTGCTGACGTGGGCCTGGGTGACCGTTCTTCTCGTTTCAGTGGGGATCCACTTGTAGATCCTGCGGAGCATGCGGAGGGTGTTGAAGCAGGAGGAGGAGACGGCATTGACCTGTTTAGTCATGGAGAGGGTGGAGTTGAGAATGACCCTTAGGTTGGGTGCATGGTCGGTGGGTATTAGGGCGGTTCCCAGTGCGGTCGGCCACCAGGAGTCGTCCCAGGCCGAAGAGGTGGATTCGAGGATGAGGACCTCCGTCTTGTCCGAGTTCATTCAGCGACGGCCTTCATTCCTTCGTGAAGGTTGGTTTTGGCGGTGTGGGGGTCCTTGGTTTAGGGAGAGGATCGGCTGGGTGTCATCTGCGTTGGAGATGATGTTGAGGTCGTACCGACGGGCGACGTAGGCAAGCGGTGCCATGTAGATGTTAAACAGTGTTGGGCTGAGGGATGAGCCCTGGGGTGCGCCGCAGATGATCTCAGTGGCTTCGGAGCGGAAGGGGGAAAGGCGGACGCTCTATGTTCTGCCGGAGAGGAAGGAGGTGGTCCAGTCCAGGGCCTTCTCTTGAATCCCGATGTTGTGGAGGCGTGTTCGTAGTGTGTGGTGGCAGACCATGTCGTAGGCGGCTGACAGGTCCAGGAGGATGAGGCCCGCCGTGAAGAACCAGGTTTTGGAACCCAGCGTCGCCAGGGATAACGCCCGATGTCTTCGGATTCCCCTGCCTTGGCAAACAGAGACACGGGACACTTCTCGATGACGTCAAAGACCAAATTTATTGGCTGCAACCAGGAACAGAGATCTACGAAGCACAACACGGATGGTTCGCTAGAGACTGCACAAATTCATGGAGCGAGACATCGTCTTTTATGCCAAAAATCATGCTTCAGGCAACATTCCTGGCTAGCATCATTTACATACAAATGGACCAATCGTAAGGTGACATTTCAAACATATCGCATAACGACAGTCCCATTTTCCGTTCTCCAGCCCACCAGACATGACCAAGAAAAAACCAACATTCCTGTTCGAACAGGCCGGACAAACCCATCATAAAGACCTCAACCCATATCAATGATTAAGCCTTAAAAGAAGAAACAGAAAGAGATGAGAAGCAAGATAGAAGGGTGTGTGCGTGTACCATAAACTCAACAATGTCCTGTTCTTTGATCTCTATCTGACCAGCTGCTTAACGAGGAATTGGCTCAACAAGGTCAGCCTCGGGCAAGGAGTCCGTTCGTCCAGGTCACAAAGAAGTCGGCTAAGGATGTACGTGTCCCAAAGACTCGTTCGGCCATAGTCATCGGCCTATGTGAGGGCAACCACACAAAATGGCTGCCACACACAAAATGGAACCCGAAGGTTCGGACGGAATCCATGAATACGTAGTGTTCCCATTGGTCGGTTATAACGAAAACACTTGTACATACCGCACTCGTCATTTGCGGTCCGCTGATACCAAAATCGTCATGATATGACGACCTTCATGAAACAGGTTCAGAATCCACGGAACCACAGCCCCTCCTTTTGCCCTTACATAGGCAATAAACCTAAACTCATGTCAGTCTGAATCCAGGTCTATATTCATCAGATCATCAAGATGTTGCTGTAGCATCATCCTAGTACTTAGCAACTCTCTCTGGACAGGCCTCTTCACACACGAAGTAGCACAAAGGCAACATATAGCAGGAGCGCACTGTACACAGAGACAGAACAGGAAAAAGATAGCTAAGGCCATCCCAATGACCATCAGAATCTTCCATCCCCACGTGGATAACAATTCCCCAAACCATCCCATCAACGACCAATCTCCCTTGTCTATATGTACAGACTCGGAGATCTTATGTAATTGGGAAATGGCCTGGAAAACTGATGGAGCGCTGTCTGGAATGAAAACGCAGCAGCTCAATTGAATCAGTTTACACACCCCACCTCTATCTGCAAGTATGACATCAAGTGCAACTCTGTTCTGAAGTGTCATAAGGCGATCCGACTGGAGCTCAGCAGTCAAGTTACTAAGGGCACCGGTAGTTTCAACTATGGTGGACTCAACCACTCTCGTCAACTTTCGTATGTTCCTACTGTTAGCCATAGGTCCTCAGAACGGCAGAAAACCCTTCAGAAAATCTCCCAATTCTTGTCCTGCAGTATCTTCCTTCCTGAAGACACCTCTAGCAACTCTCTTAACTTATGGTAATCTGCCGCAGCTGTAAAAGTGGGAGGTAACAAGAAAGAAACAAAACATGTGCCCGACAAGTCAGGGGGCAACCATGTGTACGCTTTACCGTAACAGATGAAATAGGTACCCTTAGTTGCTAGGAACGCTGGGGAAGTCTGAGACGCAAATACATAAGTCTCAGTACAGACACTCTTCCCTAACTGAGCTCTCGGAGTCTTGCCATATCCTTGCAGACAATAATGACCCCGATGGGGCACTATCCAAATCGGTGGAGAACATTTCGCTCGCTGGTTAACACTCAGACTAACTCCATATCCAGTAAAGTTCCAACCAATGTATGCTAATGTCTCATCTCTCGGGATAGTCTCATAGGAAGTAATCCCTCTAATCATGTCGACTATACCCTTGACCAGAGCACTAGTCTTCGAACTATCTTTCACGGATCATAGGGGATAGGCTTCATGAGCATAGCTGAACATTGTTCTGTATGCCCAGGGAATACCTTTATCGGTAGTATGGGGCATTAGGCCACAAACCCAACAATTTGTCGTATTCATTACTAACTGGTGTTGGTGCAGAAGCTGAACAAAGGAATTGTTAGCAAATTCCAGTCTTCTAACGATTTCATGTTCGGGCAAAGGGTGAAAAGAATGAGAAGAAACAGTAGGAGGAGGTGTAGGTTGCGTAGTGGGCATTAACGTCACTTGAAAGGAGAATGTCACATATCCAATTAGAAACATCATCAAGCTAAGCAATATAAACAAACACAATATTAAAAAACATTTTCTGCTCATTAATTTACAGATTTTGTTCTCGAAGCTTATTCTTTCAACAGGTCTCTCTACCTCGAAGAACTCCATCCTCTCTAATTGCTGCTCGCGGTGGATGGGTGTTCTGTGCTAAGGAATGCTTCTGTCAGTCCAGGGCAACTCCCTTAGACCAACCAGAACCGTCGACCTAACGTCTTCGGCTGCACTCCAAAAACTTGACACTGCGACCCTACAGCTGAACCCGGATGGCGGTTCAAAAAACAAAAATCAAAGTAGTTCCTCGGAGGAGAGTTAACCTTAAAAATCAGAAAAAGAAAACTTCAATTCTTTATTTGTCCCGCGACTCTCGGTCGCAAATTATAACACTCATTGCCAGGCAATGTCTGTTCACGAAACAGTAAATCAGGTTCAACAGTGTCAAATGGCTCAAAGGAGGCACAGCTTCTTGAAGGAGATCATCACTTTCTTGCTCAGTGTTCGTACCAATCAAACGGGCATCGTTGAAGGGCAGAAAACGAGGCACGGTTTCAGTCTCTGAATCAGGAAGTCCTTTCTGGACCCACCGGTCGTACGGCAGAGGCAAAGGAGCCCTCTTACAATGTACACTGTGGATCCAATTCTTTTTACCGTGCACACGTACTGCGGAACGGGTAGCCAAAAGCACTTGATAGGGTCCGCTCCACCTGGGCTGCTCGTTCTTGGTTCTCTGAAAGTTCTTTACTAGCACCCAGGTGCCAGGTTCGATAGCATGTCCTGGATCTTCAGAAGCTTGTGGCAATGTATCGTGAACCTGTTGATGCAAAACACGCAATTTAGCCGTCAATTCATACAGGTAGTCAAGCAACACAGGATGTTCTATTTCACTAAACTTCGTCGGCCGTGGCACACCCCAAATATTTTCCGGGCGACCAAAAACTACCTTGTATGGACTCAAATCCATTCGTGAATGCACAGTCATTCGAGTAGACAAAAGGGCTAGAGGCAAGGCATCTGGCCATTGTAAACCAGAGCTCGCTTGTATCTTGGCCAATTTAAGTTTGAGAGTGCCATTATAGCACTCCACTAGACCAGCTGATTGCGGATGATTTGCAGCGTGGAACTTCTGCCTAATACCTAATCCATCACATACTCTCTTCATCACTTGACCCACAAACTCACTTCCATTATCACTCCAGATCATTCTCGGCAAACCATACCTAGGGAAAAATTCCTTAATAAGGGCTTTCGCTGTGGACAAGGCAGTGTTATCCTTCAAAGGGTAGATTCTACCCATTTAGAAAAAGAGCAAACAACCACTAACACATATTTCAGGTTGTTGCACCTCTCCATGTGGATGAAATCTAGCTGCAAAGCCTCAAACGGATACGTTGGAGGAGCAAAATGACCAGCTGGGGTTGGAGTTCCCTTACCAGGATTGTACATCAGACACACCATACAGTTTTTGACCAAATTCTCTGCACACTTAGGAATTCCAGCATTTTGCCATACTGGAGCTAACAACTTACAAATCCCTTTCACACTGATATGAACCATTTCATGAGCCATTGTAACGACTGGAAGTACATACGCATCGGGTAACAACCATCTCTGATGCTCTGACAAATCAATCCAACAACCATTCGAATCCAATTTACGCTTGCTCTTTCTCCATTCATTCAACTCTTTCTCTGTAGCTTCAGCTTGGATGGATTTCACACTCTCAATCGTATCTTCACACATACTTCCATCTGGAACCCATCTCGCTGGACTCGCAACTTACATTCGACTCATCACATTTCTTGCAGTTTCTTTCGCGACTTCATCTGCAAACGCATTTCCACGACCAACATCATCCGTAACTTTCTTATGCACACTGCATTTCGCAATCGCAACTTGCAACGGCAAAGTAAGTGACTCAAGGAGTTCATTCACCAACTGGCCATGCTGAATCTTAGTCCCATGCGAAGTCAGGAACCCACGCTCTTTCCACAAACGTCCAAAACTATGAGCCACACCAAACGCATACTGACTATCGGTATACACAGTCACTCGTTTCCCTTTTGACAACACACACGCTCTTGTCAATGCAATCAATTCTGCTGCTTGCGCCGAGTTATGTGGGATACGTGCAGCTTAAACAACCGTATGCAAAGTCGTAACAGCATATGCCGCAGTCGTATCACCATTCGGAAGCTTGAAGCACGAACCATCAACCCATAAAGTACCATCACACTCTGAAAGAGGAGTATCCCTAAGATCTATCCTCCCTTTCGTTTCTTCCTCTGTTCTAAGGAAGCAATCATGCTGTTCAATAACATCTGTCTCAACTGAAATCGGCAACAACGTAGCTGGATTCAACGTATTGCATCTCTTTATATGCACATGACTCGCTAACAAGGTCAATTCGTAACCCGACAACCGAGCACTAGTTAAGTGCTGTGTCTTGGTACGATTCAACAAGGTATCCACTGCATGTGGAACCATCACAATCAGTGTATTGTCCATCACCAAACCAGCAGACTGTCGAATCGAAACAGCCACTGCAGCTCTCAAACAACTCGGCAACGCTCTGGCTACGGGATCCAAAGTCGACGAAAAATAAGCACATGGACGCTGCTTATCGCCAAACAGTTGAGTCAAGACTGACAATGCACATCCCTCTCTCTCGTGAACATAAAATGTGAAAGGCTTGCTGTAGTCGGGGTACCCAACACAGGAGCCGAACACAACGCATCGCGCAATTCTGAAAAGCTCTCCTGACATTCGTCAGTCCAAGGAATAGGATTTGGAGTATCCTTAACAGTAAGGGCTATCAAAGGTTTCGCGAGCAACGAAAAATTAGGGATCCATTGCCTACAATACGACGTAATACCTAGGAAAGCACGTACTTCTCTCTGTGTCGTAGGCACACTCATTTTCACAATGGCTTGAATTCTTTCTGGGGTCAGTTTCCTTCCCTCCTTCGATAAGAGGTGACCTAATGTAACGGTCGGATTCTCGGACCAGATAGGATCAGCTCCTCAGAGCACCACCAACCCAGCCGGAACGTAATCACCTCCCTCCTCAGGATGTATTTACAATAGGTATCTATACCTTGTACCTAAGGATAGGGAATTAGCAATATACATGCATAGGTTTTCTACAATATCACACTCACACCAGTTAGTCTCGCGGCAACTTGGGCCCAGACTAGTCTACCCTAGGGCAGTTCTGATTGGCTACCATTACACACTGAACACAGTCAGTGCCCGCCCGACAAACCGCAATCCTGCGTGTCTAGACACCAGTCTCCTCCCTGGTGTTCTCTCACTTACATTCCGAGCCGCAATCCTGCGGATCTAGGCACCAGTATCCTCCCTGGTGTTCTCATTACTTACATCCCAAGCCGCAATCCTGCGGGTATCAGCACCAGTTTCCCGCCTGGTGTTCTCATTAACGCCGCTTACCAACGACGATCACTTTCCTATGAATACCCTTGGAAGGAATCTTTAATTGGCTACTAGGGATATGATACTACAATATTATAGCATACAACAGTTTACCGAATTAGATGATGTACAATCTATTCTACTCCTCAAGGGGCCCCTCTCTCCCTCATTGCTCAGTCACTACTTACCTGACCGGGAATTACATCCGTTCATAAAACAATGTCTGACTAGAAGAACAGGTTACCCTGATTGAACAAGAATACGAGGCACATGCTGGTTCACTAAGAACTGGGGTACTTTATTACAATAATTATAATAACACAATACTATACTATAACATATATCCTGCAAAGGAAAGTGAAAGGTTAGAATGTGCACACTATAAGAAAAAGACTGACGTCACCTGATTAATGTGAAGTCTGGATTCGGCAGTCATCTAGGTTCCCTTCTCGTCTGTGCCTTGGCTCATCTTTAGGGTCACACTTCTGCAGTCACGGGTACACGTCTGCGCCGCTATGCTCTGTCTTCTCTGCTTCCCTCCAAGTCACTGGAACCTTCCTTTCATTAGCTGCTTTCTCTCTGGCTGTTCTGCGCTACTCCTCTCTCCTCTCAATCACGGACCATCTTCACTTCTCGGCTTCGATCTTATAACTCAGTTTCAGCCACCCTGGTATTCGTTCTCTCGACTAACTGCTTCACTTGGAATGCTCTGATCTTATAGGTCAAAGCTCGCCAGCTGCTCCAACTAAAATAACTTTAATCTGTCTAAGAGAGTATCAGCTTCTTGGTCTTTCTCGGACTTCAAAATGGCGACTGTCTGCCTGGAAATAATTAATGGTAAATTTGGCCTGGTTGAGAACCAGGACACCAGTACGCACTACTCAATTTGAATTTAGACGTTAGTACATTTATTTCATTTTCATCAACAAATTAATTTAGATCAGCATAACATTTATATTCATGTTACATTTGTTAAAGCGCATGTTCATTTGTCAATATATACATTGCTATCTTCAAGCATATAACATACATCGTGATATCAATACATTTAGTGTCCACCCAATGCATTTCGGGGCGCGAGCCCCTTCGTCAGGGGTCTGTGTATAAATGAAAAAGAAAGAATAAGGAATCTTATTACTATTGATGCACTATCATGAAAAAAAGAAGAATCTCTCTATAATATATACTTCTTACCGCAAACTGGGTGATATCTATTGCAAAATTCTCCTGGTTGAATGTTGGTGTAATCTACATGATAAAAAAGACTGAATCTAAGCATGTGAGATTAATGAAGCCGGTGTCATATATAAAAGAACTCTGAATAAGGTATAGAGTTACCTGTGCGCTTGTGATAGTCTGTGGGGACAGAAAAGGGACAAAAAGGTGTACAGAATGTTTATATTGCAAGAGCCTGAAAACAGAATTAATTGTAGAGTTTCTGTATATATATAAGTGCTCACCTTGTGTATGCTGACTTTATAACAAGGAGCCTGTGTGAGGATAAATGAGATACTGATGAGTGCTGCGAAATAGCAGCAATAGCGGTGAGTAAAAGTACTATAAATGTCGATGTTTACCTGAGAGTCCTACTCGGTGAACATCGGACTCAGCAAATGCTCGAGAAGGAAATGGAAAAGATCTGCCAATAAAGTGAAGACGATATATTTTTAAGACGCTGGCCAGCGTGTGATGCGATCAAATCACAAAGCGGAAAAAACAAAGCTTTGTTAATGATTGGAAGAAAGATCTTACTGGAGCGAGGTGCTCAGTGTTTCCGTCTCGGCGTCTTTTCGAATGTTAACGTGAAGGCATCTAGTCCTTCTTTTATTCCGAGAATCGTCTAGCGCGTAACTATCGATAACGGACTACGGAGGTCCCGACTCGGCGTTTTAATGATCATAAAAAATAAAGGCGACTATTCCTTCCTTTACTGAAATGGTTACTTTCCGTATCAATATTGAATTACTGACTCCTAATGGTTCTTGTGCTGGATGAAATGCTGAGGAAAAGAGTCATGCTTCATGTGGTTGACTGTTTGCAAAAGTTGTGCAAAGGTGTAGATAGCGTTAGTCGCCATCTTGGAGTGGTGTATAAGCTCGGTGTATTGGCGCTGAAAGCACCTTTCATAAGATAAACAGATTAATTAAAAGCTCAACGGGTCGATAATTAATACAATAAGATGAAAGAAAATATGAGAAACAAAACGAGTGGAGGATGGGAGGAAAATAAGACTGTAAAACGTTTGGCTGGGTTCTGGTTATTCAAGAATGTCGGATCTTCTCGCCTCTCGCATATTTATATCATGTACCTCACTGTGAACAATGTATTATTCCTAGTTTATAATACAATTTATATAAACATTCCTGCCTATTTACATTCTATAGATAATATGCAAATAACATGCCCTTCCAAATTCATTGGAAATAATTAATGGCATTGATGCTAACGGCTAGCTGCCGCCTACAGACTGACTGATTCACTGCCTCATGCTTTCACTAATATGGAAGCTTGTCCCTTCATGGAAAGTTACGGCCAGTAACCTGCCGCCCACCAAATTCTTGTACCTCCCCGTACCAAGGACACGTTCCCAGCCGGCCGGCCTGATGTTGTGTCTTCGGAATGGAGAAAAATACAGTCTTTCGATAAGGGCCAGCCTGAGCCGGTTCTCTCCAAGCGAACAACACTTCGTAACTAAAACATTACCCTTGACCTAGAAGCATCTCAAGCTGCAGGGGCAGAAAGCAAGATGGAGTCTCTCCCGTTTGAGGCCTACAAGGCCCGAAATAAGCATAACTCCATAGAATGTATACTAACACTCTTGCAAAAGGACGGATTATCACTAGTACTAATGAATCTATCCCCTAACAGAAGTTTATAAGCCCCGATCTAAGGAAAAGGGTACGAAAATGCATTACTGTGCCCTGTGAATAGGCCCTGTCTATGGTTCTAATCCTTGCACTAGAATGATAATAGACTGGAGTCACCTCCAATCATCTTCTCTCACAGGAAGGCTGAAAAAGTCGGTCAGAACACCTAAGTAGGTAACTTCTTGTCGACAATATTGTAACTTCGAAAGAGAAACCTTATGGTGGAAATCAGACAGATGACGTAACAACGACAAAGTAGCCTCTTTACAAATCTCTTCGTTGTCAGCGGCGACTAACAGATCGTCAACATACTGAATCAAAGCAGCGCCATCAGGCAAACAAGCAAGTCAAGTTGTGTCTTCAAAGATTGACTATAGATTGACGGACTGTCACAATAGCCTTGTGGAGCCCGCTTAAACCGGAAGCTTCGTCCTCCTAAAGAGAAACCAAAGATATCTCTACTCTCCACGGCAATCGGGATGCTGAAGAAAGCATTCTTCAAGTCTGAAGAACCGGGTTTTAGAACCCAGCGTCGTCAGGGATAACGCCCGATGTCTTCGGATTCCCCTGCCTCGGCAAACAGAGACGAGGGACCCTTCTTGGTGACGTCAAAGACCACATTTATTGGCTGCAACCAGGAACAGAGATCTACGAAGCACAACACGGGTGGTTCGCCAGAGACTGCACAAATTCTAGGAGCGGAGCATCGTCCTTTATGCCAAAAATCAAGCCTTAGGCCACATTCCAGGCTAGCATTAAACTGACCATTGAGCAAGTGACATTTCAAACATATCGCATGATGACAATCCCACTTTCCATTGTCCAGCCCCCAAACATGACCAAGCAAAAACCCAACATTCCTGTTCCGACGGGCCGAGCAAAACCCACCATAAAAACCTCAACCCACATCAATGATTAAGCCATAAAGGAAGGAACAGAAAAAGATGAAGAAGCAAGATAGAAGGGTGTGTGCGTGTACCATAAAATAAGCAATGTCCTACTCTTTGATCTTTATCTAACCAGCGGCTTAACAAGGAACTGGCTCAGTGAGGTCAGCCTCGGGCAAGGGAGTCAGTTCGGCCAGGTCATACAAGAGTCAGCTAAGGTGTACGTGTCCCAAAGACTCGTTCGGCCATAGTCATCGGCCTATGTGAGGGCAACCACACAAAATGGCTGCAGCACACAAAATGGAACCCGAGGGTTCAAAACGAAATCGTAGTGTTTTCATTGATCGATTATGACAAAAACACTCGTGCATACCGCACTCGTCATTTGCGGTCCAGTGATACCGAAATCGTCTAGATACGACGACTTTTATGAATCGGGTTCAGAATCACGGAACCACAGCCCCTCCTTTTGCCCTTACATAGGCAATAACCTAAACTCACGTCAGTCTGAATCCAGGTCTATATTCATCAGATCATCAAGATGTTGCTGTAGCATCATCCTAGTACTTAGCAACTCTCTCTGGACAGGTCTCCTCGCACACGAAGTAGCACAAAGACCACATATAGCAGGAGCGCACTGCACGCAGAGACAGAACAGGAAAAGGATAGCTAAGACCATCCCAATGATCATCAGAATCTTCCATCCCCACATGGATAACAATCCCCATAACCATCCCATCAATGACCAATCTCCCTTGTCTATATGTATAGAATCGGAGATTTTATGTAGCTTGGAAATGGCTTGGAAGACTGTCGGAGCGTTGTCTGGGATGAAAACACAACAGCTTGATTGGATTAGTTTACAAACCCCACCTCTATCTGCAAGTATGACATCTAACGCAACTCTGTTCTGAAGTGTCATAAGGCGATCCGACTGGAGCTCAGCAGTCAAATTACTAAGGGCACCGGCAGTTTCAACTATGGTGGACTCAACCACTCTCGTAGGCTCTATCATGGCAGACAAAATAGGTACCCTTAGCTGCCAGAAACAACGGAGAATTTCGGGACGTGAAGACGTATGTCTCAGTACAGACACTCTTCCCTAACTGAGCTCTTGGATTCCTGCCATTGCCTTGCAGACAATAATGACCCTGCTGGGGCACTATCCAAATCAGAGGGGATCTCTTCGCTCGCTGACTAATGCTCAAACTAACTCCATATCCAGTCAAGTTCCATCTGGCGTATGCCTGTAACTCATCTCTGGGAATAGTTCTATACGAGTCAATGTCTCTACTCATATTTGTGATTCCCACTACCAATGCTTTGTTGCTCGAGTTACCTTTCGCGGAACGTGGGGGATAGGGTTCAATGGCATATATGAACATCGTCTGAAACGCCCACAAAGAACCATTGTAGCTGAATGGTAGGACCAAGTACGGAATACCCTTATCTGTAGTATGGGGCATAAGACCACACACCCAACAATTAGTTGTGTTTACTACTAGTTGGTGTTGGTGCAGAAGCTGAACAAAAGAATTATTAGCAAATTCCATTCTCCTAACAGTTTCATGTTCGGGCAGAGGGTGAAAAGAATGAGAAGGAACAGTAGGAGGAGGTATAGGTTGCACAGTGGGCATGAACGTAACTTGAAATGAGAATGTCACATAACCAATTAAAAACATCATTAAACTAAGTAGCATAAATAGACACAATATTAAAAATCTTTTCTGAGTGATTAATTTACAGATTTTTCTCTTAAAACTTATTGTCTTAACAGGGCTCTCCATTTCGAAAAACTCCATCCTCTCTAATTGCTGCTCGCGGTGGTAGGGTGTTCTATGCTAAGGAATGCTTCTGTCGGTCCAGGGCAACTCCCTTAGACCAACCAGAACCGTCGACCTAACGTCTTCGGCTGCACTCCAAAGACTTCGGCAACCGCGACCCTACAGCTGAACCCGGATGGCGGTTCGAAAAACAAAAATCAAAGTAGTTCCTCGGAGGAGAGTTAACCTGTAAAAATCATAAAAAGTAAATTGTATTTCTTTATTAGTCCTGTGAATCTTGGTCGCAAATTATAACGATCTTTGCCAGGCAATGTTTGTTCACGAAACAAGAGTTCAGGTTCAGAAGTGTCCAAACGATTCAAAGGAGGCACGGCTTCTTGAAGGAGATTGTCGCTTTCTTGTTCAGAGTTTGTTCCAATCAAACGTGCATCGCTAAAAGCATAAAATGGGGCACGGTCTCAGTCTCAGAGTCAGGAAGTCCTTTCTGGACCCACTGGTCGTACGGCAGAGGCAAAGGGGCCCTCTTACAGTGTACACCGTGGATCCAGTTCCTTTTAACGTGCACTCGTACTGCTGAACGTGTAGACAACAAAACGAGGAAGGGTCCTGTCCAGCGGGGCTGATCGTTCTTGGTCCGCTGAAAATTCTTGATCAGGACCCAGGAACCAGGTTTGATAGCATGTCCTGGATCTTCAGATGCTTGTGGCAGTGTATCGTGAACCTGTTGGTGCAAAACACGCAATTTAGCCGTCAATTCGTACAAATAGTCAAGTAGTACAGGATGTTCAATCTCACTGAATTTTGTCGGCCGCGGCACTCCCCAAATATTTGCCGGGCGACCAAACACGACCTCATATGGACTAAGTCCCATTCATGAATGCACAGTCATTCTTGTGGACAGAAGGGCTAATGGCAAAGCATCGGGCCATTGTAGGCCAGAGCTCGCCTGAATCTTGGCAAGCTTCAATTTAAGAGTGCCATTATAGCACTCGACTAAACCAGCTGATTGGGGGTGATTTGCAGCGTGAAATTTCTGCCGAATTCCTAATCCATCACATACTCTCTTCATCACTTGACCCACAAATTCACTCCCATTATCACTCCAGACCATTCTCGGCAATCCAAATATAGGGAAAAACTCTTTGATAAGGGCTTTCGCTGTGGACAAGGCAGTATTGTCCTTCAAAGGGTAAGCTTCCACCCATCTAGAAAAAGAGCAAACAACCACTAACACATATTTCAGGTTGTTGCACCTCTCCATGTGGATGAAATCTAGCTGCAAAGCCTCAAACGGATACGTTGGAGGAGAAAAATGACCAGCTGGAGTTGGAGTTCCCTTACCAGGGTTGTTCATCAGACACACCATACAATTCTTGACCAAATTCTCTGCACACTTAGGAATTCCAGCATTTTGCCATACTGGAGCCAACAACTT
Organism: Lissotriton vulgaris; assembly: GCF_964263255.1. Lineage (NCBI taxonomy): Eukaryota > Metazoa > Chordata > Amphibia > Caudata > Salamandridae > Lissotriton > Lissotriton vulgaris. The sequence continues at coordinate 10,873,727 of NC_141693.1, read as the reverse complement.
ACAAATCCCTTTCGTACTGATATGAGCCATTCCATGAGCCATTGTAACCACTGGAAGCACATACGCATCGGGTAACAACCATCTTTGATGCTCTGATAAATCAATCCAACAACCATTCGAATCCAATCTACCCTTGCTTTCTCTCCATTCATTCAACTTTTTCTCTGTAGCTTCAGCTTGGATGGATTTCACACTCTCAATCGTATCTTCACACATACTTCTATCTGGAACCCATCTCGCCGGACCTGCAACATACATTCGGCTCATCACATTTCTCGCAGTTTCTTTCGCGACTTCATCTGCAAACGATTTACCACGACCAACATCATCCGTCACTTTCTTATGCGCACTGCATTTCACAATCGCTACTTGCAATGGTAAAGTAAGTGATTCAAGAAGTTCATTCAACAACTGACCATGCTGGATTTTCGTCCCATGCGAAGTCAGGAACCCACGCTCTCTCCACAAACGTCCAAAACTATGAGCCACACCAAATGCATACTGACTGTCAGTGTACACAGTCACTTGTTTATCTTTCGCCAACACACACGCTCTCGTTAATGCAATCAACTCTGCTGCTTGTGCTGAATTATGTGGGATACGTGCAGCTTCAAGTATCGTATGCAAAGTCGTAACAGCATATGCCGCAGTCGTATCACCATTCGGAAGCTTAAAGCACGAACCATCAACCCACAAAATACCATTACACTCTGGAAGAGGAGTATCCCTAAGGTCTATCCTCCCTTTTGTTTCTTCCTCAGTCCTAAGGAAACAATCATGTTTTTCATCGTTATCTGTGTCAGCTGAAATCGGCAACAACGTAGCTGGATTCAACGTGTTGCATCTCTTAATATGCACATGACTCGCTAACAAGGTCAATTCGTAACCCGACAACCGAGTAGTAGTTAAGTGCTGTGTCTTGGTACGATTCAACAAGGTATCCACTGCATGTGGAACCATCACAATCAATGTATTGTCCATCACCAAACCAGCAGACTGTCGAATCGAAACAGCCGCTGCTGCTGTAGCTCTCAGACAACTCGGTAATGCTCTAGCTACTGGATCCAAAGTCGACGAAAAATAAGCACATGGACGTTGCTTATCGCCGAATTGTTGAGTCAAAACTCACAATGCACATCCCTCTCTCTCGTGGACATACAATGTGAAAGGTTTACTATAGTCGGGAGTACCCAACACAGGAGCCGAACACAACGCATTGCGTAATTCTGAAAAGCTCTTCTGACATTCGTCAGTCCAAGGAATAGGATTCGGAGTATCCTTAACAGTAAGAGTTATCAGAGGTTTCGCTAACAACGAAAAATTAGGGATCCACTGTCTACAATACGACGTAATACCTAGGAAAGCACATACTTCTCTCTGTGTCGTAGGCACACTCATTTTCACAATCGCTTGAATTCTTTCTGGGGTCAGTTTCCTTCCCTCCTTCGATAAGAGGTGACCTAGACTGAAGAACTGGGTTTTAGAACCCAGCAGCGCCAGGGATAACGCCCGATGTCTTCGGATTCCCCTGCCTCGGCAAACAGAGACACGGGACACTTCTTGTCGACAATATTGCAACTCCGAAAGAGACACCTTATGATGGAAATCAGACAGATGGCGTAACAACAACAAAGTAGCCTCTCTACAAAGCTCTTCATTGTCAGCAGCAACTAACAGATCGTCAACGTACTGTATAAGAGCAGCACCATCAGGTAAAACCAACAAATCAAGTTGCGTCTTTAAAGCTTGGCTATAGATCGATGGACTCTCACAATAACCTTGAGGAGCGCGCTTAAAGCGGAAACTTCGTCCTCCTAAAGAGAAGCCGAAAATATCCCAACTCTCCTCGGTAATCGGGATGCTGAAGAAAGCATTCTTCAAGTCGATCACCGAAAACCACGTGGCTGTAGCCGGGATCAAATCAGTAAAGCGGTGATATCAGGCACAACAGGAAATTGCGGAACAATAATCTTGTTCACCTCACGAAGATCGATCACAAACCTATATACAGGGGGTTGTGAAGAATCAGTTCTCTTCAGAACAGGCAGAACCGGACTATTGCACATATTACCTCTCGTTTCTTCGATCACACCTTTTTCAATCAGATCATAGATGATCGCTAAAAGTGCTCGCTCACCATCACTGGAAATCCTAAATTGTGGAATACGAGGCAGTCTAGCATTCGCTTTCAACGTCACAACATACGGCGGAATCTCCAAAAGACCCACGTTGTTAGGACTAGTAGCCCAAAGAGAATCAGGAAGAGACAACAATTCAGCTGGAAGTCGGTCTTTAGACAAGTACATAGGAGAGATCACTCTCTTACCCAATGTAAGCTGTACTCCTGAAGGAGAACAATATAACGTTGCATATAATCTCTTTAACAAATCCAATCCCAACAAATTCTCACCACAACCTGTCGTCAAAATGAGGGGTGCTTCAAATTCACAAGGTCCAACAGAAATAGACCAAGGACTAGAAATCAGATTAGAAACCGGGGCGCCAGAAAAACCTACTGAAACATTCGTTAAGCCAGACAAAGGTGCGCCAGGGAGTTTAGAGTGTATGATAGAACTCTTCGCAGCACCAGTATCCAACAGAAAAGGCTCTGACACACCTGATGCAATCACTTCAACGTAAGGTCCACTCTGATCTACTGGAACTGAAATAACTCCCTCTCTTTGTCTATGGCTGTCCTAGCAATCATTACCGTCCATATTCTCACCTTCGACGTAGTAGTCATCAGTATAATACTAAGTAGTCCTACCAGATGCACCATTCTGCTGATCAAAACAATTCATAGAAGTCTGTGGTGGAAAGGAACGTGCATTCTGAGGGAACGCACCACGTCCCCTACCTCTAGAATTTTGTTGAAAACCTCGACCTCTCATACCAGAAACTCCATTCTTACGCTGCAGCAAGACCGGGCAACTACTCTTGAAATGGCCCTCCTCTTTACAATACGTACACTGATTAGGGCCTACGGGAAAACGCTGTTGAGAAGACTCGAACCTTTGCGAGTTTCTCTGATATTGCTGAGGGTGCTGGGAATCACGCTGATTACTACGAGGCGGATACGCTTGCTGCAAAAGAACCTTCGTTTTCAGATCTTTAGTCTTCTTGTCAGCTCTATCTCTCTCATCCTTGTCCCTGTTTTCGTAATATTGTGCAGTAGCCAATATCTGTGCCGACGACGAAACTGCCCAAGAACTCTCTGAATCCTTCAACTTAGTACATAACTCGGGAAGCAAATTATGTACAAACTTATCGACGAACAACCGTTGCCCACCTTCAGTACTCATGTCTTGACCACTGTGGTCGATAAAGGTTTCCTCAAACCTAGTGAAAAAGTCAGACACACTTTCATCTTTCTTCTGCTTATACGCGGACAATTTATGCCAATTTACTCACATAGCGGGCATTAAAGTCTTCATGTAATCAATAATTCTACCTGGGAGTTCTGAAATTAAGGGCTCAGGTTTAGCACCACCAACTTGTCGACCATCCGCAGCAGCAATATTAACCCATGTATCACCTAACTCATGTGCATGATTCTCGTGACGAATCTTCACCCATAACGGTTGTGGAACAACATTCCCAAACAACATGTCAATATCGGCTAGATTCATGATACATGAACCTGCAGTCTGCGATAACTCCTTGTAGTACCCTGCAGGATTTTTACGAGGATCAGGTAGAGTCTGTTTAAGGGCCAAAACTTCGGCTCGCTTCCACGGAACATGTACCCAAACCCGCTGAAAATGAGCCGGCACGGCTGGTGGATTATTACCCGCACCAGCAGCTACCGCGTCTCTCCACACCGGAGGGACCTCCCTCATTGGATATTGGCGCGCTTTCATCCTAACAGACGGATCAGGCTCAAATAACGACTGAGAAGGAGACTCGCTCCTAAACGACAGCAGTGTCGCTACTGCCCTATCAACATCAGAACCCACTATAGTTCCCTTCGCAAACTCGGACTGTACCCAGAACAACTCAGACAGAGTCTGTCCCAAATCACCATCTTCCCATTCTTCACGAAGGAAAGTACACATAATTCCAAAGACATATCTCTGCTTTGGTTCTTCCCATAGCCAGAAAAGATCCATAACAGACTCTAAATCATACCTCGAAGTATTAGTAACCCATTTACGAGCTAAATCATCCAACACTTGTCACTCTTCGGAGCCAGGCAAATGACTACGTAATTGTTTACTCTCTGAAACAGGGGTCATACCTAGTGACCCAAAAAGAGGGGACAAAAGACTAGTAACGGTATCTGTCATTCTCTGTCGAACAGAAGGAGAAGTCGACACAAGGACAGGGGGAAAAACAGGGTGAGAAGATGTAGCAGAAGGAGTGGATAATACAGGAGGCAAAGTCGTAGAGGCTGGAAGCAAAGTTGGGAGCAAAGTCGGCGGCCCTTGAGGAGGCTGCGCCAAAGGAATAGGAGCCAACTGCAGAGGAGCGGCGGTGGTACAATAACAGGAGGTAAAGCAACCGGGGGTTGCGGAGGTTGCGCAACTAAAGGTTGCGGAGGTGGTGTAGCACTTTGCGCATAGGGTGGCGGCGAACTTAACAGATGGGACATCAAAGGATCTTTCTCAAGGTCCTGCTTTTCATCTTGCATTTTAGGTAAAGCCGGATAGCATTTATCAATCGCCATTTTACGTTGCCTGTGCAACTGTTCACTCTCTTGTTCTTCTACGTTATCTTTAAACTGTATAGCAGCTTGCATTATCGACATACCTCGTTCTCTTTTATTTTTCTTCGCTAACTTAATTTCTTTCTGTTTGGCTTCCTTTCGCCATAGGCGGAAAGAGTCAAACATCGCCGGCCGGGCTTTCTTCTTGAACAGTTTAACTTCGAGATTGTGTAAAATCTCTGTTTCAAAGTTACCATAACGGGGCCACTGTAGGACACCGTCTTTTCTCGTATATTTTACCCATATGTCATTATACGTGATGGGGCCCACTCCATGTTTGACATAAAGTTCATAGGTCGGAGTTCCAATCGGAGGAACCGGACACAAATCCTCCAATCGGAAATCCCTAGTACAACCACAACAAAATATTTTTCCAAGTCTGCTAAGACCAGGCATCTTCGCTCACTAGTCTAGCTTCAAACTTCAAGGGAAATCTCAAAACGATAGTCTCGTGAATACACCAGTCCCTCGGCTTTGGGGCCTGCAGGGACCAAATCAAAGCTATACCAAAGGATACCCAAACAAAACTAAGGACTGGGAGACGCTCCACTCATACTTAACTGAAATGTCGATGGCGTCACCAGAAGACCCGTCTATTGTCTCGCTCTACAAATCATCTAAAGGGCTCCAAGACAGGGCGACAGTCAGGGCAACAGTCCTTCGTAGCCGTCGGAAAGCGGGGAACCTCGCAGCAAAGACTTTCGGACCACGACGACATACAGGGGTCGATGATGTGGCAGGCCTTCCTCCAGAATTTTCACACGAAGCTCCTCACGATCTTCGGGCTTGGACCGGTACCGCTGAAGTCGCCCAACGTTGGGCGCTAACTGAAGAACCGGGTTTTAGTACCCAGCGGCTCCAGGGATAACGCCCGATGTCTTCGGATTCCCCTGCCTCGGCAAACAGAGACACGGGACACTTCTTGGTGACGTCAAAGACCAAATTTATTGGCTGCAACCAGGAACAGAGATCTACGAAGCACAACACGGGTGGTTCGCCAGAGACTGCACAAATTTTAGGAGCGGAGCATCGTCCTTTATGCCAAAAATCAAGCCTTAGGCAACATTCCAGGCGAGCATTAAACTGACCAATGAGCAAGTGACATTTCAAACATATCGCATGATGACAATCCCACTTTCCGTTGTCCAGCCCCCAAACATGACCAAGCAAAAACCCAACATTCCTGTTCGGACGGGCCGAGCAAAACCCATCATAAAAACCTCAACCCACATCAATGATTAAGCCATAAAGGAAGGAACAGAAAAAGATGAAGAAGCAAGATAGAAGGGTGTGTGCATGTACCATAAAATAAGCAATGTCCTACTCTTTGATCTTTATCTAACCAGCTGCTTAACAAGGAACTGGCTCAGTGAGGTCAGCCTCAGGCAAGGGAGTCAGTTCGGCAAGGTCATACAAGAGTCAGCTAAGGTGTACGTGTCCCAAAGACTCGTTCGGCCATAGTCATCGGCCTATGTGAGGGCAACCACACAAAATGGCTGCTGCACACAAAATGGAACCCGAGGGTTCAAAACGAAATCGTAGTGTTCTCATTGATCGATTATGACGAAAACACTCGTACATGCCGCACTCGTCATTTGCGGTCCACTGATACCGAAATCGTCTAGATACAACGACTTTTATGAATCGGGTTCAGAATCACGGAACCACAAGTCAATCACCGAAAACCACGTGGCTGTAGCCGTGGATCAAAGTCAGTAAAGCGGTGATGTCAGGTACAACAGGGAATTGCGGAACGACAATCTTGTTCACCTCACGAAGATCGATCAAAAACCTATATACAGGAGGTTGTGAAGAATCAGTTCTTTTCAGAACAGGCAAAACCAGACTATTGTACACATTACCTCTTGTTTCCTCAATCACACCTTTCTCAATCAGGTCATAGATGATTGCCAAAAGTGCTCTTTCACCATCACTGGAAATTTGGTATTGCGGAATGCGTGGTAATCTAGCATTCACTTTCAACGTCTCAACATATGGCGGAATCTCCAAGAGACCCACGTCATTAGGACCAGTAGCCCAAAGAGAATCAGGGAGAGAAGACAATTCAGGTGGAAGTCGATCTTTAGACAAGTACATCGGAGAGATCACTCTCTTACCCAAGGTAAGGTGTACTCCTGACGGAGAACAATATAGCGTCGCATACAATCTCTTTAACAAGTCCAATCCCAACAATTTCTCACCACAACCTGTCGTCAGAATGAGGGGTGCTTCAAATTCACAAGGTCCAACAGAAATAGACAATGGACTAGAAATCGGATTCGAAACTGGGGCGCCAGAAAAACCTACTGAAACATTTGTCAAGCCAGACAAAGGCGCGCCAGGGAGTTTAGAGTGCATAATAGAACTCTTCGCAGCACCAGTATCCAACAGAAAAGGCTCTGACACACCTGATGCAATCACTTCAACATAAGGTCCACTCTGATCTACTGGAACTGAAACAACTCCCTCTCTTTGTCCATGGCTGTCCTAGCAATCATTACCATCCACATTCTCACCTTCAACATAGTAATCGTCCACATAATACTGTGGCGTCCTACCAGACGCACCATTCTGCTGATCAAAGCTATTCATAGAATTCTGTGGAGGCAAAGAACGTACGTTCTGACCACGACCTCTACCTCTAGGAGCTTGCTGAATACCTCGACCTCTCACACCAGAAGCACCATTTGTGCGCTGTAACAAAACCGGACAACTACTCTTGAAATGACCCTCTTCTTTGCAATACGCACACTGATTAGGGCCTACGGGAAAACGCGGTTGAGAAGACTCGAACCTTTGCGAGTTTCTCTGATATTGCTGAGGTTGCTGATAATCACGCTGATTATTATCAGGCGGATAAGCTTTCTGTAAAATAGCTTTAGTCTTCAATTCCTTAGTTTTCCTATCCGCTTTCTCTATCTCATCCTTATTCCTATTCTCATAGTACTGGGCAGTAGCCAAAATCTGCGCTGACGTAGAAACAGCCCAAGCACTTTCAGAATCCTTCAACCTATTGCACAATTCTGGAAGCAAATTATGAACAAATTTGTCAACGAACAACCGTTGACCACCTTCTGTACTCATCTCCTAACCACTGTGGTCTACAAATGTCTCTTCGAACCTCGTGAAAAAGTCGGACACAGTCTCGTCTTTCTTCTGCTTGCATGCGGACAATTTGTCCCAATTAACACGCAGAGCCGGTATTAAAGTCTTCATGTAATCAATAATTCTACCAGGAAGTTCAGTAATCACATCCTCAGGCTTAGCACCACCTACTTGTCTAGCATCTGCAGCTCTAAGATTATCCCAAGTATCACCTAATTCCGGTGCATGATCCGTATGATGAATCTTTCCCCATATAGGCTGTGGAACAACATTCCCAAACAACATGTCTATATCAGCTAGATTCATGATACATGAATCCGCAGTTTGAGATAGCTCCTTATAATATCCTGCTGGATTCTTACGCGGATCAGGCAAGGTCTGCTTAAGAGCTAAAACCTCGGCACGCTTCCATGGAACATGTACCCAAACTCGCTGAAAGTGTGGCTGAATAGCTGGAACAGCTGCTGCATCACCAGGTCTCCACACTGGAGGAACCTCACACATCGGATATTGTCGTGCTTTTCTCCTAACTGAAGAATCAGGCTCAAGCAATCGCTAAGAAGGAGATTCACTCCTAAACGACAACAACGTCGCAACTGCTTTCTCAACCTCAAGACCCACAATAGTCCCTTTCGCAAACTCAGAACGTATGCGGAGTTTGTCCTACCTCACCATCTTCCCATTGTTCACGAAGGAAAAAACACATCACATCGAAAACATATCTTTGTTTCGGTGCTTCCCATTGATGGAAAACATCCATAAGACCCTCAAGATCATACCGCGAAGGATACATAACCCATTTACGCGCTAAATGATCTAACACTGTCCGTTCATCAGGACCAGGCAACTGGCTACGCAATTGCTTACGCTCTACAACAGGAGATATAACCAATGAACCCAACAGAGGAGAAAAGAGACCAGCAACAACATCAGTCATTCTCTGTCGAGCAGAAGGAGAAGTTGACAAAAGAACAGGAGACAAAGCAGAATGAGAAGAAACCAACGTTGGAACAGTAATAGAAGGAACAGGCAACACAGGTGTAGGAATAGCAGACGAAGGGGGTAGCAAAGTCGGCGGCCCTTGAGAAGGCTGCACCAAAGGAGTAGAAGCCAATGGAAAAGAAGCTGGCTGTTGAGGAATCACAGGTGGCAAAGCAACCGGAGGTTGCGCAACTACAACTTGTGGAGGTGCCGTAGCACTCTGCACATAAGGGTGTGGCAAATTCAATAAATGCGACATTAAAGGATCTTTCATAAGATCTTTCTTCCCTTCTTGCTGTTGAGGTGGCAAAACTGGATAGCACTTGTCTACTGCAAGTTTACGCTGCCTAAGCATCTGTTCGCTTTCTTGTTCTTCTTCATTATCCCTAAACTGTATAGCAGCTTGCACCATCGACAGACCTCGTTCTCATTTATTTCACTTCGCTAACTTAATTTCTTTCTGTTTGGCTTCCTTTTGCCATAAGCGGAAAGAGTCTAACATCGCCGGCCGGGCTTTCTTCTTGAACAATTTACCTTCAAGATTGTCTAAAATCTCAGTTTCAAAGCTACCATAACGGGGCCACTGTAGGACACCGTCTTTCCTGGTATATTTGATCCATACCTCATTATACGTGAAGAGGCCCACTCCATGTTTTACGTAGAGCTCATAGGTCGGAGTTCCAATTGGAGGAACCGGACACGAATCCTCCAATCGGGAATCCCTAGAACAACCACAACAAAATATCTTTCCAAGTCTGCTAAGACCAGGCATCTTCGCTCACTGGTCTAGCTTCAAACTTCAAGGGAAATCTCAAAACGATAGTCTTGTGAATACACGAGTCCCTCGGCTTTGAGGCCTGCAGGTACCAAATCAAAGCGATCCCGAAGGGATACCAAACAAAACTAAGGACTGGGAGACGCTCCGCTCATACTTAACTGAAATGTCGATGGCGTCACCAGAAGACCTGTCTATCGTCTCGCTCTACAAATCGTCTAATGGCTCCAAGACAGGGCGACAGTCAGGGCAGCAGTCCTTTGTAGCCGTCAGAAAGCGGGGAACCTCGCAGCAAAGACTTTCGGACCACGACGACATACAGGGGTCGATGAAGTGGCAGGCCTTCCTCCAGAATTTCCACCCGAAGCTCCTCACGATCTTCAGGCTTGGACCGGTACCGCTGAAGTCGCCCCATGTTGGGCACCAACTGAAGAACCAGGTTTTAGAACCCAGCGGCGTCAGGGATAACGCCCAATGTCTTCGGATTCCCCTGCCTTGGCAAACAGAGACACGGGACACTTCTCGATGACGTCAAAGACCACATTTATTGGCTGCAACCAGGAACAGAGATCTATGAATCACAACACGGGTGGTTTGCTAGAGACTGCACAAATTGATGGAGCGAGACATCGTCTTTTATGCCAAAAATCATGCTTCAGGCAACATTCCTGGCTAGCATCAGATACATACAAATGGACCAATTGTAAGGTGACATTTCAAACATATCGCATAACAATAGTTCCACTTTCCGTTGTCCAGCCCACCAGACATGACCAAGCAAAAACCAACATTCCTGTTCGAACGGGCCGGACAAACCCATCATGAAGACCTCAACCCATATCAATGATTAAGCCATAAAGGAAGAAACAGAAACATATGAGAAGCAAGATAGAAGGGTGTGTGCGTGTACCATAAACTCAACAATGTCCTGTTCTTTGATCTCTATCTGACCAGCTGCTTAACGAGGAACTGGCTCAACGAGGTCAGCCTCGGGCAAGGAGTCAGTTCGTCCAGGTCACAAAGAAGTCGGCTAAGGATGTACGTGTCCCAAAGACTCGTTCGGCCATAGTCATCGGCCTTTGTGAGGGCAACCACACAAAATGGCTGCCGCACACAAAATGGAACCCGAAGGTTCGGACGGAATCCATGAATACTTAGTGTTTCCATTGGTCGGTTATAACGAAAACACTCGTACATACCGCACTCGTCATTTGCGGTCCGCTGATATCAAAATCGTCATGATACGACGACCTTCATGAAACGGGTTCAGAATTCACGGAACCACAGCCGTTTCTCCGTTATCCAGCTGGGACTTGATGTCATCGGTGGCGGCGATGAGGGCAGTCTTGGTGCTGTGGTTGTTGCGGAACCCGGACTGGGAAGGGTCCAGGATGTTCTCCTCGAGGTATCGGGTCAGTTGTTCGTTGACGGTCTTCTCGATGACCTTTGCCGGGAGCAGGAAGATGGGCCGGAAGTTCTTGCGGTGCTTGGGGTCCGCCTTGGGTTTTTTGAGTAAGGCGTTGATCTCAGCGTGCTTCCAGCTCTCCGGGAAGGTTTCTGTCTCGAAGGAGGTGTTGATGACTTTCCGGAGATGGGGTGCGATGGCTATGCTGGCTGGGGTGCGATGGCTGTGTTGGCTTTGTTGAAGATGTGGTGTGGGCATGGGTCTGATGGAGATCCGGAGTGGATGGTGTTCATGATCTTGATGGTGTCGTCGTCGTTGATGCAGTGGTGGCTGGTGACATTTGAAAGTGGTGGGGCGGAAAATTATTGTCTTACTGCACTGCGGCATGCCAGCGTAGAGAGCGAGCCCGAACAACCTACAGCGGGTTCGGGGGAATTCCCCCCCCTAGAATTTTTTTTAAAAAGAGTGGACAAATGGTGCATTTTCAAGCAAATTTGAGGAAGCAGGAAGGTTAATAAAGCAATCCCATTACAGAACTAAATGGTTCGGTTAAGTTCATGTAGTTTGAGAGTAGACTAGACTATACCAATATATGACTATAGGAACGGTGGGGAGTTACTCTCGAGTGATTTACAATGGATACGTGGAGCATGTGGAGCGTAGTCACAAGTCCACCAAATACACGCAGCCGTTTCAATGTTAGCCTATGGGCTTTGTGCGCCTGCATGCATGTTAATAATGACTTGCTTCTTGCAACATTGTGTAATAGCATTCGCCATGGCTTGCGGATTTCAAGATTTAACAGAAGAATATTTTGCATGCCCACGGGCCGTGCAGCGCAGGGGTCACATTCCTCATTATTCAGCACATGTATTCGTGACTCACAAGCAATTTAAAGTAAATTTTGGTCACCCAATGACACTACAAATTAAAATCAAGTCTAGGCATCTCACTCTGCAGCGGTCGTGCAAACTTAGGATACTAATTGTGTACCCTTTGTTAATTTATACTTTACCAAACAGAAAGAGGCTTCATTCTGAATGTAATGCATTCCTGAAAGCAAGAAACCTGACAACTTCCTGAGGCAGTGGAAAACTAAAAATTCATCTTCTTTTAACACAGCTGCTGCACTTCTAGAAACCCCAGAATCGCAACACTGCCTGACACAGAAAATGAAAATGCTCCCCATCGTGATGCGAGGAGGAACGATTTACAACCATGCACAGGATTAGCCAATGTGCTGTGAAATTGTTTTCTCCCATTATGCCCAGTGCAAAAAATAAAGCTGATTATAAAAAGAATATTCTTCAGACATCAGTGCAAATAATCAAGCGCAGGTGCCCACATGAAGGCAGCCACACGGCCCAAACTCCACCCCAGTTCCATATCTAATCAAGCTGGGGCATTTATCTGTTCACACCAGCCCGGCACATTTCATGATAGGTTGAGGCTTAGCACTGGTTCATATTTATGCCATAGCATAGCACAATGCTAAGAAGTAGCACCACGCTAAAATTGCCCTACTTCCCCAAAACACAGCGTTGCACATTTTTTAAATGTTCGCTCAATGCAGTTCGGCAGATTTTCACACACCACTGCATTGAGAAAAAGTCAGTAAATCTTGGCCGTAGTTTCATGGCTTTTATAGACCAAATAATTGTAAATATGTATATGTTAAAATAGGAAAAGGCTGACAGAAGGAGATCTTTTTAATGTTTAAGGTTCCTTGCACTGTGCAGGAAGAGGTACGCCGACTCCAGGAACCCTACAGCACATTACAATTCAGATCACCTTCAAACTCCTCATCCACACACACAAAGCCCTACACAGCACCGGACCAACATACCCCAATGACTGTCTCAGCTTCTACACCCCCACCCACAGCCTCCGCTCCTCCAACCTCGCCACAGTTCCACGCATCCGGAAAACCACCGCCGGTGGCAGATCCTTCTCCTACCTCGCCGCCAAGACCTAGAACACTCTCCCCACCGGCCTACGACAGACTCAGGACCTGCTGGCCTTCAGAAGACTCCTCAAAACCTGTCTCTTCGAGTAGTAGCAGCCCCCCCCCCTAGCGCCTTGAGACCCTCACGGGTGTGTAGCGCGCTTTACAAATGATATGATTGATTGAGTTGCTGATCGAGGCACTGGTGTTTGACAAATATGTCTGACAAATATGCCCCTCAGAGGCACGTGGCAACACATTTGCAAAGGCAGGAAGTAGATGTATTCCAACACTTATTCCAAACAGCCCAGAACAACGACACAACACACTTTTACCGGGGCAGCAGGGCTGAGAGGCAGCGCTTAAAGAAGGCACGTGCTACGCAAATACCAACTGCATTGCATATTTTGTGAGGGTTTAGGAGTGCCACTCCCGTAAATCGTGCATGCCTGTCGCAGACACGACCATGTTCGGGGAATATTCTAATGTCTCTGGAGGCCGGGCTGCCACTAGCTCCGTGACCTGGCCTGCTGCTCGCACACTGCTGTGATTCATGGTGCAGCACGACCGGGTATTGTCAGTCGCGGGGGGGAATTAAATATTAAAAAAAAGCAAAACTTACCTCTCACCGCCGGTCCGGGTCCGCGCCATCTTTGCTCCCCTTGGCGCCTTGGCACTGGTCGTGACTGGCAGCCCCTCTCAGTCAATCCTGGCGCTGCTGCAGCACCAGGATTGGCTGAGAGGGGCTGCACAACCCGCGATGGAAAATAAATTAATACAATTCAAATAATTATCAATTAATCAATTAATAAAAATTAATTACCAATCAAAAATTAATTAATTACCAATAAAAAAAAATTAACAAATCTTTCAAAATAAATACCAATAAATAAAGAAGATTGAATTAATTACAATTAAATTACTTCCCACCCTATTCCCCTATAAACCCACAACCTGCTACATAACTAAAACGCAAAATTAAATTAAAAATAATTAATAATTTTTAAAAATAATAATTTATTTAATATAATTAAATTACTTCCCACCCTATTCCCCTATAAACCCACAACCCGCTACAGAATTAAATTACGCAAAAATTAAATAACATAAAATTAATTACTTAAAATAAATTACAAAAACAATATACACTTTTCACACATATACTAACATACAAAACACTTCCAAAAATTCGATATTATTAAAAATTCGACATATTTTAATAACCTATATTATATACTTTGATATTTTGACTGTCTATATTTATAAAAATCGATATTACATTACTTACCTTAAATTCGATATTTTTGATGACTATATTCTGTCCATTCGATATTTTGTCCATTCTATATTTTGAAGTCGATATTTTTAACTCAATATTTTGTGTAGTTACCGGAATGGAATAGACCCTGCTGTACATTTTAAGGATATTGCAAGTTACCTCAGAGTTCCATGGCCTTATTAAGCGTCTTGACCTTCAGCTTCACTCCTCCATATGGCCCTATTACTCTTTTGTGATTTACTATATTATTATAATGCATGGCAGGGTGTGCTTTATCCTGTGTATAATCCTATACTATGTACAGCTCTCACTGAGTGCCCCTAGAGTGAATACCAGATTCTCTGATGTAGCAGTCCCACCTTTGCTACTTCATGTCAGTCCGGCTGGGCAGGGCGGGAGTGGCTGGGGCTGGCTCGGAGGGTGGGAAGCAGGAGCCCAGGTTTAAAAAAAAACATGTGTATGAATTTAGAGAGCGTAGTGTTGTAGGCTATTCAGCTCGAGCTGTCTTGTACTATGTGGGCAGACTCGAGCTGCGCTGTTCTACGTAGGTGTATTTGATTTAGAATATTGGGGGGTTTTGTCAGTTACTTGCCTTACCTGAAGCTGGACAGCAGCTCCTTCTCTGGGGTGTTTTTTCTTAGATAAAGAATCTCACGCTTCTTCCAAAAGTGTCAGGATTCCTACTTTACAAAGTTGGCGACGAGCTTCCACACCACTCGACGGACCCCGCAGTTCTGGATACTTCGATTTCCTGCTGCATTTTCTATTTCGATGTCTGGATTCCTGTCCTGAAAGTCTTTCGTTTGTTGATCACGGCAGTGATTTTCTCCGCTTCCTGGGACTCCGCAATCTTGTGTTGTGAATCTTCACACGTTTCTGGTGATCTGCTGTCCATCCGAGCCATTCCTCACTTCTTCTAAGTGTCGCCACGGCCTGCTTCCTTTCCATTGTGGAGGATTGAGAGAGTAATTTTGTGCACTCGTTAGTCAAATTTTAGCTACTTTTTAAAGAGTGCATTTTGCCTTCTATTATAACTTTATTGTGCACTTGTTCTCTGATTTAACAACTTTTCAAGGAGTTACGTTTTGCTTCATTTTCACCATGTGTGCACAAAATTACTCTCTCAATCCTCCACAGTCGTTTTGCTTGGCTGGAGGTGGCCCATGTATAAAATGGGTTGAGTGGAAGGCCTTCTTTATTAATTATATCGACACATTGGATGACCAAGGAAAAATGTCTCCGGAGCAAAAGAAAAGGATTGTCCTGCATTGTATCTGTCCGGAAGGGTTGAAAGCCTTCAGTCAAATGTCAAAAGCTATTGGTGGGGATGCTAATGTTTTTGATTGTGCTATTGCTGATTTCGATAGACATTTTGTATAGGCTTTACCAGATTCAAATTTTTACACAGAAAACAAGAACCCAACAAAAGTGTTGAAGACTATGTTGCTGCTTTACGAACTTTGTCACTTGATTGTCTGTTTGGTTCTCTTCAAGAAGACTTAATTAGGGATAACGTTGTCATGCACATCAGGGATTCATCTATCCAAGAAAGGCTATGGGTTAATAGAGACTCTAACCTACAGCATATTCTAGCTTTAGTTAGAAAAGCTGAAATGTCCAGTAGAAGCGCCAAAGTGTAATTCAGAGAACATCCACATCCAAACAGGCTGATGTTGTTGGTAAAGTTAACCCTAGTTTTCGTCCTGTAAAACATTTGAGTAAAGCAGATTCTATGGCTGATAGCACTAGAGGAACAGATAATGCTCGTGCTAAAGATAATTTTAAATGTTACAGGTGTGGCAGTCCCTCGCATCTTGCCAACAACAAATTTTGTCCTGCCCTTAAGCAAAATTATTCCTCTTGTGGTTTAGTTGGGCATTTTACAGAAGTCTACAATAGGAAACCTAAATCTAAAGTTAAGGGTGTTGAAGATGGTGAATGCAGTGATGAGGAAAGAAATTCCGCTGTGAATGAAAGATTTGTTCTCAATATCAAGGATAAAGAGACTGTGAATGTGTTGAGTGTTTCGAACAAAAAGAAACCTATTTACGACATGACTATTGGTGGTATTAGTATTCAAATCTATGCTGATTCTGGATCTCCCTATTCAATTGTGAACGAAAATGTTTGGAATGCTTTATTTTCCCCACAACTAGGTGTTGACTTGTAAGATCCTGACATTTCTCCTGAGGGGTATTCTGGGGAGAACATTGACTTATTGGGTTTCAGAAAATTCGTTTTTAGGTTCAAAAGTAGTGCAACACTTGGTAAATTATGTTTTAAAAAAGGGTCCTTCCGTATTGGGGTGGTACGACCAGGGTAATCGTGGTATTATTTTAGACCCCAACAGTCCTGAACCTGTTATGGATCTTGCTGATAGATATGTTATTGCTCAAGACATGCTTGAAAGATTTCCAAATGTTTTCAATTAGAAGATTGGTAAGCTGAATGACTTTGTTCACACAATTGTTCTAAAAATGCTGCTTGCCCTAAAGTTTTTAAAGCTAGAAATATTCCCATTACTGTCAGGGGTGATGTCCAGAAAGTATTAGATAATTTAGTCTCTGAAGACATCATTGAAAAAATTGAATCATTAGAGTGGGTTTTACCTGTTGTTATTCCCAGACGTGCTAATGGCAATATCCATTTATGCATTGACAGCCCTCAAGAGCGCCACCCGCGAATACCACCAGATGATCCGCACCACCAAAAGGACATCGTTCAAAGAGCGGCTGGACAACAGCTCCCACAACCGCAAGGAACACTTCAGCATCGTCAAAGAGCTCTCCAACCCCAGCGCCAGCAACAACGACATCACACCGTCGTAAGACCTCTGCAACTCCCTCGCCACATTCTTCCACCGCAAGATCACAGATATACACAACAGCTTCGGACCCCAGACCCCGCCCCCAGCCACCAAACCAACGACCCCCACCACCACCCTCAGCGCATGGACCCACATCAGCACTGAAGACACCACCCGCGTCATGAACACCATCCACTCCGGCTCCCCCTCCAACCCATGCCTTCATCAAATCTACAACAAAGCCGACACCACCATCGCACCCCAACTCCGGAACGTCAGTAACAGCTCATTCACGTCAGCCACCTTCCATGGAAGCTGGAAACACGCAATCAACGCTCTTCTGAAAAAACCAACAGCAGACCCCAAAGACCTCAAGAACTTCCGCCCCATCTCTCTGCTCCCCTTCCCGGCCAAAGTCATCGAGAAGACCGTCAACAAACAGCTGACTGCATTCCTCGAAGAAAACAGCTCGCTCGACCCATCCCAGTCCGGATTTCGAGCCAACCACAGCACCGAGACCGCCCTCATCGCAGCCACCAATGACTTCAGGACCCTGATGGACAACGGAGAGACAGCCGCTCTCATCCTCCGGGACCTCTCGGCAGCCTTCGACACCGTCTGCCACTGCACCCTAATAACCCGCCTCTACAACACTGGGATCCAAGGAAAGGCCCTGGACTGGATCACATTGTTACTCTCGGACAGAACCCAGAGAGTCCGCCTCCCTCCCTTCCGCTCCGAGGCCACCAAGAACATCTGCGGCGTACGCCAAGGCTCCTCACTCAGCCCAACTCTCTTCAATATCTACATGAGCCCCCTCGCCACCATCGCCCGCAAACACAACATCAACATCATCTCCTACGCCGACGACACCCAACTTATACTCTCCCTCACCAAAAACCCTCTCACCGCCGAAGTCAACTTCCAGGACGGAATGAAAGAGGTTGCAGAATGGATGAGGCACAGCCGTCTGAAGCTCAACTCGGACAAGATGGAGGTCCTCATCCTCGGACAATCCCCTTCCGCCTGGGACAACTCCTGGTGGCCCACGTCACTGGGCACCGCACCAACACCCACTGACCACGCACGCAACCTGGGATTCATCCTTGACTCCTCTATCACGATGACCAAGCAAGTCAACGCAGTCTCGTCCTCGTGTTTCAACACCCTGCGCATGCTCCGAAAGATCTTCCGGTGGATCCCCACCGAAACCAGAGAGACGGTCACCCAGGCCCTCGTCATCAGCCGACTGGACTACGGGAACGCCCTATACGCAGGAACCACAGCCTAACTTCATAAACGCCTTCAGCGCATACAGAACGCCTCTGCACGACTCACCCTCGACATCCCCCGCCACAGCCACATATCCGTCCACCTGAGAAACCTGCATTGGCTCCCCGTCAGCAAGAGGATCACATTCAGGCTGCTCACCCACGCCCACAAAGCACTCCACAACATGGGCCCTGAATACCACAACAACTGCATCTCGTTCCACACCCACACCCGCCAGCTCCGTTCCTCCAGCCTCGCCCTCGCCACCGTCCTCACGGATTTGCAGAACCACCACGGGAGGAAGATCGTTCTCCTACCTAGCAGCGAAGACATGGAACTCCCTCCTCGCCCACCTACGACTGACCCAGGACCATCTCACCTTCAGGAAACACCTCAAGACCTGGTTATTCGAGCAGTAGCAGCACCCCACCCCCCTTTTCTTTTTCTCCAGCGCCTTGAGACCCGCACGGGTGAGTAGCGTGCTCTACAAATGTACTGATTGATTGATTGATGGATTGACCTTAGACATCTTAACAATAACATTCTGGTTAACCAGTTCCCTTTGCCTCGCATCTCCGAGATTCTTTCGTCTGTCAAGGGTGCCAAATGTTTTTCCTCTATTGATTTATCAGCAGCTTATCACAAAATTGTGTTACATGATGATTGTGAAACGTTGCCAGCTTTTATCACCTCCAAAGGGTGTTACCAGTACACAAGAATGCCGTTTGGTCTTGCGTCCGCTGCTGCAGTTTTTCAGCGGTTAATGCACTCTTTATTTGGTCATCTCGAGAATGTGCAGTGTTTTCAAGATGATATTCTTTTGTACGGTAAAGACAAAACTGAACAGCAATATTCTTTACAAGGTGTTAGGAATTTTGCCTTGCACTACGGGGGGCAGGCTCAAGTCGCACTGTTCTACGTAGGTGTATTCGATTTAGAATATTGGGGGGTCTTGTCAGTTGCTTGCCGTACCTGAGGCTGGACGGCTGCTGCTTCTCGGTGGCGTTTTTTCCTAAATAAAGAATTTCTGGATTCCTACTTTACAGAGAGGTCATATTTTAAATGGTTCCCCACTGTAACCGCTAAAACATTTAAAAGCAGGGCAGGGGATTGTGGGGGCCAAGTATAACATGCAATTATAGATGGCAGAGAGTGAATAACTGGGAAGTTATTCCCCTCAGGCCTCAGAGAAACAATATAGACAACCCGAGCTTCGCTCTCACTCTCTAATAAGAGGAACCCCGGCTCATGCTGGCCATCGGTGCACACTCAAGCTTTCTGGTGCTCAGAGCTGGCGCGGCTCAAGCTGACCACTTCTCCAACCAGGTTACCAGGGTCATCTGGCGTCCAGTGCAGCCGAGGCTCATGCTGGCCCGTCTCGAGGCTCATGCTGGCCCGTCCAGTGCAGCAGAGACTCATGCTGGCCTGTCTCGAGGCTCATGCTGGCCCGTCTTGAGGCTCATGCTGGCCCGTCCAGTGCAGCAGAGACTCATGCTGGCCTGTCTCGAGGCTCATGCTGGCCCGTCTTGAGGCTCATGCTGGCCCGTCCAGTGCAGCAGAGCCTCATGTTGGCCTGTCTCGAAGCTCATGCTGGCCTGTCTCGAGGCTCATGCTGGCCTGTCTCGAGGCTCATGCTGGCACGTCTCGAGGCTCATGCTGGCCCGTCCAGTGCAGCAGAGATTCATGCTGGCCCGTCTCGAGGCTCATGCTGGCCCGTCTCGAGGCTCATGCTGGCCCGTCTCTAGGCCAGGCCCTGCAGGTCTCCAGTATAGCTGAGGCTCATGCTGGCCCGTCTCTAGGACAGGCCCTGCAGGTCTCCAGTATAGCCGAGGCTCATGCTGGCCCGTCTCGAGGCTCATGCTGGCCTGTCTCGAGGCTCATGCTGGCCTGTCTCGAGGCTCATGCTGGCCCGTCTCGAGGCTCATGCTGGCCTGTCTCTAGGCTCATGCTGGCCCGTCTCTAGGCTCATGCTGGCCCGTCTCTAGGCTCATGCTGGCCTGTCTCGAGGCTCATGCTGGCCCGTCTCGAGGCTCATGCTGGCCCGTCTCGAGGCTCATGCTGGCCTGTCTCGAGGCTCATGCTGGCCTGTCTCGAGGCTCATGCTGGCCTGTCTCGAGGCTCATGCTGGCACGTCTCGAGGCTCATGCTGGCCCGTCCAGTGCAGCAGAGACTCATGCTGGCCCGTCTCGAGGCTCATGCTGGCACGTCTCGAGGCTCATGCTGGCCCGTCCAGTGCAGCAGAGACTCATGCTGGCCCGTCTCAAGACTCATGCGGCCCGTCTCGAGGCTCATGCTGGCCTGTCTCGAGGCTCATGCTGGCCCGTCTCTAGGCTCATGCTGGCCTGTCTCGAGGCTCATGCTGGCCCGTCTCGAGGCTCATGCTCGCCTGTCTCGAGGCTCATGCTGGCCTGTCTCGAGGCTCATGCTGGCCCTTCTCTAGGCTCATGCTGGCCCGTCTCTAGGCTCATGCTGGCCTGTCTCGAGGCTCATGCTGGCCCGTCTCTAGGCTCATGCTGGCCTGTCTCGAGGCTCATGCTGGCCTGTCTCGAGGTTCATGCTGGCCTGTCTCGAGGTTCATGCTGGCCTGTCTCGAGGCTCATGCTGGCCCTTCTCTAGGCTCATGCTGGCCCGTCTCTAGGCTCATGCTGGCCTGTCTCGAGGCTCATGCTGGTTCGTCTCTAGGCTCATGCTGGCCTGTCTCGAGGCTCATGCTGGCCTGTCTCGAGGCTCATGCTGGCCTGTCTCGAGGCTCATGCTGGCCCTTCTCTAGGCCAGGCCCTGCAGGTCTCAGTATAGCCGAGGCTCATGCTGGCCCGTCTCTAGGCTCATGCTGGCCTGTCTCGAGGCTCATGCTGGCCCGTCTCAAGGCTCATGCTGGCCCGTCTCGAGGCTCATGCTGGCCCGTCTCGAGGCTCATGCTGGCCCGTCTCGAGGCTCATGCTGGCCCGTCTCGAGGCTCATGCTGGCCTGTCTCTAGGCTCATGCTGGCCTGTCTCTAGGCTCATGCTGGCCCGTCTCTAGGCTCATGCTGGCCCGTCTCGAGGCTCATGCTGGCCTGTCTCGAGGCTCATGCTGGCCCGTCTCTAGGCTCATGCTGGCCCGTCTCTAGGCTCATGCTGGCCCGTCTCTAGGCTCATGCTGGCCTGTCTCGAGGCTCATGCTGGCCTGTCTCGAGGCTCATGCTGGCCTGTCTCGAGGCTCATGCTGGCCCGTCTCTAGTCTCATGCTGGCCCGTCTCTAGGCTCATGCTGGCCTGTCTCGAGGCTCATGCTGGCCTGTCTCGAGGCTCATGCTGGCCTGTCTCGAGGCTCATGCTGGCCCTTCTCTAGGCCAGGCCCTGCAGGTCTCAGTATAGCCGAGGCTCATGCTGGCCCGTCTCTAGGCCAGGCCCTGCAGGTCTCCAGTATAGCCGAGGCTCATGCTGGCCCGTCTCGAGGCTCATGCTGGCCTGTCTCGAGGCTCATGCTGGCCCGTCTCGAGGCTCATGCTGGCCTTTCTCGAGGCTCATGCTGGCCTGTCTCGAGGCTCATGCTGGCCCGTCTCTAGGCTCATGCTGGCCCTTCTCTAGGCCAGGCCCTGCAGGTCTCAGTATAGCCGAGGCTCATGCTGGCCCGTCTCTAGGCCAGGCCCTGCAGGTCTCAGTATAGCCGAGGCTCATGCTGGCCCGTCTCTAGGCCAGGCCCTGCAGGTCTCCAGTATAGCCGAGGCTCATGCTGGCCCGTCTCGAGGCTCATGCTGGCCTGTCTCGAGGCTCATGCTGGCCCGTCTCTAGGCTCATGCTGGCCCGTCTCTAGGCTCATGCTGGCCTGTCTCGAGGCTCATGCTGGCCTGTCTCGAGGCTCATGCTGGCCCGTCTCGAGGCTCATGCTGGCCCGTCTCGAGGCTCATGCTGGCCCGTCTCGAGGCTCATGCTGGCCTGTCTCTAGGCTCATGCTGGCCTGTCTCGAGGCTCATGCTGGCCGGTCTCTAGGCTCATGCTGGCCCGTCTCGAGGCTCATGCTGGCCTGTCTCGAGGCTCATGCTGGCCCGTCTCTAGGCTCATGCTGGCCCGTCTCTAGGCTCATGCTGGCCTGTCTCGAGGCTCATGCTGGCCTGTCTCGAGGCTCATGCTGGCCTGTCTCGAGGCTCATGCTGGCCCGTCTCTAGGCCAGGCCCTGCAGGTCTCCAGTATAGCCGAGGCTCATGCTGGCCCGTCTCGAGGCTCATGCTGGCCTGTCTCGAGGCTCATGCTGGCCCGTCTCGAGGCTCATGCTGGCCTTTCTCGAGGCTCATGCTGGCCTGTCTCGAGGCTCATGCTGGCCCGTCTCTAGGCTCATGCTGGCCCTTCTCTAGGCCAGGCCCTGCAGGTCTCCAGTATAGCTGAGGCTAGGCATGGGCGGAAAATCCGTTCCGCTCGCGGATTTTGCGGATTTTCGGGAAATCCGCAATCCGCGAGATTTGCGAATCTCCCGCAAAATCCGCAAATCCGCGAGCAGCGGATTTTGCTCGCACTGTTCGCGTGAGTTCGCGTGAGTTCGCGCCCGCGAATAAGTGCAAAATTGCAGAAATACGATTTTAGCAAAACTGAAAGTAACTACTTACCAGGTTCAAAAGTTCAGGCTCATCATTAGTAGCCATTTCCTGTAGTGCTTCCTGAGGGGCCCCTCCAGAGTTCAGTTGCCAGTTGAAACTATTATGTGACCCTGCTCTGAACCTCAGAATAGTTACACATATGCCACAAAGGTCCTGAATTACAGCTAAGGGAGACAAGCAGGAGCCAGGCTGGAAGTTAAAATCCATTAATCAGCCCCTAATTCATTATTGTCAGTTGGGGCAGGGCAGGTGTTGTAACTAATTTTGCAACAATGAAAGCACTTAGCAAGTGCAAAAGATCACTAATCAGGGCGCACTAAGGAAGCAGGTGCCAGCTAAAAAAATATTCTGTGACACATTAATCAGCCCCAAATTAATTCAGGTCACTTGAGGCAGGGAAGGTGTGCTTTGCTTTGCCGAAAATAATGTACACTGGACAACCAGAGGGTGTGGTGATGAAACAGAGGGTGGCATGGGTGGGCCAGAGGGTGGCATGAGTAGTCAGAGAGTGGCAGTGGTGACAGAGAGTGGCAGTGATGAAGAAGAGTGTCCCAAACAGGCTGGACACGTAGAAACAACAAGTTCGCGAAACTTGCGACCCGACAGGTAAGTTCGCAATTTGCGAAAGTGTACAAAACCCTCGCGAACTGGCAGAAACACGGGCGAACACAAAAAAAAAAAATCCGCAAATTCGCGGGAATTCGCGGATTTTGCGGATTGCGAATCCGCAAATCCGCAAAATTCGCGAACGCGAGATCCGCAAAATTCGCTCATGCTTAGCTGAGGCTCTTGCTGGCCTGTCTC
Source organism: Lissotriton vulgaris (assembly GCF_964263255.1). Classification (NCBI taxonomy): domain Eukaryota; kingdom Metazoa; phylum Chordata; class Amphibia; order Caudata; family Salamandridae; genus Lissotriton; species Lissotriton vulgaris. The sequence continues at coordinate 10,850,078 of NC_141693.1, read as the reverse complement.
GAGGCTCATGCTGGCCCGTCTCTAGGCCAGGCCCTGCAGGTCTCCAGTATAGCCGAGGCTCATGCTGGCCCGTCTCTAGGCCAGGCCCTGCAGGTCTCAGTATAGCCGAGGCTCATGCTGGCCCGTCTCTAGGCCAGGCCCTGCAGGTCTCCAGTATAGCCGAGGCTCATGCTGGCCCGTCTCGAGGCTCATGCTGGCCTGTCTCGAGGCTCATGCTGGCCCTTCTCTAGGCCAGGCCCTGCAGGTCTCAGTATAGCCGAGGCTCATGCTGGCCCGTCTCGAGGCTCATGCTGGCCTGTCTCGAGGCTCATGCTGGCCCGTCTCGAGGCTCATGCTGGCCTTTCTCGAGGCTCATGCTGGCCTGTCTCGAGGCTCATGCTGGCCCGTCTCGAGGCTCATGCTGGCCTTTCTCTAGGCTCATGCTGGCCTGTCTCGAGGCTCATGCTGGCCTGTCTCGAGGCTCATGCTGGCCTGTCTCGAGGCTCATGCTGGCCCTTCTCTAGGCCAGGCCCTGCAGGTCTCAGTATAGCCGAGGCTCATGCTGGCCCGTCTCTAGGCCAGGCCCTGCAGGTCTCCAGTATAGCCGAGGCTCATGCTGGCCCGTCTCGAGGCTCATGCTGGCCTGTCTCGAGGCTCATGCTGGCCCGTCTCGAGGCTCATGCTGGCCTTTCTCGAGGCTCATGCTGGCCTGTCTCGAGGCTCATGCTGGCCCGTCTCTAGGCTCATGCTGGCCCTTCTCTAGGCCAGGCCCTGCAGGTCTCAGTATAGCCGAGGCTCATGCTGGCCCGTCTCTAGGCCAGGCCCTGCAGGTCTCAGTATAGCCGAGGCTCATGCTGGCCCGTCTCTAGGCCAGGCCCTGCAGGTCTCCAGTATAGCCGAGGCTCATGCTGGCCCGTCTCGAGGCTCATGCTGGCCTGTCTCGAGGCTCATGCTGGCCCGTCTCGAGGCTCATGCTGGCCTGTCTCGAGGCTCATGCTGGCCTGTCTTGAGGCTCATGCTGGCCCGTCTCGAGGCTCATGCTGGCCCGTCTCGAGGCTCATGCTGGCCTGTCTCGAGGCTCATGCTGGCCCGTCTCTAGGCTCATGCTTGCCCGTCTCGAGGCTCATGCTTGCCCTTCTCTAGGCTCATGCTGGCCCGTCTCGAGGCTCATGCTGGCCCGTCTCGAGGCTCATGCTGGCCCGTCTCTAGGCTCATGCTGGCCCGTCTCTAGGCTCATGCTGGCCCGTCTCTAGGCTCATGCTGGCCTGTCTCGAGGCTCATACTGGCCCGTCTCTTGGCTCATGCTGGCCCGTCTCGAGGCTCATGCTGGCCCGTCTCGAGGCTCATACTGGCCCGTCTCTAGGCTCATGCTGGCCCGTCTCTAGGCTCATGCTGGCCCATCTCGAGGCTCATGCTTGCCCTTCTCTAGGCCAGGCCCTCTGGTATCTACAGTAGCGTGCGAGGCGTCTCTGTTGTGTTGTGGTTTGTGAATCTCCGGGTCACACAGTAGGAGGCCGGGGAGGGGCCCAATGTCTGCCTCAGGGCGCTGTGATGCTGCGAGTAACTACAGCAAAGCGCCAAACACAGAGGCAGGGCCCGGGCACGGATGGACTCTCCCTCCGGAGTTGCCCCCCTCCCCCCCTCCGTTTGTAATGCTCCCCATGTTTGGTCCAAATATCTGCGAAACGTTCATAAAACAGAGCCTTCTTTTACTGTGGCTTCAAGAGCTGAACCACGGGGAGTGCTCGGGACAAGAACAGGGGTACAGGGATCATAACTGCAACGGGAGTATGGAGCTCTGGACTGGCACAGAGGTACAGATCTCAGGACTGGCACAGGAGTACAGATCTCAGGACTGGCACAGGAGGATAGATCTCAGGACTGGCACAGGAGGACAGATCTCAGGACTGGCACAGGAGGACAGATCTCAGGACTGGCACAGGGGTACAGATCTCAGGACTGGCACAGGGGTACAGATCTCAGGACTGGCACAGGAGTACAGATCTCAGGACTGGCACAGGAGTGTAGAGCTCTGGACTGGCACAGGGGTACAGATCTCAGGACTGGCACAGGAGTACAGGTCTCAGGACTGGCACAGGAGGACATATCTCAGGACTGGCACAGGAGTACAGATCTCAGGACTGGCACAGAAGGACAGATCTCAGGACTGGCACAGGGGTACAGATCTCAGGACTGGCACAGGAGGACAGATCTCAGGACTGGCACAGGGGTACAGATCTCAGGACTGGCACAGGAGTACAGATCTCAGGACTGGCACAGGAGGACATATCTCAGGACTGGCACAGGAGTACAGATCTCAGGACTGGCACAGGAGGACAGATCTCAGGACTGGCACAGGGGTGCAGATCTCTGGACTGGCACAGGGGTACAGATCTCTGGACTGGCACGGGAGTACAGATCTCAGGACTGGCACAGGGGTACAGATCTCAGGACTGGCACAGGGGTACAGATCTCAGGACTGGCACAGGAGTACAGATCTCAGGACTGGCACAGGAGGACATATCTCAGGACTGGCACAGGAGTACAGATCTCAGGACTGGCACAGGAGGACATATCTCAGGACTGGCACAGGGGTACAGATCTCTGGACTGGCACAGGGGTACAGATCTCAGGACTGGCACAGGAGTACAGACCTCAGGACTGGCAAAGGAGGACAGATCTCAGGACTGGCACAGGAGTACAGATCTCAGGGCTGGCACAGGAGTGTAGATCTCTGGACTGGCACAGGGGTACAGATCTCAGGACTGGCACAGGAGGACAGATCTCAGGACTGGCACAGGAGGACATATCTCAGGACTGGCACAGGAGTACAGATCTCAGGACTGGCACAGGAGTACAGATCTCAGGACTGGCACAGGAGGACAGATCTCAGGACTGGCACAGGAGGACATATCTCAGGACTGGCACAGGAGTACAGATCTCAGGACTGGCACAGGAGGACAGATCTCAGGACTGGCACAGGGGTACAGATCTCAGGACTGGCACAGGAGGACAGATCTCAGGACTGGCACAGGGGTACAGATCTCAGGACTGGCACAGGAGTACAGATCTCAGGACTGGCACAGGAGGACATATCTCAGGACTGGCACAGGAGTACAGATCTCAGGACTGGCACAGGAGGACAGATCTCTGGACTGGCACAGGGGTACAGATCTCTGGACTGGCACAGGGGTACAGATCTCTGGACTGGCACAAGAGTACAGAACTCAGGACTGGCACAGGGGTACAGATCTCAGGACTGGCACAGGGGTATAGATCTCTGGACTGGCACAGGAGTACAGATCTCAGGACTGGCACAGGAGGACATATCTCAGGACTGGCACAGGAGTACAGATCTCAGGACTGGCACAGGAGGACAGATCTCAGGACTGGCACAGGGGGACAGATCTCAGGACTGGCACAGGAGTACAGATCTCAGGACTGGCACAGGGGTACAGATCTCAGGACTGGCACAGGAGTACAGATCTCAGGACTTGCACAGGAGTGTAGAGCTCTGGACTGGCACAAGGGTACAGATCTCAGGACTGGCACAGGAGTACAGATCTCAGGACTGGCACAGGAGGACATATCTCAGGACTGGAACAGGAGTACAGATCTCAGGACTGGCACAGGAGGACATATCTCAGGACTGGCACAGGAGTACAGATCTCAGGACTGGCACAGGAGGACAGATCTCAGGACTGGCACAGGAGGACAGATCTCAGGACTGGCACAGGAGTACAGATCTCAGGACTGGCACAGGAGGACAGATCTCAGGACTGGCACAGGGGTACAGATCTCAGGACTGGCACAGGAGGACAGATCTCAGGACTGGCACAGGGGTACAGATCTCAGGACTGGCACAGGAGTACAGATCTCAGGACTGGCACAGGAGGACATATCTCAGGACTGGCACAGGAGTACAGATCTCAGGACTGGCACAGGAGGACAGATCTCAGGACTGGCACAGGCGTACAGATCTCTGGACTGGCACAGGGGTACAGATCTCTGGACTGGCACAGGAGTACAGATTTCAGGACTGGCACAGGGTTACAGATCTCAGGACTGGCACAGGGGTACAGATCTCAGGACTGGCACAGGAGTGCAGATCTCAGGACTGGCACAGGAGGACATATCTCAGGATTGGCACAGGAGTACAGATCTCAGGACTGGCACAGGAGGACAGATCTCAGGACTGGCACAGGGGTACAGATCTCAAGATTGGCACAGGGGTACAGATCTCAGGACTGGCACAGGAGTACAGATCTCAGGACTGGCACAGGGGTACATATCTCAGGACTGGCACAGGAGGACAGATCTCAGGACTGGCACAGGGGGACATATCTCAGGACTGGCACAGGAGTACAGATCTCAGGACTGGCACAGGAGTACAGATCTCAGGACTGGCACAGGGGTACAGATCTCAGGACTGGCACAGGAGGACAGATCTCAGGACTGGCACAGGGGTACAGATCTCAGGACTGGCACAGGAGTACAGATCTCAGGACTGGCACAGGAGGACATATCTCAGGACTGGCACAGGAGTACAGATCTCAGGACTGGCACAGGAGGACAGATCTCAGGACTGGCACAGGGGTACAGATCTCTGGACTGGCACAGGGGTACAGATCTCTGGACTGGCACAAGAGTACAGATCTCAGGACTGGCACAGGGGTACAGATCTCAGGACTGGCACAGGGGTATAGATCTCAGGACTGGCACAGGAGTACAGATCTCGGGACTGGCACAGGAGGACATATCTCAGGACTGGCACAGGAGTACAGATCTCAGGACTGGCACAGGAGGACAGATCTCAGGACTGGCACAGGGGTACAGATCTCTGGACTGGCACAGGGGTACAGATCTCAGGACTGGCACAGGAGTACAGATCTCAGGACTGGCACATGGGTACAGATCTCTGGACTGGCACAGGAGTACAGATCTCAGGACTGGCACAGGAGTACAGATCTCAGGACTGGCACAGGGGGACATATCTCAGGACTGGCAAAGGGAGGACAGATCTCAGGACTGGCACAGGGGGACAGATCTCAGGACTGGCATAGGAGTACAGATCTCAGGACTGGCACAGGGGTACAGATCTCAGGACTGGCACAGGAGTACAGATCTCAGGACTTGCACAGGAGTGTAGAGCTCTGGACTGGCACAGGGGTACAGATCTCAGGACTGGCACAGGAGTACAGATCTCAGGACTGGCACAGGAGGACATATCTCAGGACTGGAACAGGAGTACAGATCTCAGGACTGGCACAGGAGGACAGATCTCAGGACTGGCACAGGAGTACAGATCTCAGGACTGGCACAGGAGGACAGATCTCAGGACTGGCACAGGAGGACATATCTCAGGACTGGCACAGGAGTACAGATCTCAGGACTGGCACAGGAGGACAGATCTCAGGACTGGCACAGGGGTACAGATCTCAGGACTGGCACAGGAGGGCAGATCTCAGGACTGGCACAGGGGTACAGATCTCAGGACTGGCACAGGAGTACAGATCTCAGGACTGGCACAGGAGGACATATCTCAGGACTGGCACAGGAGTACAGATCTCAGGACTGGCACAGGAGGACAGATCTCAGTACTGGCACAGGGGTACAGATCTCTGGACTGGCACAGGGGTACAGATCTCTGGACTGGCACAGGAGTACAGATCTCAGGACTGGCACAGGGGTACAGATCTCAGGACTGGCACAGGGGTACAGATCTCAGGACTGGCACAGGAGTACAGATCTCAGGACTGGCACAGGAGGACATATCTCAGGACTGGCACAGGAGTACAGATCTCAGGACTGGCACATGAGGACAGATCTCAGGACTGGCACAGGGGTACAGATCTCTGGACTGGCACAGGGGTACAGATCTCAGGACTGGCACAGGAGTACAGATCTCAGGACTGGCACAGGGGTACATATCTCAGGACTGGCACAGGAGTACAGATCTCAGGACTGGCACAGGAGGACATATCTCAGGACTGGCACAGGAGTACAGATCTCAGGACTGGCACAGGGGTACAGATCTCTGGACTGGCACAGGGGTACAGATCTCTGGACTGGCACAGGAGTACAGATCTCAGGGCTGACACAGGGATACAGATCTCTGGACTGGCACAGGAGTACAGATCTCAGGACTGGCACAGGAGGACAGATCTCAGGACTGGCACAGGGGTAAAGATCTCAGGACTGGCACAGGGGTACAGATCTCAGGACTGGCACAGGAGTACATATCTCAGGACTGGCACAGGAGTACAGATCTCAGGACTGGCACAGGGGTACAGATCTCAGGACTGGCACAGGAGTACAGATCTCAGGACTGGCACAGGAGTACAGATCTCAGGACTGGCACCGGGGTACAGATCTCAGGACTGGCACAGGGGTACAGATCTCAAGACTGGCACAGGGGTACAGATCTCAGGACTGGCACAGGAGTACAGATCTCAGGACTGGCACAGGAGTACAGATCTCAGGACTGGCACCGGGGTACAGATCTCAGGACTGGCACAGGAGTACAGATCTCAGGACTGGCACAGGAGTACAGATCTCAGGACCGGCACAGGAGTACAGATCTCAGGACTGGCACAGGGGTACAGCGCTCGGGACTGGCACAGGAGTACAGATCTCAGGACTGGCACAGGAGGACATATCTCAGGACTGGCACAGGAGTACAGATCTCAGGACTGGCACAGGAGGACAGATCTCAGGACTGGCACAGGGGTACAGATCTCTGGACTGGCACAGGGGTACTGTTGGACAGACCACATGAAGGGCCCGCTCCCCCTCTGCCCGACCAGGCCCGAGCCCGGTCCCTCAAGTGCCACACACCACCACTTCACGTTTTCCGTCCCCTCCGGGACCCCTGCCTCTGAACATATCAACCTCGTGGGCCTGATCCACTACTGGCCCGCGCGCCCAACCTGGGCGCCATCTTGGACCCTACACCACGAGGCCGCGTGGCCTCCGATCGACCCTAACCCTGGGCCTGGCCAGGCCTCAGACGTCCCGGCACCACCATCCACCCAGGAGGTGAGCGGACTACTTGGCAGGTCAATGGGAGAAAGAGGTGTCGATGGCTCTCCCCCGCCAGGTACCGCTCGCCCCCGACCTCCCCGGGCGCTGGCTCCACCCCCCTGCTGGGTGTCTGGACTCCCCCATCCCGGACCTCCCGACCTCCAAGTGCGAGGGTCCGGACATCAAAGGGCATCAGCCCTATAACTGGGACAGCTCCAGAGCAGGAAGGCAGTTGTATCTTGGAGTCGAGAGACGCAGAGAAGAACTCATCCTTGACGGGCTACTGGCGCTGCCGTAGCTCTGCCTTGCGAACTATCGTCCTACCTGCTGGCGCTGCCGCAACCTTCGTAACCTTCATCGTCGTCGGGACCTGCTGGCGTGGCCGCGGACCGTTTGTAACTACCATCTTCATCGGGACCTGCAGGCTCCGCCGCGGACCGTCGCTTCCTTCATCCATCTCGGGACCTGCTGGCTCCGCCGCGGCCCGACCATCTAGAACGCCGAGCTCGAGGATTGAGAGCTATTTCACCTATTGGTAACAAGACTGTCCCGCTACCCTTTTCCCAATCCAGAGACCAGAATCGAGGGGACCCCTGAGTCCAGACCTCCTTGTATTATCTGACCGTACTTGAAGAATTGCCTATAAAGTATCGTTGAACCTTAACCTTGTGTGGTGTACGTCTGTGGGGGGGAAGTTACTTGTCTGTACGATCGCTGGAGGCGGCTCTCCCCGGAGACCTCTCCCCTTATCCTCGGCCGACCCTCCCGGTCCGTCTAACATTGGTGGCCAGCGGCGCGATCCGAATCACCGCATAATCGTACAGAGAGTAGCTCACCCCACGACGAAATCACGATGACAACCAAAGAAAGCGGATCCACCGAGAAATTTCAGATGGAGAAATTGGAAGAATACAGCCATCGTGAATTAAAACAATTCTGCATCGAACTAGGTATCGCTACCACCGGTCTAAGTACCAAAGATGATTTCAAGCATGCCCTGGAGTCCTGGGCAGAAACCGGGACCGTCAGACCCCCGGACCAAAATATCGCAGCCATAGAAAAAGACACCACGGCCCCCGAGGAGCGAGGAACGGGTCTCTTGCAAGACGAGATCCAGGAACGAGAAAGAACACGACTACATGAACTAGAAATGGCCCGGCTCAAAATGGATGGTGAACTCAAGTTGGCCGAACAGAAACTGAGCTTAGAGCATCTGCGTCTCCGAGAAGAAAGAGAGGAAAAACAGAGACAAAGGGAGCTTGAGGAAAAAAGACTGGCATATGAACACGAGCGCAAATTGGCTGAGATAGACTTACGCAAACAGAACAAAGAATTAGGGGTGCCCGAGCAACCCCGCACCCCAGGGACAACAGATAAGAAGGTACACATCCCCAAGGATGTCGTTCGAGAATACTTCCGAGAGGACGACATCCAGCAATGGTTCAAGGCCTACGAAATCGCTGTGACCGCTCACCGGATCGATTGAAGCGACTGGGGAGCCGGTCTATGGGGGAGATTCCTCAATGAGGGCCGCGATGCCCTGCTACAGCTCCCGGACCATCTGATGACCTCCTATGACCACATGAAAGCTGCCCTCCTCACCCGCTATGGGCTCACACCCGAGATGTACCGTCAGAGGTTCCGAGACTGCACCCGCATCCCGGGTACAACTTGGGTGGACTACGTGAACTATTTTAGCCGAGCCTTCGAGGGCTGGATCAAAGGAAGCAATGTCACAACTTACGAACAACTCTTCAATCTCATGGTGTGGGAGCATCTATCAAACAATTGCTTCATTGAGCTCCGGCAGCACCTCCTCGACAGCAAAATGACTGATCCACGGCAGCTCGCAGCCGAGGCTGACCGATGGGAAATCACCAGAGTGGGTCGAAATGGATCCTATGAACAGAACCGGAACAACCACGGTCAGCACCGTCCCCGAGGAGGAGGAGGGGGCCAAGGACGAGGAAGAGACAACGCCCCGGCCGCCCCCGCTACCAGCACCACCCACCCGGCCAACCGGGGCAGCACCCCGGCACGACCAGGATACAGAGCCAATGTCACGTGTCACCGATGCCAACGAGTCGGCCACTATGCAAACGACCCAAATTGCCCACAGTACCAGAGCCCAAGACCCCGCCAGGTGGCTGCTGCTGCCCTGGGGGAGGAACAGATCTCCGAGGAGCAGGAAGAATATGAGCAAGAGCATCAAGAATGGGAGCCAGCCGCCATGGCTCTAGCATGCTTAGGGGGGAAAGACATGGTCCCGCGGGTCCCCCTACCCGCTAACACCCGGAAGTACAGCCAATGGGTGAGCATCAATGGACGCCAGGCCGAAGCCCTCCGTGACACCGGGGCCAGTGTAACAGCCGTCCGCTGTCACCTGGTGACCCCAGAACAGTTCCTACCAAACATTCTCTGCCCTGTCCGTTCAGCCGATAACTCGGAGAGTCTGTGTCGGATGGCCTGCGTCCCTTTTGAATGGGGAGGGGTCTCCGGCATGTTGAAGGTGACGGTCCGAGATGATGCCCCCGTAGACTGCCTCCTGGGAAATGACCTTGAAAGCTCTCCGTGGGCAGCCGTAGAACGAAGAGAACACCTGGGGATGTTAGGCGTCCCGGACTGGGCGTGCGTCACCACCCGGTCCATGGCCGCCCGTGCCAATCCCCGGCCCGAGGAACCCGAATGGTTGGCGCCTCCTCCCCCGGTCGCTCCAGTCGAAGACACCGACCGTGCCGTCCCCCCAGAACCAGCTCAACCTCCGGACCTCGCTGGCCTCGACCAGTGGCATCAAGAGGGGGGGCCCACACAGGAACAGTTTCGCCAAGAGCAGAAGACCTGTCCCTCCTTCGAGGGACTCCGCCAACAAGCCCTCGCCCAGAGCGCAGGGGATACCTCCGGAACACATTGGATCTATTGGGACAATGATCTGCTATACAGTGAACAAAGGATCGCGGAGCTGGGGGCCAGCCGAGTGCTAGTGGTGCCCCTCCGTTTTAGAGACTTCTTGCTAAATCTGGCCCACGATGTCCCCCTGGCTGGACACCTGGGTCAGGATAAAACTTACAGCCGCCTAGTGACCCACTTCTTCTGGCCGAAAATGAGGAATGATGTACTCCAGCATTGCCGATCTTGCCCCACGTGCCAAGCCAGTGGAAAGAGCGGCCGCAAACTAAAAGCCCCCCTGCAACCATTTCCAGTGGTCACCACCCCGTTCGAGAGGGTCGGGATAGACATTGTGGGGCCCCTGGACCCCCGTACAGCCCAAGGACATCGGTTCATCCTGGTACTGGTGGACCACGCCACCCGCTACCCCGAGGCTGTGCCCCTGCGAACTGTGACAGCCCCGGTAGTCGGCCGGGCCCTGATGGGGATCTTCTCCCGTGTGGGCTTCCCCCGAGAAGTCGTCAGCGACAGAGGCACGAACTTTATTTCCAAATATATGAAGTCCCTCTGGCAACAGTGTGGGGTCACCTACCGATTCACGACCCCCTATCACCCTCAAGGAAACGGACTCGTTGAGCGGTTCAACCGCACGCTCAAAGGGATGATTGGGGGGTTGGAAGAGCCCCTCCGTCGCCAGTGGGATGTGCTGCTGCCGTGCCTCCTCTTCGCATATCGAGAGGTCCCCCAGAAGTCCCTCGGCTTCAGCCCGTTTGAACTATTGTATGGACACCCCGTACGGGGGCCGCTCAGTCTAGTCAAGGAAGGCTGGGAAATGCCCCCTCTGAAGAACCCTCCAGACGTCTTCAAATACCTCCTAACCCTCCGCAACCAGACCCGACGGTTCAGAGAGCTGGCAAAAGCAAACTTGGAGGCCAGTCAGGAGGACATGAAAAAGTGGTATGACCAAAATGCCTCCTCCATCGAATTTGAACCCGGCCACCAAGTATGGGTGATGTCCCCCACCGAACCCTGCGCCCTGCAAGACAAGTGGACGGGGCCCTTCAAAGTAGTCGAGCGCAAGGGCCCTGTCACCTATCTCATCGACATGGAGTCTTCACGGAACCCCCTCCGGGTCCTCCACGCTAATAGGCTGAAACCCCATTTCGTGCGTTCAGAACTCAGCCTCCTGATGGCCACAGACAATGGAGCCGAAGAAGACTCCGAACCCCTCCCTGACCTCCTACGGACTCGGGAGAAAGACGGCTCCGTGGACGGGGTCCGACTCTCGGAGGCCCTCACCCTGGAACAACGCCAAGAATGTCGTGACCTTCTGTTGCAGTTCGCCAGCCTGTTTTCACTCACCCCAGGTGTCACCTCCTGGTGTGTGCACGACGTGGACACGGGGGACAGCCCCCCTATCCGCCACCGGCCCTACCGCGTACCAGATCGGGTACGGGCCTGCATCCAGGAAGAAGTAACCAAAATGCTCACGCTCGGGGTCATTGAACCCTCAGACAGCCCCTGGGCCAGCCCAGTAGTCCTGGTCCCCAAAGCAGCCACTCCCGGCACCACACCGGAACTCCGGTTCTGCGTCGACTACCGGGGCCTGAATGCGGTCACCAGGACAGACGCGCACCCCATCCCCCGGGCAGACGAACTAATCGACCGCATGGGAGCTGCCCGCTACCTCAGCATTTTCGACCTGACGGCGGGCTACTGGCAGATCGGCCTCACATCCCGGGCCCAAGAACGGTCTGCATTTTCCACTCCTGACGGCCATTATCATTTCAAGGTCATGCCCTTCGGCATGAAGAATGCCCCAGCAACGTTTCAGCGACTCGTTAATCAGGTCTTGGCCGGGCTCGAAGGATTCAGCGCCGCCTACCTAGACAACATCGCTGTATACAGCCACCACTGGTCTGACCACCTCCACCACCTCCGAGCGGTGCTACAGGCCCTTCAGCGAGCTGGCCTCACGATCAAGGCCAGCAAATGCCAGATTGGGCAGGGGTCAGTAACCTACCTCGGACACCAGGTGGGAAGCGGCCTGGTGGCCCCTCTGCAGCTCAAGATCGCCGCCATCCAGTCCTGGCAGCCCCCCATCACCCAGACCGAGGTACGCGCCTTTCTGGGACTCACGGGCTATTACCGACGGTTCGTGAAGGACTATGGTACCATAGTGGGGCCCCTCACAGAACTCACGTCCAAAAATCAACCAAAGAAGGTCAACTGGACCCCAGATTGTCAAACAGCCTTCGAACAACTGAAGGCCGCCATGTGCTCCGCCCCTGTGCTCCAGGCCCCCGACTACAGCCGGGAATTCGTCGTCCAGACGGATGCCTCCGACCACGGCATTGGGGCGGTCCTGTCTCAATTGAACCCCGAAGGCCTTGATCAGCCAGTGGCCTTCATCAGCAGGCGACTCCTACCTCGAGAACAACGCTGGAGCACCATCGAGAGGGAGGCCTTCGCCGTGGTATGGGCCCTCAAAAAGCTCCGGCCCTATCTCTTTGGCACACACTTCCGGGTACAGACCGATCATCGACCCCTGCAGTGGCTGATGCAGATGCGGGGGGAGAACCCAAAACTACTACGTTGGTCCATCTCCCGACAAGGGATGGACTTCACTGTGGAACATCGGCCTGGACCAGACCACGCCAACGCGGATGGCCTGTCACGCTTTTTCCGCCTCGACGAGGAGAGTCCCCAAGAGGATGGGTGACTCTCCCGCCTTCCGCTGGGGGGGACGCATGTTGGACAGGCCACATGAAGGGCCCGCTCCCCCTCTGCCCGACCAGGCCCGAGCCCGGTCCCTCAAGTGCCACACACCACCACTTCACGTTTTCCGTCCCCTCCGGGACCCCTGCCTCTGAACATATCAACCTCGTGGGCCTGATCCACTACTGGCCCGCGCGCCCAACCTGGGCGCCATCTTGGACCCTACACCACGAGGCCGCGTGGCCTCCGATCGACCCTAACCCTGGGCCTGGCCAGGCCTCAGACGTCCCGGCACCACCATCCACCCAGGAGGTGAGCGGACTACTTGGCAGGTCAATGGGAGAAAGAGGTGTCGATGGCTCTCCCCCGCCAGGTACCGCTCGCCCCCGACCTCCCCGGGCGCTGGCTCCACCCCCCTGCTGGGTGTCTGGACTCCCCCATCCCGGACCTCCCGACCTCCAAAGGCGAGGGTCCGGACATCAAAGGGCATCAGCCCTATAACTGGGACAGCTCCAGAGCAGGAAGGCAGTTGTATCTTGGAGTCGAGAGACGCAGAGAAGAACTCATCCTTGACGGGCTACTGGCGCTGCCGTAGCTCTGCCTTGCGAACTATCGTCCTACCTGCTGGCGCTGCCGCAACCTTCGTAACCTTCATCGCCGTCGGGACCTGCTGGCGTGGCCGCGGACCGTTTGTAACTACCATCTTCATCGGGACCTGCAGGCTCCGCCGCGGACCGTCGCTTCCTTCATCCATCTCGGGACCTGCTGGCTCCGCCGCGGCCCGACCATCTAGAACGCCGAGCTCGAGGATTGAGAGCTATTTCACCTATTGGTAACAAGACTGTCCCGCTACCCTTTTCCCAATCCAGAGACCAGAATCGAGGGGACCCCTGAGTCCAGACCTCCTTGTATTATCTGACCGTACTTGAAGAATTGCCTATAAAGTATCGTTGAACCTTAACCTTGTGTGGTGTACGTCTGTGGGGGGGAAGTTACTTGTCTGTACGATCGCTGGAGGCGGCTCTCCCCGGAGACCTCTCCCCTTATCCTCGGCCGACCCTCCCGGTCCGTCTAACCACAGGAGTACAGATCTCAGGACTGGCACAGGGGTACAGATCTCTGGACTGGCACAGGAGTACAGATCTCAGGACTGGCACAGGAGTACAGATCTCAGGACTGGCACAGGGGGACATATCTCAGGACTGGCAAAGGGAGGACAGATCTCAGGACTGGCACAGGGGGACAGATCTCAGGACTGGCACAGGAGTACAGATCTCAGGACTGGCACAGGGGTACAGATCTCAGGACTGGCACAGGAGTACAGATCTCAGGACTTGCACAGGAGTGTAGAGCTCTGGACTGGCACAGGGGTACAGATCTCAGGACTGGCACAGGAGTACAGATCTCAGGACTGGCACAGGAGGACATATCTCAGGACTGGAACAGGAGTACAGATCTCAGGACTGGCACAGGAGGACATATCTCAGGACTGGCACAGGAGTACAGATCTCAGGACTGGCACAGGAGGACAGATCTCAGGACTGGCACAGGAGTACAGATCTCAAGACTGGCACAGGAGGACAGATCTCAGGACTGGCACAGGGGTACAGATCTCAGGACTGGCACAGGAGGGCAGATCTCAGGACTGGCACAGGGGTACAGATCTCAGGACTGGCACAGGAGTACAGATCTCAGGACTGGCACAGGAGGACATATCTCAGGACTGGCACAGGAGTACAGATCTCAGGACTGGCACAGGAGGACAGATCTCAGGACTGGCACAGGGGTACAGATCTCTGGACTGGCACAGGGGTACAGATCTCTGGACTGGCACAGGAGTACAGATCTCAGGACTGGCACAGGGGTACAGATCTCAGGACTGGCACAGGGGTACAGATCTCAGGACTGGCACAGGAGTACAGATCTCAGGACTGGCACAGGAGGACATATCTCAGGACTGGCACAGGAGTACATATCTCAGGACTGGCACATGAGGACAGATCTCAGGACTGGCACAGGGGTACAGATCTCTGGACTGGCACAGGGGTACAGATCTCAGGACTGGCACAGGAGTACAGATCTCAGGACTGGCACAGGGGTACATATCTCAGGACTGGCACAGGAGTACAGATCTCAGGACTGGCACAGGAGGACAGATCTCAGGACTGGCACAGGGGGACATATCTCAGGACTGGCACAGGAGGACAGATCTCAGGACTGGCACAGGAGTACAGATCTCAGGACTGGCACAGGAGTACAGATCTCAGGACTGGCACAGGGGGACAGATCTCAGGACTGGCACAGGAGTACAGATCTCAGGACTGGCACAGGAGTACAGATCTCAGGACTGGCACAGGAGTACAGATCTCAGGACTGGCACAGGGGGACATATCTCAGGACTGGCACAGGAGGACAGATCTCAGGACTGGCACAGGGGGACATATCTCAGGACTGGCACAGGAGTACAGATCTCAGGACTGGCACAGGGGTACAGATCTCAGGACTGGCACAGGAGTACAGATCTCAGGACTGGCACAGGAGTACAGATCTCAGGACTGGCACAGGGGTAAAGATCTCAGGACTGGCACAGGGGTACAGATCTCAGGACTGGCACAGGAGTACATATCTCAGGACTGGCACAGGAGTACAGATCTCAGGACTGGCACAGGGGTACAGATCTCAGGACTGGCACAGGAGTACAGATCTCAGGACTGGCACAGGAGTACAGATCTCAGGACTGGCACAGGGGTACAGATCTCAGGACTGGCACAGGGGTACAGATCTCAAGACTGGCACAGGGGTACAGATCTCAGGACTGGCACAGGAGTACAGATCTCAGGACTGGCACCGGGGTACAGATCTCAGGACTGGCACAGGAGTACAGATCTCAGGACTGGCACAGGAGTACAGATCTCAGGACCGGCACAGGAGTACAGATCTCAGGACTGGCACAGGGGTACAGCGCTCGGGACTGGTACAGACACAGGAGTACAAATTGCAGGACTGGCACAGGAGTACAGATCTCAGGACTGGTACAGACACAGGAGTACAAATTGCAGGACTGGCACAGGAGTACCGCGCTTAAGACTGGTACAGGTGCAGGAGTATAGTTCTTAGGACTGGCATAGAAGTACAGATCTCAGGTCTGACACGGGTACAGAGCTATGGACTGGTGGTCATTGGAATATAGATCTCAGGACTGGCACAGGGGTACAGCGCGCTGGACTGGCACAGGGGTACAGATGCGAGAATCAAGAGGGAGAGAGAGGACCAGATAGCTAGTCCAGATCCCCGGATTATATGTACACAAATCAAAAGGAGACTAGCTAGAAGGGGTTAGTCTGACATTATTTTGTTATTGTCATAGCGACTCAGTGTTGTTGGCGGTGGCACCTGTTGGGTGTCTTTAGAAAGCCCTCACCCACCAACCTAGTTGGTGGCATGCTTCATCATCGGGCCCACCCAGTGACACCTAGCGTGTCCCGGGTGTGCTACGACGCCTGATTACAGCGGAGCAGGTATGTCACTGTGTGTGCGGTGTGGGGTGTTGTGAGAAGTGAGTTTAAAACGGCTTGGCGGATGGTCCCTGGGGTGAAAAGACTTTATTAAAAGGGCCTCCGTCAGCGGTTAAAAATAAGGCTGAGGGACGTTAGAGGCGGGTTACGACCTCCTACGTCCTAGGTGTGTCAACATGTTTCAGCCAGTGCCTTATATTAATCTGGCTTTCTTCAGGACAATAAAAATTATGTGTAGATTAAAATAGGGTAAGTGTAGTGTAGTCTATGTGTCTACACGCCCTAAAGTGTATATAACTGTGAGAGGGGGGATTCCCTTCTCAAGATCACCTGTACATTTAACATTGAGAGACAGGGACAAGACAAACATAGGAAAAAAGAGTCACTAGAAAATATTGAGCATAATTTATGACAGCCGGCTTAATAGCGGATTGGTGCAGGCTATAAGCGGCTCAAGTGTAATGATACTGGTGGTATCATTATAGTGGAATCGCACTGAAATTCGAGGGTGAAGTGATTAAAACAGCGGTAAAATTACTGCAGTAGTGAATAGTGAGGTATTGTGGCGCAAGCACATTGTCTTACGCTTTTTTAGGCTTGCTTGTACTCCAAGGCTATTGAAGAGGCAAGGGGTGGCCCTGGTAGTCTGACTACCCGGACGCACCCTAGTAGGGCACTACCCCTCTCATCAGGCATTTTGCCATTGCCTTTTCTCACCAGCTTATAGTCACAGTGGGACAACCTTGCGTCCCCCTTATCCTCCCATCATAAAATGGGAACTTGCCTCTGAATTACCACCTGGTCCCCCTAGCCTCAGTCATAGTGGGACAACCATGCGTCCCCCGTGTCCTTCTATCGAAAAACGGGACTCACTGCCACTTGGATAATATTCTGTGCCTACAGCGCTATTCTGCACATGCCACTAGAAAATTACTTGTAGTCACGAGTGCGCAGGCGCTAAACCCATATTCCACCGCGCCGCACTCTCGCGCTACCACGCATGCGCGAACCACTACTTAGCCGCGCATGCGCTAAACAACTCCACGCCGCGCATGCGCACGGCAACTCCACCGCTGCACGCATGCGCGATGCTAGCGGCACTACTCCGCGCATCAGCGCGATACGAGGGGCACTCACCTGAGCACAATCTCGATCCAAAAAGGCAGTCTTTCTACTATTACTCTTCCCTCCAGGTGCCTCTCATCATGCAGTTAACGTTAGTATAAAAAACCGGCCACCACAGTCATTCTTCACCGGTTATGCGAAGGAGGCACAACAGGTCCCACGCTGGAGCTGACCAGAAATCCTGTGAGTATGCTGAACATCCCTACCATAGGTAAGCGCTACCCTTTCTCCCACAGGCCTCCTTACCCCAGTGGTCCTCTCTCTCCCTACCAGGGCCACCCCTTGCCTCTTCAATAGCCTTGGAGTACAAGCAAGCCTAAAAAAGCGTAAGACAATGTGCTTGCGCCACAATACCTCACTATTCACTACTGCAGTAATTTTACCGCTGTTTTAATCACTTCACCCTCGAATTTCAGTGCGATTCCACTATAATGATACCACCAGTATCATTACACTTGAGCCGCTTATAGCCTGCACCAATCCGCTATTAAGCCGGCTGTCATAAATTATGCTCAATATTTTCTAGTGACTCTTTTTTCCTATGTTTGTCTTGTCCCTGTCTCTCAATGTTAAATGTACAGGTGATCTTGAGAAGGGAATCCCCCCTCTCACAGTTATATACACTTTAGGGCGTGTAGACACATAGACTACACTACACTTACCCTATTTTAATCTACACATAATTTTTATTGTCCTGAAGAAAGCCAGATTAATATAAGGCACTGGCTGAAACATGTTGACACACCTAGGACGTAGGAGGTCGTAACCCGCCTCTAACGTCCCTCAGCCTTATTTTTAACCGCTGACGGAGGCCCTTTTAATAAAGTCTTTTCACCCCAGGGACCATCCGCCAAGCCGTTTTAAACTCACTTCTCACAACACCCCACACCGCACACACAGTGACATACCTGCTCCGCTGTAATCAGGCGTCGTAGCACACCCGGGACACGCTAGGTGTCACTGGGTGGGCCCGATGATGAAGCATGCCACCAACTAGGTTGGTGGGTGAGGGCTTTCTAAAGACACCCAACAGGTGCCACCGCCAACAACACTGAGTCGCTATGACAATAACAAAATAATGTCAGACTAACCCCTTCTAGCTAGTCTCCTTTTGATTTGTGTACAGGGGTACAGATGTCAGGACTGCCACAGGGGTACGGAGCTCTGGACTGGCATAGGGGTACAGATCTCAGGACTGGCACAAGAGTACAGATCTCAGGACTGGCATAGGGGTACAGCTCTCAGGACTGGCATAGGGGTACAGAGCTCTGAACTGGCACAGGGGTACAGCGTTCGAGACTGGTAGGCACTGGAGTACAGATCTCAGGACTGGTACAGACATAGGAGAACAGATCTGAAGACTGCCACAGCAGTACAGATCTCAGGACTGGCACAGGGGTACAGAGCTCTGGATTGGTACAGGCACATCTGAGGACTGTCAAAGGAGTACAGCGCTTGGGACCAGTACAGACACAGGAGTAAAGATCTCAGGAGTGGCACAGGAGTACAGAGCTCGGGACTGGTACAGGTGCAGGAGTATAGATCTCAAGACTGGCACAGGGGTACAGATCTCAGGACCGATACAAACACAGGGGTACAGATCTTAGGACCGGCACAGGGGTACAGCGCCCCGGACCAGTACAGCCACAGGAGTGTAGATCTCTGGACTGGCACTGGGGTACAGGGCTCTGGACTGGCACAGGAGTACAGCTCTTGGGACTGGTACAGACACAGGAGTATAGATCTCAGGATTGGCACAGGGGTACAGACCTCAGGACTGGTACATACACAGGAGTATAGATCTCAGGTCTGGCACAGGGGTACAGCGCTCAGAACCGATACAAACGCAGGGGTACAGATCTCAGGACTGGCAAAGGGGTACAACGCTTGGGACCAGTACAGACACAATAGTAAAGATCTCTGGACAGGCACAGGAGTATAGATCTCAGGACTGGCACAGGAGTATTGATCTCAGGACTGATACAGGTGCAGGAGTATAGATCGCAGGACTGGCACAGGGTTACAGAGCTCTGAACTGGCACAGGCATAGGGATATAGGGATCAAGACTGGCACAGGGGAACGGCACTCTGGACTGGCACAGGAGCTTAGAGCTCAGGTCTGACACATGGATACAGTGATCTGGACCAGTACAGACAAAGCAGTACATATCTCAAGACTGGCACAGAGGTACACCTCAATGGACTGGTGCACACACAGGAGTATAGATCTCAGGACTGGCACAGGGGTACAGAGCTCTGTACTGGCACAGGCACAGGGATACAGGGATCAAGACTGGCACAGGGGCACAGTGCTCTGGACTGGTAGGCACTGGAGTACAGATCTTAGGACTGACACAGGGGTACAGATCTCAGGAATGACACAGGGGTGCAGAGCTCTGGACTGGTAGGCACTGTAATATAGAT
Organism: Lissotriton vulgaris; assembly: GCF_964263255.1. Lineage (NCBI taxonomy): Eukaryota > Metazoa > Chordata > Amphibia > Caudata > Salamandridae > Lissotriton > Lissotriton vulgaris. The sequence continues at coordinate 10,830,408 of NC_141693.1, read as the reverse complement.
CTCTGGTCTGGCACAGGGGTACAGCACTTGGGACCGGTAAAGAAACAGAAATATAGATCGCAGGACTGGCAAAGGGGTACAGCGCTTGGCACCAGTTCAGGCACATGAGTAAAGATCTCAGGACTGGCACAGAAGTATAGATCTCAGGACTGGCATAGAGATACAGTGCTCTGGACTGGTACACGCACAGGAGTACAGATTGCCGGACTGGCACAGTGTTAAATATTGCAGGGATTTGTTAGCATGAGCTGAAAGCCATTTTGTGTTTCTGGCAGCCATCTTGTTTGCCATGTGCTGCCACGTGCTCTGTCCTCCCTCAGTGTTGACTGCTCTTGTAATCTGCCTAGAAACAAACTATATTTAGCATCTTCCACCTTCGCGCATGCTCAGAAGGGCCTAGCTAGTAGAATGCACCTGCTCCTCTAGTATAACTGTTCGGCTATTTTTGATACTGTATGGAGAAGGAACTCTCCTCCCACTATGTTGAGTAAGCAGATCTTGCATGCCCATATCAGGCATTTTGCATGCTTACATGAGCCAGGACTGCCCCTTGGTCTTTTGCTGACTATGTAACTCTAAGCATATATAAGGCCCCAGTTTTCTGTACTCCTTAGACTGCCTCATACAGTTGCTAAGGGTTCTGTGTGACGTAGTCTCCCTCATTTGAGGTTAATAAAGATGTTACTATTATATTTCAGCTTCTGTGCCAATTTCTTCTTTGTTGGTTTAAAAGGACCAAGTGTCAGTGGGACCCCTGAGAAGGTTTCTATGTTCTACAACAGGGGTACATCGCTGGGGACTGGTATGGACAAAATGGAGTCCCGGTTGCGGGAGCAGACATTATCTCTGCAGTAGAAGCGAGCACACCTTTTCGCTTCGAAGTTTTTTTCTTTTGAGTTAGGTTTCCAGCAGTTGATGGAAATTATAATTTCTTTCATGAATATGAACATGCCGCGGTTCCCTGGGATTATTATCCTTATCAATTACTTGAAGTTCCGTTGTCAGCTTAGGAGCACACAATATGGTTTAATGGTGCCCTTCCTCACCCTGTTTCGGTGGTCTGCTTAAGACCCTTTTCAGTCAACGGAAGCACATGGCCTGTTTTGGCAGATTTACGCCTCACCCAAATTATCACGGTGTTACACACGCAGAGCTGGGTCTATTGCATAAAACTGTAGTGTAATACACAGGAGTGTCATACAATGTATGTCTCGCACAGTCCAAGCCTCTCCGGCTAGAACCCTTCCACAGCAACCTGGACATGAGTGTTTGGTAATAAGCCCTATCATGATTAATTCAGTGATGGGAAAATGTCCTCAGAATCTGGATGATTTGCCGTTCTGGTTAGCAGAGAAATTTGAGCAACTCAAAGCAGTGGTTCCCAATACTTCTCCGGTGGATAAACACAGGATCCTTACCATGACCTTGACTAAAGGCCTTATTCCTAACATAGCTGATTGCACTACTTGGGGGACGGTGTTTGCGGTATTCACTGTGCTTTGGCACCCCGTCCATGACCGTCCTTCCGACGGTCCTTAAAAAAGTTCAAGAGGAACACGAGGATGGTCCAGCCCTAGAGTTAGGGTTGAGACTAGTGGGCCAGTTCCCCATTGTCTCCGACATGATTCTGGCTACCGTCAAAGGAGGGGCGGTTAGCTTGCAAATGCGTCAGCGTCTGGCGGCAGTAGCAGCTGTGGATCAACAGCGCAAACTGCCGAAAATTATTGCACACGTTTAGAAATCATCGGGGCGCAATAAATTGGAGGGTTAGACCTTTTACTCCACCAGAAAATAAGCCCCCTCCTGAAAAGGAGGGGCATCCATTCTTTCCAAAAAAAGGCTTGTAATAAAAATAAACAGCAGCAGGGTTCGCATGCAGGTTCACCGCCTGCTGATGCTTCTGAGAGTAGATACGATTTATGCGAACCCTCTAAAATTAGGACGCCAGAGAGGTTTCAGGTTCCTGATCCTTGCTCTCCTCGTTCCTTACAAGAATCATAGGATCAACAGTTCGGTGGTGGGGAGCGACAGGATCGCAGACAAGGCAAGATCACACAACAACAATGTGATCCACCAAGCCAGTTTGAGGTCAAAGCCAAACAGAGGGACAACTTCCTTATTGTGCCCTTTTTCAGGAGAAGAAGTTGCCGCTTTAACAGCGAAGTATGCCTCAGACTGTGAGAACCCTGCTCCTCGATTGGAGATGGGCTGTGACCCTCCTCAACAGCGCGGCGGAAGTTACCATAGTACGGGAGGTATTCCATCCTTGTCTGGTGGTGAGAGCAACTGATCAATCAATCAATCAGGCGTTTGTTAAGCGCGACTACTCACCCCTAAGGGTCTCAAGGCGTCGGGGGCTGCAGGTTACAGTCCATCAAGGAGGGGGTCTGTCGAAGAGCCAGGTTTTGAGGTTTCTCGCAAAGATTGGGAGCAATGTTTTCTGTCTGAGGTGGAGCGGAAGGGCGTTCCAGGCTCTGGCCACGAGGAAGGAGAAGGAGCGGCCTCCAGATCTGGTCTTTTTGGTGCGGGGGACCACTGCGTAGGAGAGCTGGGCTGATCGTAGGGTTCTTAGGGTTGCGTGGAATTTGAGTCGGCTGTTCAGGTATGCTAGTCTGGTGTCGTGGAGGGCCTTTTGTGCGAGGGTGAGAATCTTGAAGGTGATTCTAGCCTCGATGGGAAGCCAGTGGAGTGTGTGCAGGTGCTGGGAGATGTGGCAGTGTCTCAACAGTTTGAGGATCAGTCTTGAGGTGACGTTCTGAATGTTTTGTAGCTTGCAGGTGCGGTTTTTGTTTATTCCGGCATAGAGTGCATTGCCGTAGTTGAGTCTGCTGGTGATGAGGGTGTGAGTGATGGTCTTTCTGTGCTCAAGGGGGATCCATTTGAAGGTCTTACATAGGAGGCAGAGGATGTGGAAGCAGGAGGATGCGAGGGAGTTGATCTGGTGGTCCATTTTGAGCTCGGAGTCCAGGATGATTCCAAGGTTGCGGGCGTGGTGGTGGGTGGGCTACTGAGGCTGGGGGGGCCACCAGGTGTCGTTCCAGGCATCGGGGTTCGGGCCCATGATGAGTACTTCTGTTTTGTCGGTGTTGAGTTGTAGGCAGCTGCTTTTCATCCATTTGGCAATAGCTTCCATGCCTTCTTGAAAGTTGTGTCTGGCTGTGTTGGGTTAAAGGATTTATCATCTAGAATGGAAGGAGAGCCTTGGAATAAATTTCTTGAGGACTTGGAGTTAAAACTTGACAAATATGGTAAGGAGCTACAAGAAACCAAACTGCACAAATTTAAGCGCGACACGATTGATTATAAGCTCAACGAGGCCTATACTTGGGCTGAAGTTTATGCTAAAAGGAGGTATACAAGTAAAAAACAACAACCTACAACATCAGATGAGAGTGGAGTTTCTGACAGCAATACCAACACATCGAGGCAACCCTTGAGTAAAAAACAAACAGCTCCTTCAACTTCAGCAGAAAGTGAAGTAAATACTGTTCCAATTCCTGATCCTTTTTTAGAGAAGGGCCAACCGCCCAACAAACCACCGGATCAATCGACAGTACCCCAAGTGGACAAAAGACGAGAAGAGGAAAAGGAAAAAGAAAGGGAAAGGAAAGCAAGCCTGCGGAGCCAGACCAAAACCTCGTGATAAACATTTCTGAGTACCCCCTAACAAAATTTGAGGCAGATTTACTTAATAAAGGAACAACATTTGTAAGCACTTACCAAACCAACGAACTTGAAACTGAGGTCGCATTTTTTAAGTTTATGCGACTACTAAGGCTTAAACATTTTTTCACAATCCTTAATCCAGTTCAAACAGAAGAAAATGAAGATGTCAAATTTAAACCTAAGAGTACATTCTTAGCTCCTATTTCACACAAACCATTGGACACTTTTGAAATACTAGTTAAGGCTGATCTAAGCAAAATACACTTCAAAAGGAAATTGAGCAATCTAACAAAAGCTGAATACAGTGCATTACAATCACTAGCAAAAAACCCAACAATCGTAATCCAGAAGGCGGATAAAGGAGGGGGTCTGGTTATAATGGATTCCACATTTTATTTGCAAAAAGGCACTGAACATGTCAATGACACAAATACTTATGCGAAATTGGACAGTGACCCAACAACGGAAATTGCTCATACTTTGGACAAAATATTGGATAAAGCGGAAGAACTGAACTGGATAAACACGACAACTAAACGATACTTGAGACAGCTATATCCGAGAAGACCGAGGATATACTTTTTGCCAAAGATCCATAAAGACCTTAAGAACCCACCTTTTAGACCGATTGTGTCTGGGTGCTCTTCAATTTGTGAAAATCTTGGCATATTCATTGATAGTCATATGCAATCATTTATACATCAGTGGCCAACATACCTGGAGGACACTTCTGATTTTCTAAGAAGCCTTACGACTATTAATGTGGAACCAGCAATGGAATGGACCATCTGCACAATCGATGTTACATCATTGTATACATCGATACCGCACAAACAGGGACTGGAAGCAATGGAATGGGCATTGATAAATGGAGACAAGTCAGAGGAAGTTAAATGCATGATAATTCAACTATTGGAATTCTGTTTAGAGAACAGCTATTTTACATGGCAGAACGATTTTTATATTCAACTAAACGGTACAGCGATGGGCTTTCCAGGAGCCTGTATCTACGCCAACATTTTTATGGCTAACTTTGAAAAAGATCACATTCTGCAAGATCCCAAGTGGCAAGAAGGCTTGGTCTATTATAAAATATATATAGATGATATCTTTATAATCTGGAGAGAATCGCAAGCAAAACTAACAGAAAACATTCAGAATCTGAACACGGCTGACCCTCGGATTCAATTCACATATAGCATGAGTACAAAAGCTTTGCTATTTTTAGATGTCTCGGTTGAAATCAAAGATAATTCTATACACACAAGTGTATATAAAAAACCAACAGACAAGAACAATGCATTACTCTTTGGAAGTTTCCATCCTGCAAGCTTGATCAACAACCTGCCAGTGTCCCAATTCATGCGGATAAAGAGAATTTCATCTAACCCAGATATTTGTGAGAAGACTTTAAATGAGCAAAAACAAAAATATTTGGACAGAGGGTATCCAAAGAAACTTCTTGAGGCACAGATTGAAAAAATCAAGACTATTCCTAGAAATGAACTACTCCAGAAGAAACCAAAGAGAACGAATAAAAGGATGGTATTCGTATCTAAATATTCCACAGCGTCTTGGGAGATAAAGAAAATAATCAAAAAAAGATGGGAAATCTTACAGGTTGAAAAAGATTTTGGTTCACTATTCCTTGAGCAACCCTTGTTTGCCTATAAAAGGGCTCAAAATCTAAAAGAACTGTTAAACAAACCCAGCAAATCCATAGGCACCATCGAAGAGCCAGAAACTTTCAAAGGAACAACAAGGTGTTATAACTGTAAAAATTGTAATAATTTAATACCTGGCAATATAATTTTGCATCCAAGAACTGGTGAACAAATTCAACTCAAACACAACACAACTTGCAACTCAGAACATGTGGTATATACCATCAAGTGCCCAGGTGGGCTCCTATACGTAGGAAAAACAGACAGGAAATTAAAAATAAGACTATCTGAACACAAGAGCCGGATAAGAAATAAAAGCACAACATCGCCATTGGCTCAACACTGGACAGAATTAAGACATTCAATAGCACAGCTGAGATTTCAGATAGTAGAGCAAGTTTCTCAGAGATTAGGTTTTGACAACGCTAAGACCCTTCTCCAGAGAGAAGCCTACTGGATACGAAAATTACAGACACTAGTCCCTTTCGGGCTTAATGACAAAATGGAAATGATCTGTTTTTTATAAACAGACAATAAGGTGGTCAGTCCTGAAGCACCCGGACTTCAGACCCGCGGTGTACCAAAGCTAAGTTCACAATCTGAATCTGCAAAAAACACACTTACTAACATATGACATACTCACTACTAATAAACAACACACTCATAACAAATTTAGGTTGCATATTTTGAATATAAGATTGTAAATAGGCAGGTAATCAAACGATGTGTAAATACATATACACACATTTCAGGTAATATATGAATTGAGTAAATTGTGTAATTGTTGCCATATAGCTTTAAAAGAGCATTTTTTGTAATTCAGTCCTATATATGGACCTAAGCGCAGCCTTCGACACAGTCAACCATCGTGTCCTTCTTCATCGGCTAGCTGCTGCAGGGATTGCAAACTCAGCGCTCAAGTGGATAGAGTCTTTCCTCTCAGGGCGATCGTACCAGGTGTGGGATGGCGAATTCCACTCTGCCACCCTCCCCCTCACGAGCGGAGTCCCCCAGGGGTCCTCATTAAGTCCAACCTTATTTAATGTCTACATGGCCCCCCTTGAAGACGTTGTCACCCCCTTTGGGATTAAAATAGTAAGCTACGCCGACGACACCCAACTAGTCGTTTCACTTTCCCAACTGGACAAACACCCGGACAATCTCCAAAACTGCCTTAAAAACATCCACACCTGGATGTGTGAGTCAGCACTCAAATTAAACGGGTCTAAGACTGAGGTCATGCTTCTGGGCAAGCAGTGGTCCACCATCCCTCCCTCGGTCTGGCCAGACGTTTTCGGAGAAATCCCCACCCCGAAACAGGAAATCAAAACCCTAGGAGTCTGGCTAGAGCCCGAGCTGTCAATGAAGACTCAAGCCACCAAG